>NC_135477.1:186811021-187452700 GCF_052094955.1 Ictidomys tridecemlineatus | reverse complement strand
CAAACATGTTTTTACTCCTAATATTTGTCAATTAGAAAGCTCTACAATGCTTTTCATTTTTTATTAGATGTCCTTTTCCAAAATGTTACTTGTGTTTAGCGGTTACAGGAAGCCAAAAATTTTGTTACTAAGTATAAATTGTGACAACAAGCTATTAATTACTGTTGTTTTCTGTTGAAAAGATGATAATCCAAAATGATAAAACTTTATATCTGAGACAGGATGCAACCTTTCATATGGATGTGTACAAAACTGTAAAGCAGCATATCTCATACCAAGGCTACCTGTGGTAGGTATTATAAACTATCATAATCAAAGTTCATACAAATGTGGGAAAATAAATGAAAGGCGAAATTCATTACCAGAAATGAGAAGACCTAAGGAGAAAAAGAGGGGGTATTAAAATTGAGTTACAAATATAAACATTATATTTGAGTTGTACTATAAAAATTAAACTTTATATAAAGACTTGAAATTTTATCAGTTTGAGAATGGTGTACCAAAATATTAACAATGGCAATCAACTTTAAAATATTTCAGTTAATTAATATTTCAGTAACATTAGAGAAATTAGGGTATAGTGGAATTTAGACTACCTGACCCTAGACTACTTGGTTAGCATCTGGGATGTTCCTGCCCAGAAGTGTCTAGGAAGGACTTTCTTGGTTGTTTAATTTGTATTGGTTCACACATAAGAAAACTTGGATTTCAGGTTGAGATGGTTACCATAGAGAATTGGGGCAGGAACTATAAATATTCAATTAGCATATCAAAATCAATTGAATAGTTTTTCAGATATTTGTTGGCCATTTGTATTTCTGTTTTTGAGAGGTTCTGTTTAATTCATTTGCCCACTTATTAATTGAGCTGTTTGACTGTTGTCTAAAACATTTTCTTCATTCTTTATATATTCTAGACACTAATCCTCTGGCAGAAGGTTTTCTCCCATTTCCTAGGTTCTCTCTTCACATTTCTTGTTGATTTTTTGCTCTGCAGAAAGGTTATAATTTGATGGTATGCCACTTATGAACTCTGGACATTATTTGTTGAGCTTTAAGGGTCCTATTTGAGTAGTTATTGCCTGTGTCTGTTTGTTGGAGTGTTGACCCCAGGTTTTCTTCTATAAATTTAAGTTTCTGGTCTTATTCTTAGGTCTCTTTTTTGTTGAACTTTAGGCTGTGTGAAGGGTAAAGTTCTTTTTTCATTTTTTTACATATGTATAATCAGTTTTCCTATTGCAAATTTTTGAAAAAAAAAAAACCCTATCCTTTCTCCACTGTGTTTTTGGAATCTTTGTCAGGGATCAGATGAGAATAGGTATCTGTCTTTGTCTCTGTGTTTTCTAGTGTGTATCAGTAACAATAGAAAAATGCAAATCAAAACTACACTGAGATTTATCTCATACCACTCTGAATGACAGTCATCAAGAACACAAATAATAATAAACCCTACAGAAGATGTGGAGAAAAAGAAACACTTTTACACTGTTGACATTATAAATTAGTTAACCATAATGAAAATCAGTATCAATGTTTCTCAAAAGACTAGGCATGGAACCAACCCATATGACTCAGCCCTGCCACTCTTCAGTATTTAAATGGAAGAATTAAATTCATCATATGATAGTGATACATGCATACCCATGTTTATGGCAGCATGGTTCACAATATGCAAGCTATAGAACCAATGATAGTGTCCATCTATGGATGAATAAATTTAAAAAATATGGTGTGGCTAGGGATGTGGCTCAAGCAATAGCATGCTCACCTCACATGCATGGGGTGCTGGGTTCAATCCACAGCACCACATAAAAATAAAATAAAGATGTTGTGTCCACTGAAAACTAAAAAATTAGTATTATAAATCTCTCTCTCTCTCTCTCTCTCTCTCTCTCTCTCTCTCAAAAAAAAAAAAAAGAAAATATGGTACACACACAAGATGTATTTTTCTTTAGATAGGAAGAATAAATAACTTATGCCAATTGAAGGAAAATAGATGAAACAGGAATCCACTATGTTAAGTGAAAGAAGGAAAACTGAGAAGTTAAAAATCATGCTTTCTTTCTTGTGTGGAAGCCAGAGAAGAAAAAGAAAAAGAAAGCCAGGGGAATAGGAATTTCATGAAAACCACAGGGAGATCAGTAGAGGAAAGGGATCAAGGGGTAAAGACAGAGAGGAAAGAGGGAAATACTAGGGAGTGATGTCAGCAATATTATATGGCTATATTGTGCATATATAATATGTTACTAAAAATACAATCATTATGTACAAGTATAATGTACCAAATAAAAATGGGAAAATATATAAAAATATGAGCTACTACTACACATTAGTTATCTGAATTACAGATACTTGTATTTAAAAATCCAATGAGCAAAGCTGTGATGTTTTAGGATTACCAATTCATTCTAAATAAACAGTAGTAAATATAATTTCTTTTATTCTCCTGTCATTTTGTCATGTTCATTGCTTAATTTTGTTTTTATTTTCATTTTTAAAAAGTTGAAGCAGTGCATTTTCATGGAGAAATGGAACCAAACATCAAATGATTTTACTTTGCTGGTGTTGTTTCCTCAAAACCAAACTGGCCTACTTCTCTTGCTCCTGATCATCTCTGTGTTTGTTCTCGCCTGTTTGGGGAACTCAGGAATGACTGCCCTCATCTTCTTGGACCCACGGCTCCACACCCCCATGTACTTTCTCCTTAGCCAGCTCTCCCTCATGGACCTGATGTACATCTCCTCCACGGTCCCCAAGATGGCCATCAACTTCCTCTCTGGCCAGAAGAGCATCTCCTTCCTGGGCTGTGGTGTGCAAAGCTTTTTCTTCCTGACCATGGCCGGCTCAGAAGTTTTAATACTGGCCTATGACCGCTTTGTGGCCATCTGTCACCCCCTCCACTACCCCATCTGTATGAATAAAAGGTTGTGTGGGAAAATGATCCTGGGGTCCTGGACACTGGGCTCCATCAACTCCATGGCACACACTGTCTATGCCCTTCATCTTCCTTACTGCATGTCCAGGGCCATCGATCATTTCTTCTGTGATGTTCCTGCCATGTTGCCACTGGCCTGTGTAGATACCTGGGTCTATGAGTACATGGTGTTTGTGAGCACAAGCCTGTTTCTCCTTGTTCCTTTCCTTGCCATCAATGCCTCCTATGGACGGGTCCTTTTTGCTGTCTTCCACATGCGCTCAAAAGAGGGAAGAAAAAAGGCCTTCACCACATGCTCAGCACATTTAACTGTGGTGACATTTTACTAAACACCTTTTGTCTACACTTACCTATGTCCCAGGAGTCTCCGCTTCCCAGCAGAGGATAAGATCCTTGCAGTCTTCTATACCATCCTCACCCCCATGCTCAATCCCATCATCTACAGCCTAAGAAACAAAGAGGTCCTGGGGGCCATGAGAAGAGTGTATGGGATGTTCTCCCCCAGGAAGAAGTGAGCACAGTTGTCCCTGCTTCTCTGCATGGCTTCTCTCCACGCAGACTGAAAAAATCTAGAGCACTGCTGACCTAGAGATATATAATATATTCTACATCTGTAATTAGATTTCTAGTGACACTTTTGTCAGTAAAATTAATTTAACTAATATATTGATCACTATAAACAAACATAATAATAATTAATGACTTTAATAGAAAACATTAAATTCCATATTAACAATGGGGATATTAATCACATTTTATTTTGTGCCATTATAAGTTATCATATACCTTATATGTTCTTCTATACTAAAGTAATAATGTTCATACTGATGTTGATATGTTATCACATCTAAATGCTTTGAATAAAATTACTATTGTCTGTATACTTTGTTTTTCTTCCATTTTGTCAATGTGTCTAATTCTTACTTATAGCCCCCAAGCCCTAGCAACTTGGACTATAAACCCTTCAAGTGTCCCACAAACACATGGGGCCAGTGTCTCAAAAATTATAGGACTTCTGGGAGACTCAAAGTCCTCTCCTTCAGAGAAGTGGAGGGGATCAGATGTATTAACACCTTACCAGCCATAAGCACATCCCTGAGACAAACTAGTTTTTCAAGATCAGGCCATTTCCTGCCAGGTGGCCTGGATCCTCCCTTATCACAGAAGCTATCCCAACTCAGTTACCCTGGCAACCAAACACAAAGAACACCAAAAAGATAATTTGCTGATGTCTTCAAAGGGTGCTAAAACAAGTAAGGTGGCAGAAAACTGAGGCACATTCAGGGACCCAATGTCCTCTGTGAGCACCACCCCATCTCTGGAGGAGGTCCATGCACTTCCTATGCTGTCAGTAAAAAGTCAGAAGGTGGACTTGGGCAGGACTCTGGAAATTTCCCTGGTACTCAGTAAAAGTGGAAGGCAGAAAGACAGGCTGTCCCACTCCTGTCTGAGAGAACCCTCTCTCTTCCTTGAGACTGTCCCTTTTCTCTTTCCTATCCCTTATAATACAATCATGACTGCTACTTTGAGCACCCTGTCTAAAATCTTTTGGACTTGATGGCAAAAATTGGGGTTTGAAGGGGGGCTTCCTAGGGCCCCAGTTTCCCTGATGATCCCTGCTCTGAAACACTTAAGAGTTAGGCAAACCACGATTGTTACCTGCCTGGTCCTGGCCAGCCTTGGTGGTCTCACTGAATTTCTGCCCCAACCTAATCTTGTCTAGAGGACAGGCTGATGGAGGCTAGAGTCCCTCTTCAGGGGCTGATGAACTTGTTGACAGAGTGACCACCAGACCATCTCAGAAATCATCAATATAACCCACATGAATATTTCCACTTTTAGAGGTCTGACCACTCGTGTCTTTTACCCTACTTTGATTAGGCAAAGGGGAAAGAGGGCACATAGGAAAGGAAAAATGGTGGATGGACATTAATACCCTAGGTACATGTATGACTGTACATATGGTGTGACACTACATTGTGTATAATCAGATAAATGAGAAGTTGTGCTGCACTTGTGCACAATGAATCAAATGCATTCTGCTGTCATATGCCTCATTTAAAAAAATAATTTAAAAAACCACCACCCTATTTCAGGTGTGTGGGGAGGTTAACTTGGGAGTTTATCTCTGCTTATCCTCTTGGCAAAAGTAAAAATCTCCTTGGCTGCTCATTTGGCACTTGGTCTTGTTTTGGCTTCCAAAATTGCAAGAAAGGGAAAATGACCTTTGAGGACAAAAACTGGTGATGCTTTGTTCTTTCAGGAGCATATTTGGAAGCAGGAAGTTTGGACATCCCCAGCTGCCTGGGGACAAAAAGTATGGAGTCTACTCAGAGCACCACTGAGCTCTTTCTAAACTAAAGAGGGTTCCCAGGAGTCCAGGGAGCTCTGCCCCATTCCCAGGAACCTCACCCTGGACTGGCTCAGCTCCAGCAGGACTCCTGGGTTTCATTTTGGGGAGAGTCTCACAGGAAGCCCCCTGTACCTCACTTACTCTCAGCCTAGCCACACCCTTAATCTTTTACATCTGTGTTCCCTGAAGCCCAGGAAGCCCATCAAAGGAGCTCTGATTTGCTTCCACTTAAACCCACAATGGGGCTGGTACCTTGTGGTGTGAAGAGGAGGAAATGAGAAGAGGACTGGGGACAAGAATAGACCAAGGAGGTCTGGGAAGGCACAGGGCTGGGAAGGGCTGTGGTGGCAGAGGAGCCTGTGCCATCTTCTCACACCTCATTTCCCTGGTCTTGTGATGTTCTCTTGGCTCTTCCATAGAGGTGTCTGCCCTCAGGGCAAAGGGGACCTGCTCCTAGGTCCTCAAACTGTGACCTGAGTCCCAAGAGTGAATGTCACCTGGGGGATGAGGGAAGTGCAGACCCTCAGCCCTCCCAGGACCCATGAATCAGAGTGTGCCTCCCAGCTCTCAGGGGATCTGTGTGCTCAATAAGTGGAGGAGTCCTGGGGAGAGTCTCCACCTGTCAAAGGCTAAAGGACTTTTTCACTTTGAAAGTTTGCTGTTCAGTAGGAACCTCAGGGATTGGAGTCAGAGAGGCCCTGGGTAAATCCTGGTTCTCTTCCTCCTGAACAAATCTCCTGATGCAACCTCCACATCTCAAGCACCAAGTGGGTAGAGTGGGAAGGATGCTAGTCACACTGGCCTCTCACAAGCACAGAGATGAGATGACCTCGAAGCACCAGGTGGGAACCTGGCAAACACCAGGTGCTTCTCACAAGCACAATTAAAACACAACCGCAAAATCATCATGCTTCAAGAGTTAAATGATTCAAAATCAATGTCACATGTGAAAATCTTGGTGAATACAGAATCAAACCAGATATCAGGGACAATGACCAAGTTTGAGGAAGGAGGTGTTACAGGCATGGAGTCTTCAGAGACTGAAACACAGCAGAAATTCCCTTCAAACCCTTATTCTTGATCAAGTCAGAAAGGTTTCAGACATGTTACAGTAACAGGCATGCCTCTACTGAAGGGATAGGAAAAAGGGGAAGGGAACACTTTCAAGGGAGAGAGTAAGTCCACTCAGAGAGGTGATGAACAGTGTACCACTCCTGCACTTCAGTTTTATTGAGGTCCTACAGCGAAGTTTTCAGTAAGACCAGCTCATGTCTGCTTCTTGATTTTTGACTGACAATAGAGTGACATCAGAACACTGTCATTGCAACCCTATGTTACCTTTGCCCCTGCTGACCCATTCTAGTTGGATTCTTAACTATATATTCTTACAGGTTTATCATTAGGAGGAATTAACCTTATCTTTCAGAATCTGGTCTGGAAAAAGAGGGTCATGAAAGTTACTCCCATTAATGTTCATTACTACTTGAATATCTATGCAGATAGCAGGTAGTTTGCTGAGGAATGTGATGTATCCTGATGTCTTAGGCCAGGCACAGCTGCAGGAAAATTGATTTATGGCAAAGAAAGCATGTGGGGTCAGCAGTGGGCCCATTTTATAGTTATTCTCTTAACCTTGTGTTCCTACAATCCTTATCCATCTGTCTGGTGACAAAGGTCATAAAAAGACATGATTTTATGTAAGCCTGTTGGAGAATATGAGAAGAGAAAATGCCAAACCACACTGAACTTAGCATTTGATACCATCCAGAAAGAGACCGTGGTTCACACCTAGAGCCCTGATAGATCTGAGATTCTAGATAAAATGCTGAGAGCACCATTGTGAATTAAAAACACACAACAGAAGCAGAACTCATAGTGGAGCTGCTTCCAGCGTGGCCCTGGTATGAGTTGGTGGGGTCAGGTCTGGGCATCTAGGGTATTGATGACAGATCCTGATCTGTTCTCTCATAGAACTCAAAATGCTGACCTTAAACAGACTTCCAGAAGGCCAGCCATACAAGGGTGCTGAGACCTGCAGGCTGAAACCTCCTCTGCTCCACAGCTCAAAGACCAGTAGTGGTCCCACTGCAGCTGCTTCAGGCTGGATACATTACATTCCTCAGGCCCTCACTCTTTGCCCCCATCTCAGTTTCCCAGCAGCAGCCTTTTCAGTGCCCCCTTCAACTCCTTGTTTCTGAGGGTGTAGATCAGGGGGTTCAGGAAGGAGGTGACGATGTTGGAGAAGAGGGTGAGGAACTTGCCCTGGTCCTGGGAGGACCTGCTTCCTGGCTGCATGTACATGTAGATGATGTTCCCGTAGAACAGGGAGACCATGTTGAGGTGGGAGCCACAGATGTTGAAGATTCTGTGTCTTCCTGAGGACAACTGGATTCTGAATACAGCCTTGATGATGTGGCCATAGGACATCAAGATGAAGACCAGGGGAGACAGCATGATGCCCATGGCCAGGACCTTTGATAGCCACCTTTGATAGCCAGCCTTTGATAACCAGCCTTTGATAGCCACCTTGCTGATTCAGGGCATGCAGACCATGGAGGGCATCTTACACAGGAAGTGGTCCAACTTGTTGTGCCAGCAGCGAGGTAATCATAGGGCAATTGGAGACAAGACCAAGAAATTGGCCACCCCACAGCCCCAGGCTCCGGTCACCAAGCCCAGGCAGAGTCTGGAATTCATGATCACCATGTATTGCAGAGACTTTCGAATGGCCACAGACCTTTCATAGGCCATGATCGCTTGCAATAAACAGGCCACCCAGGTCCAGGAACAGGAAGAGCTGGACAACACAGCCCACCTAGTTGATGGTCTTATCGCCGCCACTCAGATTTTGGAGCAGCTGGGGGATGGAGCTGGTGGTGAATCTGAGGTCTAGGAAGGACAGGTGTGTGAGAAAGAAGTACATGGGCTTGTGAAGCTGAGGGTCCAGCTGAGAAACCAGAATGATGCTGTTGTTGCCCACCAGAGTCAGCAGGTAGGCTACCAGAATGACCATAAAGAGGATCCTCTCCAGGAGAGAGTGTCAGAAAATCCCAAGAGAATGAAGGAGCCCTGACTGCTTCTGTTTTCCAGTCTATCTCTTCTGCACCTGAGGAGAGGTGTCAACTCTAGTAGTGGCAATGGCTGATGCTGGGGAGTATGGACTCCTTGTCAGGCATAAATGAGCATAGTGAAGATTTATTTACTCACTTACCCCCTAAACAGTGGTGTGGAGGTTCTGCTATAATTATTATTATTATTATCCTCATCTTACAGAAAAGGAAACTGACACACCTATGTATTAAGTAAATGTCACATGTAGATTGTCAGAGCTTGTCTGCACTCAGGGAATATGGCTGATATCTTAATCTTTATCCACCCTGGTGCTCTGTCATTCCAGAGAGTCAAGACACACACCTGCCAAGCTCCAACCTTTGCTTCTTCCAGAACCACAAGTTCCTGAGCTCCTGTCCAAACTTCAGAGGAACAAAAGATCACCTCAAAGAACCACCTGGTAGGATTTAGGATACCATATGCAGCTGATCCTTGAACATCATGGGTACATTCATACAAAAATCTCTTGTACTAAATGTATTGTTAACATGTTTGGATACTTGAAAGATTTTGATAAACTTGAAGACCAAACATATGAATATTTAAATATTTGAGTGTCACAGGTTTCATTCAGTATTACTGTGTTTTTGAACACAGCAGGTGGATTGCAAGTTCCAAGCCAGTCTCAGCAATTTAGCAAGGCCCTCAGCATCTTAAGGAGATCTATTTCAAAATTAAAAGAAAAAAGAAGGGCTGGGGATGTGGCTCAAGTGGTTAAGTACCCCAGGGTTCAATCCCCAGTACCAATAAAAATGTCAGGAACAACAGAAACAAGCAAACAAAAATTTTCTATTCTTATAAATTTTAGTTTTAATTTACATAGACATATTGAAATCCAAAAGGCTCCTAGAAAACACAATCGTTTACATTTGTAATTTTTCTCCAGGCACACAATACATAAAGGAGTTCTTTCTACCACAGGGACCAATGCCACAGTTTTCTATCTTTGCCTTTTTCCCATTCCATGATGGAATAATTGCCATGGTTCTTGCCTTCATTGAAAGATCATCTTGAGCTTTTGTCATCAGTGGTCACCTGAGCTGGACATAGGGTCTCTGATTCCCTAAAATCTAAGTACTTAGTGTGCCTCTAACAGGGCACATTAGTTTTAAAATCCAATGTCTCACAAGCAGCCATGTGCATACTGTCAATATGATCTATCCTTTGTAATCTATCTGCCTGGCCAATTCCATGAGCCACCAGCCACATGCCCAGCTCCTTCCTGGAGGTGACTCACCTTCCAATTTAATGTTCACATTCCACAAACCCATGCAATGGGCTGTTTTGAGGTCCCTTGTCCTGAAAGTCCTGGAATTATTCAGCACATCTAGCTGAGGTTTGGTCAAGTGACAATTTCTATTAATTCTGCCTCACGGCTGTTAGGCACTATTAATGTATACACATTCATCCTCCTTCTTCTGTGTCTGAAGATTTTATGGGCCACCAGTGTTCTTTGTTTTTGTATCAGGGTGGATTGATTACTTGTTTTTCTTTCAATTAAGAACCCTGGGTGTTGCAATCATATTGTAAATGTCAGTTTAACTGTGTCTAGGAAGAACTTCAAAAAGTAAGGATAGTGACCCTAGAGCTGGCTGAAAAGTAAAATTGTTTTATGATTGTTCAGAGTTTTGAAAAAGGAAGAGAATGACTCAGTTTAAGGCCCAAATATCAAACTAGCCTTCAACTTATGGGAACTTACATATCTGTGTTCACAAAAATGTCTTAAATTATCAGTACTCAGAGACTGATACAATATATGCTTGTAAAAGTAATTGCTGTTTTAAACACTAGATTTAAAACCAAGAAAAAATTACTGAATAATTTTGATGTAGATTTTTTAAGTCAATTGTTGCTACATTCCATGTTATCACAATGCTGAAGCACAATTGTGAATGAGAAAGAAAGAAAATATTCATTTCTTTTTCCTGATATCAAACTTTTCTATCTTAAGATGTAAAAGACTATAGTGCACATGGTGAGCATTAAAAATAATCTGAATAGATAACATGTGCTGTGAAGTTTGCATCTAACATTTGGAGGGGAAAAACGAATGAGAGGCAGTGTAAACTATTGACTGCAGGTTAACAACTGGGATAAAAAATGACCACAATAATGCATGTTGAATACGGGACCAGGATAGTGATGTGGAGATTATTTGATCAGTCTCCCTGAGCTGCATCATCATACAACATTCAAGACCATATGAAGTAAATGCTGGGAAAAAACATAACAGATTGCAGGTGTCTCCTCTTTCTATACTCATTCTCCAAATGTCAGGGATTTGAGGGGGAAAAGAGCCTTTGGGGTGCATTTGCATGGTTGTGGACACAACTTTCTAATTCTTCGGATCCCAAGGACCTACTAGGTGAAGGATTTCGGAAAATCATTTCTGATGGCCTTGGTCTTCTTCATATTACTGATAGCAAAGAGATACTGGCATGAAAATTACATCATCTCTGACTTTCATTGGAAAGTCAGTATGGAAACCATCAAAACTGAAACAAAAAACTAATACGGACAGATGAATCTTCAACAAAATTTTTTATCTGGGAATAAAGAATAGGGTTGCAGGATGGGGTTATATCTCAGTGGAAGAGCACTTGCCAAGCATGTGTGAGGCACTCACTGGGTTTGACTCGCAGCACCACATATAAATAAACACAGTCTATCAACAACTACAAAATATTTTTAAAAAGAAAGAAAGAAAGAAAGAAAGAAAGAAAGAAAGAAAGAAAGAAAGAAAGAAAGAAAGAAAGAAAGAAAGAAAGAGAATAGAGTTGTTGCGCAGAATCCTGGTGAAAAGACCAAGTTGATGCTAGTATATGGAGCACACAGGAAAGGTTAAGGGGTTTATTTGTGTTTTAATCTGTTTTGTGTTGCCATGACCAAAAGAACTACTGTCAACAACACAGAGAAGGGAAAGTTTATTTGGAACTCATGGTTGTATAGACCTGAGTCTATACACAGTCAACTTGATTCTTCTGACTCCAGGGTCAGGAAGAACATCATGGGGGAAGGGCTTGGTGGAAGAAAGCTGCTGCCCTCATGCTAGGGTCAAGAAACAAAGAGAGGGACCTCCACTCATCAGAGAAAAACACAAACACAAAAGGCAACAGCAGAAACATACTTTCTTCAGTCACATTCTACCATCTTTCATTACCAACTAGTTAATCCAAATCAGTGCATTAATCCATTGATCAGGTCACATGTTTCATAATTTGATCATTTCACCTCTGAAAATTCTTGCGTAGTTTCACACATGAACTTTTGGTAGATACCTTGTGGGGAGCCACCCCTGAGCATCTTCACTCAGTTTTGGAGCCAAAGAGATTCTGGTTTGTCACTGCAAGCTATTTTGTGGCTCCTCCCACTTAATGGATTGCCCAGTGCACATGACTTTTATCTTCACTTGGCTAGGAGACTGATCTTGGAGCTCCAGAGTTGGGCGTGACCCATTTGGAACTGGACAGCTCATCTCCTACCTTAATTGCTAAGAACATTCTGTAGAAAGCTTTTGAAGTTCCCCCATAGAAATAAAGCAATCACAAGCTCTTGTTCTCTTTCCAGTGTGGAAGCTGGACCCCTAAGGTCAAAGAGGTGTCCTGCCTTCGCCTTCTAAATTACTTTCTGTATCGTGTGTGTGTGTGTGTGTGTGTGTGTAATTTTTTTTTTTTGCTGCCTTCTTTTCTTAGCTTTATGTAGCAGCCAGCCTGTTTCATACAGAGGAAACTGGATTTCTATCGTCTGTACTGGACTTAGGAGACAACGCCCCATATCAAACCTTAAGAATTGTGAAGGAGAATCTGCACAAGTCACTAAGGAACCTGGAAAGCACTTCAAGATGGGTCCAGCAGCTACTGCGCAAAGGTAATCAATCTTAAGGTCATGGCTGGCAGTTCCATCAAAGATGCTAAGAACAAAACATACAGTCAGGACAAGATAGCAGGCTGATTCTGTGACCTACTAGGGCAATTCCTGAAACAGTTGTGTGTGACCTTACTGTTTTTCTTCTGGCATCTCAGATCTACCTTAAATGGGTAATTACAAAAGTTCAATTTGCATGCTCAATTTTAGTGATATCACTATTGATATTACAGGGCACAGTGCTGACATTTGCTTTGAAAAGTTCAGAGAAATGCACAAGTTCCCCCAAGGAAATGGTGTGTCAAAAAGTGGACCAGGCTCCTGTTTGCCTCCATCATTCACAGCCTGGAATGAAGACAGGGCCTACATTCAGCACCACTGCTTAATTCCGTATCCTCCAGGTCCTTTCCAGGGACAGTAACTAACAAGAAAAGCAGAGTTTGGACCTTAGTGCATTCAAACTGTGATGCCAAGATACCTTCCGGTGGGAAGCATGTAAGACTGTAAATCTATTTGTACAGATTCAATGCCTGCATCCTGGTTAATCATGGTGTCTTCTTTCTGTGTCCTCACATGGTGAAGGGTGAACAAGCTCACTAGGAGGTCTTTTTCAAAGGTACCAGTTCTATTCATGAGTCCCTACATTCATGACTTGATAGGCACCTCCCACAGGTCCTGCCTCTTAGTGCCATCAACACAGGGTTAGGATCTTGATATAGAAGTTTTAGAGGGGATAGACATTCCCACCATAGCACATTCCCATCAATTTCCATATCTGAGTGCTGTCCTTCCTAGGGCTGTCTTAGGACATGAGACCTGTGTATATACACAGTGTCCCCCATTCAGAAAGGGCCTGTGAGAGCATCAGTGCTGTGCTGTGCCATATTGGATTGTTCATCATTTCATCTCTGAGCATGTATGAAAGCTGAGGGGATGAGCTGGTGACAGCATTAGCACAGAATTCAGTTCAGCAGCAGGGCTCACACATTTTCTCTATGTGCAGGTTTATACACAGAGATATTAGTTTGTCCTCTGACATTGTGCAAACACACTTCTTGGACAAGATCATGGTTCCTCTGTAACCAAGGGAGCCACAGGGCTGTACTGGGTTCAGATAAAGCAGTTATGGTGACAGCAGCATATTTAACAGAAGAACATGGCCCGGGAGAGAAGAGAAGCTCTGTTGTCAGTGGCACTAGCCATGGTGAGAAGCTGGTTATCTCTTCTGTGCCAGAACCCTGCCCTGAGGAATCTACAACACACTTACTGTCTGATTTGAAAGACAGGCAGGAAGTGCTTGGGAACTTAGGTATTATGCTTCACTAGGAAACTATAACTAAATAGAAGTGTACATCTGATCATTGCAAGAACACCGAGCAGAAACATCTAGCAGGAACGTATTAGAGTTTAGCAAGTTTGAATTCCAACAATCGGAGTACTCTTACTATGAAATGAATACCCATTAATTGAGATACAAAAATAAAATTTAAAGTTTATGAAAAGATTATAGGAATGAAAAGTAAAAAATCTTGGGGATCAAAATGCTATTTTATTATAAAGAGTCAGATAAACCAATTATTAAGAGTAAGGAAAAAATTAAGTGTACTTTGTACTACAAGATGTATAATACATAACTAGGCTGAGCATGCACACATTCTATTTTTGCATAATTTCCACAACTTTGAAAAAATGTTAGAATATTTTAAAAATATTTTTTAGTTGTCAATGGACCTTTATTTAATTTATTTATATGTGGTGCTGAGGATCAAACCCAGTGCCTCATACATCTAAGCAAGTGCTCTACCACTGAGCCACAACCCCAGCATAGTGAGAATCTTTTGAATGCTGTTGATGAAGTTTTAATTTAGGTCAAAGAGCATACCTTAGTAGTAGAGAGACTGCTTCATAGGTGCATGTCAAAAATCAATTTTTGTGGTGTGTGTGAGTGTGTGTGTGTGTGTGTTTCTTATTTTTGAAGCCTAAACCCTTAATAATATGAATTTCACTTTTAGCAAGAGTTAAATATTTTATTAGAACATAAATTACTTCTTAAGATTTGTGAAATTTAGCATAATAAAAGTTTTTTGCACTTATTCATCAGAAATTTATACCAAACCTTTTACAACTGTAAATATTCAGCAAAACTTTGGTTAAATGAGCTGAAAATTATTAAGATCATCTTCAAATATCTGCTAAGAATGACTGAAATTCTTGGTGCATAAATGCTGACTTTCTCTAACTCATTTCAATAAATGTATGAGATGGGGCAAGTAGAAAGTAAAGAAAGCCTCATTTTACAAGTATTAGGGGATGCATGAGTAGTAGTGGCCATGTGGGATATAAGTGGATTGTGTGTCAAGCTAGGGGGGATGGTGGGAGGGCCTCTGTATTTTTACCTCCACTCATCAGACTAAACCCTGGCCTGTACATCTTCTGGTTCACCTCCCCTCCACTCTTTGCCTCTATTGGTACCTCTCAGTCCTCACTGATATTCACACTCTTAGGATTCAGCTCCCACAAAGAAGCCTTAATTTGACACGTGATACCTAAAGACTTAAAAATTCCTAATGAGTTTTTGATGAATCCTGTAATAATTTCCCTAAATTTAAAAAAATGATAATGATTAAATTTATACAATGAGGGGAAGAAAATACAAAGCTTACAGTTTTTGATTAGCTTCATTATTTAGCAGAATTACTTTTTCTGTTTTGGATGGGCATAAATAATAAATTGAAAAAATAATAAAATTGTTATGTTTAATGCCAATTCAGTTAGTCAATCTCCAATTGTATTTCAACAAGACCAAGAAAAAAAATTTCCTTGATAGTAAATTAGCAGAAAATAAACACATTCATAATTAGTGGAAAATACATCATTAAAAAGTCTTATTTCAAATTACACATATTTATAACACAATTTGTACAGATAATCAGTTCATTTATATTCTAGATTCTTTTTAGTCTCTACACTCTAGGTATAAAATAATATTTTCAGTTACTACACATTGCTGAGTAGACTTTCAGACAAATCCTGGGGAACAAGGCAGAAGGTTTATCTACATAACACAGAACAGATCCTCTGACTCCATCTGCTCAGGGCCCCACCACCTCCTTATTTCTCAGGCTGTAGAAGATGGAGTTGAGCACTGGGGTGAGGGTGGTGTTGAAGACAGCCAGAACCTTGTCCTCTGGTGGAGACCAGAGGGATCTTGGCTGTGGGTAAGTGTAAGCAAAGCATATATAGTAGAAAGTCATCACAGTGAGGTGGGTGCTACAGGGGGAGTAAGCCTTCTATTTCCCTACCCTGAGTGCATAAAGCAGAGAGCAAGGAGAACTTGACCACAGAAGGAAGTAACTCCAATTAATACAATCACGAGGAAAGGGTAGTGCTCACAAACACTGTGCACTCATGGACCCAAATTTTCATTCAAGCCAGAGCCAAAATGGTGAGGATATCGCAGAAGGAATGATTGATGGCCTTGGATCAACAGTAAAAGATATGGAGTGCATATGTGATATAAGCACAGAAGTTGATGAAGCCCTTTATAAAGACCCAGTATTGCTAGGCATAGTGGCAAACACATGTAATCCCAGCAGCTAAGGAGGCTGAGAAAGGAGGATCACAAGTTCAAAGCCAGCCTAAGCATAAGCAAGGTGCTAAGCAACTGAGTGAGACCCTACCTTTAAATAAAATTCATAATAGGGCTAGGGATGTGGTTCAGTGGCTAAGTGCACCTAAGTTCAATAGTGGGTACAAAACAAAACAAAACATTATCACCAGTACAGGTAATAGGTATTTTGTTGTTTTTATGCAGATGGACTAGAGAGGAAAACAAATTCCACTTATATATCACAGGCCACAGATATCAGAAATAGTATTTCTCCACCTATTAAAGTAAGAAAGGAGAAACAATGAATTCCACATTCCATGAAATAGGAAAGCAGAAGTCATCTTAGGGACACTTGTGGAGATGTAACTTAGATTAATGAGAAACAGCCAACTAAGCAGGAAATAGATATAGAGAAGGATGAGAAGGATCATGGATAGGTTGTCAATTAGAGCAATCAAGATGATGAGAACAATGAAAATATACAGAAAAGACCATTTTTTTTTTGGTTACAGAATATTGAACCCAGGGGTACTCAACCAGTGAGGAGCATCCCCAGACCTTTTAATTTTTATTTTTGTCAAGGTCTCACTCAGTTGCTTAGAGCCTCACTAAGTTGATGAGGTTGTCTGAATTTGCCATCCTCCTGCCTCATCCTCTTGGGTCAGTGGAATTATAGGCATGTGACAATGTTTCTGCAAGACCTACTTTTGATAACGGAAACAACCCCAACAAGATGAAATCAGTTGATACTTGCTCATAATTTGCCACAGAGCTTTAATATTGCTCATTCTGCAGTGACACACAAGAATCAGTATGTTGAGTAGTGACTATTAAATCAATTTGGAAAATTCCTTTGTGAATCAGGCTGTGTGTTATTAATTAAATTTGTACATCTTAAATGAAGAACCAGTTTTATGTATTCACCAAAAAGAAGTCTCATATTCTTCCTTAGAAATTAATATTTTCTGAGAAATATTATGACAAAAATGTTCTGTGAGAAACTTGAAGATATACAGAAAATAACATTTGTTAAAATATCAGTAGGATACAAATGTCTTATATCAATAAACCTACTCACAAGTTATTATATTTGTGTTTTTCCCAGAAATATAGGCATAGAAAATTCATGTAATGCATCCAGTAGAGCTCCATATTACAAAATATTTTAAAATCCTCAGAGCATGATTTACTTTTTCCATATTTATATTTGTAAGACTTACTTCCAAACTTCCAGTATTCTAATATTTGCTGTAAGTAAATATGATTTTACCTTCTTGAGTGGTCCTTGCACAACACTTCCAGGTCCAGCATTTGTTCAGTCAGGGATCATCAACTTTTTTCCTCTGTTCTGAAATCTATCCTGAAATCTTATTGCCAAATACCTCACATACAAAGTCACAGTAATTCATCATACTCTGGATTTTCAGTGTTCACCTTCTCCAAGTCTTCTTTGGGTGTTCATTTAATCTCAAGAGTGCTACAGAATGTCAGTCCCTAACTTTATGCCAGTGTTCTCTGCAGCTTCCCAGCTGTACCCAAACTCTTACCAAAAAGCATTTGTGTTATGTCTCTGTGCTTCTGTGACACTTATGTACCAAACACATGCTTTATGGGCCCTTCAACAAAAAGAAATTGGATAGAAGACCTGCCAGTTTCCTAAGTGGATGGAGGAACTGTGTCCTGAGAATATTCAGATCAGAGGAATATAGGGGATTCTGGTCTTGATGAAGTTGATCACTGAACAATTTTGAGAAGTATTCCAAAAAGGTATGTGATTTCTAGGTTAAATATTATTTTAGACCCAAAGGTCAACAGACTTGAGGAAAGTTCACATCATGAAACATTAAGATTCATACAAGTGTTATTATGTGTATACATCTGCACACACACACACACACACACACACACACACACACACACACGATGCTCTTGACAACACACAGTGTATACACTAGAATACATGCAAGTGTATTCCCTAGATTGGAAGTGATTGGGATAAGGATCCTTTTACAGAAAATTTCACAACTTTGGAGAAGAATCTGATGTTATTAAATCCACAAACATATCTCTTTAATTTTACAAGATGAGGTAACAGTAAAGGACTACTGGAAAACAAATCACAATGATTGTTAAAAATATGAAGAGAAGTTTTAAAGGACAAACTGGGTAATATGAGACAGAAGAAACAGCATGAGATAGTTGACAATATAAAAAAGTACAAAAGAGAAATAATAATGGATGCTTATGTGCATTCATAGAAACATATAATAAAATAATAGATTTCATATGGCAAAAGGAAAGAAAATTCTCAGAAATCAAATATTTTTGCTATTGTATGAAAACAGCATGAAAACATCACAAAACAAATCAGAAGGGTTTTATTGAAAGTATTTTCTCCTTGGGAACAGGATCCTAAAACATCTGAGAAAACACTAGCATTGATAACTGCAAGGATGGAGTCAACTCTCCCCTGAGCCATCACAAGGGATACAGCCCTTGAGAGACTTGGAAGAGGGCGTGCACCCTGCAGGGGGTGATGTGGTCAGGAGTCACTTTGTCAGCACAGGGTGCTAAGTGCTGAGCCATGGAAGGGTGTGCAGGGTGGGGGAGTCAAGGTAGAAGAGAGGCATATCAATGAAAGAGTACAGAGGAAATCTTTCTAGTAATGTATTTGGCAGTGCATTAGGCAGTGATTTCTTGAATATGACACCAAAAGTACAAATAACATGCAAAAAATCAGTTTGACTTTATAAAAATTAAAACTTTTTTGTATCATCAGACACTACAAAGAAAGTGCCAAGGCAGCACAGGAGGGAAGGATTCTCACAATCACACATCTGATTAGAAATAATATCCAGAGCATTAAGAGACCCACAGCTCAATGAAGAAGGGCAACTCAAAATGAGCAAACAACTTGAAGACTAAATGAATAATAAACACATTATTCATGCCCAGTATCTGTACTTATCAGAGAAATGAAGATCAAAACTGCAATGAGAATCCATTTCACATCAACTAGGAAAAGTTTCATCCAAAAATAAAAGACAAATGTGTTTGGACAAGTATGTGTAGAACTTGAAGCTTTTCTAGGTTTTGTGGCAATTTTGAAATGGTGATGCTACTGTGGAAAGCAATACAGTGATTCCTCAAAAAAAATTATCCCTGAATTAATAAATGGGCCAGCATTTCGCCTCTAGGGTGCACACACATGAAAAAAAAAAAAAAGGAAGTGCTAAAACAGGTATCTGTGTGCCATGTCCATCTTCAGGTTAATGAGAAACAAATGTGAAACACTAACACAATGATACTGGGGTTACAAAAAAGTAAATATAGTCATAGACTACAGTAATGATGGACACTGAAGAGATTATACTTTGGGAAAGAAGCCAGTCATGAAAAAGCAGGGGAGTCAAATTATCATAAATAAGAATTGGAGTGGTGGTTGTCTGGAAATAACAGAAGGGGAGAGAGCATTTAATTAACAAGTTTTAGTTTAGATTGATTAAAAACCTCTGAAAATGCATGGCAGTGATGGTTGTACATTAATGTGAATGCTTTCACTGTATTTTATATATTTTTATCCTAATATAAAAGCCAAAACTTTTAAATGAGCTTCAGTCATTCCAATTTGGATGGCCAAATGAATTTTAAGATCATTTAGGTAGAATTCTGAGTCTTTATGGAGTAACTGATATTTAATTAAGGTATGAATTTTGATAATTTGTAAAAGAAAAAAAATTGAGGAGAGCAAATTATTCTTTAAATGTCATTTCAAGTCATCATGAAACAAGCAGTTTAGATTGATAACATCATGTATTATGGTGTTTAAATAACTTAGTTATTAGCAAGTAAAAACATACTATTCAAAGTCAACTACCACTACAATAATTTCTGTCATTTCTGATTTACATAGGATTGTCAATGACTCATCTACCATGAGATGGCCAAAATTATCATGATTCAAAATTTTGGAAAAAGAGAAGGAAGAGATAAAAATGAATGAGACATAAATCTTATATACTTTACTGTGTGTCATAAAAGCCAACACAGCATCTATTTCATTACCCATGTTCCAATCTGCTAACATTATAATACCTATAACATAATAAAATAGAGCCTTCACATCACATGGAAGCAGCCTTAACCAATATGCATTTGTTTCAATAATGTGAGGACATTTTTTTCTCATGTAAAAATAAATCAAATTGAGATAATAGGTCCACTTTAATTTTTATCCATTAAAACAGCTGTAAGTACCTTGCCTGAAGTCCATGAACTTCTCTAGATTCTAGATATTCCACTGTATACACACATACATGAAACTATATAAAATTTTACATGTATATATACACATAACACATATACATACACATGAGTGTGTTTTGCATTCTGAAATTAAATATAAACATACAAGCTTTAAATAAATGCATGGTCTAAGTAACTAACACCTAAAATATATTTAGGTAATGAATCTAAAATAAGAATAGATTCATATTTAATTGACCAAAATAAAAAAAATTAAAAAATATACAAATAGAAAACTGTAGCAATCAAATTATTGAGAAAGCATATGTAAAACTTCTTTAAGCACAAATTGAAATATCCTAGTGTTTAAAACTTTCTAATTTCTGCATCTTCTCAGTTTTATAAGTTATCAAGTAAAGGCAAATCTAAACTGCAGTCATGCTACCCAATTTAGAAAGGCCGTTTATTACAAAAGGGAAAAAATAATTCATAAGACTAACAAGGCTGTTGAGGAAGAGGAACTCTTACACACTGTTGGATGGAATGTAAAATAGTATAGTCATTATGAAAAAAAATGGAGAGTTCCTTAGAAACTAAAATTAGAACTTTCAGAGGATTCAGCAATAGTACTATTGGGTGTATATACAAAGGAAATGATTTATTTCAAAGAGATGCCTGCACTCCTTTGCTTGCAGTAGCATTTTAACATAAGCCAAAGCCATTTCATACTGGTTACAGGAATCATCCAACAAAATATAATCAGTGTATATATTTATACCCCAAACATTCATGCAACTACCCACATGAACAAACCCCTCTCAACATAAAGATTCAAAGAAACCAGAACACTGGGAGATTCCAACACATATTTCTTCCCAGTAGATTGATCATCCAGAAATATACTAATTTAAGACCCTTCAGAACTAAAAATCATTATTAATCAAAAGAATCCAGAAGACATCCATCAAATATTTCATTCATTGACAACCAAATTCAGTTCATTCTCAGTGACACATGGAATTTTCCCTAAAATACATCATATTTTAGGGCTCAAAGCAGGTCTATCAAATATAAAAATTAGAGATAATTCCTTGCATTTGATGAGATCATAATGGATTAAAATTTTTAAAAAAAGATAAAAATCAGAAACCATTATAACATCTGAAGATTACATAATACAATTTTGAAAGAAGAACCTATCATAAAAGAAATCCAGGGAGAAATAATTTTTTGAAACAAATGAAAGAAGATACAATATGCCAAATCTTTGAGAGAATATGAAGGCAATTCTAAAAGGAAAAATATATAACTTTGATTTTCTACATTAATAACAGAAAGATTTGGCTAATGTTTTCTGTTGCCTTTATTTCAATAGCAATTCTACTGAAAATTGTATTTACTTCTAAAAGGACCAAGTACTTGTTTTAGAGTACTCAACAGCTTTTAACATGTACCATGAGATCAGAATTACAGCACCCCCTTTCTCCAGGAGAACAGGGTTGACCTTACATTGCTGACATCTTCTCCAAGGATCCCTGACACACTCTTTAAAAACAAGCAAATCTGACACTTTTTTAGGCTGCAGGGGACCTAGTGGTAATGTGTTCCTCACTTGTAAGTCTCACACAATCTCTATGATCATGCCATCTACAAATCAGGCAGGCCCATATGGGCTTCTTCCACCAAAATGCTCTGAACAGACAGGCACTCTTAACAGCTTCAGAGACTCCTGCACTGCAGAGGCTTTCACAACTCTTTTAGTAATAAAGAAATCATGATCACCAGTAATGACCATCAATTACTGAGGATTCCCAGAGCAGGAGACTCTTGGAATACTCATTATGAAAACAATATTGTATTTCTTACTCCTCCCTACTGGTTCAGCTACTCAACCAAATATATCAGAAGGCAGCCATCCACCTGCCATCTCACATACCAGTCAATTGCCCAGAAGTGGTAGGCAGCTAGTGCCAGGAGATACTGTGGCCCTCCTAGAATTAGTTTCTAATGGGTTTATGTACATTTATGTCCTCTAAAAAGTTAATTTTAAGTATGAAACCAGAGGTTTAAAATATGATAACTCTGGCTATCTCATTACTTTAAAAAACCATATGCTTGTGGAGTTTTTTATTGAATTTGCTCATTTTACAGAATTCCTGCCCTGCCAGACCATGCCTGACAAATCAAAGGAAAAAAATGGTATAATGGAAAGGCCCATGCTCCCATAATACAGTATATTAAAACTTGATTCATATGCATTTTGGGGGAAATTATAGGGGATTAAACTCAGGGACACTCAAACACTGAGCCACATCCCCAGCCCTCTTTTGTATTTTATTTAGAGATAAGGTCTCACTGTGTTAGTTAGTACCTCGCTTTTGTAGAGACTAGTTTTGAAATCACAATCCTCCTACCTCACACCAAACCACTGGGATTCCAGCTGGGTGCCACTGCACCTGATGAGTCATAGCATTTTGAGAATTTTCCAATCTTCCATAAAGTTGTAACAAGAGTTGGAATTTAAATCTGCTGCAGGTCTTCAAAATTTCCAGAATACTATGCCATTAAATAAAACCTCTTCATATCCATCTCAGTTCACTCCACAAAAGGATCAAGCTACAAAAGTTTGTGGGGGAAAGCATATTTGAAGGAAAATATGTGGCTCAAGATCCAAGACATTAAGGTTTTTGGCTCTCAAAACATGTCTTTAGTACAATGAAGAATCTTATATTTCTTATTCCTCCCTACTGGTTCAGCTACTCAACCAAATACATCAGAAGGCAGTTGTCTACCTGCCACCTCACATACCAGCCAATTGCCCAGAAGTCATAGGCAGCTCCTGCCAGGAGATACTGTGACCCTCCTAGAGTCTGATTCCTGCACCCATGTACTCACCAAGACTGAATGCCTACAGAGCATGCCCGCACCCCAGGACACTTGCAATCACTCATGTGCTGCACACTGGCCACTAGCAAACCTGTAACTACTGCCTTTGGCAAATGGATTTATTATAGAGAAACCCAGACTCTGCATCAACTGATCAAGACCAGTATGCAATATTTCTACTGAATCAAATATATAAAACTAGGTAATTGCTAGATTGTCTTATTTGGTTGAAAGAAACTTTTCAGTAGTCCTGGGGAGCTTTCAAAATTCTCTTTTAAAAGTGATACTGAATAGCCAAGCTATATTAAAAACAGAAGCACAGAATCTTCCAGCTTGAAGAACATAAATGTACATAAACCCATTAGAAACTAATTCTTGCTTTTGAATTGGTCAACACCTGGAAACTACACACAAACAAGGCATGTTTTGATTTACATCAGGGTTTCAAGAAACATCCAGGAACCAGGCATGATAGCATATGCCTGTATTCTTAGTGGCATAAGAGGTTACAGCATGAGCATCATAAGTTCAAAATCAGCCTCAGGAACTTAGTGAGGCCCTTGGGAAGAATTTAGAAAGATCCTGTAAGCACTGCAGATATGATGATGATGATGATAATTTTATTTTTCTGTTCTCCCTTCATTCTCTGACCTTGGTAATCATACTTAAAACCTCTCACATTTTTATTCTGTCACAATATATATAAAATTGTAAGATATTTGAGGAGACAGAAAATATTAGAATTACACATGGGCCTTTAAAATGTTAATTTTAAGTATGAAACCAGAGGTTTAAAATATGATTTATTTGCTAAGGCTTTTAGTGGAAAAAAATAGATAATATGAAAGAAAATGTTCTTAAGGAAGTAGATAGATGGAAACTTAAAAAATAATTAAAATGTTGCAAATAAATGTTTATAAATTTAAACTAGAAATTTTGTCAACTATTCTATATAATATATACTTCTTTATTTAAAATTATACCACATACTAGATTTACACACATATTTATGCATAGTATGTATAAGATCATGTCATAATATATGAGAGTTGACTACAGATGCAAAAAAACTTAAAATACAGGAAAATTGAATCTAATAATAAGAGAGATTTAACCCAGCAAATAATGCTGTTTTCACATCTTCACACTGATGCAACACTTAGTTCCACCCCAAGGTGCCATTCCATTACTTCTGAATAAAAAAGAGAAGAACTCAAGGCAAACATTCTTTTCACACACCTACAGTGCTTTTCTCAAGAAATAGCTCATTCATTTGCTCAAAGCAGTACATGACTGTAATTCCAAAGGCCCAGTAGATTAATGCAGGAGGATCACAAGTTCAAAGTGAGAGTCAGCAACTTAATGAGGACCTAAGCAATTCAGTGAGACCATGGCTCAAAATTGAAAAAAAAAAAGAATTAAGAAGGGCTAGGATATCACTCAGTGGTTAAACATCTCTGGGTTCAAACCCTAATACCAAAATAAATAAATAGCTAGTTAGATAGATAGATAGATAGATAGATAGATAGATAGATAGATAGATAGATAGATAAAATAAAATTCCCTTAAGTCTGAACAAATCTGAGTGGATCTGAAACAACTGGAAGCCTCACCACATTTCTACATTCAAGGCTTTTCTTCAGAATGAGCTCTTTCATGCCTTTTAAAGACAATTGGAAAGCTGAAAGTGTTACCATACTTTTTAAAGGGCAGAACGGTTTTCCCTGATGTGAATCTGTTCATGTCTTTGAAGGAAACTGTGAAAGTTGAATACTGCCCCACATTGCTTATTTACAGGATTTTCTACAGTATGAGTCCTTTCATACAACTGAACAAAATTAGAACATCTGAAGACTTTACATTTCTTACTTGCACAGGATTTATTTATTTGGCATAAATCTTTCAATGAGAATCTGCTGCAGTCTGGCTGGGCAAAATAAATGGGGGTGACAAGCAACTTGTGAGGTTGAAACAGTGGGAGCCGCTTTATTGTAGGACAGCAGAGGTATTTATACCTAACTCATTATACACAGTTTGTTTCAATTAACATCATCTACATACATCAATTAGTCATTAAGGAATCCTCATCATCTTAATAATTACACACAGCTTAACTTAATTATCATCTAGATATAGCAGTCAGTCATTAAGGAATCCTCATCATCTTAATGGCTCGCTGGCGTTGGCTCAGAAACCACTTCTCCTAGCATACTGCCAGGCGCCATCTTAACTTGGTTATGGCCCTCACCATCTCCCCCTTTTGTTTAATTTAAACAACAGGTATGTGGCTTAGGGACCGTGCCTGTTTTAGGTTATCCAATACTACATATGGTCCTTACCCATCATTGGATGGTCTGACTTCAAATCGTCAGCCTCCTGTCTTAGGTTGGTACCATTGTAATTGGATCTTACCCGTCTTTGACTACCTGCCCAACACACTCAGCCATACTTGTGGATAACCTGCTACAAGCAGAAGGGGGAGAATACAAAATGCCATGATACCAAGCCAATCGACAGCTCCTTATGGAAAAATTGTACCACCGATGACACCATCAGCAAAGTTACCTTGGTACTAATTACAATTTGTTGTATCAGTTCATAATGCATATAAATGATACATAGTCCAAGTAAGTTTCGCAAGCAGCTTAAAGCAGAGGAATCCATTAATATGTCTATTTCTTCTTGAAGTAAATATTAATGCAACAATTTGTACAGTTTGTGTGACAGCCATCGCAGAAGCTGTAGTAGCAGCAGTAGAAACAGCAACAGTTATGATGATGGCAACTGTAATTCCGAAGTCTCATTTGGTTTTTCAGTAATACTGGAAATTATTTACATTATCATGAACAGAATTATCAAATATAATGAAAAGGAAAGGTGAAAGTAAATAAACACATCTGTTAACATCCTTATTTGTTCACCTTTAAAAACAATACCCAATTTAAACTGTTTAAATCACATGAATTAAAATATTTGGATCCATTTTTTCATGAGCGCTCCTAATATATGGACATATGCACATACAGACATATAACACATAACACAAGTGTGCAAACATAATACAACAGTAAAGGCCTTGTAGCTTTTCACAGGTGAAATATCCATTGCAATGTTTAAAAACTGCACAGTTGATTAAAACAAAAATAAAGCTGTTCAGAAAAACATTAACCTAGGTCTGTATGAGCTCAAAAAATAAAATAGAAAAATTCTTTTTGTAACTTGCATATGGGTTTGAAGGTATTCCCTCAAGTAAGCCTCAAGTTTTTTCACATTTGAAATAAGCCTTAATGGTGTTCATTAGCCTCCAGGTGTAGGAAAACCATTATCACCGACATAAGAATAGCTAAACTGAGGTTCTGAATATCAAGTGTTATGGATTTTGAGCTGGATCATCTTCTTTTTGGTCTGTAGATATCACTTTAGTTAGTCTCTCTGGAATCCAAATAGGCTGCTGTTCTCCCTGTGGAAACACACAGACCCCCCATTCCAGACAATAACTGGGTCAGGACCTTTCCATTGTCCAGTTAGAATATCCTTCCAAAGTACTTTTGGCTTATGTACATTTTTTGGACACATGTGCCTTTCTGCAGCACAAAGACCTGATGAATCCAAATTTAAAAAGTTTAACGTAAAAAGGGTTATGTTAAGTTTATCTTTGGGGGATTTATATCCCTTCCCAGGAATCTTCCTAGTCCATAAAAGAAGTGGAGAAAACTGGAACGTTTCCCACATTTCTCACATTCACAGGGCTTCTGTCCATGAGTATTTTCATATAAGAGCAGGAAAATGTAACAGCAAACATTTAGGGGCTTTGTTTTCAAGTGTGAGTGAAATGGCTTTGAAGACAACTAGGGAAGTGGAATGATTTGCCATATTTTTCATATTTAAAAAGTTATTCAGTCAGATATGGTTGTGTACACCTCTAATCCCAGAGACTCGGAAGGCTGAGGCTGAAAGATCGTAAGTTTGCGGCCTCCCTCAGTTCCTTAGTAAAACCCTAAGAAACTCAGCAAGTCCGTGTATCCAAATAAAAAAGAACTGGGAATGTAGCTCAAGGGTAGAGCACCACCAGACTAACTCCCAGGGACTATATATATATTCAGAAGTTTGAGCCCTTTCTTGTCTTTAAAGTTGACAAGGAATATTAATATACCACATTTTAAATTCAAAGAATTTTTTCCCAGAAAACTTTCTACATGTTTATAAGTGAAAAAGTAATAACAGAAGACTTTGCCAATTGTTTCTATTAGTTTGATTTCTCTGCAGTATGAGTTCATTCATGTGAGTGAAGTTCACTGGATGAAACAAAGGCTTTTCCACATTGTTTACCAACATAGGGCTTCTCTCCAGTATGAAATTGTTCATGTAAGTGAAAGATAGAGGAACGAGTGAAGGCTTTGCCACATTGCTTACATTTATAGGGCTTCTCTCCAGTATGAGTTTGTTCATATATTTGAAGACAAAGTGTTATAGGCTTTACCACATTGTTTACATTCATAGGGCTTCTCTCCAGGATGCATTCTTCCATGTACTCCAAGGTGACTGGAACTAGTGATGGATTTCCCACATTGTTTACATTTATAGGGCTCCTTTCCAGGATGAGTTCTCTGATGTATTCTAAACAAACTGGTGTATTCCCACATAACTTCCATTCTCAGTGTGCATAATCATGTGATTTGAAGACTTTTGAGTAAAAAAAAAGGGGGGGAAGGGTTGACTACCTTGTTTACATTCATAAGGTTTCTCTCCAGAATGAGGTCTTCTAAATAAAGAATAAAAATGAAAACCTTCCCACATACCTTACACTGAAAAGGTTTATCTCCACCATGTGTAATCATGTGTCTTTGAACATTTGTGAGAGAATAAAAGGCTTTACCACATTGTTTACATTAATAGGATTGCCATCAAATATGAGTTTCCTCGTGTTTTTGAATGGAACTGGAACAAATGAAGACTTTCCCAAATAGTGTACTTTTATAAAGTCCATCTTGAGGCTGTACTGACATTTGTGTATGAACACTTTTGAAAGAAACCAGAGATTTCCTATACTGTTTAAAATCATGTGGGTTCTCTTTACATTCCTCATGCTTGTAGCTTTTCTGCTCAGAGTGAGATGTAATTTGCCTATGAAGGAGTGAAGGACATATGAAGTCTTTTGCATACATAATTCAGTCACATGGATTTATGCTAATAAACTTATCTTTGTCAGGTTAAGAATCTCACTGAAAGTTTTCCCACATTATCTTCTTTACCTTTGAAGTTTACCATGAGACTTCTTGGAATAATGACCGGCACATTATCAATATTTGATTCATTCATGATTTTGTATTTATTCATGGGTCTTCGGCTTACATTACTACCAACATCAGGTAAAGGCGAGATTTTCTGACTTGTTCAAATTGCCTGAAAATAGAGATTCAAAGGAAACAATCCTTTGCAACACAGCTTCCCTATGGCTATTATCCAAATAGTGATATTCACCCAAGCAGTTTCATATACTTTCTGCATGTCAAGTACTTGAGAAGACTGAATATCTGTCACAGTTAAGTATATACTTCCAGTTAAAAAAATCTTATAAGAATAAATTTATTTCAAGTTGTGCATATTCCTTAAGTTGGTTTGTTTTAAAAATATGACATTCTTAGATTTCCTTAAGGACATTGCTTCCTTTTCTGAGTACGATTACTTTAGATTGCTCCCAGAATTTTCAATCTGATCTTCAATGTTCTTGTCTTCTCCTTATTTTTTCTGCTAGAATGACAATCCAGAACAATCATTATGACTTCTTAGGAACTAGAAATGCTTTAACAAATTCTAGGTGTCTTTTATGCTGCAATAATTCACCAAATGATTTCCTTTTCGTGTTCCACATAAATTACCAAAATAAACACTAGTTCTTTATTTGATTAAATAAAGAAACATCATTATTCCCTATAGAAGCCAGGTTTCTGAGGAATTCCTGCATCACATCTCTGTAAAGTTTCTTCTGGGATAGATCCATCAAAGTCCACTCCTCCTGGGTGAAGTTCACAGCCACATCCTCAAGAGTCACTGAGATCTAAAATAGCCCACAAATGTATGGTGGAGGCCAGGAGAGATTGACAGCATGAGGAATCAATATTCAAGAAGCATGATGTTTAATGATTCTCTGGATTCGAGATCAACTCCAGGATTTGGTCCACCAAATCCTTACTGCACTCAATTCCTCAGTTATTCCAACACTGGAATTGGGTCACTCAAAAGGAAAACAGTAGAGTGTTTTACAGTCTTCCTTTGATGAGTTCACAGTAAGAAAGACAAGCTCCTGCATCACTCCTAACTTCTTTGTTGGTTGCACCTCCAACACACATTCTAACAATTAGCAGATATTAGCACCCCCGATATTACTTATACTTAGAAAGAAAGTTGACTGAGTAAGAAATTGCTACAATCAGGAAACTCAGCATTTGGAACAGATCCTGCCAACCACAGTGGTTCACTGTGCCTACACAGTTAATGTAAGCAACATGGTATTTACTGATCTACTGTTTCCTTCTTTAAGTCTATTGTTTCTTCCTTTAAAAAGTGCCTATATTCAGCCCCCATGCAAAAACTCTTGGTGTGGGGTCACTAAGGAGCTTCTCTCAGAAAACATTTAGAAAATCTTTCACACAGGTGGTCACAATGTGTTAACTGGGGACTGAGCTCATCCTGTGTGATTACACCAAGAGAATAATTACAATTTGCAGGCACTTTACTCCAGAACCACTTTAGCCAACTAGTAAAGAAGTACAATGATTAATAAACACAACAATTTAATAATTTATTGTGGTTACTGTCAAAGCAGAATGGGGTAAGTGGAAAGATAGCACATGTCTTAGAAATAACTCAATCACTCCAAGATATCACCTTGTCCAAATAACACCCTTACAAAGTTTTATATAAGTCTCAAAAACAGTCTTCTTAATAAACAGCAGAAACTACTTTTCTAATTTTCATAGCAATAATGAATGACAAATGATTGTCAATCTCTTCTGAACAGTAGCCAGTTCACTAGCATAAGGTACAGTCACGTGCCACACAGCCATGTTCTGCTCAAGGGCACTTTGAACAAAGATAGGCCACATGTGCAATGGTTGTCTTTGTGAAAGAGATTCCTCATGCCTGTAATGATGCTGGTATAAATAAACCAAACATGGGAGCACTTCCAGGGTGAGGTAAATCAGCAGGTTTGCAGACCCAAATCCTCACCTATCCAACACAGTTTGGGTGTGAAACAGGCCACCACAAGTACAACGTAAGTACACTATGGTGTCTGCACAGTGATGGAACAGCCTAAAATATCACCTACCAGAAGGTGCCCCTACCACTGACATACATCCATACTCAAGGACTTAAAACATGTGATTTTCTGAGCACCACAGTATCAGCAGAGATTAGAAAGGGACCATGAGAAAGCCATCGTGAGCTGGCCTTCACAGAAGGGAAAGATGAATGACAGCCGATGTCATGGAGAGAAATCACAATGATGCTGTAGGCAAACTGGAATTTAGGTGGCAAAAGGCATTCCTTCCCTCTATTCTGTAGACAAAAGTCCATTTATTATACATTCAAATGTGAAAGACTAACTCTTTTGAAAAGCTTAAAAGAAATTTAGTTTTATTTATTTATTTGTTTGCCTGCTTGCTTATTTATTTATTTATTTATTTATTTATTTATTTATTTATTATGGGGCAAATAAAAAAAAAAGTGGGATTGAACCAAGGGCACTTAACCACTGAGCCACATCCCCAGCACATTGTTGGTCTGAGACAGTACTCACTAAGTTGCTCAGGGTCTCGTAAGTGGCTGAGGCTAGCATTTAAACTTGTGATTCTCTTGCATCAGTGTCCCCACCTTCTGGAACTACATGCATGCACCACTGCACCCAGTGGAAATTTAGTTTTATAGAATAAGCTAAACAATTCTACAAAAATGAGGAGCAGTAAGGAAAAAAGATAAACACACCAAAATGACACAACAGGGAGTCTGGAACCATCAAAGTACTGCCATAAGCTACACAATTCTATAAAAATCATAAGCACTAAAAAAAATGATCAACATACACCAAAATGACAGAATAGAGTCTGGAACCATCAGACTACTGCAATGAAATAGAATAGAACTGAAAGCCTGAAACCATCCTGGTACTGCCATAAAATACAACAGAATAGAGCCCCCAAAATACACTCACACAAATACATCAACTGATCTTTGAAGAAGAAAAGTAATTTACATCCAAGATGACAATGGCTCCAGGGAGTGGTAGTGTTCCTCAAGCTTGCCCTCCAGAGAAAAGTGGAAACACAAGCAGAACCATCAGAACAAGAACATCATCATGACCAAAAGCCCTGAAATGTTCACCACAGCCACATGAAGCAGTCATGAAGAACAGTGGAGAACAGCAAGCATGGTGTGGCCTTCACTCCCCTTTCAGACGTTCCCTCTCTTATGTAGGACAGCGGCCTCACATCCCAGTGTGAGACCCTGGTCATTGGCTACACAATGCACAAAGCAGATCTCATCCAAGTTTCTGTGTTTTGTACTAAAATCATCACAGGATTATCTTAATGTTCAAAACAACCTTCACTCTTCTAAGTTAGAAACAATCACTGAAAAATTAGCAGAAATTCCTTAAAAGGATTTAAGTAAACAAACAGCCTGCAACTGGAAAAACAGCAGATTATTGTTTATTCAGTCAACCATCACCTAAAATCTGATAAAGAATGCTACAGGAAACGTGTCTTTTAGAAATGAGTTTTCAAAAACACCCAGATTCAAGAGGCTGAGGCACAAGGCTTTCAAGTTCAATGCCAGCTTCAGCAACTTAGTGAGGCCCTAAGCAAGCTGGCAATGCCCTGAATCAATTTTTTTTAAAAAAAAGAATTATAGAGGGGGTTGGGGATATATATATATATATATATATATATATATATATATATATATATATATATATATGAATCTCTTCCAGGGTGGGACACATACATCATTCAGTATGAGATGAATTCATGTGTTTGACTATCATCATTAATATTTTAACCAAAATAAACTATTTTCCTCAGGTGGGGTGGCCAATGCCTTTAATCCCAACAGCTTGAGAAGCTGATGCAGGAGGATCACAAGTTCCAGGCTAGGCTGGGCAACATACCCAGATCCTGTCTAAAAATAAAGTTTAAAAGGGCTGGGGATGAAGGACAGTAGAATGAACTAGATATTATTATCCCATGTGCATATATGACTACACAACCAGTGTGAATTTACATCATGTACAACCAGAAAAAGGAAAGTTACACTCTATTTATGTATGATGTGTCAAAAATGCATTCTCCTGTCATGTGAAACTAATAAAAACAAAATAAAATAAATAATTTATGACAAAAAACAAAACAAAAAAGGAACAAACAAAAAAGGGCTGGTGATGTACCCCAAGATTCAATATTCCTAGTACCAATACAATCTCCCTTATTTCATTTAAAACACTTACTTTACCCAAACACAGTTTGTGTCAGGTGATTATTCTTTCCCCTCAAGTATAATATTCTATAACAGAAAACAAATGCTTTCAAAGTGTTATTCTTGCCAGGAATAGTGGCACAGGCTGTATCCCAGGGACTCTGAAGGCTGAAGCAGGAGGATCACATTTTGGGGGCTAGCATCCAAAATACCTGGGAGAAGATCTCTAAATAAAAAAAAAATTAAAAAAACAAGGGGGAGGGGGGGCTGGGATGTCACTGACAAAGCTTCCCTAGTTTTGCTCCCAATATAGATAGATAGGTAGGTAGGCAGATAGATAGATAGATAGATAGATAGATAGATAGATAGATAGATAGATAGATGCTTTGCAATATTTCACTAGGGGAAAAATGAAAATTTCTAGATGTGTCCGTTGGAAACACAGTAGGAAGAATGGCTATTTGACAAAGCTGTAGAGCAGATGGCGCTTCAGAACGCAGAGGGCAAGTGCAGTTTCAGCACCCACAGCCCACTTCAGAGGCGCCTAAGTGGGGGAAGGAAAGCAATCTGAGGTCCTACTTGGGACCCATGTGGAAGAGTAGGAGCAGACAGCCGGCAGGGTGAGGAGGGCAAGCAGGGACTCGAGCCGCCCACTCAACACTCGGAGCCACGGCCCAGGGCCCAGGGCCACCAGCGGGAATTGCACGTCCGCAGTTGACCTAAGGTACTAGCCACAGAGCCCGGCCATCAGGCCCATGGGACCGCGACTAGGGCTACCTGCCAGGCGGGAGAAGGCTGCACGCCTGCTTCTGACTTCAAGAACCTGCCCCTCAGCCCAACCCGCGGGACCAGGGAACAGAGAGACGAGGGCCACTAGCAAGGACCAACTCTGCCATGCTCCGCAGCTCACCAGCACTCCGGGCCTCAAGGCAGGCGCTGACCCGTGCCGTCAGCCCTGGTCGCTAACTTGCCATTTCTGCTTTCCGTAGGGATACGATGTCCTCTCGAGGGCCCTTCGGGCACACAAACTAGCGCGGTACACAGGCTGCGCAGTCACCTGAGTCTTGCGAGCCAAGGACTACGGGCTCCGAAAAGCAGGAGCGGAATTGCTGAGGAAGAAAAGGCTATCAGACCGCGAAAGCCCGCCAAGCCGCGGAAGCCCGCCCTCCCCTGCCGTCGGCGCACCTGATTGGACAGTTCCACCCGGCCTCCCTGATGGGCCGCCTCCAGGCGCGGCTTCGCATCGTGAGTGACAGACAACATCATCCAATCACTGGCAAACATAGGCTAGAGGGACAGATCCTTGGCCCCGCCCTGTTTCAGGCGGGGCCACTTTGCTGTTCTGGGAACCAATCCCTGAAAGAAGCCTTTGCTGGGAACCCGGCACAGAAGGTGATCTCCAGGCCTGGGCTGTGCTCTAGGGAGAGGCTTTCCTAGCATGGGTGAGGCCCTAGGTTGTAACCTCATCAGGGAAAGGAACAGCCATGACAACAACAGTTCCTGGGGAATCTGAGGCAGGAGGAGCCCAAGTTCACATCAGCTTCGGCAAACAGTGAGACCCTGTCTTGAAATAAAGTAAAAACGGTTGGGGACCCGGCTCAGAGGTTGACCCCACTGGGATTATTCCGCAGTACCTCAAAAAAAAAAAAATATATATATATATATATATATATATATATTTATTTATTTATATACATACACACACATACATACATATATATATAAAATGTTATAAGCTGGTGCGACCTCAGGCAACTTAACAAGACACAGTCAAAACAAAATTGAAACTTTTGTCACACATATGATATCTAAAAATGCAAATAGTTTGGCAATTATTTTAATAATTCTCATCACCCCCTGGCCTCTGCTCTTTATACTGATCTATGAAAGGAAGCAATTGGTGTTGGTGTCTTGGCTCAGTGTCCCATTCCCAGCAGAAGGTGGATGGGGGAAGGAGGCAATCCTGTAAGGCAGCAATGTGCCTTGGAAATAAATTGGGTGTCTGTGCTTAGTGTACATGTTCTACATTCTACTGTTAGAGGAGTCCTAGGCAGTGGCCTGACTCTGGTGATCCCACAGGTCAGGTCAGCTGTTTACCCCAAAACCAAATAGAAAAGGTCATGATGAAAAGCAAGAAAGTAACTTTAACTAGTGCAGCTACACCAAGAAGACAAAGGAACCCTGTCCTTAGCCCTGTCTTCAGGGGCTGACAAGGACTCTGAGGTTTTATAGAAAGAGTGATCATAGGAAGGTATGTATAGGAAATACTCTATGTAAGGTTTTCTTTTATCTGTGGCTTTGGGGATCCATGGATCTATGGATCCTAAACATGTCTGTGAGCTCATGCTCATTTTTCCCCTTGACACCCAGCACTCCATTGCACAGACTGACCTCACTTTGTGTCTCAGGAGGAGTCCCCCTCTCATGTGTTCTTCCCATGTCAATCATTCAGAGACACCTACATTTTTTTAAAAAATCCACAAGCCCACCTGCTCCTGCCTGGAAAGCAACATACCCCCAGATGCTGACCCAATGTTCTCAGCTTCCTGGGTTTCAACTGATAGTCAAACCAGAAAGAAACAAAAACCCTGCTCAGCTCTGCTCATTGAGCCTGCATATAAAAGCACAATTGGGGCAGATAAGGCCTGTGGTATCTACCCCTTCCTGGAAAGTAAGTAAAGTTTTCTTCTTTACTGTAAACTTGGACTTTGTGATGACTTCCACATCCTTCACTCTGGCCCTAATTCATGCTACCTAACAAAATCGCCCATGAACAAGGAGTGGGGGGTGGGGGGGGGGGTAATGTATAAAGATTGTATCTCCACAAGTGTGGAAAAGCAGCCATGCACCTGTCCAAGGCTGAAAGCTGAACTCCAGGTGGTTTTCGTTGTTTTTGTTGGTTTGTTTTGCCTTTTTCTCTCTTCTATTCTAGGGATTGAATCCATGGCAGGGGCCACATCCCCAGTCCCCTTTTTATTGTAGTACAAAGAAAGTGGGAGGGTGCATAAATGTAATGGGTTTTAGAATATAACTCCAGATGGTGACTTCAATCTATTATTGATTAAATAAAGAAAATGACAAAAAAGATTGTATGGTGACATACTCCTGTAATCCCAGTGGCTCCAGAGGCTGAGGCAGGAGGATTGCTAGTTCAAAGCCAGCATCAGCAAAAGAAAGGCACTAAACAACTTAGAACCAATCTCTTAATAAAATACAAAATAGCATTGAGGATGTGGCTCCATGGTCAGTAAGCCTGAGTTCAATCCCCCTTATCAAAAAAGAAAAAAAAATTCTAATTATATCATTTCTCTCCCTTTAATGTCCTCAAAAGACATAGTTTTACATAATGCTAAAACTATTCCAGCCAATTGCTGTTTAATCTATAATTTTATAGGTATGATATATAAAATAACAATATGCAAAAACAGAATGTAGAAAAGGGATATACAGCTATATGTGTAGGAGGATATAGAGCTATGTAGGATAATGTTTCTCTTTATCTGGAATTGTTAGTATGAATGTGTGGATGATTCTGATGAGATATACATGGTGTGAGAAATAAAAAGTCCAAGGATCAATTTCCAGAATATAGTATTTAGCCTTAAATGTAAAATTGGGGTGTAGGAAAGGCAACCTGATGGGAAACAGAGCATAATTGGAGGTTACCAAACAGCCCCACAGCCTCTGCATGTGGCAGATACAGAGTTCATGCACCTGAACTACACTTGACCCACAGGAGGTAGGGGAAGGGATCAACATGACCAACAGAGATAGAAATATCTTTTAGTTTAGGAGAAGTAAAAACTCTGTACATGCCAAGATGCACTCAATATACAAAGACTTTCCTGCTGCAAGACAACAAAGGAAAGTGGGGACAACTAATGGTATATTTCTTTAAATACATAAATGTAATTTTTTTTGATACCAGGGATTTAACTGAAGGAGGTTTAACCACTGAGCCAAATTTTCAGTTCTTTCTAGTTTTATTTTATTTTGAGACAGGGTCTTGCTAAGTTGCTTAGGACATTACTAAGTTGCAGAGACTTGAAATTGCAATCCTCCTGCTTCAGCCTCCCAAGACACTATGGTTGCAAGTATGTGTGACTGTGCCTGGCAACACATTCCTTTAAATGACCCAATGAGAGACAGTAGAACCCAGGTGATGATCCAGAAAATGAACACCCAATATTACTTGGCCAATGAGAAACTGGGTTAGGTAGAGGGGACCTTGTGCACCTGAGGATAAAATGCTGATCATAATGGCTCTGGGTGTGCCTGCTTCCCCAGGCATTCCATCTTGTGAGATCATCAGTAAAGCTGTGCTTTCTCTGTACCTTTGTCTCTTAGTCTTTTAGGGTAAGGATTGAAGTCAATAGTGGGAACACAATGTAAAGAGAATAATTCTATAAAATGGGCCCACTGTGCTGATCCCCACATGCTTTCTTTGCCAAAAAGCAATTTACCTGCAACCCTGCCCAGCCTACATGGACAGGTGATGTCACTTTCCTCGGCAAACAACCTGTTATCTGCAGAAGAAATACAGTCAGGAAACACCCTTAGAGGAACTCAAATTACTTTTCAGGGAGAGACTTTTGTGACCCTTTTCAAAGGCAAGATTTTGGAAGATAAGGATTTTTTTTTTTAAGAAATCCAATTAAAACCACTCGGCATGGGCCAAGGTGACATACAATTGCCATGTCAGTGGTGACTTGAAAATCTGATGTCACCCTACAGTCAGCCAAAAGTCAAGTGGATGGACCTGCACAGGCCTCTCTGGAAACTTCTCTGGGATACAAATTGTTGTGAGGTCAGTCACTCAGAAAACACACCAGTTTTGTACAAATTGAGGAGTTTTTATTTAGCTGGCCAGCCAGCAACTGCTCCCCACAGGACCCATAACTGTCTCTGCAAAGAACAGCCCTGAGCCTGAGCATTTTAGGATATTTAAAGACAAAAATCACATCTGGGTTGACACAGTTGCAAGCAGGGGTACAGAAACTGGATTGGGCAGTTATCGAGACAATGCAATGGGTACATTGGCATTTTGCCCTGGACTTTCCAGGTTGGCATAGCAGCAAGCAAGCAGAAGGAAGTGGGTCAAAATGACCCTAGTACAGTACACATTAGAAAATGTTTACTGATGTCCAGACAATCAATCTGACAAGGTATCTTACCCAATAAAAATGGAACAAAAGAGAACAATTTTACATTGTATAAGAATTGCTATTTTGTGTTGCCAAGTGTGCTATGCTAGGTAACTATTAATGAGTACAGAGGTGGGGCTTTTCCATGGGAGAAGCATTTCTTACATGATATGGAGTCTCAGGTAAAGTGGAGCCTATTTGGTCACTGCCCATAGAGCCTGGCCCATAACACAATAAAACTAGAGTGCAGGAGAAGCACAGTGTCCTTCTCCTCTCTGAGAGAAACCACATTCTCCCTTGAAAGTGTTCCCTTCCCCTTTTCCTATCCCTTCAATAAGCTCATGCCTATTACCAGGTGACATGTCTGAAATTTTTCTGACTTGATTGCAAGAATTGAGATTTGAAGGGGATCTTTATTCTGCCTCAGTTTCTCTGAAGGCCCAGGTCTATAACAAGACAATTATTTGGGTCTGGACAAGTGAGCATATTTCTCACACATGATAAGTCATCACTAGACCAATACATAAAAACACTGAAAACAAATCATTAAAGACATTCTTCATTAGCAAACAAAACAAAATAGAGCTGTAGCCTGATATGGTTGTACAAACCATGCTGGTAGGACAGCCTCAGCATCTTGGCCTCCACCTCTCTCAAAGTAAAATTTTAAAAGAGACAGATAATGTAGTTCAGTTATAGTGCACCCCTGGGCTCAATCCCCAGTAAAACACAAACACACACAGTAAAGAGGAATAGAGGAATAAAAACAACATAAGAAAATAGAAGAATGTAAAAAGACAGACATAAATTTTTTAACTATATCAACAGTAAAATGAAATGTGAAATTACTAAAGAATCCTATCCAAAGCTAGAGATCATCAGGCAGAATAAAAACATGGTTCAATTCTATATTATCTACAGGAGTAACTGTCTGGATGCAAATATATAGTTTGAAAACAGAAGGATATGAATCATACACCATGCAAGCACACAGCATGATTAAGGTGTGCTATAGTACTTCTCCTAACATCAGGCAAACTATTTCAAAACCAAAAATTTGCTGATAGATAACAGCTATGAGTCATGAAAACATGCGGATAAGGTGTTACTGAATGTTTCATCCTCTGCCCCAATGCCAATCCAATAATAACATGACTTTGAGAGAAAATGTATTAAAATTTTTTTCTAGCAAAGGAACAGCACATGAGTTCCTGTCCCAGAGGCTGTGATTCTGATCATCAGAAGAAACAGGAGGCTTTTTTTTTTTTTTGGGGCAGGAGGAATGCCTGGGACTGAACTCAGGGGCATTCAACAACTTTGCCATATCTCCAGCCCTATTTTGCATTTTATTTAGAAACAGGGTCTCACTGAATTGCTTATCCCCTCACCTTTGCTGAGGCTGGCTTTGAACTCTTGATCCTCCTGCCTCCGCCTCCTGAGTGGCTGATATTATAGTCATCACCACAACACCTGGAACAAAGCAAAATATTTTACTAATAAAATTAAAAAGTCCTTAGTTTGACTTCAATTAGAGTTTAGAATTAAATTATTCTACAGAGTCCTGTAGACTCAAAAGCTGGCAGTGTTCACAGAATATTTATTAGATGATCTGCCTTCATGGCCTCCCCTGGATATGGAAGCATCCTTTCACATTTTGACCAAGATGAATGATTCCAGGGTCAACTGAAAACACAAGCTGACTTTGGGACCGGAAGTATGGCTTCATGTCTACACAGAAGAATGGGATGCCATAAGAACAATGGGTGGGGAAGCAATGACAGAATGGCAGACATGCCACATTTACTTCCATGAGAAGGTTGAGTTCTGGAGACTGCTTCTGCTTCTTTGGGGACATGGTACCAGGCCACCTGGGTTGCAGATGTAATCTGGGGCTCTACACAGACCACTGCAAGACCCATTTCCAGGACAGTGACAATCCCAGACTGGTGTAAGTCCCCCACCCCCACATTTCATCAGCACCTGGGGCCCAGAAGAGGAAATGTGATGAGGAACTTGGTCCCAGGTATTCCCCAGATCTCCTTCCTGGCTGCTTGAGTTCATGCAGGTTGGGACTCTGGCCCTCTAGGAGAGTCTGAGTAGGAAGTTGAGACCCACAGAGGTGTGCGTTAGCCCTAGTAGGCGACCATATTTTCCACAGTTATTAGAGCCACAAAAGGCTTGGGGGGGTAACGTTTGCCTGTCCTCTGGCAGCAAAGGAAGACCCAACAGCCTAGAAACAAGAGTCCCTTTAGAGGGGAATATGAAATGGAAAGAGAGGATTGAAAATCTTCTGCCCACCTCAGGTTCTATTCCTTCCATACTGGATGCATGTCTAGACAAATATCCAGGGAAATCCTTTCAGCATCCTCTTTTGCCCAGGTTTAAAGTGAAAGGTAATGTGCCTAGGGGAGGATGCCTTGGTCTAGGTAAATCTGGGGTCACTGGTGGGTGGACACTGTGTCACACACTGCATACAAGAACAATACTGGGACTGGGGTTATGGCTCAGTGGTAGAGTGCTTGCCTAGCACGTGCAAGACCCTGGGTTCAATCTTCTGCACCACATAAAAATAAATAAAATAAAGATATTTTGTCCAACTACAAGTAAAAAGTAAAATATTAAAAATAAAAAGAACAGTAGTAATGACAAGATTCTTCCCAGGGCTGTCTTCTATCTTGGGCTAGGTAAGATGACTGGATAACTTCAGTCCCATGCCTCCTGTTTTCCCAAAGTAAATGATTTATGGCCTCTTTCACTTGTGTGGGTTGGATGCATGGGATGTTTTCCACATGATAGGCACACATGTGGGCACCAGAGAGTGGTAAGAGCAGGTGCACACTAGATAGTGGGGGAGAGGAGGCTGGCCTAGGGTTCTGAGGGAGGCCTCATGGTAACCAACCCTTCCTTGAAGTCTCCTGGCCTTCATGTCATAGCTCTGTAAGTGGAAGAACCCCCTCCTCACATAAGGTCAGTCACACCCTCTTCCTCAGCAGCAGGATGAAGTTGTGGCCCACAGAGTTCCAATCAGCCCCACAGCTCTGAGGAGACAGGTTGGCCAGTTTTCACCCAGCCTCCCCCTTGGATTCCAGGAAGGTTATGAAAAGAGCAGATGTCCCTATCCCTCATTGCTGACAGCACTTTCCAGCTCCTATTATTATGGTAAGGGAGAAAAGCATTTAGTTTTTATGATTAGTTAATGCTAGAGTTCAACATGGTATTAACTCTGTCATCTATAGCTTTGGTGTTGTTCTGTTACTGTTGTAGGGACAGATGAGGCAAGGCACTGAAGATAGCAGGAAACATTTTATTTGGCTGCAACCAGGTTCAGAGGGCACAGCTTTTGCTATAATCAATCAATCCCCTGAACCACGAGCTCAGGTAGTTCCAGAATTTTATACTCAGTATGTAAGTAGAGGGACTCAGAAGTTCACAGTCTGCAGAAATTCACATAAAAGCAGCTTTTTTTCTTTTACTGTTTTGGGCAAGTTAACCCTTCAAGAACAACATCTGAGAAGGGGAGAGCTGCTTCTCCCCTTTCTTTCCTCCCCCTTCCAGCTGTTACCATGGAGTCCATTTGGTAACTTATGTTAAAAATATAGACATCTCTGTGAAGCCCAGCTCAAGACCAGAGGCCTTGTTTTCACAGTTCTACAAACTACTATACATGGGTTTGTGAAAAACTAGTAAGGGGGTGACCAGCATCTGGAGTGCTGATTTCCTACCAGCCAGTGGCCAAGGAAACAGGGCAACATGAAAATAGGAAGTTTATCTACATTGCAGTCTTTTGTAGAGACTCTTTTGCTGACAGTCCTAAAATCAGCCATGGTGAAGATTTCTGGAGAAATCCTGTTAAGACTTCTCTGTGGAAAAAGGAGGTTCCACTTCATTACTTCACTTGCAGGGAAAGCATAAGTGAGATTCAGACTCATCATTTCTCCTTGAATTAAGAAATACTGCAGGAGATGTGTGGGAAGGGTGCCCCCTTTCTGGCTCCTGCAGGATCACATGGCTGCAGAGCTTTGCGTCCAAGTTAGCCTTTGTGTCAGGGGAGCAGCAGGTGGAGACAGGCCACTGATTCCCCAGACTTGAGAAGTGCCAAGTATTTTCACAGAGTATATCAATAATCTTGGGTAAACAGGCAAATTAAAATAACATTGTGGGGCCATGTCCTAATCCAGGACATGGGCAGCCTTTCTGTGGAATCATCCCCATTATCAGAAACTAAAGGTTTACAACTGTCATTTTGAACATCATCCTGAGGAAACATGATAAAATACAGCAGCCAGATTGAGGGTTTCTCATTCAAATCTCACTGCCTTGCTAACCCATGTCCAGAGGGCAGCAATAAATGAGTCACTTTCTGGGTAAACTACTTTTTTTCAAGTAAATGTACCTCTTCATCTTCACATCTTAGAGATCTCTATGGAGATGCAGAGAAGCCATGGGTCCAGTCTCCCTTTACCTAGGGGTTAAGTCCAATGATTTGCTTTTATTTATGAGTGTGTTTCTCAGACCTGGACAATAGAGGCCAAGTAAGTATTGACACAAGACAACCCTGAGCCAAGGTTGAGGAGTGAGATTCAGTAAAGTATTGATCTATTTTCAAGACAGGTCACTTCTAGAGGTCAGTTTGAATTTAGACCTAGTTATAGGCCTGGAGGCAAAAGTGTGTGGTGAGGGTGGGTCCTAAGGAGTATGAACATTGTCATGCTGAGCAACTGAGTCACAGAATGTTTTTACTGATTCCATAATCAAAGCAGGATTAGTTCCCTCCAGCCAGGGTGAAGAAGCCAATGCCACAAAGGTGTGTATAGGGATTCCTCTGTTGTGGCAAAAGGTGGGAACTCAATGATTTCTAGCAAGTTAAATTCATTATAATATGGAAATTTAATAACCCCAGCTACTTTAGTCTCCTCCCATACATCACCATCCCAATTTGCAGGATCCCATCTTTTTCCAAGCAGAGCTCTTACTTTAACTGCAGACACCTTCTGAGGCTGAGAGTTAAACATCCATGTAATTCAGCCAATTGCACAATTAGAGTTTGTGTTTGGTTTTCATCAACCTCAGCCCTTTGACTACAAGAGAGAAGAATCTCCTTCAGAACACACTTAGTAGATTTCAGATCAATTATATGTGACAGCAGCTTAGAAAATAAATTTTTGAGCTCATCATTCTCCTTTATTACTTTGTCCAATGAAACCAGAAGCCACCAACAAACATCATCATATTTCTTAGTTTTCCAGAATTATTCAAAACTATCATGTAAAGATTCGCTAAACATCATGTTTTTAAAAGTGGTGAATTGGTAGCATCAAATGTAGTTATTTTACAAATCTCTTTAAACAGTTCACACCATGAATTATCAGTGCTCTTTATAATACTAGTAGGAGAGACTTTATTAACATTAGGTCTAACTAATTTAGACAGCCTCTCCAGAACCCACAAAACCAATTAAGAAAATTCATCCTTACAATACATCCAGTGCCAATTAATGTATTAGTAAGTATTCTCTAGAAGAACAGAATATGCAGGAAGTATAGTTATAACAGGAGGACTTATTAGGTTGGCTTATGCAACCAGAAGCTGGATAGTCCATTAGGGCTTTCTGCAGGCTGCAGAGCTGGAAAAACCAGAAGCTGTGCAGTCCAAGGGGCTGAGCCCTAGAACAGGAGGTACCAACAGTGTTAATCTAGTCTGAGAACAAAAACTTCTGGGGCATGGCTTTGGAAGAGTGAAAAAGGGATATTCTGATATCCTCAGATGATTAAAGCAGCAATCTAGAAAACATGGAAGAAAAATAGAACTTGCATTTGTTGCTGCTTTCCTATTCTTCCAGTTTTTATTCTACTGTCATGTATCACTAATTAAAACAAATAAAAAATTGGGGTTGTCTATGAATAACATTTCCTTAACAATAGGCGAAATACAGTTTAGTGGAATTTAGATTAGCTGACCCTAGACTACTTGGTTAACATCCCGGGTCTGCTGATTATTAGTAATATGACCTTGCATAAATTAATCTTTCTGTGTCTTTGTTGTTTCATTTATGAAATAGTGATAGTTTAACACTTACCTCTTAGGGTTATGCCCAAATAAATGAATTAATAAGTATAAAATACTTTAATAAAATGTATAAATACCAATAAAAATGGGCATAAATAGTAAGAAAAATTTATCTAGATGAAGAATTTTACTTGTTTTTTTCCTCTTTTTATTTATTTGCTTTTTCTCTCTTTTGGTAATGAAAATCCCATTTTTGTTACTTTATTTATGTAATTAATACTAATATATATATATATATATATATATATATATATATATATATAGAGAGAGAGAGAGAGAGAGAGAGAGAGAGAGAGACATTTTTTTCCAAATCACAAATGTATCACAGTTAAGATTCTTTCCTAGTTGAACTGCACAGCAGCAGATTCATGCTCTGCTTGTACTTTCTGGAAACTGAACTACAGGTCAGAACAAGGAAATAAACATCCTCTCAAAGGTCCTAGTCCTTTCTGCTGCCTGAAATATAGAATTAGGCATGATCACAAAGAGAAGTGTGGGGTGGATCTTATGGGACACACAAGGCCTTCACAGGGTTAGAACAATGCTTTCGATCTTTCGATGGTGACCCCACCCCCTTTTAGGGCCAGCAGAGAAGCATTAGTTTAGGAGGTGAGCAGCACAGCACCTGGGAGAAGATCCCTATTTTCTCAGCTGCAGCAGTACCAGTGGGGAGGAAAAAGCAGAAACTAAAAGTGTGGAGGAGGCGAGGTCACTGAGGATGCAGACTCAAGCACACAGGGCACTTCTGCACCCCACAGGCCATGTCTGTGGTGAACCTAAGTGTTGAGTTGGGGAGCTGGGAAAGCAGGATCCTGGCTTCCTCTGGGGCTGAGCCTGGTGCAAAGTCCTAGGAATGCTCCTGCTGGGAGTCAACAGGCAGGAAGGCTCCAGCTACCCTTTTCTGTGCCTGGTAAAGACTTTGTATTCAAAGACCACGTATGTGTCCAGGATGTGCTGAGATACAGAGAGAACTGCAGCAGGAATATTCAGATTTTAAAATCAGTTTCACAAAGGCTACAGATTTGAAGGAAAAAGAATTCATGAACAAAGACTAACAATTTCAATAGTTCTTATTATCTTTTTCTGTTATATTCCATATTTATTGTTTAGTTTTGGCATTTTTTTCAAGGAAATTAAGGCAGAAGGTTTTAATGGAGACATTGAACCAAACTTCAAATGACTTTATTTTGTTGGGGTTGTTTCCTTCAAAGGCCTACTTCTCTTGCTCCTGATCATCTCTGTTTGTTCTTGCCTGTTGAACTCAGGGATGACTTCCCTCATCTTCTTGGACCCATGGCTCCACACGCCCATGTACTTTCTTCTCAGCCAGCTCTCCCTCATGGACCTGATGTACATATCCTCCACGGTCCCCAAAATGGTGTACAACTTCCTCTCTGGCCAGAAAAGCATCTCCTTCCTGGGCTGTGGTGTGCAAAGCTTCTTCTTCCTGACCATGGCTGGTTCTGAAGGTTTAATCCTGGCCTCTACGGCCTATGACTGCTTTGTGGCCATCTGCCACCCCCTCCACTACCCATCTGCATGAGTAAAAGGACTAGTGTGAAGATGATCATAGGAACTTGGATACTGGGCTCCATCAACTCCCTGGCACACACTGTCTATGCCTTTCATCTTACTGCAGGTCCAGGGTCATCAATCACTTCTACTGTGACATTCCAGGCATGTTTCCCCTAGCCTGTGTGGACACCTGGGTCTATGAGTACATGGTGTTTGTGAGCACAGTTGTGTTTCTTCTTGTCCCTTTCCTTGGGATCACTGCCTCTTATGGACGGGTACTTTTTGCTGTCTTCCACAGGCACTCAAAAGAGGGAAGAAAAAAGGCCTTCACCACATGTGCCACACATTTAACTGTGGTGACATTTTACTATGCTCCTTTTGTCTACACTTATCTCCGGCCCAGGAGTCTCCACTCCTCAGCAGAGGATAAGAACCTGGCTGTCTTCTACACCACCCTCACCCCCATATTCAATGCCATCATCTACAGCCTGAAGAACAAGGAGGTCCTGGGGGCCATGGGAAGAGTGTGTGGGATGTTCTCCCCCAGGAATAAGTGAGCATGACTGTTCCTGCTTTTCTGCATCACTTCTTTCCATGCAAACTTCAGAGCAGTGCTGACTAATAGAAGGATAATGCAAGCCATCTGTGCAAATTAAATTTTATAGTGACTCATTTAAAAATAAAATTAATTTAAATGATATGTTGGTTATTATATAGATCCACAATCATTATGGATGTTTATATTAGGAAATATTATAATTATTTATATTATGTTAGCAATGTGGACCTTAATTATACATTATTTATATTTTATGTTACACATATATTACTATAATATACATAACAATATTTATACTGATATTAACTTGTTATCATTTGAAATATTTGAGATGATATTATGACTATTCTTGTCTAGTTTTTTTTTCATTCTAATTTGTCAAGGTCTTGTATGAATTTTGAGCTTATAGCACATAACAATGTCCACCCTATACTTCTCAAGTGTCCCAGAGAAACATGGGGTCTGTGGTTATAAAAGGCCAGGGACATGAAACACTTTCATGGTAACACTGACTTGTTATAATGTTTTTTAATGCAGTTTGTCAAAATTCCATTAAAAAGCTTTACATTTGTATTTATCAAGTATATTAGCCTGAATTTTTCTTTCCTTGGTGTAATGTTGTTAGGTATCAGGGTGACACTGACTTCATAGAATTAATTTTGCAGTCTTCCCTTCATTTCTCTTTCATAGAATAATTTGAGGAGAATTTAAAGGCCTGGTAGAACTTGGCTAAGAATTCATCTGTTCTGGATTTTTATTAGAAATCTTTTAATGGTAGCTTCTATTTCATTTCTTTATATTGCTCTGATTAAGTTTTCTATATCCTCATGGAGTGATTTGGGTAGGTCATATATCTCTAGGAATTTGCAAGTTTGTTTGAGATTTTCTAGCTTATTGGAATATAAAATTCCAAATAGTGTCTGATGATAGTCTGGTCTTTAGTAGTTTCTGTGGTGATATTTGCTTTTTTTTATCTCTAATGTTGTTAATCTAGTTCTTTCTTTGTATTTGACTAAACATTTATCAATCTGTTTACCTTTTTAAAGAAAGAACTCTGTGTCTCATTGATTCCTTTTTTTTTTTTAGAATCTCAGTCGCATTTCTTTAAAAACAAAAAGACCCCACAAATAGAACTCCCCATCCCACCAGCCCAGTGTAACAGGTTAGCCATTAACACAGAATAGAAGATGTACCAGCCACAAGTCACTAGCTCTGTGGATGCCACAGTGGATGGCCAAGGTGGCCGATTCAGACGCAGTGCCAATACACCATGGCTCCAGCCAGCCACCTGAAATAAATAAACACGGTGCCAAACGTACCTCCGCATTAGTAAGTGTTAGGGGACAAACAGAGGCTGTCAGGCCAGGGTTTGCTATCCCAGGCCCTGTGGACTGTTGGCCATGCCTGGCTGGACAGCAGAGACTTCCCAGATGGGCCGTGGTACTACTATGCTCCTGGACACTAGCTGGCAAGTCAGAGTCAGCACCATGGACACAGGCCCCAGAACCAGACGGACCCCTCTGACCTGCCTCGCAGGTGGGGGTCCCATGACCTAGCCACACCGCACCCCAGGAACACGCTGCACCCTGCCAAGTGGCTGGCACTGCCCTTCTCCTGGGGGGTCAGTGGTCTGATGCTGAGGTTGAGCTCCCAGTGCAAGACAGGAGCCTGCTGAGCTCTTCTCAGGCCTCAGAGTCCCTTCAGTCTGACCTGAAGAGAGGAACCACTCTCTGCGGGTGACTTGCAGGGACTTCCTGACAGCTCAGCAAGAACAGTGTGGCCAGATGTGCTGGCCAGGCCTCAAGTGCCCCAGGGCACAACAAAGACAAAGCCCACCGGAGGCAGAGAGAGGAGAGCCCAGGAAGGCTTTGCTGTCTTCTGAGAGTGGGATGCGGCACGTGAGGGGAAGGCAACACCCTGGCCACTGGGGAAGCCAGCCCAAGGGCTGAAGGGCTGCTGTGGTCAGTGGGAGGCAGAGGCTGGGGTCCCCAGCCATGCCTTGCCTGCCTTCCTGGCTGTCCCTAGATGCACACAGCCCCATGGTCAACCCTAGGGACAAGCAGGGCTGGCTCTTGCTGCTGAAGGTTCGTTCTCCAGGGTTTGCAGGGCAGGAGCCATCTGGAGACTTTAAGGCAAAGACACAGCCAGGGCTCTTCTCTCTCAGCCCTACACCGGTGCTGGAGGGAAGAGGGCTGGAGCAGCTGGAGGTGCGCCCGCAGACAGGCACTGCCACGCCAGTGCAGTCCTCAGTGCTCTGTGCAGCCACATCGTCGGGTCCCTTGGAGGCAAAAGGCACTGTCGAGATGTCTCCCACCTCCTCCTGACCTCTCTAAACAGCAATCAGTTGGTGGCACTGATCTGACCCCAAATTTAAGTTGAATGCAGATGAATAGGGAAGGGAGAAGGCGGTGAGTTCCACCAGGGGGCCACCAGGCCTGCCCCAGCTCACTGCTGGCACCGTGCCCGGGAGCCACCAGGGACATCCATCTTCCAGGACATCATTCGTACCAGAGTGTTCACAGCTGCTGTGGGTGCCGCCCCGGGCAGGGACGGTGAGGGGACGAGGGAGACCGGGAGCTGCTTTTCTGAGGGCGAGTTGTCTGCGCGTGGCCTTCCTGTGCTCCCTGCCCGCAGCATCTGCCGCCAGCTAGGTCTCCTGCGGGACCACCTGCATGAGCTTCTGGCAAAGGACGGTCGTGGAGACTTCGGGGAAAGGACACAGAGTGAGCGCGGCCAGGCCACGGGCTGGGCCAGGCGTCCTTCTTGTGGAGACGAGGACCCACAAGCCCAGCTCCCACCCAACCTGTCCCCACACAGTGCCAAGCTGCAGGAGGACAGGAACTCCAAGTTTTGTGTGGCCCTCCAGACCGTGTGGTAAGCACTGGCGCCTCCCCAGGGCTTCCTGGCAAGCAGCACATTCTGCAACTCTCCGTCATGCCAGACTGCCCGGGCCAGTGGGCGAGGAGTGTGGGAGCAGGTGCAGCTGCCCACCCCAGAGCCCTGTGACTGCACAGCAACCTGGTGGCCTCGCCACTGTGCGTGTGCCCAGCCCACACTGCCCATGTCACCACTGTGCCCTGAGACTGCCTGTGTCACCACTGTGCCCTGAGACCAGGCTGCCTGAGAGGGGCCCCAGGAACCGCCTGGCACTCTCTCTCCTTTTTCTTTGTGGTGCTGCCTGGCCAGCGCCCCCTGCCCCCTCGAGCCACCTCCAGGGCCACCCTGGCACTTTCTACGCAGAGCCTGCCTGGGGAGGGAGACTGGTGGTTTCAGAACAAGGTTTCTGTCCTAAGTCTGCTCTGGGCGTGACCCTGCATGAGATTCCACAGGGACCCAGGCTGGAGGGAGAGTCCTGCTCAAATGATGGGTGGCTCAGCCCTTGGTGTGGGTCTCCTCGCCTGCACAGAGGCCACCCTAGAATCTTAGGTCACCCAGTGCTAAGGTGCTGGCAAGGCCCGCCAGTGCGGACTCTCTCAAGCCTGGCCTTCCACAGGGGTGAGGACAGGGCCCATTCTGATGTGGACCACCAAGTAGACAGGCAGCCCACTGAGGATGATGGCGAAGCCAATGCCACATTCCACAGGTGTCTTCCAGAAGGACACAGCGATGAGGAACAGGCAGGCCAGGATGAAGAAGACCGGCATGGCCAGGTTCACCTTGATGGGCTGCTCCAGCTCAGGCTTCTTGAAGCGGAGCCAGACCATACCGATGATGGCCAGGGCCACGCAGAGCCAGTTGAAGAAGCTGAAGAAGTTGATGATGGAGAAGATGTCTTTGGAGAAGGCATACAGCAGGGTCATGACGCACGTGAACACAAGGGACGGCATGGGTGTCAGGAGCTGTGGGTGGATCATGGACAGGTGGCCTTCCCTGGACGCCACGAAGAACAGCCTGGAGGACGTGAACAGGGACCCGTTGACAGAGCCGAAGCAGGACAGGCCCACAAAGACGGGGATGATCCAGGACATGACTCCCAGGTGGTAGTTCCCAAAGTCCATGGCCACAGCCTCGGATGTCAGCATCTGCTCAGTGGTCAGTGTGATGAAGTAGGCCAGGTTCATCAGCACGTACACCAGGGTGAGATGGGGAAGGAGATGATGATGGCCAGGGGCAGGTTCCTGTAGGGGTTGATCATCTCCTCTGTGACAAAGTTCAGGTACCTCCGTCCTCTGTAGACAAAGAGGCCACTGTACAAGGCCAGCACGATGTTGCCCACGTCCAGGTTGGTGCCTTGGAAGGAGAACTCTGGGTTCAGATTAGACAGGCCACCCTTCCGGATCTGGATGAAGCCAAGCAGGATGATCAGGGCCAGGGCCAGGAGCTTGGCTGCCGCGAAGGCGTTCTGCATGCGGGTGGCAGTTTTCACGCTGTAGCAGTTCACGGCCGTGAGCAGCAGCACGCAGAGGCAGGCCATGAGCTTGGCGGCCTCCTCCGGCACGGGGCAGGTGGGGAAGAGCAGCTTGAGCAAGTAGGTGGCGAAGACGAGCGCCACGATGTACTGCGAGGACGGCCGGATGATGAGCAGCTCCATCCAGAGCTTCAAGAACGCGGGCAGGGAACCATACACCTCCAGCATGTAGGCATTGTCGCCGCGGGTCTTGGAGATGGTGGTGCCCAGCTCAGCGTAGCAGAGCGCGCCCACGATGGAGAAGATGCAGCACACGGCCCACACACCACCAGCGCCAGCCCCGGCGAGTCCGCCTCCTCGAGCACGCCCGTGGGCGTCACGAAGATGCCTGAACCGATGATTGTGCCCACGATTATGGCCACGCCGTTGAGCAGCGTGATGTTGCGCTGTAGGGTCACGCCCTCCTCCGCCGGGTCGCCGCCGTCTGTGCGCTGCGCCGCCAGCATCCTCTCCCGCGCCTGCCGCTCCTCCTCCTCGACCACCGGGCCCGCCACCGCGCGCCGCTTCGCGTCCGCGCCCGCCATGCTCGCCGCGCCGGCGGGCTGGGCCTGGACACCAGGTACGCGCCACGGACGATCGAGAAGCCCGCGCGCCCCCAGCTGCTGCGTCTGCCCTCTTTGATTCTTTGTATTGTTTGTGTTAGTCTCAATTTAATTGATTTTGGCTAGAATTTTAGCTATTTCTTGTCTTCTACTGATTTTGATGCTACTTTCTTTGTTTTCTAGAGATCTGAGGTTTAATGTTAGATTATTTATTTGATGACTTTCTATTTTTTTCAAATGTAGGAACTCAGTACTGTTATCTTTCCTCTTAGAACATCCTTTATACTGTACCAGATATTTTTATATGTTGTATCTGTATTTTTGTTCCTATTTTTTTATTGCTACCCTGATTTCTTCTGTGACCAATTCTTTAAGATAAAATGTATTATTCATACTTCAGATGTTAGAATGGTTGTTTTTTCTCTGATATTTAAATGGTATTCCATTTTGATCTGATAGGATGCAAGTAAATATCTAGTTTTTATTGGGTTTGCTAAGATTCACTTTTTGCCCTAAAATATGATCTGTTTTAGAGAATGTTTTATGTACTGATAAGAAGTAAGTGAATTCAGTTGTCAGTGGATGAAATATTCTATAGGTGTCTGTTAGGTTCATTTGATTAATAGTTTTGTTGTTGTTGTTATTGTTCTTTCTTTTTTTCCCTCTTATTTTCTTTCTTTCTTTCTTTCTTTCTTTCTTTCTTTCTTTCTTTCTTTTTTTTTTTTTTTTTTTTTTTAGTTCTAAAGAATCTATGCTTAGATCATGTCTGGATAACCTGTGTAGTGGGGAGAGAGGTGTGTTCAAATCACCAAATATTACTTTTTCAAAGCTACTTGTTTCTTTATACTGAAAAGCATTTGTTTTATATAAGTAGATAAATCAATGTTTGGGTCATAAATACAAACAATCACAATACATTTTGGATGATTCCTATAACCAGTATAAAGTGACTTCTTTTCATCTTCTGATTAATTTGACCTGATTTCTACTTTGTCTGAGATAAGAGTACCAACTTCTTCTTTCTTTAAGTTACCATTTGTATGTTATAGATTTTCTCTATTTTAATGTTCATTTGTTGCTGTCTTTGTAATTGTGAGTTTCTCACAAAAAGCATATGGTTTGGTCTTGTTTTCTTTTAATTCAATCAGCAAGTATATGTCTTTTGATTGAACAGCTTAGACCATTTACCTTTAATGTTGTTATAGAGTATTTTTAATGCATAATTCAAACTGTATTCTACTTTAACTGACAATTCTTCTGTTACAATTTATCCCATGCTGGTTTTAATTTTCCATTTTTTATATCATCTACATGATATATATTTTTAAATATATTTTGTAGTACAGGCTTACTGATTATGAACTCTTTCCGTTTCTTCTTATCATGGAATATTTTTATTTTTTCTTATATTCTGAAGGATAATTTGACTGAATGTTGTAATATTTATTGGTACACATTTTTTTAGGGCTTGTTATATATTATTCCAACCCCTCCTGGCCTTTTAAGTCTGAGTTGAGAGATTATTTGATATGTGAACAACCTCCTGTTTTTCTCTTTCAGCTTTTAAAACTCTGTATCTTAGGTGTGTTTACCATGATGTGTCTTGGAGAGGATTTTCTTAATTAATCTTGCCTATTTTTAGTCCTGTGTGCTTCTTGTATTTGGATCTCCATCTCATTCCTAAAATTTGGAAGTTTTTCCTAATGTGATTTCATAGAAAAGATTGTTTATTCCTTTAGTTTATTTCAGAGACTTCAGTGATTCCAGTTATTCTTAAATTTGTTCTCTTGATGTTATCCCAGATTTTATCATGATCTCTTAATATCTTTTCTTTCTATTTGACTTTACTTTCAGATTTTAAACTTTGCCTTTAAATCCTGAAAAATCAACCTTTAATTAGTATAATCTACTGGTGATGCTTTTCATTAAAATTTTAATTGGATTCATTTTATCTTGTTTCTATGATTTCTGTTTGGCTCTTTTTCAGAATCTCTATCACCTTATTGAAATGGTCTTTAGTTCCTGAATTTTCTCTCTAATTTCATTTGTTACTTCTTCTTCAAGCTCATTGCACATTATAACTATAAATTTTCTAAATTCTTTCCCCAACAATTTATCCACTGTGGTATCACTGTAGTCAGTTGTTGAAGTCATAGTGTTATGGGCTATAATGGGGTGGTTATTCCCTTGCTTTTTAAAATTGTTTGAGCATCTACCCATTTTTTGAGGTAATCATCACTGCTTCTTTTATGGAAATGACCATTTTAATGTTTTTTAAAGAGAGAGAGAGAATTTTAATATTTATTTTTTAATTTTCAGCAGACACAACATCTTTGTTGTATGTGGTGCTGAGGATTGAACCCGGGCCGCATGCATGCCAAGCGAGCATGCTACCACTTGAGCCACATCCCCAGCCCAATGTAAGTGACCATTTTATGAGCTTCTTTCTCTTCAAAGTCCTGTACTTGGTGAATATCTGAATATTCATGTTTTATCTTCTTTGCTGTTCCCTGTATCAGCACCTCTCTGACAAAAGCCACAAAACCCTATTTACTACCATCTCTTCAAAGTATAGCCAGACACTATTCAAATGCATGAAAAATGAAAAAGTCAATACTGTTCTTCACAGTTTCTCCAATTCAAGTATGAACTTGTGATACAGTGATGGAATATGTTAAAAAGTTAGTTATTAAATATAGTAAAATTGATATAACTTAAAATAGGAACTAAAATGGGAAGAGAAAAAAACAGGTGAAAAGAAGAAAATAAAAAGAAATAAAAGGTATTTAAGAATAGTACATACCAAGGTAAAAAAGAAGAAAAAGATGACTAAGGGAATTTGAGACAGTAGCAGGTGATTGTAAGAGGAAAAGAAAGGTAAGAGGAATGTATGTGAACCTGATCTAGGAAAACACACACACACACACAGAGGATGATTCCAATTAAAGATTTAAATATTATAAGAGATCTGGACACATCTGTAATCCCAGCAGCTTGGGAGGCTTAGGAAGGAGGATTGCAAGTTCAAAGCCAGGGTCAACAACTTAGTGAAACCCTGAGCAACGTAGAAGACCTAGTCTCAAAAAAAAAAAAAAAAAAAAAAAAAAAAAGCAGTGCTGAGGATGTGAGGATGTGGCTCTGTGGTTAGCACCCTGAGATTCAAACCCTAACTCAAAATTAAAAATAGAAGAACCACAATCAAAAGGATTGAGGACACATGTTGGCTATCAAGTCAACAATCACCAAATGACAATGAAAACTGATATATACATAATCCAAGTTGAGCTGTTGACAATCACTGTTAGAGCTATTTATAATAAACTGTGCCCAAATGAAGAAAATTCTTGAGTTTTGATTGCGCTTTCTTCAGTATTTGGGACCTTTAGGAGATGTCCATCATTCTTTGGCTTTGGGTATCCCAGGAGGTGCTGGGACACATGGGCCACTCCCCTGGTTGCCATGAACTTCCCACCAGCTGCTTCTAATTTGTCACTAAAGGTGGCTGCTCAGAAGTTGCAGATAATGTCTGTTGCCTGATTCTGTGGTGTGTAGGAGTTCAGGATGCAGGGATCCTGGCTGTTGCTGGGATTACTGAATTCTGTTGAAAGCATCACTAGTAGATTAAACCACACTGAAGACAGATTCTCAGGCCTTTAAGACAAAGCATATAAACTTGAAAATAAAGTTGAAAATGAAGAAAATATGTTAAAAGACCAGGGACAAAATGTTCAACATTAAGATAATATTAGAGATGAAATTTGAGAAATAACAGAGAAGGATACTCTGACATACAAACAAAATGATTGCATAAATTTCTTAATGAAATAAGATTTTAAAATTTATAAATCTTAAGAATGAGGTAGAAATTCAAACACAAGAGATATTTAGAACCCAAATAGGCAATATAAAAAAAATCCTCTCCAAGGCACATTTTGATTAAAATTCCTAATATACAGGATATGAATAGATTTTTTTAAAGCTGGAAAAAAAGCAGCAGGTCACATTTTTGAGGTGAGTCAATTAGGATTTCAACTGATTTCCTACCCCTGTACCAAGTCCTCTAAGAAAACGGGTATCAACTACTATACCTTCACCTTATGATGAAAACTTCCATCTCCAAAGCAAAGGAAGCTCAACTTAATTCCAGAGTCTTCATTTTTACACTGACTCAAAGAATAATATTAAATTACATATATCCATACTTTTTCTATCAAAAAATATATGTTTAAATGCCTCTGAGAATGATCTAGCTGAGAGAAAATGGAAAGAGATGAAGAGATGAGAGATGGGCACCTTGCCAAAGCAGAAGAATGGCTTTCCACAAGAGCAGGTCCACTTCCAGCACTTTCCAGCTATTGAAAAGGGGATGGAGTTTGGACAAGGCTAGATTTTGGCCTGTGACAGGCCAAAAATACAAATATGAGATTTTTGTTCTTAAATTTGAATTTAGATCCATCATCATGACTTGCGCTCTTCTTCTGGCAATTTTATTATTCCATATAGATTTTGTAGTTCTGGTAATAGCCTGGAAGTGGAGATTAGCTGGTTTCAACACAATGAGTACAACTCTGCATAAACAGGAGATAGGGGGTATTCACAAAGATGAACAATGTTAATAAAAAAAATCTCTGTGGATTTATAATTAATTTACCTCTGAAATTTAAAGCAATGAACCTCATTGGTTAAGTTTTGTGCTTCATCATACTTTTATCTAATGGGTCACTAATATGTATGGGTACAATGTCCTGATTCTTATCTCCTATGATAAGAGTCTCCAGTTCACAGCTAAGTATCCAAAACAACTCAACATGTAACATCACTTCTCTGGTTTGCCCATCTGTAGTTTAGTAAGACAATAAGAGATTGTCATGTCTATTCATTTCTATTCCTTCAACAGATATTTTGCAGATCTTGGTCATGCATACCTCCAGTTAGTTCCCAGAACGACCCTTCAATTAGTCTTGTTTGCCAGTCTGGCAACAAACTAATGACATAATTGTGCCAATTCAGTGTCCCAGTCATGGGAGATCTGGAAGTCTGGATGCCTCTCTCTAATTCTAAGTCCCCACTTTATCAAAAGACCTCTGAGTCTACTTTCCACTTTAGTAGAACTGATGACTGCATTATATTTTCATGAATCAATTTTCTACCTCCTTCAAATTGAAGAAAGTATCTTGTCATAGCATAAATTAACATACTCAGAAACACCAACAAGTTCCTCTGGAATCTGACCAGACTATACAAAGAAATTGTTCCTGATCTAAAATATCTATTGTCCAACTGAATAATTGTATATGTTTCCTGAATCTTATTGATCCATAGGCCTTCATTTAGGAAGTTGGTCAGTAGCCAGCAGAATAGATAATGTCAGTTCCTATAAAGGGCAGATTAGAATTAGAGAATTGTATAGGATTACCATTACTAAAATATGTAAAAGTGTAATTTTGTCTACAAATTTGTCTCTCAAACCCAGATACTCACAAAAATTTAGTGTTTTGCATATGTAACTTCCAACTATTAGAAGTAACCCTAAAGATTTTTAACTGTGACAGTCCAACTGATAAAGGTTTTTCAAAATGCCAGGCTAAGATTTTAGTGGACACTATCCAAGAGACCAGAAAAACCAATGTAGATCAGGACCCCAACCTGAGGGGCTGTCCCAAAGAGACCATTCAGACCTATTTTATCCAATTACAAAGTTTTTTTTTTACACTCTGATTTATTCAAAGTCAATTTACAAGGGTTAGCTCTCAATCTAATAGTTTTTTTTTTAAAAAAAGAACATAATTTACAAGGCTATGACTGTTTGTTTTGTGTATGTACACTATGTATTGTTAGTCTACATATGTTTGGTACCAAAATTAGCATATGAGCTCATAAATTAAAATTTAAAAATGGATACAAATACCTTTGGTTCACATGATTGAAAAATTAATTTAAGTTGGGTAAACAAAATAACATAAAGATGTTTTTAAAAGTTACTAACTCACAAGCTTTTCTAGGTGGTTAAACAGTTGTTAATAAAATATTAATGTCTATGAAATGTTTAATATCCATTGTTTCTAGGATTTCTCTCTTCAATAGAAAAAAAATTACTAATGCTGTTAAATGCACTTATCTGATACTGTAGTTTTTAAAAATAAGTAAATTGTATTTGACATATATGGGACTGATCATAAATATAATTAATCTACAGAGTTAAAATACTAAATATAAAATAAAGAACTCTTAACTTCTTAAATCCATAGGATAATATACTTAAACATAATTGGTGCTTTTATTTAAAAAAGGGTTTAAGATTACTTTGTGTCATCACTAAAAGCAATGTTACTAAGAGTTAAAAGTCCCAGCAGGCATATTTCTATGTACATAGAAACCTAAGGTTTCAAGTACATTTCAATTAAATTACTATAAATAACATAAAATAGTTTATTTTATTAAAATTTAAAAAATTCTCTAAATTTGAGAATTCATAAGTATTTTCTCAGAGTGTAAACAACAAGTGGGTCTAATTCAGTAATATAAAGGTCTATATAAATAAATGGTCTATTTTAAAAGATTTTAATGTAATTAAATTGGTTACAAATAAGAAACACAGTTAAGCTATTTAAGGTTTTTCCCTAATGTCAAATATTAATATAATGATATAAACCAAAATTTTATCTCTATATTAAAATGACAAGGATTTCTTAAAACATTAATTCACTTCCAACATTTTGTTTGGTAAGTTTTATGCTCTAGAACAACTAGTGTTAAAGAAATTAAGGTTTGTACAATTCTGGTTAAACAGCAACTGTTTGAGTATTGTACTACATTACAGAGTCTAAATTTTTCTTTAAAATCTAAACTTGTTTAATATAAAGACATCAATATAGGGGGCTCGGGATGCAGCTCAGTTGGTAGAATGCTTACCTTTCACACACACACACCAAAAAATGTAATTATAGTATTATTACTCTTATTTCTATATTAAATATGTTCATATCTTTCAGGTATACAAATAATTAAAAGTAAAATGTTTAAAGGAGCATTTTAATCAAGCTGGTGTTCTCCAAACTAGAGTTGTCTGTAATGGTAATTTTAGACTTATAAAGATGGCAAATTTTATTGGGGATTTATTTATATTACTTGATGTTTTCTAACCAAACCTAAACCTTATGTTACACTGATGATAAAAATGTAAATGTATTTATAAAAGATAATGAAAGCTTTATCTATGTAAAGGTTAATATTATAAAACATTTTGCCACCTTTTTCACACAAGAGAGAAGTTGGGGGCTCTCAGCCTTTATTTGGTTCATGTTTTAGATGTAATGTTGTGTTGTGTTAGCTAACATTCATATACACTCAAGAAAAATATATGTAAACTTTATTAAATAATATCAAAAAAGACACAAAAGTCAGCTTTAGATCTATGACACTTAATCTAGGATTGTAGGAAGGCATGCCTTACTTGAGATAAGACTCTACCTTTCTCCTTACTACATGTTAGAATGACTCCAAAGTAGGTCATATTTTTGTTATAAATATTACTGTGATCTCAAACAGGAAGTATAATGTATAACTCAGCCAAATTCAAGATAGCTACTACACAAACTATATATGTTTTTACTCTTGTTAATTTCACATTTTATTTTCCTTAAAACTGTTGCCTGTTAATGTTTTGCAGAGGTTCTGCTTCAAGAACACATAATTAATTTGAGATATTAAGCTATCAAGTATAAATAAATAGTAAATAAAGGGGGCAAAAATAACTATGAATTTATAAACATTAAACTTTAAGCCCGATACTCTTAGTTTAGACTGGTAATACTGCTTTGCAAGATGTTTAAGACCAAGGCTTAAAAATAAAAATAAAGGGCCCAAGAAAACCAATATGTGGCTCTTGCCCTCTGAGTAAGCTTAAACCCAGGGAACAAGGGGAAGAGCTTTGGAACTCTTGGTCACAAGACCTCTGAATCAGGGAGACTGCTGGGACTCTAAAAAGAAAGCCAATCAGTGTACATACTACAAAATAGGAGGGTCATCATAAAGGGGAGACATTCCTGATGCTTCGAATGAAGCCACATGGTCAGCAAGACCTAGAGCCATACTAGAGCAGATGGCACTGGTGGGGCTAAAAGGCTGCTCACAAGTTTCCCAAAAGTGTACCCAAGGGGATTCAGTTGACTTTTAACAACAAATGAGAACAAAGCCAACTTGATGATCTTAAACATCTAGCAAAAACAGTTAAACCAAACACAGCCGTTTCTAGGCATTAAAAAAATATATTTATTTTAATGTAACTTAAGATGTACATGTGTGTTAGCCCCTCAGGAATAAGTAAGACTAGAGGCAAAAAAAAAAAAAGAAAGAAATTCTTAGAGATGAATGTGTGATAACTATCAAGAGAAACTTCTAGAATTAGAAGTTTTTAGTCATTTTAAGGCCTAAAGATCTTATGAACCTCCTACACAGCTTAATCAATGTTTGCTAATATGATTATGTATCCCTAAGTAACTTAGCTAAATGTTGTCTTTACACTCCTAATAACTCTGACAATTTTAAAGGTTTACATTCCCAAATAAAGGTCTCATTAGACTTCGTTAGGCCTTATTAAGGAGACAACCTCTCAGTTCTCCCATCTCCTAGTGAGAGCTTATGGATTTCTATTATCTTCATGATATACATTAGCATGTTCCAGATGCTGCAACAATTAATCTCATTTCAGTGATCATGTCTTTTTGTTTCTCTCATAGAAACACTTACCCCCAGGTGAATTTACAACCTGTTCCTCCTGAACCAGACTTTTACCATGGACCCCTTAACTGAACCAATTTCTAAAAATGGGCTCCAAACTGCTTGCTTCACTCCACGTCACCCACTTTCAGCTTTAAGCAGCAAGAGTGGTCAATGCCCTTTTCCTTATAGTAATAGGAAGTCCCAAAAATTAGAGGAAAAAATAAGAGATAGATAGACAATTGGGTTGAATTGCAAAATGGAGGCTAGTTTGAGTAAAAAAAAAAAAAGTTAATCCCATTTTTCTCTCTTGCTTAGACTATGTTATAAGGACTGAGCTGTTAAAGCAACACATTTTATCAGTTGAATTAATGTACATGCATGGCCATTATAACTCCTTACCTAATTTCAAAGACAAATCAAGGGCTTCATTGTTTCTAGAAAAGGGGTAAATTTTATGGGCCAGTCTATATGGGCAATGACCAACAGACTCCACTTTACCCTGCTTGCCTTCACTTACTAATCAGTAAATCTTCTCAGGGGATTAATTCACATGTTATGTTAGGGCTGTCATAACCCAATCACATTTCTTATACATTCTCATAAATTTTGTCACAAATGAGTTTTCTGGGATACAACTAATATTGAAATCATAACATTCTATCTCTGGCCTCCAAAAGCTCATGCTCATCTCATGCTGCAAAATACATTTAGTCCATTTCCAAGAGTCCCCATAGTCTTGACAGTTCAAGCATTACCAGAAGTCCAAGTCCAAAATCTCTTCTGAGACTCCAGGCTTTACCGTTAATTTTTCTCCCATTCTTTCCCAAAGGCACCAAAGGCCTTAACGAGGGTAACTGTGCATGGGTCAAAAGTCAGTGATAAAGACCTTATGGGACAGCTAGATACAGTCTCTTACTTGATATTGATTCTGGGAGATCAAACTTGTTATTTTAGCTGTCCTGTAAAAAAGGGGGGGGGGACTTGTGAATGTCAGCTGACCAATGGAGTTTTGGCCAAGGTCCATCTCACAGTGGATCCAGTGGGCCCCTTTATTCACCCTGTGGTTATTTCCCAGTCAAGGACCGAAGGCCTGGAAAATCCCTGAAGTGTCACTAGGTAGAGACTGCTTTGTAAGCATGAAGGACCTGGAGTCTGGTGTCCTCAGGCCATCACAGTAGCAATCACCAGTCCATCCAAGAAGTAGCAAGCTTGCATCGACTGTGCTTTGCTGTGCTTCCCACTTTTGTTCCATCTAAGACTCCAGCCTACGGGGTTGTTCCACTCAAGGCTCCAACCTCTTAGTGTGGGTCTCCAATTCAGTTTGCTGTCCCACAGTGACAATCATTGCTAGGAACAGTCTCATGGAGACACCCAGAATCCTTTTAAACTTAGGCATCTTTTAATCCAATCCAGCTGACAATTCAGATTAGCCATTAGAAACACTAATTAAAAAAAAAAACTTTCAACATTAAAGAAAATGATATATATTAGCAATAGAACATTTTTAAGATACAAAAGGAATGGAATTTTGTCTTTTGCCCCACTCTGTTTGGTACTGCTAGTCACTAAGTGAAATAAACTGGCTGAAGGACAAATATGATATATTATCACACATTTGTGGAAATTAAAAAGTTGATCTTGTAGATAAACAGGGTAAATTGGTAAAAATAGAAAAACAGTGGGGAGTAGAGAGAAGGAGAAGTGAGAGAAGGGCACAAACACAGGAGGAGGATGAATAGTTTCTGATTTTCTCTAGTCAGTAGGGTAAGTGCTGGCTACAGTGACAGATGGCACGTTTAAAAATGTCTAGAAGAGGATGAAGCTTCCCAACACTCTGGACAGATTAATGTTTGAGTGGTTGAAAGAGTTTATTGCCCTGATTTGCTCATTATGCCTTATGTAAATATATCAGATTATCCTATAGGATCCCAGAAGCATATTGACATTATGTCTCAATTATAATAACGATGATATTAATAATAATAATAATTTAAAAAGTTATCCCCAGCAAAATCAAGCTTATGCTGATGAGCTCCTGCACTGACTCTGTCTAAGCTCCCACAGCCACTTTTAAAGGGCCCATGAAGTGATGAGCAAGGGGCTGGAGAGAGAGCTGGTATACCCTTTATCCATAATACCCACATCAACCACCTTAATAATGAGCAGCTACCATCTCTACCAACAGAAAAAGATCCTCAATCTCATATCAGGGTTTTTCTGAATTTTACATTGGTTTAAAAAGTATGATTAAATTTCATACACCCACTTTGTTTTAACAAAATTGTGTACATGCTTATAAGGCTGGTCTAGATGAGAAAAAAAGAAAATGGAAAGGGAAGACAACAGAAGAAATGATGCCTTTGGAGAAGATGATGGTGCACTTAGGCTAGAAAAAGGCCACTTCCCGCACTTTCACTGGAGAGAAGGCTGAGCTTGTGGTTCCAGAGAGAAGGAAGGCAATCCATTTAATGGCAGTAGATTTGAACTTGTACCATACTTTCTTACCAAATTCATTCCTTTCCAAGTTATGGCAAGGGAATGTGGATGGGTGTTGGAGTTTGGAAAAGGCATGAACTACTAGATTTTAGAGTGAGAATGTTTTGTGCCATTCCAAAATGACCAGTATGATATTTGTGTTCATAAATTCAAACTAAGATTTGTTGTCATAGCTTGCACCTTTCTCCAGCCATGTTTTGTTATTCTGTGTGAATTGTACAGCTTGGGAAATAGGCTGAAGTGGGCTTAGGTGAACTGGAGTTCTTTAGCAGGAGCAGTGGGCACCACTCTGCACATGAGGAGGCAGAAGGTACTTGCAAAAGATGAGCAAAAATAATATTAAAATATATATATATATATATATATATATTTATAACATGCACTCCTGAAATTTGAACTCATTTTTTAAAGTTTTGTACTTTATTATATTTCCATAATATAAATTACTAACATTTATTAAGTACAATGTCATTAACTAATATTGTCATCGAATGATATAGTAATAGGCTATGGGACAAATCAAGTACCCAAGATAACTTGAATGCACACCTCTCTATTTTATCAGTCTCTGGAGTTAATAAGATAGTAACAGACCCTCACAACTCTCCATGCTCACCTCTGCAGCTGATACTCTGCAAACATTTGGCATGCATAATTCCACTTAGTTCTCAGAATGTCCTTAAAATTAGTTTTGTTTTAGTGATTTGTCAATAAACTAATATTTTAAATGTTTATCACAAGTCAGTCTCCTAGTCAGTGGTGGATCTTGTAGTATAGATTTATTTACCTGAATCTTAAACTTTATTTTTATCACAATTTATTTAAATCAAAATTTCCATGTTAGTAGAATTTCTGTGTTATTATTATAACAAAACCATGATCTACCTTTGTTCAAATAGAACAATTTATTTGTCTTAGCATAAATTAACTTAGTCACAATCTTCAACAATTTCCTCTGAAAACTAAGCAGACTATAGAAAGTAATTGTTCCTGCTACTAGTGTAGCTATCATCAAGCAGAAGACTAATAAGTGATTCCTATGTATGGTTGAAACTTCTGTCTCTAATTTACAAGCAAAGGGATTCAAATCACCATTACCTAACACTTAAAGCTCTCCATCCTGTTCTGGAATAGCTGGGTATCTCCCTCCTGAGACTAATTCTGGGCATCAGGCCAGAGCTGCAGAGCTGAGCAGGTTGGTGAATTTGCTCTAAATTTGAACTGAGTTTATCTCCAAGTCAGCAAAGACAGGTGAAATGGCCGAGGCTTCTGTCCCTTGGGCTTAGACATTGGGGATCAATTAGAGGAGGAGGACATGCAAGGCTTGCTGCAGGAAGTATCTACACCAGGTGCAACAGCTCATCTTTCTGTTCCTCTTGTAGGCCCCGCCCCAAGGAAATGAGGAATGTTTTACTGTTTCCACTTGAACAAGGTAACAGCAAAGGAAGATGTATGAACAAAACAATAAACTAGGGGACAATGCACAAGGTGAAAGAAAGGTTTTGTGATTTCAGCATAAACATGATGGCTAAAGGTGGGAGCAGTACTGCCATCATGTTTATGCTGAAATCACAAAGTATTCCTTTCTGCTCATCAGCAAAATAAAATAAATAAATAACTAAAAAGTTCTGGGAATGTACACAATGTTTAAGCACCTCTGGGTTCATCCCCAGTACCAAAAAAAAAAAAAAAGTTAAATGAAGTGATGTGAACTTTAAAATCCCACAGTGTGATGCTTTCCAGGATTATAGGATTATAGGACTGTCTACAAAAGAGTTCAATGTAGATAAACTTCCTATTTTGGTTGTGCCTATTTTACTTGGCCACTACCCTGGAAGAAATTGGCACTCCAGGTGCTGGACACCCCCTTACTAATTTTTAACAAACTAGTAATTAATCTTAATTGGGATAATGCAGTTCCCTGGGTTTGAGTCTCCTTCATGCTTGAGGTATGGGAGGAAGAGGGAAGAGGGACACCCCTTCAGGCCCCGCTATGTGCTGGACACACACAGCTCTCTTACTCCTTCTCCACAGCTCTCACCTGAGGTTGCTGGGACTGAGTTAGCAGAGGCTCGACTGTTTGCTCATTGTTTTTGAGATGACTGTCTGTAATACTTTTAAAAGTGTGCATTACTTGTAAACATTGTAACATAAACTTGTGTTTCTACTCTTGCTTCACTTACCTGTCAAATGAAGTTTTGCTTGTCTGTTTGGGTTTTTTTTTTTTTTACTACATCATTGAGCATTGTTTTTAAGGACGATTAAAGGAGACATTAATCTTTGACACAACATGTAGCCACAGAAACAATATTCTCCAAGTTATAATGTAACTAAAGGGTGGTGTTTATGTAATTCTGGGGCATAAAAATAAGTCTCATCTCTGATAAAAAAAAAAAAAAAACTTGCTTATCATCAAAAAAAACAGACCCTCAGGACAAATTCCATTGTCCCAGATCATACCAACTTCAAATCCACGTTACTAGGACACTCAAAGTAAATTTTTTTTAATCCATTACCTGAAAAGAGAAAAGTTCTCAATTTTGTAAAATGATAAACCCATCCTAATTCCATCTTCAGATTGAGAGCCATCTCATCACAAAATCATAAAACGTTCATTTCTGTTTTACTATAAAATACCAGGATTTCTATTTTTCCTGACCATAATCTGATGTTTAAACTTTTTTGGAAATCCTGCCTATGCTCTGAACTCACCCATGCCTGGCTCTTCTTGAGCAGATAACAACCCTCTCTAAAACCTTAGTGGCCCCTCATAAATTCTGATGTTGGAATCTCAATTCACTTCCTACCTTGAAATGTTAAGCCATGTAGAGCTCTAACTTGCTATCTTCCCTAGTATTACACTTGCCAGAAACAAGTTAGTTGTAAGTTTCCCAAGACAGCTGTCTTTGTAAATTTTGGTTATAAAAAGCCCTATGCCCTTAGATCGGCCTGACTTTTGTGTGAGACAGTTGCCGGCCAGCCAGCTCTCTTGTGTACACAATGTATGCTTGCTTTAATTTTGTTTAAAATTGGAGTCAGTGGCCTTTTCTTTGTGTCACTGGTTCAACAGAAAAATAATTATTGCAGTGATTATCATTAAACAATTTTATAACACTGAATTATAATCAAATAGCAGAGAATATAATTGTCAACAGAGGCTCTCTTCAAAATGGCTACTTCGTGGAAGTCATAAACTTATAGGAGACTGTGTGATCAGGGAGTGGCACTTCCAGGCCTGCTGGCTACTTTCTTACTCTGAAATTAAAACTGGACTCAATAAAGGAGAAAGTGCCCTAGTTTCTGGGCTATGCATGGTAAACACTAATTTATAAAATGTTCTAGTCAGATTTCGTTAGTTTGGTCTATATTACTAATTTACTTTGGAGACTAATAGTTGGTTCAGTTAATCATCAGATCTGCTGAAAGCCTGTTATTTAATAGCTCCTGAGCCAGTGAACAGAGACAGAATTCAATGGGTCTCACCTTGTCCTTAAAATACACACAGCTGTACTGAGGTGCCCAGGCCTCAGGGGTCCCTGGCATACTTGGGTTTCTATGCTAAACCCAGGGTAGCCTCAGCTGTCCTCATTGCCCACTGCCCAGTCTCTGCCCTGGGCTCCTCCTCACACCTCTCTCCTCAACCAGAGCCTGCTGTGTGAGCTGCAGAAGATGACATGACTCCATGCCACACCCATTTGCCTCTCATCTGGTCCAGGGAAGAGTCTGAGTCGTCATCCCTCCCTTCACAATTGCCCTGAAGTCTGAAGCTTCCAGAGCCCTCTGGTTTCTGCTGCTGCCCTGATGACCCAGGAAGACTCCCTCCAGGGCTGGTCCTGCTCTTCAGTCTGGGCAGAGTGGTCCAGAGCCTGAGAGCCCCAGCAGCACCTCCTCGAAGTGGCTTCTTCAATGCTGCTGCCCACATCTCCCTCTGTCCTTTTTTCCTGTTTGATTCTTCTTTCCCATATGAACTGCTGTGTATCCACACTCTAAATTTTAACTGCAGGTCATGGAATCTCATGTGTTGTAGCCACAGAAGCCAGTCCACCGAGGGCAGCATGGCCATTAGGCAGGAACCCTGAGCACTTACTGAGTGGATGAGTGGATCTCAGTGCTGGTGATCTTGTGTTCATCTTCTCGGAGAGTCGTGAGTGTTTGTTGCTGTCAGTGGTGGAAGCAGAGGAGCCTGGATCTTGTCTGTCTTTCTGCCCAGTGGCTCTGTCTGTGCTCTGCTGGGTTCCTGGTTATACACTTGTCACACTTAGTATGTTTCTACCAGACAACTCCAAAATACATTCCCATTTTTTAATCATAAGCTCTCCATCACAAACTTATTCATGTTTCTCACAGTAGCAGAAAGTAGGAGTTGATTTTAAGTTACTAAATATAAATAATAAAAATGCAATCTTAATTGTTGTTTATTTCTGTTAAAAATCAATAATCCAGGTTAACTACTCAAACTAATATGTGGGATAGAACGTGGCCTCCGTATTTCTTTAGGATAGAAGGGCACAAATGTATAAACCAGATAATCAAACTGACACTGAAGAAGTCACACACATATTTTGGAAATATAATAAATGTCAGAATCAGAATATGTGCATAGATGAGAGAATAATGAGAGGGAAAAAAACAATAGCCAGAAAGGAAATACCTGTGTAAGCTACATTCAGGAAGCCACCTCTGCTCAGGTTCCTTCCTAGGTGAACAGCTCAGCAGCAGAGTCAGCTCCTGACTGCAGTTTGTAACACTAAACTGCAGGACAGGGAGGGAAACAAGCATCCTATGATCCATGCACCTTGACCAGGTCTGAAGCTTGTAATTAGGCACGATCTTTTAGAGGACAGTAATAATTACACAAATCACATTGAATAACTTACAACATACACAGTAAATCATTCACCAGTTATGAAATGTGATATCATGGAATGAATAGAAATGTGATGTCAAAGTGTGTTCCCAGACATGCTTGTATTTGAGAATTTATTCTTTTTATCCACAAATTCTACTTGAAACATGGGAAATAAAAACCTTAATGACTAAATTCATATTAAAGTAAATGTGGTAATGTGAAGAAAAGTTCATTTAAGTTATGTTATCTTCAAATTTCACCTATACACAGAAGAAAGTGTGTCTGTGTTTCTATTATCAACACCCAAGTTCTAGTTCTAGCTTGTCATTGTGAAAATAGAATAAAAACCTTGTAAATGATTTAGTCTGTCAACTTGATCATATGTAATTTACTTAGAAAAAGAAAATGAAAATGTACTGAAAACCTATGTTTGATTAAAAAAATGTAAGTTATCCATAAATGGAAACCTCATTAGAAGACAATGTCCAAAGAAAATGTTATAATTAGGGTGATGCTTATGGGTCACATGATACCTTTTCAGTTCAAGAATAATGCTTTGGATGGTGACCTACCTTTAGGACCAGCAGAGAAGCTTCTGTTTAGGAATTGAGCAGCACAGCACCTGGGAGAAGACCCTGGCTTCCTCAGCTGCAGTAGTGCCAGTGAGGAGGGAAAACGAGAAACCAAAGATGTGAAAGGCAAGGTCATGAAGTACATAGTGTCAAGTACAAGAAATTTTCTGAGCCAAACAGGCCATATCTATGGTAAAAATGCAGTGTTAAGTTGAGGTGGTGGGAATGCAGGGATCCTTGCTTCCTCAGGTGCTAAGACTCCTTCATAGTCTTGAGGAATGCTCCTGCCCAGCAGTGTTGAGGAAGGACTCCCCCAGTTATTTCATTATATTTGAAGTTGAGATGGGGACCAGAGAGAACTAGAAAAGTAATACTCAATCTAAATATCAAAATCAATTGATAGTTTTCCCCATAGTTGTTGGACATTTGTGTTTCTTCTTTTCAAAAGTATCTGTTTTATTCATTTGCTCACTTGTTAATTGAGCTATTTCACTTTTTGCCAAAATATTTTGTGAGTTATTTATATATTCTAGATATTAAGCTTCTTTCAAAAGAGTACCTAACAAAGATTTTCTCCCATTCTGTAGGCTCTGTCTTCACATTCCTTATTGTTTCCTTTTCTGTGCAGAAAGGTTTTGATTTGATGGCATGCCATTTATGGACTCTGGGCATTATTTTCTCAGCTTTAGGGGTCCTATTGAGAAGTCATTGCCCGTGCCTGTATGCTGGGGTGTTGACCCTATGTTTTCTTCTAGAAGCTTCAGTTTTTGGTCTGATTCCTAGGTCTTAGATCCATTTTGGGTTCACTTTCAAGTACTGTGAGGAATAAAGGTTTATTTTTCTACATATGAATAATAAGTTTTCATATCACCAGTTTTTAAAAAACCTGTCTTATTTCCAATGTATGTTTTTGGCATCTTTGTCAGGGATTGAATGACTATAGGTGTCTGTCTTTGTCTCTGTGTCCTCTATTCTGTATCATTAACAATTAGAAAAATGTAATTCAAAACTACACTGTGATCTTTTACATCATGCCACTTAGAATTTCAGTCATCAAGAATATAAATAATAATAAATGATAGAGAAGATGTGGCAGAAAAGGAAAACTTTCATATTTGGGGATTATAAATTAGTAAAACACAATGGAAATCAGTATGAATATTCCTCAAAAGGATAGGCATGGAACTACACCATATGACTCAGCTGTTCCACTACTTGGTATTTAGCCTGAAAAATTAAAGTCTTTATACTACTATGATACATGCATACCCAGGTTTATGGCAGTACAATTCACAATTCTCAAACTATAGAACCAGCCTTGGTTTCCATCAATGGGTGAATGGAAAAAGAAAATGTGGTACATATACAAATAAAAATAAGCAAATAAAATATACATATACAAACAAAGATATACTTTATTCATCCTTAGAATAAATAACCTATGTCAATTGAAGGAAAATGGATAGCTCTGGATACCATTATGTGAAGTGGAAAAAAAAACTGAGAAGTTCAAAAGTCATATGTTTTCTCTCATATGTGGAAGGTATAGAAGGAAAAGGAAATGAAAGACAGAGTAATGAATGGGAATCTCATAAAAATCATAGGGAGATCAGTAGAAGAAAGGGACCAAGGGGAGAGAGGCAGAGAGGGCAGGGAGAAGTTCTAGGGAGTGATATCAGCCATATCCTATGGTTATACTATGTGTTTAAACAAATATTTAACAACACATGTATGACTGTACACTCTGTACAACTGTAACACACCAATTAAAAATGGGGAAAGAGATAAAATCATATAAGCTACTATTACACATTTGTTATCTGAGTCATACTTATATAAAAATTCATTTAAAAGCTCTGTAGGATTAACCATTTGTTCTAAACAAATGCTAATAAATTAAATTTCCTTTATTCTCTTATTTTGTCATATTTATTACTTAGTTTTTTAAATTCATTTTTATTCAAGCAGTGCATTTTTATGGAGAAAGAGAACCAAATGTCTAATGATTTCATTTTGTTGGGGTTGTTACCCCAAAACCAAACTGGCCTACTTCTCTTGCTCCTGATCGTCTCTGTGTTTGTTCTCGCCTGTTTGGGGAACTCAGGGATGACCACCCTCATCTTCTTGGACCCACGGCTCCATAACCCCATGTACTTTCTCCTCAGCCAGCTTTCCCTCATGGACCTGATATACATCTCCTCCACAGTCCGCAAGATGGCCATCAACTTCCTCTCTGACCAGAAGAGCATCTCTTTCCTAGGCTCTGGTGTGCAAAGCTTCTTATTCTGGACCATGGCCAGCTCAGAAGATTTAATCCTGGCCTCCACAGTCTATGACTACTTTGTGGCCATCTGTTTTCCCCTCCACTATCCTATACATGTGAGTAACATGATGCATGGGAAGATGATTTTATGCCCTTTATCTTCCTTATTGCAGGTCCAGGGTCATCAATCATTTCTTCTGTGAAGTTCCTGCCATGTTGCCCCTGGCCTGTGGGGACACCTGGGCCTATGACACATGGTGTTTGTGAGCACAAGCCTATTTCTCCTTGTTCCTTTCCTTGGCATCACTGTGTCCTGTGGATGGGTCTTTTTTGCTGTCTTCCATATGCACTCAAAAGAGGGAAGGAGAAAGGACTTCACCACGTGTGCCACACATTTAACTCTGGTGGCACTTTACCATACACATTTGCTTACACTTAACTCAGTGATACTGCCAGTTATAAGTGATGAGTTCTGCTCCTTCACATGTTGAACTATAACATTAGAGAAGAGCTCCAAGACAAGAATATAAAGGAGGGTTTACTTAAAAAGGGGGTTACAGACTTCTCCAGGAGGGAGAAGGGGGCTATAGCTGGTATCCTGGTATGGCAAGAAGTAAGGGTGTTTTTCCTTTTTATGTGTCTTAGGCTTCCTTTGTTCTACTCTCTTCCCCTTTTTCCTTCTTGTGTATGTGACTAGGCCCAGGAAATGCTTGGTGGGATGGCCAAAAGGTGGGAAGCCAGTCTGGAGGGGCCATGGAAGAGTGATCTGGGCAAGAAGGGTATGTAATTAGTAACTCCCTGTAGGGAGTGACAATTTCTGGGATAGGTTACCTTAGCAATAGGTTGAAACAGGGTCAGGTTCTCCATAAGGTTGGATAAAGGGCTCTGTGGGAATTAACATTTCAATTCCTCCATCCTGTATATCTGACTCTTGCCTATATTCCGAATTCTGGCTTCATTTTCCCCTCTAATTTTAGAAACTTCTTACTGCTGTGAGGAAAAGGGACAATGATCATCTGGCTGCTTGGAGCTGAAAGGGACAATGTGAGATGCCGCAAGCAGTTTGAAGTTTCCTTTTACAAGTCAGGTTGAATTGAAGTCTGTTTGGGGAAGAATAGTTTGTAAAGTTATTTCAGGGCAGGTGCTTCTATAAAAGATAAACAAAAAGACATGAGTACTAAAATGAGATTAATACAAAATAAATGTTGCAACATCTAGAACATGTCAATGAATATCATGAAAATAATAGAATGTCTTTCACCCAGAGGTTTGAGGGTTAGGTTGTCTCCATAACTAGACTGGAGAGAACAAGGCCTTTATTTGGGAGTGTAAATATTTAACATTGTCTGTTATCAGGAATTAAAGCACAATATTTAACTTTTAATGTCACAGAGGTTTACCCTTTTAAGATGTAGTTAAGTTACTTAATGTCATTTAATTTTGTAAAGTCTTTCAACTTGTATGACTTCTATATTTAGTAGAGATCTCTTTATTTCTGTTACTTAGGGCTAGATAATCATACTACCCCTAAGTAACAGAAATAAAGGGATCTATTAAGCTTACCTGTGTAGGTTAGGAATAAATATAGGCCTTAAACTAATTAAAAACTTCTGACTCTGGTAATTTCTCATGATAGTTATTAGGCATTCTTCCTAAGAATCTCTTATAATCTTTTGTAGCTTCAAGTTTTACTTATTCTTGGGGGTAACACAAGTGTATATATCTTAAGTTAAATTTAACTTTCTTTTTTTTTTTTAATGCCAAGAAATGGCTGTGTTTTGGTTTAACTCTTTTTGCTAGGTATTCAAAATCATGCTGGTCAAAATTGACTTCCTATCTACTGTTAAGAGTCAGATGAGTTTCCATGGGAGTCACTACTGTGAATCTTGAGAGCAGCTTCTTATCTCTGTTAGTGCCATTTGTGCTAGAATGGTTCACATTCTTGCTGACCATGTGAGTTCTCTTGGAAGTATCATAGATGTCTACCTTCTCCAATGACCCTCCTCCTCTTCATAGCAAGTGCACCAATTGGCTTTTTGTTCTCCAGTGGTCACATTAATCTCCCTGATCAGGAGGTTGTGTGGCCCAGAGTTGCAAAGCTCTTGAGAGAAGTTCCCTTGTTCCCTGGACTCAGACTGATTTAGAATGCAAGAGCCAAATACTGGATTTCTTGCCCCTTTTAATTTAACTCTAATTTTTAAGTCTTCATCTTAAACATCCAGCAAGTCAGTTTCACCCATCTTAAAGTAAGAGTACTGGGCTTTAACTTCAATGTCTATAATCTTATAGTCATTGACCCCTTTTATTAATTGGGGTCTGTATTTTCCTATGTGTCCTGTGGGTGTGGTTTATTATCTTAAATTAATCCAGGTTGTGTGTTCTTGAAGCAATACCTCTGCAAAATATTAAAAGGCAATAGTTACACCATTTATAAAGAGAATGCAAAATGAAATTAACAAATGTAAAAACATATTTAGTTCATGTAATAGCTACCCTGAATTTTTGCTGAGTTATACATTATATTCTTTTTAGGTCAATTTGAGGTGGCTAAGGGAACAAAAGCGTCAGGCAACCTGTGTGTGTGAAAGAACAACCAATCAGGTGCCAATAGACATGCAGTGATGATGCCTCATATAACCACCTGTCAATTAGAGGGCTCTCCTGATCAATCCCGGAAGGACACAGATCTCAGCAAGATTCCTTAACCAACCCCAGGAGGACAAGGGACTTGAACAACCTCTCTTTCCTGTCCCAATTCCTCCCTTCCTGCCCTACTCTATATAAAATTCCAATCTGGCTGAGCCTGGGCATGATTCCCCCAGACCCGCTCTGTTGAACTGGAGGGTCTTGCCCCGGAGTGAATCTCAATAAAACCTTGTTCAGCTGCATTTAATCTGCTTCATTTTGATCACTGGTGCCTGATCTAACAATCACCTGTTTGAGACCACAGTAATTCTTACAACAAAAATCAATCCTTTTAACAATATTTCAATTAACTGAAGTGTGGCCTACTTTGGAATCATTCTGCTGTGTAATAAGGTGGGTGGGCAGAGCCTTATCTCAGGTAAGGTGGGCTCTTCATAAATCTTAAGTAAAGTGTTGTAGTTTTGAAGCTGATTTTTGCTTCTTAAATATCATTTTATAAAGTTTATATATTTTGTTTTTTTGAGTCCACATGAATTTTAGCTAGCACAATATATTACATTTAAAAGTAAATTAAAGAAAAGCTGAGAGCTTTTAACCTTTTTTGTAGAGAAGTAGCAAATGCTTTTATTGATTAGGCTCTCATTTACTTCAAAATATATTGAAATTTTACACCAGTGTAAAAGTTAACAAGTCTAGTTATGGATCAGTAAGTGATATAAATAAATCCCCAATAAAATTTGTAATTCTTATAAGTCTAAAATTACCATACAACTTTAATTTGGAGAACACAAGCTTGATATATATATATATATAAAATTCTTCTACATTAAACACTTGTATATCTGGAAGATATGAACACAGTTAATATACAAAGAGGAGTAATAGCACTACAATTACATTGATGTTTTTATATTAACTAAGTTAACTTTTAAAAAAAAATCTAGACTTTGTAAAAATGCAATATTCCAAAATAACAGTTATTTAACCACACTTGTATAAATCTTAATTTCTTTAAAATTAGATGTTCTAAAAAATAAAACTTAACAGACACCATGTTAGTAAATTAATATTTTAAGAAATTTCTTGTCACTTTAACATATAGATTAATCTTTAGTGTATCAACATTTGACCTTAGGGAAAAACCTTAAATAGCTTTGAATTATTGTTCCATATATGTGAATAACCAACTTAGTATCATGCAAACTTGTTGAAATTTGCTCTTTATTTACACGGATCTTCTTTATCACTTAATTAAACTCTTTTTCTTTATTTCATCAAATGATGACTTTCTTACACCACAACACCTACTTTTCCTTCTATTGAATAAAGTTTTCATATCTAGAACCTTTTAATATCTCTTTCCCATCTGTTAACCCCCTTTTTCTGTTCACATTTTGAAACAATCCTAGTAAATTTCTGAATTTAGACTCCATTTTAATGAGAAGAAATAATTTATGTTATTTACAGTACTCTAATAAAAAACAAAGTTGGAATTTTTGGGCCCCTTTGTATACAGAATCACAACTGTTTACCATGTTATGAAAAATACACAATGTTCCCTTATATAGAATTATTTCTGCTGGGACTTTAATCTGTTAGTAACCTTGTTTTCAGTGATGACAAAGCAATTTTAAACTCTTTTCTTATTTTTCAATTTGTAAAAATATCAATAATGCTACTCAATGGAATTTAAGGACTTAAGAGTACTTGATGTTATAATTCAACAGTTTACATTGTAACCTTGTAAATTAATCAGATGTCTAACAAACACATTTATGAGAAATCCCAACTCAAAATTAACTTACTTATTTTTACCAAAATATCAGACAAGTGTACTGACCAGTATTAGCCATCTCTCCCTTGTTGAAGAAAAGTCCCAGAAACAATGGATATTTAACTTTTATAAATATCAATACTTTATTAGTTCCTTGAACAACTAGAGAGACTTGTGGGTTAAGTAATTTCAAAGATATCTTTACTTTTATTTGTTTACCCAATCTAAACTGAACCTTCTTAAATCATGTGAATTAAGGTATTTGGATCCTTTTTTAAAAAATTTATGAGCACTCCTTATTTATCTATTCATAATGTATGGATGCACACACATGTGGACAGATAACACAATACACAGTATGCACACAACCAAAAGTGAAGAAGGCCTTGTAGCTTTCCCAAGGTGAATCTCCATGGTGATGTTATAAATGTTTAAATAAATGAATAAATAAATTTTTAAAAACCTCTTTGGTTGAATAAAATATAGGACTGATCAGAAAAACTTTATTTTAGGTTTGTAGAATCAAAATTATGAGCTAAAAAAATACAGAATCTAAGAAAAATTAAGACTCCTACAAAAAAATAGACACAGCTGGTAACTATTTTAGTAAATTACTGTACAATTAACTTTTTGGTTTAGTCTAGTAAAAGTTCAGGTAAAAGACATTTTTTCTTCTCCCCTCACCCCCTTGGGCCTCAGAGTAGTCTCCTACTAAACCTGCAGTCTTCTCCCATTTACATTTCAATGTAAGTCCTGGCTAAGATCTGGAAAGAGCTCAGGAAAATCACTGTTCTGAGCAGAAACCTCATGCTCAAGACATTTTAAACATTTTTGCTAGTTTGTAACCCACAGGTCTGGATGTCAAAATTATGATACCTTATTTTCCATTATTTTTGAGACCAAAGCTACTATGTTAAGCTTCTTACTGAGATAAGCTACTGTCTGTTGAGTAGGTCCATTCTCTTGTGTGACATTCCTAGGGCTATTTCTCCTCTCTCAGTGACAAAGAGGTTAAATTTTGCTACATAGGTAAGTTGAGCACAGGGTCTTGAAGTAAGTCCCCTTTTCAATGTCTGAAAACTTTTACAATGTTTTGGTTCCCATACCAGGGCAGTGGTTACTTGGTGTAGAGTTCCTTTAATGAGGCTATGAAAAGGCTTAGCCATTTCCCCATTCCCAGAAATTTAAAGCCTGTAGGATCCAGTATCCCTAGGCAGCCTCTGAGTTGCCTTGTGGTCTGAGGTAGAGGGTATTTTCCTGTGGGGTTACTCTTTCCTGTCCTAGCTTGCAGGTTCCTTGAGATAGCTATAATCTTAAAGTGGGAACAGGTGGGCTAGAGGGGCCAGGGAGGAGTGATTCAGTCAGGAAGGGGGTGTAATTAACAACTCCCTGTATGGACTGACAATCCCTTGGACAGGTTACCTCAGCAATAGGTTGGAGCAGAGGCAGGTGACTGATAAGAGGTGGAGGAAGGGCTCTGAAGGAATTAACATTTCAATCTCTCCATTCTCTGGATCTGATCCTTGCTTATCTGCCTATCTAATTCTGGCTTCTTCAGGCCCAGGAGTCTTGGCTTATCAGCAGAGGATGAGAATCTAGCTGCCTTCTACACCATTATCACTCCCAATGTGCAATCACATCACCTACAGCCTGAGGACAAGTAGGTCCTGGGGACCACAGGAAGAGTATGTGAAGAGTTCAACCCCAGGAAGAAGTGAGTGTGACTGTCCCTCTGTTGAACCCTGATGCAAAGAAAAGACCACGGACTCCAATTTTAAATCAATTAAAGCAAACTTGTATTTGTGTACACAAAGAGAGCTGATCAGTGGCTGACTCTCTTAACGTGGGCTAGAGAGCAGCCCCCCAGCTCTTCAGGAATAAGGTTTTATAGCACAAAAAAGTTGGAAAGGGGAGGTATCTTGAGAACTTATAGTTAACAAGATTTTGACAAGCATAATACAAAGGCAGATAGCAGGTCAGTGATCTGCATGGCATGATATTCACAATAGCTAGACTGTGGAACGAACCCAGATGCCCTTCAATAGATAAATGGATAAAAAAAATGTGGCATTTATACACCATGGAGTATTATGCAGCACTAAAAAATGACAAAAATCATGGAATTTGCAGGGAAATGGATGGCACTAGAGCAGATTATGCTTAGTGAAGCTAGCCAATCCCTAAAAAACAAATACCAAATGTCTTCTTTGATATAATGAGAACAACTAAGAACAAAGCAGGGAGGAAGAGCAGGAAGGAAAGATTAACATTAAACAGAGACATGAGGTGGGAGGGAAAGGGAGAGAAAAGGGAAATTGCATGGAAATGGAGGGAGACCCTCATTGTTATACAAAATTACATATAAGAGGTTGTGAGGGGAATGGGAAAATAAACAAGGAGAGAAATGAATTACAGTAGATGGGGTAGAGAGAGAAGATGGGAGGGGAGGCGAGGGGGGATAGTAGAGGATAGGAAAGGTATCAGAATACAACAGTTAATAATAGGGCATTATGTAAAAATGTGGATGTGTAACCAATGTGATTCTGCAATCTGTATTTGGGGTAAAAATGGGAGTTCATAACCCACTTGAATCTAATGTATGAAATATGATATGTCAAGAGCTTTGTAATGTTTTGAACAACCAATAAAAAAAGAAAGAAAAAGTAGGGAATAAATTCAGATCCCAACATCAGAATTTATGAGGTGCTCCTGAGGTTTCAGAAGCATTGTTATTGGGTCAAAGGGAGGCAGGATTTATCAGTTGCCACTAAGGTTTCAGAGAGGGTTGTTATATGGGCAGGGAAAGCCAGGCATGGGAGAGTTCAAGTCATGGGCAGGAATTCCAAACAAGTTTAGAAATTGCTGTAATTTACAGTAAAACAGAAATTAACTTTTCATGACTTTGGAACAAGACAGCTCCCAATCTTAAGGTGGAATTAGGCTGGGTTAATCACCTGATTCTCTCTGTTGTGTTGCTCCATGCTGACTAGCACACTCTGGAGCAGAGATGACCAAGAGAATTATGATGTGATTTCACATATGTAATTAATTTCTAGTAAGATGTTTATTAGTAAAATTAATTTAATATAGTGATCATTATAAAGAAATATAAAAATAATTAATGAGTTTAATGGAATACATTAAAATTCATGTAAATATGAATTATATAGATATTAACCACAATTTATGTCATTATAAGTTATCATATATATGATATGTTCTTATATATTAGTTAATGTTCTAATGTTCATACTGATGTTGAGATGTTATCACATCTACATGCTTCTCATAAAATTATTATTGTCTGTAGACTTTGTTTTGCTTCTGTTTTGTCAGTTCTGTGTGTAATTCATACTAGCCCCCAAGTCCCAGCAACATGGACTGTAAACTCTTCTAGTGACCCACAAACACAGGAGGCCACTGTCCATAAAATCACAGGGTTTCTGGGAGACTCAAAGTCTTCTCCTTCAGGGAAGGAGAGGGTGGGGCCTGGTGAGTCACACCTTCCACAGCCCAAAGTCACAACCCTGAGAATAAAACAATTTTTCAAGTTCAGGCCCTTCCCTGCCTGGTGGTCTGGACCTTCAATTATCACAGAAGCTATCACAACCCAGTCACCCTGGCAACCAAACTCCAAGACCACCAAAAGAAAGCTTGATGAAGGAGTCAAAGGGTGATAAACCAAATGAGGGCGCAGAAAATTGAGGCATATTCAGGGACATACTGTCCTCAGTGAGCACCTCTTCATCTCTTGGAGAAAGAGTAAAAGCGTCTTTGGCTGCTCAATTGGAACTTAGTCTTGTTTCTGCTTCCAAAATTCCAAGAAGGAAAAATAATCCAGTGTATAAGGTCAAAATTGGTGATGTTTGTTCTTTCAGGCACATACTTTGGAAGCAGAAAGTTTGGACATTCCCAGATGCCTGGGGACAAGGAGCATGGAGTTCACTCAGAGCACCAGTGAGCTCCTTCCAAAAAGAGGAGAGTTCCCCAGGGGTCCAGGGAGCTCTTCCCCATTCCTAGGAACCTCTCCAAGGACTGGCTCAGCTCCAGCAGGATTCCTGGGTTTCATTCTGGGGAGGGTCTCACAGGGAAACCCAGTTTCCCCTTCACCCTCAGCCTGGCCACATTTTTAATCCTTTGCACAGGGAACTTGGCATATTCACACCTGGGTTCCCCTGAATCCCATCCAGGGATCTCTGGTTTGCTTGCAATCCCATCCAGGGAGCTCTGGTTTGTTTCCACTTAATCCCACCCTGGGGCTGGTGACTTGTGGGGTGGAAAGGAGGAAATGAGAGGTGGGGTGGGGACAGCACAGGCCAAGGAGGTCTGGGAGGCATAGGGCTGAGAAGGGCTGTGGTGGCAGAGGAGCCTGGATCACCTTCTCCCACCTCCTTTCCCTGGTCTGTGATGGTGTCCTGGCTCTTCCCTAAAGGTATCTGTCCTCACCACAAAGGTGACCTGCCCCTAGGTCCTCAAAATTCAACCTGAGTCCCAAGAGTGAGTGTCACCTGGGGGATGAGGGAAGTGTAGACCCTCAGCCCTCCCAGGACCCCTGAATCAGAGTGTGCCTCCCAGCTCTCAGGGGATGTGGGTACACAGCAAGTGGAGTAGCCCTGGGGAGAGTCAAAGGCTGAAGGACTTTTTTACTTTGAAAGTTTGCTGTGCAGTAGGAACCTCAGGGATTGGAGTCAGAGAGGCCCTGGGTAAATCCTGGTTCTCTTCTCCTGAACAAATCTCCTGATGCAACCTCCACATCTCAAACACCAAGTGGGTACAGTGAGAAGGATGCCACTCACACTGGCCTCTCACAAGCACAGAGGTTAGAGGAACTGAGCACCAGGTGGGAATCTGGAAAACACCAGGTCCTTCTCACAAACAAAATTGAAATACAACTGCAAAATCATCATGGTTCAAGATGTAAATGAGCCAAATTCAATGCCATTGTGAAAATATTCATGAATCCAGAGTTTTAATCCAGACATGAATCCAGACAATGACCAAGGACAATGAATCAGGGACAATGACCAAGTTTGGGGACGAAATATTACAGGTATGGGGCCTTCAGGGAAACTGAGGCACAAGAAAGACTCCCTACAAACCCTGACTCTGTGATCATGTCAGAAAGGTTTCAGACATGTCAGTCAGAGTAACAAGCATGAGTTCACTGAAGGGTTAGGAAAACGGGGAAGGGGACACTCTCAAGTGGGAGATTTGGTTCACTCAGAGAGGAGAGGGACAGTGTACCATTCCTGCACTCCAGTTTTATTGAGGTCCCAGAGAAGTTTCCAGAAAGTCCAGCCCAGGTCTGCCTCTTGACTTTAGAATGAAAACAGGGTGACCTCAGACTTTCAGGTTCCCACTGTCATGGCAAACCTATGTCACCTTGGCCCATGCTGACCAGTTCTAATTGCAGTCGTCACTACACATTCTTACAGGTTTATGGTTAGGAGAAATTTTCCTTATCTTTCAGAATCTGGTGTGGAAAAAGGGTCCAAAATGTCACTCCCTTCAAAGTGTCTTGGGTTCCTCTCATTAATGCTAATTCCTACCTGCATTTCCATGCAGATAACAGGAAGCTTGCTGAGCAATCAACACATTCTGTCTACTTAGGCCTGGCAGGGCTGCAGGGAAATTGCTTTTTGGTAAAGAACACTTGTGCAGTGAGCACAGTGGGCCCATTTTATACTTATTCTCTTAAACTTGTGTTCCAGCCATACTCATCTATCTGTCCCCTAATAAAGGACAGAAAAAAGACAAACTGATCCTATGTAAGCCTGTGGTGCAATATGGGAGAAAAAATACCAAACCACACTGAACTCAGCCTTTGATGCCATCCAGGAAGAGACAGTGATTTACACCAAGAGCCCAGAGAGAGCTGGGGGATTCTAGATAAAATGCTGATAGCACTATGTGAACTAACAACAAGCTATAGAAGCAGGACTCAGAGAGGGGCTGCTTCCAGTGAGGTCCTGATAGGAGCTGGTGGGGTGAGGTCTGCACACCTGGGTGTGGGTGACAGACCCTGTGCTGTTCTCTCATAAAAAGGTTTCCAGAAGGCCAGCCCTGCTAGGATGCTGAGGGAGTGCAGGCTGAGACCAGTTCTGCTCCACAGCTCAGAGGCCAGCAGTGGCCCCACTGCAGCTGACCCTGAGGCTGGATGCTGGGCAGTCCAGGGCCTCACTCCTTGCCCCCCTTTCTGTTCCCCAGAAGCAGCCTTCTCAGTGCCCCCTTCACCTCCTTGTTTCTGAGAGTGTAGATCAGGGGGTTCAGGAGGGAGGTGATGATGTTGTAGAAGAGGGTAAGGAACTTGCCCTGGTCCTGGGAGGACCTGCTTCCTGGCTGCATGTACATGTAGATGATGTTCCCAGAGAACAGGGAGACCACGGAGACCACGGTGAGGTGGGAGCCACAGGTGTTGAAGATTCTGTGTCTTCCTGAGGACGACTGGATTCTGAACACAGCCCTGACGATGTGGCCGTAGGACCAAGATGAAGACCAGGGGAGACAGCACGATGCCCACGGCCAGGACAAAGACAGTGCCTTCTATGGCCACTGTGTTGACACAGGCCATGCGGATCAGGGCTGGCATCTCACACAGGAAGTGGTCCACCTTGTTGTGCCCGCAGCAGGGTAATTGTAGGGTCACTGGAGACATGACCAAGGAGTTGGCCATTCCACAGCCCCAGGCCACTGACACCAAGCCCAGGCAGAGCCTGGAACGCATGGTCACCGTGTAGTGCAGGGGCTTGCAGACGGCCACAAACCTGTCATAGGCCATGACAGCCAGCAGCAGACACTCCACTCCACCCAGGCCCAGGAACAGGAAGAGCTGGACCATGCAGCCCACATAGCTGATGGTCTTGTCACGGCCACTCAGGTTGTGGAGCAACTGGGGGATGGAGCTGGTGGTGAAGCTGAGGTCTAGGAAGGACAGGTGGGTGAGGAAGAAATACATGGGCGTGTGGAGCCAGGGGTGCAGCCGAGACACCAGGATGATGGTGCTGTTGCCCACCAGGGTCAGCAGGTAGGCTACCAGGATGACCACAAAGAGGACCCTCTCCAGGTGGGGGCGGTCAGAGAAACCCAGGGGGATGAAGTGGCCCTGAGTGCTGCCATTGGTCCCATCCATCTCTACTGCACCTGAGGAGAGGTGTCAACACCAATAGTGGCACCTGCTGATGCTGGAGTATGGACTCCTCGCCAGGCTTAGAGGAGCACAGAGCAGGATTTTTTACTCACCTAAGCCCTAAACACTGGTGTGGAGGCTCTGCTATGATTATTATCTCCAAAGTGTACAAAAGGAAACTGAGGCACTGGTGTGTTAAGTAAATGTCACATGTAGAGAGGCAGAGCTGGTCTGCCCCAGGGTACGTTCCTGACATCTTCATCCATATCCACCCCTGTGCTCTGTCATTCCAGAGAGGAAAGGCATACACCTGCCAAGCTCCAACCTCTGCTTCTTCCAGAGTCACAAGTTCCTGAGCTCAGAGGCACAAAAGAACACTCCAAACAACCCCCTGATAGGATTTAGGAAATAGCAAATGCAGCTCATCCTTGAACATCACGGGTTTGAACTACATGTGTAAACTTCTACAAAAATCTTTTTTTTTTTTTTTTTTAGTAAATGCATTGGAAACATGTTTGGAGATTTGCAAGCATTTGATAAAACTTGAAGAAAAAGTATGTGACCATAAATACTCCCCAAATTTAAGAAACATTTAGAATGTCATGAATGCATGAAATACATGCTGGTAATGCTACATTTTTATCATTTACTAACATAAAATATACACAAATCTTATATAAAATTAAAATGTATCAATATTTTCACAAACAGAGACCATATATCCTGCCACTTGTAAAGGAGAGAAATGGAAACCAAAGCAAATTGTATCAGGCATCATCAATGCAGGAGAGGAACTCAGGGAGCCTGACTCTGTGCGATGACCTCAGCCACCCCTGGTGTGGAAAAAAATGTGTCCTTCTTCTCCCTTAATAAATGGGGACAGAATTCAAAGCCCTGGAATGTGTGTTGTGGTTACCTGGTTAGGTTTCTGACTCCCACCAGGAAAAACAGACCCCTAGGAGCACCAGCAGTCCTGACTCCTGTGACCCTCTCCCCACAGGGCAGAGGAACTCACCTATAGACCCCCAGGGAAAGGGCACGCTGCACATGGAACCTTACCTGGAGGAGGTAATGACGTGCTGAGAGGAGCTTCCTGGGTCCTCAATCCTAGGGAGCCCCTCACCCTCTTCACCCAGTGCATATATTGCTTCCTTTTTAGGTGAAATTCTAAACCATAGCTCCCATGAAAGGAAACCAAAACTGGCACAGATTCTATGGTCCCACATTCACCATCACTCTAGGTCAGACACAGTACCTCCAACCTGGAAGTGAACAGTAGTCACTGTTCTGCCCCATTAGGTCATGACTCAGACTCTCAGTCTGAGTGGAACAACTTAATATGGCACTCACTTAAAGCCTGTGACCAGCACCCCAGAGCATGGACAGGGAGGAAGACGTAATTTTAAACCTTTAGCAGGCCACAGTAGAGTTGGACAAGCTGAGCACTGAAGACCTCACAAACTGACAGCCTCTCTTTTTCTCCTATAGCTTTACCCAATAAGTGATTGGCTTTGTAGTGACTGGTCTGAAGAGAGCCTCAGCTGATGCTCCTACTATCACACACATTGTGCATGCTGACCTCCCAAGCTCCGAATTCTGCTTTTCCTAGAAATCCCTTTCCTATTGACTTAGACCCTTAGGTAGTGGGTTGCAGTCAGGATGCTGGTACAATGGACAAAGCCAGCACTCACTGTGGTGTCTTCTGCTTCCCTGATGTCACCAGTCGATTGAAAGTAGCTGGAACAGTGGTACAGTGCACAATTCCTAGACCTTCCAGGGAGCAGAAAAACACACAAAATAATTTATTTTAGCAAAACTGGGTAAAAATCCCATGGTGTTGGCTGTTTTGAGAACATTGACCTATACTACAACCTTGCCTTTTTCCAAGAGCATTGCTGAATGTAATATAACATAAAGCGCACTTGTGAATTTTGAGGTCAAATTCAGAGGAAAAAGGCATGCTTGACACACAGATAGAGAATGCAGTGGCCCTCAGGGCATGCCCCCTCAGGTGGAGGCCACACTGTCTAACAAGCCCTGATCTGTCACACAGTGGAGCCTGTCCCCACTGCGCAAAATTAGCTCTATGTGGCAACAAATAAATGTAAGGTTCTTCGCTTGATGTCCTTTCTGCAGATGTCACTAGACACCTGGGTAATGGGCACAGCTCATTAGAGTCTGGATCCAGGCAAAGAGGTAAGCACACAGGCAAAAAAGTATACACTAGGTAAGCACTCACATCACACACCTACCTGGAAAGAGCAGATGAGGTGTGCTCATGTCCTCTTCTCAGCTTGACATTGGGTTCACTTGGCTGGGCAGACACTGCCTAGCAGCTCAGTGGCTGTTTGAGGGCATATGCCTCCCTGCCTGCACCAAGCCACAACTTTGGACAAGAAGATGAGGTCTGGAAAGATCTCTTCTTTCAGACAAGCGGCATACTGGTTGTCTTTCACTTTATAAAATGCTCAATTTAAAAATCACTGCAATAGATTTATATAAGTGCTTTCAAAAACTCTTACAAATTTTTTTGTAGAAATGGAATATTTAAGATATTGGGGATTGGTTTGCAGAAATGCACAAGGATTCCCTGCCACCTCTGGTTAGAAAGTCCCAGAACTTCTTTGAAAAGCTTTTAATTAAAATTATACAATATGTCAATCATGCATGTTAAAAAGATATGAAAGGAGAAACACATCTCTAAGCCATCAAGCTATTTCGTAGGAACTCCTGAGACAGACAACCTAAAAAAATCTCTGAGTTGAACACTTTTTAGTAGCATTTTTCACACTGTGACTTTATAAGATCATTGCTTTTGGGCTCCAGACAATAACCTCTTAATCACTTAGCCTTAAAACAATCAGTGAAAAATGGAATTCAAACAAAAGTGTGTGATTTTTCTGAGCCATTTAAAGACTCTGGTGCCTCAGTTTCAATGGGCTGGCTTCCTGGTGAAGGCTGAGCCTCACTAGGCTCCTTCTCCTGCACTCCTGGGAAAACATGGTCTCTCTAGTCCACAATGAAACACCCAGTGCACACAGAAAGTGACACTTCACTAGCAACACTGTCTGCACTTCAAAAAATATGGTCAAATTCAATTTAATTCAAAATGAATGAGTAAAATATACTTGTTCTAAGGAAAAGTAGAATTTTTTAACTGACAACTTAAAAAAATTCTTACTCTATTGCACACTTAAGATTTGCACATAAATTGACTCAATGTTTAACTGATGATGTATAATCTTTGCAAACCACACTATTATCATATAGCAAGGAGGTACATAACCCAGGGTATGGTCTGTGTCACATACTACAACATTTATACCCCAAAAGAATCTTTAAAAAGATTGCAGTGACCATTCACAGTTGGAAACTCTGGGGTCTAAAGGGCACAGGTGCAAGGCAAGGTGGTTGCTGCTGTCCAAGTTCACGGGGCAGCCCTAGGACACTTCACTGTGCTCAAACAACCTTCCTGGGTGCAGAAGGTTTATCCCATCTAGAAACTATAATGTGAGGTTAAATGTCCACAGTCAGGCTCTGACCTCATTCCATGAGAGGTTGGAATACAGTGCTCTGCTCAAGAGTGACAACCAGAATGTGCAGGGATCCCAGGGGCAGGTTGGAGTGGGCTGCAGCGAGAGGGGCTTATGCTTCTGTGCAGATCAGGCCTTCGTGCTCCCAGGTGACTGTGTGCCTCTCATGTCACTTCCCCTGCACTAGCAGAGGTTCTTTAGCTTCAAATGTCACCTCTCAGTGTTCTGTACAGCATTTTTAATAGTGTCAGCAGAAAGAAAACTGTTCTCAGATAGTACCCAATGTAAGTTTCACAGGTAAATCACAAATGGGGATATTTTTGAAAAAGTTGAAGGAGAAACCTACATTTTGAGAAGCTGAGGCATATTTGGGGTGTGGTATTGTCCTTAAGAAAAGGAAAAAAATGATATGGCTTGGGAGGTTTGGAGATGGCAGGCACCCTGGTTTGAGCTCTGGGTCCCCATCTGCCTCTGGCTTTCTGTGCCACCCATTTTTGCTGTGTTGAGCATTTTCTTCTTCTGCTTCCCCACTGACACTGTTTGGGAAAAAGATTTCAAGGTAACAACATACACAGAGAAGCACCCTACTTAGGAGGGTTATGAGAACGTTACCTTGAAATGCTGCTTGTGATAGGAGCCGCTCTCCACCTGTGGATCTTGGAGGGAGCTGGGTGTGAGTGCCAGAGCTGGACAATGCCACACCCCAGGTGGGAGTCCTCTGACCCTGCTGCCCTCACTACACATTTCTTCCTTCCTTTCCCCTGTGTCTGGTGACTGCACCTACCCCTCAGCTGGTAGGCACAGAGGCAGATGACTCACAGCCTAGCAGGAAAGGGGTCCCAAGGCGTGTACAGGGCTGGAGGCTGCCCTCTGCATTCCTCCCAGGTGGCCTCAAGCCCTTCTCACTTATCCCGTATCCCAGCTTGACCCAATTCCTCTAAAGATTCAAAAAGCATCTTCAGACATAGCCACTCCCCCCCCCCCAGCATTCCCACCTAGTCAGTGTCACAGTGAGACTCCTCCCAGTTGGAAGCAGCATCTGGTCCTGGCTGTGGCTCATTGTCCCTCATCTGGCACCTACCCATTTCCCTCCCTGGGCAGCCTCTGCGCCCACCCATAGGGTCCTAAGCCCTCATAGAGGCCTGGCACAGAGCCCAAGACTGTCTTCCATATTTTATCTTTCCAATTCTGTTATATTTGATCAAGTTTAATAAAGAATTTACACCAAGTTAGAATGGATTCTGATTAACAGGGTCACAGAGCTTCCCGTCAGGCCTCCTAAGATGTCACAGGCACCTCTGTTCCTTAATCAAGGATAATTTAAGGAGTAGTATTGCTTCAAACTGAAATTCAAAAGTAAACAACACAGCCTGAGCATGTGAGACCAAGTGAGATTTCAACCCCAGTGTTCCAGAGTCTGGTCACCCTCCACCTTGGCCTTGCAACTCAGCTGTCTCTCATTCTCGATTTCACTCATTCACAACACCTGCTGATGTTGAGTAAGCTCCAGGGACCAAGTGAAGCCCCTAAATATGAAGAAGTGCTTGCTGTTCCTCCCTCCAAAGACCACAGAGGAAGGACAGGCACAGGGCGTAGCCCCATTCCACAGAGTGAATTTGCAGTACTGTGGGGTAGATGGTGCCCATGCTGAAGGACCCCCACCTGCCAAGGGCGGCAGGTGGAAAACGAGAGTGAGGATGAGGATGAGGGGTCAGGGAGCAGTGTGGAAGGGGACAAAGCTGAGTAGAGACTCCTTGAATAACTGGAATTTGGACTGTACTTTGGAATGACTGGGTGGGACATGAGGATATCCTGGGTGAAATCCACTTTTGGCCAACATCAACCTTATACATCCGTCCACCCGTCTTTAGCAAAAAACTGAGTTCTTACAAAGGGATAAAATCAAAGTTACCAGAGTTATGCTGTAAATTTATCTGTAGCTCTAATCCCCTAGCTTCTAGTCTAGCTCTCCTTGATAAGACAATAAAAATGGCACTAACACTTTTCCTCTCTCTATAAACTTGCACACATACATAAATTAGGTCATGTTCAGTACCAAATATTATGTTCTCCTCAGGTTTTTTTTGCCTCCAGAAAAAGAGAAAGAATTTGTAAGGACAGTTATTGAAACTGTCAGATTCTCCAATAGCTTTGAACTGGGGATTTAAATAATTCTCTTATTGGATTTCTCCCCACATTTTATTTAGTACAAACAGAGAACTTACATAATCCACAAATATTAGATGATCATGTAAAATGTTGCCACAACAGTGTCATTTTAATATTTTTTTACTGTATTATAGATATACAGAATAGTGAGGGGCAGGCTGAAATTTTCATACATGTATGGAATATAATTTGCTCCATTTCAGTCCCAGTACATCTTCTTTTCCTCCCCTCCTGCCTGTCCTCTTCCCCTTCCTCTAATCTACTGGTCTTCCTTTCATTCATTGATTGGTTGACTGGTTGATTGTGCTTTATACATACACATAAAGGCATTATTCATGGAGATGTGTTCGTACATCCACCTCCCACAATTTGGTCAGTATTATTCCCAGTTCCTCCCTTTCCCATTTCTCTTCCCTAACCTTCATCCCCTTTGTCTCCCACTGATCTCCTCTCTCTTTTCAGGGAGTCATTTCTCTATTTTTCTTAATTTGCTCTGACTTCAGCATATGAGAGAAAACACTCAACCTCGAGTGTCAGAATCTGGGTTATTTCATTTCACATGGTAGTTTCAGGTATATGCATTTACCAAGTAAAATAATTTCATTCTTCTTTATGCTGAACAAAGCCACATTTTCTCTGTGCATTTGTTTGTTCATGGGCCCCTGTATAGGTTTCCAAACTAGACTTTTGTGAATTGTGCTGCCTTGCACATTGATAGGCATGTATCACTGCATGGTGATTTTAGTTCTTTTGCATAAATACCAAGAAGTGGGACAACTAGGTAATAAGATGGTTTCATTCCTATACTCTTGAGGACTCTCCAGGCTTTTTCCCAAAATGGTTGTACTAATTTACAGTCCCTCCAAAAATGTATGAGTTTACTTTTTCCCCCACATTCTCACCAAAAATTATTATTGTTCATATTTTGGGTGATTTTTATATAGTCTTGATTTGCATTTCCCTGATTACTATGGATTTCTTCTGGTAGAGTTTCTTGTGTTTTCTCAGTGTAAGAAGATGTCCTCAGAAACAGATACATTCCCTTCTTCCTTGCCTAGTTATATCTCTTTAATGACCTTCTCTTGCCTCAGCTAGAGTTTTAAAAACTATAGTGAATAAGAGTGACAGTGGACATCCTTGTTCCTTTCTTCATTTTAGAGGAGATATGTTTGTTTTCTATCCATTCTAGATGATAATGGCTTTGAATCTGTCATATATAGCTCTTAAAATTACAGTCAGTTTCTTCTATCCCTAGTTTCTCCAGTGTTTTAATATTTATGGGGGCTACATTTTGTCAAAGGCTTTGCCTATATCTATTTAGATGATCATGGGATTGTTGTCATTAATTCTGTTGATGTGATGAATTAAATATATTGACTTGTGTATATTGAACAAAACTTGCATTCTTGAGATGAAACCCACTTGATCATGGTGCAATATCTCCTAATGTGATTTTGAAAGCAGTCTGCTGATATTTTTAAGGATTTTCGTATCTATGTTTACTGGGTACATTAATCTATACTTTTCTTGATGTATCTTTGTCTGATTTAGGTATCAAAGTGATACAGAGTTTACAGAATGAATTTTTCGAGTCTTCCCATTTTTTATATTTAATGGAATAACTTGAGGAAGATTGGCATTGGGTTTTCTTTAAACATCTAGTAGAACATAACTGAGAATCCATCTGAACGAGGGCAGTTCTTCATTGGAATGTTCTCAATTGCTGTTTCTGTCTCATTGCTTGATATTGGTCTTTTTACATTTTCCATATCATTATGTTTCAATTTGGGTAGCTGACAGTGCTAAAAATTTATCAGAATATTTTTAGATTTTGTCATTTATTGGAGTATAAATTTTCAAAAGAATTTCTAATTATCCTGTGGATTTCACCAGTGCCTGTGGTAATATCTCCTTTTGTGGCTCAAATTTGGATTATTTGTGTCCTTTCTGTCTCTTTCAGTTAGTAAGTCTAAGGTTTATCCATCTTCTTTAGCTTTTCAAAGAACCCATTCTTTTGCATTCATCTTTTGCATTTTTTATTCTCAATTTTTTGAATTATGGTTATCATCTTAATTATTTCCCACCTTCCACTGGTTTTGGAATTAGCTTGCCTTTTTCTCTGGGTATTTGATGTGTAACATGATTATTCATGATCTTTCTTTCTTCTTCTTCTTCTTCTTCTTTTTTTATGTAAGAATCCAATGCTTTAAACTTTCTTATGATGAGGCATTCATGCTGTCCCAGAGAATTTAATATATTGTATATATGTTCCAATTTGTCTCTATTTTTTCTTCTATGATCCATTCATTATTTAAATATATTTTAACTTCCATGTGCATATAATTTCTATAATTTTTCTTGCTGTTCACTGTAATTTCATTCCTATATGATATGATAAGAAATATATCATTTTTTTACATTTTCTAATATTTCCATTGTGACTTACTCAAATGAACACTACTAAGTATTCCCTTCATCTTGTTGATACTTAGGTCTTTAACCTAGGAAATCAGAGGATTTTGGTGAACATCACCAAATATCTCCTACAGTACTCCATCTTCTCCTGAGACTAATCCTGGGCAGCAGGCCAGAGCTGCAGAACTGAGTGTGTTGGAGAATTTGCTTGAAGCTTGAATTGAGTCCGTTTCTACATCAGCAAAGGCAGGTGTAATGGCTTAAGCTCCTGTCCCTGTGGGCTTGGACACTGGGGATCAATTAGGGGCAAAGGGAGGACATGTAAGGTTTGCTGAAGGAAAGTTCTGCACACCAAATGCAGCAGCTCAATTTCGTTGCCCTTTGTAGAACCTGACGAAGTAAGTAAGTGTGGCATATCCTAGTTCTTTTGGGCTTTAACAAGGCAATAGCAAAGGAAGATGTGTGAGCAAAGCAACGACATGGGGAACACTCACAAGGTGAAGAGCTTTGTGATTTCAGCAGAAAGATGATAGTAGAGGCGGGAGCAGTGAGCACTGAATGTGTTCTGAGGATTCCTTCCAGGTGCCCTTGATGTCTTGTGTCAGGAGAATTTGGTGGGAACCAGGGCTACTGCTCAGTGGCAGGACCTAGCTCCTTAGCCTGGTTGACTATGTGGGAACATTGCTGTTTAAACATTTTGAGTTCAATCCACTGTCAGCAGGGATTCCTTTAATGATAAAGCTACTTCTCTTAAAATAAAAAATCAAGCACTTCAGACAAGGTAAGTCAAGATGATATTATTGAACTCAGTTGATTTGGGTAAAATTTAAATAAGGGAAATAGTTTGGAAACGAGTTCACACACTTTTTGTTGCACAAACAACAGAAAAATGGTTTGTTGTGGTGGTTCCTTAACAGACTGGAAAAGAGCTAAGGGTAAACTTAAAGGTAAAATGAGGCCATGTGAACCTGTTAAAATTATACAACGTGCTGCTCTCAAGGATTTGGAGCTTCACTGGGACAACAAATTTCTCTGAGCCTGAGTCTTCTCAGTGTTTAGCATATGGAAGGAAGAGAGGACATGGACTCACACTCAGACCTTCTATGTGCTGAACACACAGAGCTCACTTACTTCTGTCCCCTAAATTCTGTCCTCAGAATTCTCATAGGAAAATGCTGAGATTGAATTATCTGAGGCTCAGACAAGTTGCTGGTTGTCTTGGGCTGATTCTCTGTAACATTTCAAAACTGTGCAATATTCATAACATTTGCAAGCTAAACTCAGGGTCCAACACTTGCTATGTTTACATGTATCAGGCTCTGTGAAATTGGATTTTCATTTTTTTCTTTTTTAAAAATTCTATATATTTGAGCAATGGGCTTTGCAGTATGACTCACCTTGCAGCCACAGGAATAGTTCTCTCCAAAGTATAATACAGCAAAAAATGTGGTGTTTAAATGATTCTGTTGTAAGAAATAAGATTCCATACCTAATTTAAAAAACAAAGTTGCTAGTAATCAATGAAAATAGTACCACCCAAAGGTTCCAGATCATAACAGCTCAATTACAAGGTGTACAGGATCCTGAAAGTAATGATTCAGGCCCATTCTCTGAACACATGAAAATTTTCAATGTTGCAAAATTAGTTATTGTAGTAACTACCATCAAAACTCTTTAATCTATAAAGTATACATCACATAATCTAAATATAAACATAGCCTACCTCCAAAAATGGCCCAAGGAAGACATAAACAGCAGACTGAAATTAAACCTGGACTAAACAATGAAAGGAAGAAAGCACCCCAGATGGCTCTGTGCCCTCCAAACCCCGGGTGTGTGTTAAGGATTGATTTATGAAATGATCTAGTCACACCTTGTTAGTTTGGTCGCTGTTACTAATTTACTTCTGAAGCTAATATTTTGATCAGTTGATCAGCAGATTTTCTGAGAGCCACTGAGCCGGAGGCAGAGACAGAGGATTTAGTGGGTCCCACATTGTCCCTAAGCAGCACCCAGTTGTGCTGATATGCCCAGGCCTCAGGATCCCTTGCATGCTTGACTTCCTTTGTTAAACCAAGGTAGCCCAAGCTGTACTCATTGCCCACTGCCCAGTGTCTGCCGTGGGCTACTCCTCTCAACTCTCTGCTCAACCAGAACCTCCTGTGTGAGCTCCAGAAGGGGACCTGACCCCATGTCACACCCACTGGCCTCTCACCTGGTCCAGAGCACAGTCTGAGTCCTCCCCTTCCTACACACTTGCCCTGGGGCCTGGAGTTTCCAGATCCCTCTTGTCTCTGCTTCTGTCCTGATGACCTAGTCAGGCTCCCCCAGGGCTGTTCCTGCTGCTCAGTCTGTGCAAAGTGGTCCAGAGCCTGGGGGCCCCAGCAGCACCTCCTTGGAGTGGTGCTCAGTGCTGCTGCCCTACTGTCCTTCTGTCCTTCCTCCCTGCTCTGTTGTTCTTGCTGTCACTAATGTGCACACACCTTGCAGCATGTATTTGGTCTGCTGCTCTATTGTCTGTGTCACCCACTGAATAGGAGCTCCAGAGTGTGTAATCTTATGTATTTTAACCACTAAATCCTGTTGATGCCCAGCAGTATTGCCACAAACAGAAGCAGTGAGCACCTTTTGAAGGGATTAATGGATCTCAGGGCTGGGCACATTGTGTTTTCCTTCTCTGTGAGGTCAGAGCTCTGTCTCTCAACCTGCTGGAGGCACAGGAAGTCTGAGATCTCACTGCTCTGCAGGTAAAGTGATGCTGTGCTCCTGAGCACCACTTTTTACTCTCAGTGCTTGTCAACTTGACAGCTTTCAAAATGTGTCCCCTCTTATGTGAAAAGCTCTCCTTTGCAATTGTATTCCTGTTTACTACAGTATATCAAGGAATCACTGCTGTTTACTTACTGAGATGAATCATGGCAACAAACTATTGGTTGCTGTTCTTTCCTGTCAGAAAATCATTAATCCAAATTAACATCCACAGTAGTCTGTGGCAGCATCCCCATGGAAGAGCTCAAACATAAAGTGCAACTCTCTCTAAGACTAGACACAGGGAGAAGTCAAACACATGCCAGTGATATAAAAAATGTGACTGTCTTATTTCATGAATATTTGTGAGAATAAAAACAATGAAAATGAAATTGCCAGATCTGACATGGCACAAGGAGAAGAAGGGAGGCTGTGAATAGCTGAGAGGCAGATGCACATTCCCAAAGAACAACCTAAGCAACAATATCACCTAGGAGAGGAACTCACTCATTTTCTTCTCATTTTGGTTTCTTTACTCTAAACGATTAATAACTAATTATGGTTTTACTTCCCCTATATAATTAAGTCTGAACAGGGCAAGTGCACACACGTGTAAGCTACAGTCAGGACACTGCCTCTGCTCACGTTCCTTCCTAGGTGAACAGCTCAGCAGCAGAGCCAGTTCCTGCTTTTAACTTTGGAAACTAAACTGCAGGACAGAAAGAAACATCCTCTCCATGGCCCATTTGCCTGACCTAGAATTAGGCCTGATCCTATGGAGGACAGTAATAATTACACCAATTACTTTGAATGCTTTATTGCACATACAGTAAATCACTCACCAGTTACTAAATGTGCTATTGTGAAGTGATTAGTAATATGATGCCAAATTTCTTCCAAGGCATAACTGTATTTGAGAATGTTATTCTTCACATCCATGAATTCTTCTTATTATCTGGGAAATAAAAAAAATACTGTCTAAATCACATTACAATAAATGAAGTAATGAGAAGAACCTTTCGTGTAAGTTATGGCACACATCCAGGTTTCTTGTATACACAAAAAGTCTGTCCCTGTCTGTGCTTCCATTATCCATACCCATGTTGTATTTATGTTACTGTTCCAGTTCCAGCTTGCCATTGTGAATATAGAATAGAAAATATTGCACATGATTTAATCGGTCAACTTCATCATATGTAATTTGCTTCCAAGAAGAAAGGGAAAATGTATATAAAAACCTTAATATTTGATATTAGTTTGTAAGGTTTTCACAATGAAAACCACATTAGGGAAGAGACAGTATCCAAAGAATATGCTATACTAAGGTTGATCATATAGGACTCATGATACCTTTACAACTTAAGAAAGATGCTTTTGAATGATGACCAGCTGAGCAGCTTCTGTTTAGGAGGTGAGCAGCACAGCTCTGGGAGAAGACCCTGGCTTACTCAGCTGCAGCAGTGCCAGTGGGGAGGGGAGAGCAGGCACTAAAGGTGTGGAGGAGGCGAGGTCACTGAGGATGCAGACTCAAGCACACAGGGCACTTCTGCGCCCCACAGGCCATGCCTGTGGTGAACCTGAGTGCTGAGTTGGGGAGCAGGGAAAGCAGGATCCTGGCTTCCTCCAGGGATGAGCCTGGTGCATAGTCCTAGGAATGCTCCTGCCCAACATTATCTAGGAAAGACTTCCTCAGTTATTTCATTTGTATTTGTTGCATATGGGAGTAGAATTTGTATTTCAATTTGAGATGGTTACTAGAAAGAACTGGGAAAGCGATTTTTATTTCCAATATCAAAATCTATTGAACAGTATTTTTTCACATATTCGTTGGCCAATGTATTTCCACTATTGAGAAGTGTCTGTTTAATTCATTTGCCCATTTATTAATTGAGCTACTTTTGCTACTGTTTTGTGAGTTCTTTATGTATTCTAGATAATAATGTTAGAAGAATACCTAGCAAAGCTTTTCTTCTATTCTCTCTTTCTTTCTTCACATTTCTTAACATTTCCTTTTTTGTGCAGAAAGTTTTTAATTTGATGGCACACCATTTATGAACTCTGAGTGTTATCTCCTGAGCTTTGAGGTCCTATTCAGAAAATTGTTGCCTCTGCCTCTACGCTGGAGTGTTGATCCCATGTTTTCTTCTAGTAAAGTTTCTGGTTTGATTCCTAGATCTTTGACACAACATGAGTTGAATTTTGTACAGAATGAGAGATAAGGTTTTGTATCTTTTTTTTCCATATTGGATAACCAGTTTTTCCAGCACCATTTGTAGAAAAGACCATCTTTTCTCCAATATATGTTATTGGCACTGCATCAGAGATCAGATGAATATAGATGTGTGGGCTTTTCCCTACGTCTTCTAGTGTGCCATTAGCAATTAGGATCATGTAAATTTAAACTACACTAAGATTTTACTTCACACCACTCAGAAAGGCAGTCATCAAGAATACAAAAATAATAAATGATAGAGAGGATGTGGGAAAAAGGAAACACTTACAGTTTGGGGATTGTTAATTAGTACAACAAAACAGAAAACAGTATGGAGGTTCCTCAAAAGACTAAGCATTGAACAACCATATGACCCAGCTCTACCACTCCTTGGTTTTTATACTGAAGAATTAAAGTCATCATACTGCACTGATATATGCATACCCATGTTTATAGCAGCACAATTCAAAATAGCCAAACTATGGAACCAGCTATTTATCCAGCCATAAAGACAAAAATAACTTTATTTAAAGAAAAATGGATAAAACTAGAGTTCATTATGTTATGGGAAAGAAGCCAAACTCTAAATATTGAGAGTCATATGTTTTCCTTCATATGTAGAAGCAAGAGAGAGAAAAGGAAAAGAAACTTAGGGGAAGTGGAAATCTCATGAAAATCAGAAATCAGTAGAGAAAAGGCTCTGGGAAGTTGGAGGGAGGGAGAGATGGGGAACATTCTAGGGAGAGATTTCAGCCATATTGTATTGCCTGTACAAACATGTAACAGCAAATGTCATCATTATGTCCAACTGTAATGCACCAATAAGAAATGGGTAAAAAGACAGACACATTTAGCAACTACTACACATTCATTATCTGAAGCATAAAGTTACTTATATAAAAAAATCTATTGAACAGAATCTGTGGTATTGTATGGATGACAATTCATTCAAAACAAACACTAATAAACTTAATTTCTGTTATTCTCCTTTTCTATTTGATCATGTTTATTGCTTAGTTTTGTTTTTATTTTTCTTTTAAGAACATTAAAGCAGTGCCTTTTCATGGAGAAATGGAACCAAACTTCAAGTGATTTTAATTTGTTGGGATTGTTTCCTCAAAACCAAACTGGCCTCCTTCTCTTGCTTCTGATCATCTTTGTGTTTGTTCTTGCCTCAGTGGGGAACTCAGGGATGACTGCCCTCATCTTCTTGGACCCGCGGCTCCACACCCCCATGTACTTTCTCCTCAGCCAGCTCTCTATCATGGACCTGATGTACATCTCCACCACTGTCCCCAAGATGGCCATCAACTTCCTCTCTGGCCAGAAGAGCATCTCCTCCCTGGGCTGTGGTGTGCAAATGTTCTTCTTCCTGACCATGGCCGTCTCAGAAGGTTTAATCCTGGCCTCCATGGCCTATGACCGCTTTGTGGCCATCTGCCACCCCCTCCACTACCCCATCCGCATGAGTAAAAGCATGTGTTTGAAGATGATCCTGGTGCACTGGACACTGGGATTCATCAACTCCATGGCACACACATTTTACATCTTTCATCTTCCTTACTGCAGGTCTAGGGCCATCAATCACTTTTTTTGTGACATCCCAGCCATGGTTCCTCTGGCCTGTATGGACACCTGGGTCTATGAGTACATGGTGTTTGTGAGCACAGGCCTGTTTCTCATTGTTCCTTTCCTTGGCATCACCGTGTCCTATGGACTGGTCCTTTTTGCCGTCTTCCACATGCGCTCAAAAGAGAGGAGAAAAAAGGCCTTCACCACGTGCGCCACACATTTAACCGTGGTGACATTTTACTACACACCTTTTGCTTACACTTATTTCCGACCAAAGAATCTCTGATCCCCGGGAGAGGATAAGAACCTGGCTGTCTTCTACACCATCCTCACCCCCATGCTCAATCCCATCATCTACAGCCTGAGGAACAAGGAGGTGCTGGGGGCCATGGGAAGAGTGTGTGGGATGTTCTCCCCCAGGAAGAAGTGAGCATGGCTGTCCCTACTCCTCTGTATGGCTTCTCTCCATGCAGACTGGAACACCCTCATGAAGCACTGACCAATAGTACTATAGTGAAAATGATGCATGTCACTATATGTCTCTAGTGACATTTATAAGTAAAATTAATTGAAATAATATATTGATCATTATAAACTAATATAATGATTAATACTTTAATTTAAAACAAAACATTCATGCTAAAATTTACAATGCAAATATTAATTACATTTTATTTTATACTATTATGAATTATTTCATACAATACTATACATGTTCATACATATATATTACTCAATGTTATGTCTATATGCATCACATGAAATTATTATTGCTTATATACTTTGTTTTCATTCTATTTTGTCAAATCTTGTGTGTAATTTATACTTAAAACCTACAGCTATTTGGACTATAGATCCATCAAGTGTCCCACAAACATATGTGACCCAGTGTCTACGAAGTTATAGGGCTTCTAGGTGACTAATGTCCTCTCCTTCAGAGAAACATGTGGCTTCATTTTCTGACTATGATCCTGGTCTTGGGACAAAGAATTGTACTCTCAACCCTTAAAAATAGCCATTCACTTCCTTTAAATTTCAGTTGTAAGTCTTGTAGCAATATAGTACCCTAAGCAGCTCCTAGAACCCGCCATCCCCCAAATCTCTGATCATTCTCCTGGCATGTGCTATGTAAAGAGCATTCTCTTCCCTGGGAAGATGCTGCTCCTTTCCTTCACTTCCCTTTTCAAATTATTTAACCAGCAGCATCCATGATCCTTGACTCCACTAGGAGGTTCTCCTTGGCTCGTATCACCAGTGCCTCCTCTGAGCTGCTCTTTGGGGTCTTCTTTCCCACCACCTGGGCAGTCAACACAGTATGCCTCTCTCATGTGCATGGCTGTGCCCTCCCCAGCCTCACAGGCAGCCTGTGTCTGCAGGTATCACTGGGTTTAGTGCTTTCTAATCTGCCTGCCTGGTCAGTTCCATGAGCCATTGGCCACATGCCCAGCTCCACCCTGGAGGTAACTCTCCATCCACATTCTGTCCCATTTCACCAAACTGGGTTTTTAAAAATGTTTTAAAGTACTTAACCCTGCTCTGTGAGAACTGTTTTAGTGAATGTAACTCCTGGCCCCAACATTCATGATGTTGTGTTATTGACATGATGGGTGACCCAGGCGACAGCTGGGGTTCAGTGCCAGATCTAGTTTGTGGCTCTGTTTTGCTTTTACTTGCATTAAATGTTGACCCACTATTCTGCTTTGTGTGGCCATTAGTAATATACAGGTCATTTCATGTGCCAGATATTTATTTTAAGGCTGTATATTGGTCACCACCATAATTATTTCTTGCCCCCCTTTTTCCTAAAAGCAGCTAGGAAGTGATTGGGATGCTACAGATTCACAAAAACCTCCATTCCAAATGCAGAGCAGGGAAAAAAACAGATGAGTGGAACAAAAATTATAAAAAATGAAACATCAAACATAACACACACACACACACACACACACATACCACACACACACACACACACACACACCCCACACACAACACACACACACATACACACACACACACACACACACACACACACACACAAGGCGCACTCCACTGGAGCCCAGGCTCAGAAACCTCACCAGTCCCTGCACAGGCTGCACATACTTCACCGCCGTGCACATTTCCCAGGTAAGGCCTGGAGTGCAGATTCAGGGTCTGGATACTGTCTGTTCTCCTCCCAGATGCCTGCACCAGCTGCCAGCAGCCAAGGGCATCCTCAGGCCTAGGTATCCCCAGCTCCTGCAGAGAAACTCAGCGTCTTTCCATCACCAACTTGTTGCCTTTCTGGATCTGTTGAGATCCGCCTCCCTCTCTTCCACAGGTTCACAGGTGTCAGGTTCATTGCCAGGGCTTCCCTCCCTGGCTGCCTGAAGGGAAGTGGGAAAGGGGAGGGAGGGAGCAGACTCCCCCTCCAGCAAAACTGGTTCATTTCTAATGCAGTACTTTTTGTTCTATCTTCAAAACCTGTAAATGTCTCTCTATGGTTATTTTACTGTCCAATGGGAATTCCAGTGAATTTCCTCCCTCACCCTCCCTCACTGTGTTAGGAAGCAATCCTCCTGCTGCTGGGATCCCATCTCAGGGGCAGCTGGCACCTGACCCTTCCTCTACTCCACCTTCCCCCATGTGGAGTAAGTTTCTCCTCCAACACTTTCACCAAGTTACCAGGGAAATCCATTTTTTCTCATTGTAGAATAACACTGCTTGTTTTTTCCACATGAAACCATGTAATCACTGTGTGTTCATCTGAACTGATAGAACATCAAGTCCCACCTTTGAGCTTTGTTTCCTGACAATGCCTTCCAGAAGCACCCCGTGTGGAAGGCAGCATTCCCTGACAGGCAGAAGTCACTCAACCTTTTCAGAGTGTATATGACTGCACCACTGGCAGTCAGAGGCTTGTTTGGTTTCTGGAATGGTGGGGACAGTGAAGGCCACCCTGGGGTGCTCTTGGAAAACACCTGGGAGCTGCCACAGATCTCAGAAGGTATGTGGTGCCCCCCTGATGGCCTGGGTCTCTGGCACCAACGTGGTGCATCCACTGAATAATGTCTAGAAGCTGATCATAATCCCTGCTGCCTACATGGCTGCCTGCCTCAGAGAGGACTGCTTTCATTCTCTTCTCCTCTCCAAGGAAACTCCGTTACTGGCAGGTGACAGCAGAGGTCACATAGGGAATACACTCCTGGGTGATGGTTTCCCACTCTCCTCTGCCAAGCAGCTGAGATCTCACACTTGATGGAGTGGCCACCACTCTGACAATAATTCAATCAGCATAAAAATGCAGACACATGTTCAAAATACTTAGACCTAGAGAGAAAGTCATGCTTCTTTATGAAAAAGAGAATTTTAAAAAACCTTGTCTTTCCATTTTTTTGATTGAAAAAATAATAATAGCAAATAAAAATAAATAAATAAAGCCATAGGTTACTGAAATATTACTGTAGAAATTTAAAAATCCAACTGAAATTCTAAATATTATACAAGATTAATATTAAAATTATATTAATTTTTTATTAATTCTTTTTAGTAACTGTAATGCAAATCATTGTATTTTGTTTCTTCTAAGAATTTGGTGACTCTTTTGCAGGGACTTTGGTTGGATCTAATGGCATGTTGACTGTAATGATTTTGGATTGTGTGAGGTGCCTCCTGGTGTTGATTTGCATTTCTATTTGATTACCTTATTTTCAGTATTTCTTAGCAGAATGAAAAAATATTAAACAATTTTTTTCTGTGATAATACATGCTGTATGGCTGTAAAGAGTTGGACAAGATCAGGGGAACTGGAGATGAATTATTTATATTACTCAAACAACTCAATAGCAAGAAAATAATCTGATGGTTAAATGGTCAAGTGATATGATAAGTATTCCACTAAAAAAATGTACAAAGAATCAACAGATGTTTGAAGAATGTTTAACATCACCAATCATAAGTGAAATTCAAACTAAAGCCACAGAGATTCCACTTCATACCTATTTATTTGTTCACTTCATACCTATTTGAATGGTTATTATCAAAAAGCAAAAGCTACATATTTGTGAGAATTCAGAGAAAAGGGAACACTCACACACTTTGCTAATTGGAAGGACAAATGGTGAAGTCACTTTGGGAAAAGGTCTAGTGGCTCCTGGAAAACCTAAGGTAGAACTACCATAGGATGCAGCAGCCCTTGGCAGGGTGTGTCTTCAAACCACATGAGTCAGTGTGTCAAAGAAAGTCCATGTCTCTAGCATATGGCAGTGTCATTCCCAGTGCTACACAGGCACAGAATCAACCCAGGTGTGCATTAGCGAATGAATGAACTGAGAAAACACGTGTATGTGCAGGAGACATCATACCACACATCAATAGAGAGGAGGGACAGTCTCTCACTATTGACAATGGGTGACCTGGAGGGCATAGTGTGAAAGGAGCCAGGCTCAGCGGAACAAGCAGCACATGACCTTGACCCTGGAGTCAGAAAAAATGATACTCATAGAAGCAGAGTGGCACTGTGGCCAACAGAGCTTCTGGGAAAGTGATGTGGCCTGGCAGGAATTCAAAGGAAGCAGTTCAAGAGATCTACCATGAAGCATGGTGTCCTCAGCTATAATCATGAACCACATGTTGAAAACAGCTGAGAAGACAGAGGTTAAGTGCTGTCAGGACAAAAAACCCCAAGTGCACAAGGTACTGCATCTGCTAACTGGTCAAAGCTAATCATTGCAAAACACATGTCTATCAAAAGACCATGAGGAACAGCAAGAAATAAAATTGTTAAAAATAACATTTTTAAAGTTAATTCTTGCATAATTCCATAACCTATGTGTTTGAGGATGTCAGTAGGTGAATAAAACTATATTTTATGAACTAATATGTACTCCTTTATAAAATTCAAAGTCAACCTCAGAGGTGTAGCTCTAAACATCCTGTGTGTATCTGGCACTCTTCCAAGAAATTTTCAATAACAAATTAACTTTATACCCACAGACCATATATACCATGTACCCTGATATCATCCAGTTTTATAGGTGAAGAAACAAAGAACCAATTGCTTACACTGTAAGTAATTGAAAAACCAGCCTCTATCTCAGAGCAAAGCCTGTCCAAGGAAGGGACATGGCCTTTGTCCTTGGAAAAACCCACAAAGCACTCCTAGGCACATTCCCACCCTGCTAAGTTGTTTATCTACAAATAACAGGAGAGATCTGTTGCGCCAGGTATCCCTGACTCAGTCAGGCTAGCTGGAGATCCATAGCAACCCCCTAGCAGCCACCAATCAGAATGAGACAGGGAAATACCTGGGATGCCAGATGACCCTCCCAGTATTTTATGGTGGTTGATAACAAGTTGGGAAACCATATAGTTCAGCACTTACACCCCTCTTGGCTCAAACCAATCAGTTCAAACGAATACCCCTTTTGTACTGACCAATCACCCCTCCCCAACTTGTTCCCACCAGTGAATGTGCTAATCATGTTTTAGAGTTGTTATTTGATTTTCCCGCGGTGTGTGATGATTTGCTATGATGTATGTGAAGTCCCTGTCCTCTCCAAAGAATGTATAAAAATGCTGCAAACCCTGGGCTCCGGGCCTCTCAGCATCACCAGTTGCTGTGTGTGCGTGCGGAGGACCGAGCTAGCTCGAAATAAACACCTCTTTGCTTCTTGCATCGATCTTGGGTCTCTGGTGGTCTTTGGGGGTCCCGAATTTGAGCATAACATAATACAGCTGAGAGCAGTAAAAAATCATAAAGCCAAGAAACAGACATGATCTAGATCCAAAGGGAAAATGTGAAATTCTGAGCTGAGATTGCCTCATGGCCTTCTTCAGATGGAGGCTTCTGGTGCTGGTGACTGTGTGACTCAATGATATTTTTATTTATGTTTTTCCAAGGAAACAAACTCGACTGAGCTCAGTATTTGAAGGACAGTTTTTAATTAGGCAGCATCCTACCTGAGGGAAGGAAGAGAAAACAAGAAGAGTTCCTCAGAGGACAGTGCAGGCAGAGGCACACTGTGGCCTGAGTCTCTGTGGGAGAGTCCTGTGGGCCTTGAATCTCCTTACTCACTGGCAGAGTATGACTACAATATCAAGAAAAGATGATTGTTCTGGACATTTTCCTGGGCAACCTTCATTCCTCCTGAGTACACTCCTGGGGACATCACAGCGAAAATATAAAAGATAACAATTTACATCTAGCATTTCTGAAAAAAATAGGATTTATTTTACACCAAAAGAAATTAATCAAGTTTCAGGCATTATGATGACCAATGTGTTGTTCTGCTTGGGTGAGTCATTACTTAATCCAACATCCTTCATCTTACTTCTAATACACAACTGAAAATAAAGTTATAAAGTAACACATCAAGTCTTTAGTTCTGGATAAATATAGGAAAAATTAAGAAATGCTCTGAAACATAGTTTTTATGTATTTACCAATATGTTTCTGAGGTTATACAACCTTTAGAGGCTTTTCAATAGCTAGGGAGGGCATATTAGACTCACAAAATTTTTGAGTTATAAAAAGCATATCCTGAACATATAATTATTGAATGTTGTAACATGGATTGTTGAAGAGCTTGACTTATTTATACAATTCTGATGGCTCAAATAAGATTAAAATTAAGATTTCAATACAAGAATTTGAATTTTATCCAAATATTACATTATAATTGAAAATAGTTACTCTGAAAATAAGTGTTTTACAGAAAAAAAAGAGATCTTTTTCTACCAGGTATATTAAAACACAAATTAATGCAGATGAAATAGCTTATTGTAAATAGTACTCAAAAATGTAAAAACTACCAGGCATGGTAATGTGCACTAGAATCCCAATGACTCAGAGGCTGAGGCAGAAGAATTGGCAAGTTCCAGGCAAGGCCAGGCAACTTAGGGAGATGCCGTCTCAAAAAAAATGAAATGCTGGGGATCCAGCTCAGTGTTAGAACACCTGCCAAGCATGAACAAGGGCCTGCATTCATCATCCCCAGGACCAAAAACAGAAAGTTAGGTAAACTTTAGTTAGACCTAAACCAAAGTTAGGTAAGAAGTTGCAATTAAAACAAAAAAGGACTGGGAGCACTTCAGATTCTCAGATCCTGAAGAACATTTTAATAGAATAACTTGAGTAATCACAACCCAGAGAGTCTACAGAAGGGTCTGCCATATCTCTCTCTGTGTAAAAACTGTTCCTTCTGCATAAAACTGTTGAGCACGAAAGAACTGCCACATTATGGAGCAGTATATTAAGCATTATAGGTGCAAGTCATTTAACAACAGAAGTTAAAATTATATAATAATTCTAAAATGACTGTTTGATGCTATGTCCCTCTTATTTATAGGTTGAAGTGAAATGCTCAGCCCTGGAATTATGGATTTCTAGATAATCACATACCATGCATTTGGTGAACATCCAACTAGAAATAAACCAAACTGTCACAATGTCCTAGTGTGTCTAGTCTTAATGTCTCAGTAATACTATTTGTTGGAGGGAGAACATTGTTCCAGCAGATGACTGAGGCTGTAGAAATAGAACTTTTATTGAGCCTGTTTTCCTATATCCCACCTAGGTGACATCTGTACTCCTGTTTGACACAGACCAGTGCTTTAGAATGGTGATTCTGTCATGCAATAGCAAGAACACACAAGGTTGATGGGAGAAGATGAAACCGGCCCATTTCAGAGCACAGCAGGATTCTGGGTGGAGAGTGGCAATGAAGTTCCTGTAACCCTCTCCAGGGCAGAGCTGCAGAGCAGGATGGAGGGGAACAAAAGGGACCCTGGGAGCTGACTTTGTTATCCTGGACTGGTTCTACCACACCCAAGCCCCCAGGCTTCTCTTAGCCCTTGTCTTCCTGGTTTTCCTTGTGTGTCCCTTGGGGGCTATGGCATGATGTTGACTCTAATTGGGCTGGACATGTACCTCCACACCCCTATGTACTTCCTTCTCAGCCATCAGTTCCTCGTGGACAGCTCCACCTTTTTCCCCAAGATAGGCATTGACTTTTTGTCTGGAAGAAGCAGCATCTCCTCTGCTACCTGTGGATTTCAGCTCTTCTTTTTCATGACTCTAGTGGGTGCTGAGCGCCTCCTCCTGGCAGTCATGGCTTACTTACGACTGCTACATGGCTATCTGCCACCCACTGCACTATTCAGTCCTCATGTGCCCCATTATCTGTATTGCCCTTGTGGCTGGAACCTGGCTGGGGTGCTCCTCAATGCCTTGGTCAGGTCGTGTACACCATGGCTCTCCCCTCTATGCATCCAGGGAAATTCACCACTTCTTTGGTGAGATCTGCGCTCTGCTGAAACTTATCTGTTCTGACACCTCTCTTTATGAAAACAGTCTCTGTGTCAGTAGCATTGTGTTCCTGCTCATTCCAATATCTGCCCTAATGGCCTCAAATGGGAGACATTATAGGTGCAAATCATTTAACAACATAAGTTAAAATTATATAATAATTCTAAAATGTCTACTATCTGATGCTATGTCTCTCTTATTTATAGAAAAGGACCCAGAGAAACAAATGCTCAGGCCTGGAATCATGGGTTTCTAGAAAATCACATACCATGCATTTGGTGAACAGCCAATTAGAAGTAAGCCAAATTATCACAATGTCCTAGTGTGTGTATATCCAAGAGTAGCCTCCTCTCCACTATTTTGAAGTCAGGATCCAACATGGGGGTCAACAAGGCTCTGGCAACCTCTCTTCTCATGTGATTGTGATGTCCCTCCTCTATGGATCAGCCATCAGCAAGTACTTCCTGCCCAGAGCCTATCACACTGCTGAGCAGGATGAACAGTCTTCATCTTCTACACCATCCTCTCACCCATGCTCAACACACTCATCTACAGCCTGAGGAACAAGGAGGTGGCTGCAGGAAGGTTCTGGCATGATGAATTACCAGAAGTTGGCTTTTATTGTGAACATGTTGGGGAAGGATGGACCTCTGCTGCAGAAGGGTATTATCAGAAGAGAGATGCCAATACACAGCAGGCAAAGGGCACTTCTCTGCAGACAATCCAGTCCACCTGTGCAAGCAGACTGCTGATGGGGCAGAGCCCTGCTTCTTGTGAGCTTCTACTAAGCATAATACTGAAAATAAGAAATATACCAGCATATTTGATCAAAATAAACCACAACCCTTTTGTTTAATTTTAAATGTGAACATATTCAATGTTGACAGTATACAGAATTTTATACTATTTTTTTTTCTGAGAAACATAACATTTTAATAGATGAAATAAATACTCCAGTACATGCAAGGTAAAAATTTGACACTGGGGGGAAAAAAATCACTCTATGGTGTAAATTAAAAAATAAAACACGCTCACAGTAGCTTTCCCCCCATTTGCAAATCACATGGCAAAGTCATACTCTTTCCACACCAAGTATACTCCTAATTCAACACAATTAATTAAAAAAAAATACAAAAAAAAGGTAGCTTCATCCATATCTAAGGAGTGAAACTGAGGTAACCTTTCTTTAAATTAAAATAAAAAAGAAGAAATGAACCCATGACCTCCTTCCTGCCCAATTAATAAAATTCAGTTGACAGACAGGGGTCGGGGGTATAGGGGTAAAACCACAACCAGCAGATTACCCATTTTCTGCTCCCCACTCCTGTATGGGCTGCTTGACACCTGGGCTCTTCGGTGCATGTGAGTTGTGTGCGTGGCCCTGGAAGATTCCTCTTGGGGAATTAACATGGTGGGGGAGTGGCGGGGGTTCCACCTATGATTTCTTTGGTATAAATGGAGAGGGGCAGAGAATAAGTGTCTTCCTTTAGGCTGGGGTAGAAGAAAGGGCATGGGGTGGAGGGGGTGTTGCTAATTCACAGAATTGGAATTTACTGGCGGTAAAGTCCTGGGTGAAGACCTCTGTCTTAAAGCGTGAGATAGCAGGGTGCAGCCTTCAGACAGGGCGCAGGCCGAGTTCCTCAGCCTCTCCCTGTGGCCCGACATCATGGCGCCCCCATCGGGGTGTTGCGCCAGATCTCTGAAGCACTGGGTCAGAAGCACGCAGGCTGACACCACGCTCATGGCACCACCCAGGATGGCGGTCTGCACCGCCTTGCCCTCTGCGCTCACAGCGGCCGCGCGACCCAGGAACTGCGGCACATTGGCGAAGCCCACCAGTGCGCTCACAGCCTGCACCAGGGGCCCATTGAAGAGCGCGCAGTGGCTGCGCGCCAGTTTACTGGGTGCCACCTTCACCTCCCTTACGCAAGCCAGCAGCGCGGATGCACTGGTGCTCATGCACTTGACGCCCAGCTTGAACTGCTCACGTGAAAAGCGGTCCCGTGACTTGTCACTGGCTAGGGCGCATGTGTCCGTCAGGAATTTGAGGTTGCGACAGGGCTGCGACACCTCCAGCAGCAGCTGCGGGGTCATATCTGCCAGTGGGGTGGCTCTTAGCACCGCGCAGCCCTGCTCCACCTCGTGGCGACAGCGTGTCACGCGGTAGCAATCCACTAGGCCCGGCTGAGCAGGCTGTGCGCCTGCTATGGCCACTGCAGCCAGATAGGCGGCGTGGCTGAGCACTCGGTCAGCGACACCACCAGGTCGCCCAGCTCCACTAGACTGTCCCCAGCCTCTCCAAATCAGCCCATGTTAAGCTGGCTTTGCACATCATGGGTGATAATGGAGAACCCCTTGGTGCGCGCAATGATGGTGTCCCGGCACTGCTCAAAGGACTCCGCACCAGCACAAGAAGAGGCGGGGCCCTCGAAGAGCACTGGCCGGGCCTCGCTGGACAGTAGTAGCAGGTCGGCCACCAGCTGCATCTTGGCTTTGCAGTGGTCGCAGACCGACACCAGCCTCTTCCGTGGCTGGGAGCTGGCCGCACCGACGGCGCTCACAGGAGCCGGAGAAGCCGCCTCGCCAGTGGGCTTCTAAGCGCTGCCGCTAGCCATCCCCGCGCCCAGGGGGCACTGGCATGCCGCTGGGGAGCCCGCTACCACCGCCGCTGCCGCTGCCGCCGCCCCCGCGACTCAGCTGGCCAAGGCCGCGGTGCCTTTCACGCACCATCATGGCATCCACCGCCGCGGGTAGAGGGCACTGGGCTGCGGCGGCCCTAGCCCGGGCAGCGTAGGGTGAGCCCGAGGGCCAGAGAACACCGGAGGCTCTTAGGGGGCGTGAGGAGAGACTGCAGCGTTCGGCCTCCCGGAAGGCTTGCAGGAACCGCGGCAGAATTAACTCACAGTCCGCGCTCCTCGCCGCGGTGCTGCCAGGAAAGTCCCTTCTGCTGAGCGGCCGCAGCCTTCCTGGGCAAGGCCTGGCCCGGCCGCCCCGGAGCGGAGAGGGCGGGACAGGGAAGCTGGGAGTTGTCCTTCCTTCCTTCCTTTCTTTGAAATCAAAATCTTTTCCTCGGGGAGGAGCACGGGCAGCGGCTCCGGCCGGCTGTGCTGTCAATCACAGGCCATCTTGGGTTCGGAGGCGCACGTGGGCTTCAGGCGCCGTGACCCCGCCAGGCGGAACTTCTCTGCGACGGCTGCCCGGGCTGGCACTCTGGAACGCACAGCCGCCCCAGGCACATCTCCTACCTCGCGCTCTCAAGAAGAGGCGCCGGTGGCGGCTGCAGGGCCAAGGGTGTGGCCGCGCTGTCTCGGCCGCGCCGAGTCAGAGCCGGGTGGGAGCCTGCACTGATTGCGCACAGCGGCGGTCCCACTCGTGCTCTCGCCCGCCACGCCCGGGTGCGCGGGGCTCTGCGGCTGCCCTTCCCGCCAGGCGGTTCACAGCGCGCGGCCGGAAGCCGCGGCGGCACGCCCTCCCGGACCGCGCGCCCGGCGGCAGGCTGCTGGCTGTCGGCGCAAATCCATCTCAGGCACGCCCTAGTCCTGGGCCCGCAGCGGCTGAGCTCTCCCGAGGCCCCGGCCCCGCGCATCGCATGCAGCTGCACGCTTCTACCCGGCTGATGAGCCAACTCAGAAGGTCCCCTTAGCGCTCTGACCACCAGCCGGGCCCGGCTCCTGCCATTTCCGCCAACCACCAACTTCCCTACTATTTCTTAATAGTAGAATATTACAGCAACATTTTGAAAAGTAAACACTTGAATACATTGCCCAAAATTCATTTTCTGCTTCTTAAAACAAAATATTTGAGCATATAAACACAAGTGCATGTTTTTTCTTTTAAATTCTTTATTTATAGATAATATGCTTTTAACTAATTGCTTTAAACATAAATTTAAACTTTGATAAATATTTACAATATTATCTATACAAGTTTGACCTAATTAACCCTAATTATCTATTTAAATATTATTGATCCATCCACTTTATGCTTTTAGTAGCACTACATTTTCTATGATTTTTTTCTTGACAAGTTGTCAAAAGTAAAATATTGGGATTAAGAGAATTTTATTATCTTCACTTATTTCTTAAATTAACATCACTTCCATATAGATTAGTGAGTAAAACAAGAGATTCTTTGGTTTTGTAACCACTATTTGATGCCAGTCAATAGTAAGGTCTTTTCTCACATCTCTGTGCTGTTTAGCATGCTTATTTTAGTATTTATTTGTAACATTTCTTGTCTACATATTTGCACTGATATTCATAATTTTTTACACATTTAACTGTTGTTTTTATATTTTTAATAATGAATAAATAATCCATTATTTACCTCATAATTGTAGGGCTCTTCCATGTATTTTATATTTGAATTTATGCAAATTTCACTCTGCAAATTCAGTTATTAGAAAATCTTTATATTGTAAATGTTGAAAACATATTGTATGTTTTCTCTCATTTTCAATAGTTTATATTTTTCTTTCAAACTTAAAATTCCAAGTTCAATCAATTTATAAAGAATAGTATTTTTTGGATAGTAATCTACAAATTCTTCTATCATTTATGTAATAAGAAAAAAATTACTTAGAAAATATTAATTACATAAAAAGTTTACAAGTAGAACTGACTCGCAATAGGAATACAAACAATCATATTGAATTTTTAATTCAAACCAATTTTTCACAGTTTCATAGGTTTTTAATCTGGCTATACTTTCTTTGTTTATGATTTCCTCTGATGTTGTAATTGCATGATACCCTTATATTATTATCATGTTATTTACATGAGTAAACTTTTCTTGTAGATATGAACAACCAAGAGGTGTCAAACCTAACAGCATGAGCACAGAAAATACTTTCACCCTCCTGAAATGCAGTGAAATGTAAAAATAGAATGAAAGTCTTGCATATTGTTTTAATGTTGTTATTTGCTTACACACACACAAAAGGATATAAAAAATCTATGTGTTTGAGTGTGAGTCTGTAGGACTTCAGAAAATGAAAATCTCTTTAGAAAGGACACAATATCCAAAGAACATAATTATAATTAGGGTGGATTTTATTTTTTTATTGATTTTATTTTAAAAAATAAATGACAGCAGAATGCATTACAATTCTTATTACACATATACAGCACAATTTTCAAATCTCTGGTTGCATATAAACTATGTTCATACCAATTTGTGTCTTCATACATGTACTTTGGATGATGATGTCTATCACATTCCACCATCCTTGCTAATCCCCTGCACCCTCCCTTTTCCTTGACCCCTCTGCCCTACCTAGAATTCATCTATTCCTCCCATGTTTCCCCTCCCTACCCCACTATGAGTCAGTCTCCTTATATCAGAGAAAACATTTGGCCTTTGATTTTGGGGGATTTGCTAACTTCACTTACCATTATCTTCTCCAAGGCCATCCATTTACCTGCAAATGCCATGATTTTGTTCTCTTTTATTGCTGAGTAAAAAAATATATATATATATGCCACATTTTTTTTCTTTCATCCACTGAAAGGCATCTAGATTGGTTCCACATTTTAGCTATTGTGAATTGTGCTGCTATAAACATTGATGTGGCTGTGTCCCTGTAGTACGCTGTTTTTAAGTCTTTGGGGGTATAGAGCAAGGAGAGGGATAGCAGGGTCAAATGGTGGTTCTATTCTCAGATTTCCAAGGAATCTCCATACTGTTCTCCATTTTAGCTGCACCAATTTGCAGACCCACCAGCAATGCATGAGTGTGCCTTTTTCCCCACACCCTCTCTAACACTTATTGGTTGTTTGTCTTCATAATAGCTGCCATTCTGACTGGAGTGAGATGATATCTTAAAGTGGTTTTGATTTGCATTTCTCTAATTGCTAGAGATGATGAACATTTTTTCATACATTTGTTGATTTTATATCATCTTCTGAGAAGTGTTTGTTCAGGTCTTGGCCCATTTATTGATTGGGTTATATATTTTTAAATATTTAGAGGAAGAAACAAGAATATTTTATGAGTGTTTAGAGTGTGGCAGTGGGATGAAAGGGCTGTGCTTAAGGATCCAATACCAAATGGGTCCTCCAATTTGTTGGAGGTTTCTGTGCACCTCTATATCCACTGAATTTCTGTAAGTTCACAGTGTTTAGGGACTGATAAAATGTTTGCTCAGCACTTTTGTAATCCCAGCAGCTCTGGAGGCTTAAACAGGAAAATTGCAAGTTCAAAGCCAGCCTTAGCAATGGTGAGGCCCTAAGCAACTCAGTGAGACCCTCTCTCTAAATAAAATCAAAAATAGGACTGGGGATGTGGCTCAGTGGTCTAGTGCCCCTGAGTTCGATCCCCAGTACCAAAACAAACAACAACAAGTAACACTTGCTCACAATGTTAAGACTATTAAAAAAATGAATAGTGGGGTTGAGGTAAATATTACAACAGAAAGTTAATCCTTTATAATTTGCACATTATCACACTAGTGAACCACAATTGTGATGAGAAATACACTCATTCTTCAAAATATGAGAAAAAGCAGGAGTGATGGCACATACCTCTACTCCAAGTGGCTTGGGAGGCTGGGGCAGGAGTATTGCACATTCAAAGCCAAATTCAGCATCTTAGTGAGGCCCTAAGTAACTTGGTGAGAACCTTTCTCAAAATAAAAAAAAATAATAATAATTTAAAACAGGCTGGGGATTTGGCTTGTGGTAAAGCACACCTGGATTCAATCCCTGATACAAAAAGCAAACAAACTAAAAGACTAAAAGGATAAAATATTCATTTCCCTTTCCCTAAAGCAAACTTGCCTAAAATGTTATTTAAGAAAACTGTAAGTGTACACCATATGCCTTATAAATCTACTTAAGGAGATACCATGTGTTATAAATGTGCACATCACAGTTGGAGGGAAAATAATGAATGTGAAGAAGTGGAAATAATGACTACAGATTTAAAATTGTGTGAAACATGGCCAAAAAGTGCACAATGAACATGGATTGAGGGACCCTGTAGGAAGAGAGGGATTAGGTCAGTCTTCCCAAGAGGCACCATTGCCCAACATGCAAGATGATCTGGAGTAGATGCTTATAAAGATGGTAGCAGATGGCACAAACTTAAACAATGCTGCTTCTTTCTACCACATGCCTTGTGATGTCAGAGGAAGGAGAGCCACTGGGTGAAGTCCCATGATAGTAGGCAAACTTTATAATTCTCCTGAGTCAGAGGATCTAGGAGGATTTCACAAAATCATTTCTAATCGAAATCTAATTTTGAGTTCTCCATATATGCTGGTAGTAAAGAGATAACTGGCACAAAATATTAGATTGTCTCTGACATTCTTTGTAAGAATGTCACTGGAAAAAACAATAAAAAATAGGGAAATGAGCAGCAATAAAAAAAATTTATCTGGCAATACATTAAAGGGCTTCACTGCAGGATGCCCGCACACAGGTTGGTGCAGAATTGGGCATGTCAAGAACGCAATGAAGGTTGAGTTCCTTACAAAGAGAAATCTGCACAGGTCATTCAGCAAGCAGGCAAGCTCTGAAAGGAGGGTTTAGCAGTTATTTTGCAAAGCTGGTCTTAATGTCCTGGTGGCAGTTCCATCAACAGTTGTTGAAAGAACTTGATAAAAACAAACAAACAAACAAAAAAAAAAAACACTGGTACAGAGAAGGTGACTCTCTCAACACAAACTGGTATTGTAGATGTATGAGAACAGGAAGTAAAAAATTATGTTGTCCATAAAAGAGAATATGGATCCAAGGTTACTGATTGATACTCAGGATGCAAAGTTGTAGTAGTGTGATTGTAGAAATTGCATAATTGCTCCAACAGTCTAACCTTTGTTCATCTATTAGAGACAATATTTTTATTAATATTTAAAAATGCATCTGAATCTTCTAATTCAAATTTATATTTTTCCAGATATAATTACTGATCCTTAGATCTTTTAATACACTACATACAGAGAATTCATTCAGATAAATGCAGGGCCTCTCTCATGGAAAATATAAACTTACCCCATGTCCCAATTAGTGATGAAAGAACTACTGAATCTCAAGAAAATTTATTTATACTTCATAAAACTATAAATTACCATTAGTGTAGGAAAAAGTTTGAAGCATTTATTTGAAGTAAATTTTTATATACCAAGCAAAAGTTTTGTAAACTGTGTAGTCTGCCTTACATGTAAATTATTTAAAAATTAAAAAGATAATTATTTTCAGTTACTTATGGACATTAAAATTTCAATGTAATTTTGTGAAAATTTCCTAAACACAGGAAAAAAATAAAATATGGTACAACCATTAGGCGAAATAATTTCAATAGTTTCTACTTTTTACTTTTTCATTTCAGCAAAGCAACCAGATCCTAGTGCCTTCATATTATTGGATAATACATGTCCATTATTTTGATGAGAAAAAAATACAATTATTCTGTCTAATCTTAGTATTTCCACATCTTGTAGATTAATTTTAGTTCCTTGGCTGTAATCACTAGATAAGGTTATTCTTGCTGTTTTACACTGTTGAATAAACGTCACCTTTTTTTAAATAAGGATTAAAGCAGAAAACTTTGATTACATTTTCATGGACCAAATTCTGTGAAGGACTCTTCTCAGGGCTCCAATAACCTCCTTGTTTCTCAGGCTGTAGATGATGGGGTTGAGCATTGGGGTGAGGATGGTGTAGAAGACAGCCAGAACCTTGTCCTCTGCTGGGGAGCGGAGGGATGTTGGGCGTAAATAAGTGTAAGCAAAGGGTAAGTAGTAGAAGGTCACCACAGTGAGGTGGGTGCTGCAGGTGGAGTAGGCCTTCTTCTTCCCTTCCCCTGAGTGCATGCGGCAGACTGCAAGGAGAACCTGGCCATAAGAACATGCAATACCCGTGAATGGAACCATGAGAAAGAAGGTGGTGCTCACAAACACTGTGTACTCGTAGACCCAAGTGTCCATGCAGGCCAGACGCAGCATGGCGGGGACATCACAGAAGAAATGATTGATGGCTCTGGATCTGCAATAAGGGATATGCAGGGCATATACAGTGTGAGCACAGGAGTTGACAGAGCCCATCATCCAAGACCCCAATATCATGAGCGTACACACTCTTTTGTTCATGCGGATGGGATAGTGGAGAGGAAAGCAAATTGCCACATAACGGTCATAGGCCATAGATGCCAGCAGCAGTCCCTCTGCACCTGCTAGAGTGAGGAAGAGGAAGATCTGAACCCCACATCCAGTGAAGGAGATTGACTTGTTTCCCAGGATGAAAGTGGAAGCCATCTTCGGGACAATGGTGGAGATGTAAGTGAGGTCCATGAGGGAGAGCTGACTGAGGAGGAGGTACATGGGTGTGTGGAGACGGGCATCCATGAGGATGAGCAGGATCATGGACAGGTTGCCAACGGAAGCCAGTAGGAAGATGAGCATAGTGAGTGCCAAGAGAAAAAGGCCAGTTCTCGATGGTGGGAACAATCCCAGCAAGATGAAATCAGTTGATGTTTGATTATAATTTTCCATCATTCATTTAGGTTTTCCTACAAACACATAAAATAATAAGTTACATAAATGGTAAGGAATTTTAGAATCATTCATTTATTTTGACTGTGAATTATTAAAGTTCTTAGATAAAGAATAAACTATTCTGAAAATGGAATCCCATTTTCCTTCTTCATAAATATATCTTAAAGTAGCAAACATGGCCGACATTTTTATAAAACCTGTGCAGTCATGAAAATAGCATATTTCTGCAATGATTTTATTAGAATATGGGTATTTATTCACCTACAGAATCAGCTGTCATCAAGATGAGCTCTTATGAGTAAGTGCATAGAAAACAATGTAAATGTCTAAAGTATAGGCTCATATTTGGGTAAATTTTTATTATCCCAGGGGCGGGGGTGACTTTTCTTCCATATTTCAATCTTAGCTTTACCTCCAAAAATGAACTCACTTACCAATTCAAGTTTAAACAGTTCATTTTGTGAGTGTTCATTACACATGACTGTTGGCATGATTGCAGCCATCTTCCTTTCCCCACCCCCACTTTACGAATACTGTTCTTATTCCCAAGAAATAGAAACTAGCCCGAGATGAAACGTACTGGTCTGGAGAGGTGCCAGTGTCTCTCTGTTCTCTCATTGAGAGAAAGACACAGCTTACCAGCCCCTGAGATGAGTACATACTGGCTTCTCTGTTCTCTTCTTGTGAAGATAAAGAGACATGCCAGTTTCCCTGTTCCTCCTTCTGAGAGATAGAAAAAGTGCCTGTTTTGTTCCTGAGAAACAAACTTGCCTTCCATAAGATCAGGGGGTGTTTTCTGTGTCAATCAAGACTAAACCCTCCCCTAGCCTGTGGCCATGATTCTAGACTGTCAAAGGTGACATTCAAGGGGGTTGCTACTGCCCTCCCTTGCTGTGGTTCTGGTCAACTAGTTGCTAGGCTACCTTGTCTTGGGTTGGTGGGGGGGTGGGTAGAGACTCGGAATCAACACACAGACTCCGGGAGCTGGTGAGAGAACTGGCTGGAGACCCACCTTAGGTCGTCGTGCAGTAGCTCAGTTTATTTTTGGAATGCATACAACTGTTATAGGGTTCAAGTGGGCATGCCCATCAATCATACATGAGCAAGATAGTATCCATAAGCCAATCATCTTCTGCCTAATGTAACCACACTATGAGGATGTTCTAAATATTGCTATCATCAGGAAGGGTCTTTGTCCCTAGGGGAGGGGATTTCTAAGTTAGAAGTTCCATTCCTGAAGCTCCTGGTCCTCAGTTTCCTGACCTGGCAGCTTGGCAACAAGTGCTAAGGATGTGGTTTCACTAACAGCTCGCTAGAGCATAACATCCCATCCTGCAGGTGCTCCTATCAGGCCAGAACAAGTGTAGATTCTTCAAGCACTCCGAGCTGCTCACAGCTGCTAGCTGCTAGCTGTAAACTGAAAGTCATTCCAACATTTCCTCCATGCTGCTGCTGTCCCTCTCTCTGCAGATCAGCCTTGTCAGGCTCCTGACAATAAACCCACTTCTTATCCCAGGTATGTGTTTGATCAGCCCTGTGCCACTTCTCTTTCAATAATGCAGAATCAAATTCCCTTAAAATCAGGTGCCACCTTTTAGTTCATGTCTTCAAAAATCTATGATGTATTCTTATGGCCCAGTGTAAATTACCAAAGGTCTTTCTCCTTGCTTTCTCACCCACACACAGAACGTTGTGGTAGACCCCTTCCCTGAACATCTGAATACCACAATCATCTGCTGGTGGTTATGCTGTCTCCCTTTCCCTACAGCTCACATGATATTACACCTTGCCTTCCAATGCCTTTACTTGCTCCTTCTTCATTTGCTCTTCTATTTCTTGTGTTTATGTCTATTTTTATTTCAAATCAGTATGGGAATTTGAGATCTAGTGCAGTGCTGTGGTTCTCTCTGGAGAAAAATGCCATCAGCAGTGAGCCCCGCTGGCCAGGCCCAAGAGTAGCCAGGTCCACTGGCTGAGAAAGCCTGCAGATGAAAGGGGGAAGTACAACATATATGTTCACGCACACACACATGTGCACCCACACACGCGGGCACCCACATACAAAGGGGCACACATAGAATGCTTTAGAAGAGAAGATGGGTAGGCCAGGGGCAGTGGTGCATGCCTGTAATCCCAGCAGTTTAGGAGGATGACACAACAGGATTGCAAGTTCACAGCCGGCCTCAGCAACTTAGTGAGGCCCTGAGCAACTTAGCAAGACCCTATCTCTATATAAAATATAAAAAGGGCTCGGGTGGTGCCCAGATGATAAGCTCTTCTGAATTTAATCCTCAGCACCAAAGAAAAAAAATGACAATGGGTATGCACAGGAAATTTAATGACAAATCATCAGAGTCACAGGAAAAGTGATTAAGTGTACAGGCAAATAAGTGTCATGACAATGAATAGTAGAGAACCAAACTAACTTGAAATTAAAATGATCACAATTGATATAATGCACTCAATGAGCCTATTAGAAATTTGAAACATACATAAAGTTCAGAGACACTACAAGAGAGAAAACTAAAGCAACATAGGAACATGAATGCTTGAAGTTTAGAGAAGGGAGAATAAGGGAAATAATATCAGATGGCCTTCCAATATGCACGGGCATTCCTGATAATACATGTGACATGAGTACTGAGTTAATAACAGTCAATACAACCAGTTTCTCCCAACAAACAAATATTCATGCTCCATATTTTAACAGCATGTAAAGTTGAAAAAAATGAGAAATAATATATTGAAAGGTATTTTATTAAAAATTCCAAATGCCATCTTAAATATAATTCTTATAAATTATCAGTATCAGCTACAGAATAAATTCCTAGAAGCTTCTTAAAGAAACATCACAATAGTGAGAATAAATGCAGAATAGCAATTAAATACCTACTGGTTTTGTAATAATTTTATATTTTTATATACTATCAATAAACTAAAATATGAAATGATGTTTTCAACTGCTGCTCCAGATAGAAAGGGGGCCATGAGTATGTTGAGAGGATGGGCAGGGCAAGGGACATGAGTGAGGGGAGTGCAGGGTCCACGTCCATGCTTGCTGGTTTGAGTCATAAAAGATGGCCTGACGTTTTAGATTTAGGAATCAAGCATGAGATGAAAAGTATAGTGTTTAAAATATTAGCAAAATTTGGAGACAGTGAAGCATTCACTGTGGTGACAAGGGGGATGGTTTGGAGCTGGTTGTTTTATTCTGCAGATGTTGATGCTCTGTTCATGCATTATGTGGATAACACCTTAAAATATATAAAATCACATCAGGGTAAACAAATAGAAAGCTCTGAAAGTATTTCACATGTGAATCCTCAAGTGGCTAGTAAGAAACTCACAGCAGTACCATGTGCCTCCATGCAGCAATCCATTCCTGAGGAATCTGTGGCCACTGACATGGCTCAGGAAAAATTCTGGGAGAGAGATCTTTATCACACCCTCGCATTTGGATTCATCATGAGGTCAGCATATTAGGTGGGTACCAGAGCCTGAAGTTATGCAAATAGTTCAGATGATTGACAAGGTTGAAAGGTAAGCTATAATCATCAGTAAAATGAACATTGCCATTTCATCCACCATTGGCATTTTACATAGGATCATCCACTATGTCCTATGTCCCTGAGGCAGCTAATATACTCTGAGTTTAATGGAGAGAAAAAAGCATCACCAAAGAGAAATAAGGAGGGCCATATCAAATCTGCTCTTTGGGATCAGAGCTCATGACTGCAAATTAAGCATTTCTTCCAGTTGTGTGTTTTCCTCTTCCTGTGGGATGATAACCTCATTTAAATAAATATTTCATCTGACAGGAAAGAGCTCCCAACATCAATATCTGTATCAAAGTCTAAAAGGAAAAGAATACTTTTGTGATTGTATAAAAAATCCAAATAAAATATTTTCCCTTTTATTTTCATTCCTCCACTGAGGTAACAAATAATCTATTTATAGACCACTCACAAAAATTTTCACCTGTCTCGATTCCCCTACAAAGTTGTGGTTTGGGCATTAACCTTAATGGTAGTATAAATATGAAGAAAGAGCAATAAAAAGAAAAATCTTGACAACAGCTTCTTAGAGAAGAAAACACTGGCCTTAGACAAGGTCTGGGCAGAGAAAGGAAGACAGGGACAGAAACTTTCCCGAGAGTCCCAGCTGTGGGAAACTGACAGATGCCAAGAAGTTGTGCCACTTTCAAGTCACATTTTATCCCAACCTCTCATACCAAGGATGAGAAGCACTATCATTACAGAGATTATAAAGTCAACTTAAAAGAGGTTGAATGACTTTTCTTTGATTGCCTGTTAGTAATTTAGACTTAAGGATGGATAGACAGATACAGATGAGATGCTTACATTTTAGGCTTAGTTAAATTGATAACCTGTCTTACATTTCAGTATTTTGAGGCATTGATTCGGAAATAAGGGTTGCTATCTTTCTAACTCTCCAAATTAAAAAAAAAAAGAATTAAGAAAAAAAACTAATAAAAGTGAAAATTTATTGTAGGTGTTAGATGATTCAGAATTTGGGGGAAATGAAACTTTTTACCCAGAAAAGCTTCTCTGGTGTTTACAATTTAAATGTTTTAAGTTCTTGCTTTCTTCTACTTCTTTTTTATGTTATTTTACCACATTTGCATTGTTCCATGCAACCAGCCTCTTTAATTAGGGGTCCAGAAGACACACTCGCCTGTACTTGGCACCCTTGTGTGAATTCTCCTTGTATTCCTGACAACAGCATGGATCCCACTATGGATCCCACTATGGGATTCTGCTAAAAAGGAGCAAGCACACTGTCTGCTTGTCAATCACATAGGATGTGTATGTCAACGTGCTCCCCAACACTACACCTGCATGTCAAAGGCAGGCTCCGGGCACACACTCATCCTTCACCTCTCCTTACTCCTATCCCGAGGCCATATAAAAGGGTTGGCACCCAGGCTGGGTTCAGTTACAGCACTGCAGCCACTTTGGCTCAAACTCCACTTCCCCTCACTTTCTAAACACACTTTCCTACCTTGATTACTGCACTCACTTACGAAATGATTGGCCTAAGTGTGGAGTGGTTCCAACCTTAATCTTATCATAAATCCAGGAAATAATTTTACAGAGAATATCAGACATTGGTTGTATTATCAATTTCACTTTTAAATCGCATTAGGTATTAGCAATTATACTAATTCTTGCCAGAATTGTATAGCAATCTGCTTTAGATATAAAAAGAGCTTCATGATTTGCAAAGTTTATAAGTATGTAAGGAACACATGTATTTTTGTCTACTTTTAAGAAAAAGAAAGTTTATCATCTACATACTGTGGGCTTATCACTATTTGTAACTTTTAATCCCACTTTAGTCAATTGTTTTTTTAAAAGTTCTCGGGTGAAAGGAAATTCTAAGTTTACAAATTGCTTACTTTAGTACTTTGTAAATGGCAGCTTTTAATTAATCTAATAATGGAATAATCTAATATAAATTATATCAATAAAAATACCTTTAGTATATGTTCCTTTCTTCTCAGTCCTCTTTTATGAAGTTCCTGGATTGGGTAGCTGACAGGGCTACTAGCTTGTACTCATTGTCAAATTCATTTTCTGAGTAAATTTTTTGAATATTTTTCAAACTAATGGCCATAGTCATTTCTTATCTCTTTATTTGCCTTTTGAAATGTTTCCTGGAAGACTCAGGAGCAACCATGAGTCACCCAACTTTACATGGATCTGAGTTAGCCATGTGTGTGTGTGTGTGTGTGTGTGTGTGTGTGTGTGTGTGTGTGTGTGTGTAGTTCTGTAAGAAATCTCCACTGAGACACTGCTGACAGAAATTAGTCAAAACCAGCACTGACTGGCCTTTTGCCAAGATGGGAACAAGTTCTTCTTCTTCTTTTTTTTTTTAAAAACATGTATCCCAGGTGTGTTAATGCTCAGTTCAGATGGAAAACAAACAAATGCATTTACTCAAGTATCTTATGTATTGTTATTAATTTAGTGCATCTTTTTATGCATTGTCATTCATTTAGTTCATCACCATAATATGTCTACATGAGAATTATAGTTCTGAATCATCTGATAGTAAATTTACTTCACCACGGTGGAAAGCAGTAAATTCAATATAAACACATTAGAAGGTGCTCTTAGAGCATTAGACACTTGGGGAACAGTCTTTAATTTGATTTTGGTAATATTTAATTTCAAATTTTTCTTATGTCAGAAATTAAATATTAAACAAACAATGGCATAATTAAACAAACAATGGTATGTTTCTATTGGGAAGGAGGTCCTCTGGGTCCAGGTTAACCTTATTTTTCCTAACCTTTTAATTGTAGTAAAATATACATTAAATAAAATTTATAATGACAGTCAATTTTTGCTGCACCAGTCAGTTACACTTAGCAGACTCACTTTTGGTACACCTCCATATATTTTTCATCACCCTAACAGAACCCTTCCCCACTCAAAAAGAAAAGAATAAAATTCCAGAGAAGGACTATAAAAAACTGATAATAAGAATGTTCAGTGAGCAAAAAATAAGATAATAAAAAGAACAAGTTAAGAGAACAAATAGAGGAAGTGAAAACCAATTCTAATAAAGAAATAGAGATTCTGAAAAGAAACCAATCAGAACTCCTGGAAATGAGAGTCACAATGAATCAAATTAGAATCCCCTTGAAAGTATCTCCAGCAGATAAGATCACATAGACAATCAGGCCTCGAGGACAGAACTTCAGGTCTTGAAGGCAAGGTATCTGAACTTGAACACTCAGTATGCAATGAAAAAATAAAAACAACTTAAAGGCTATGATCAGAAATTTCATATACAATTTGAGCACACAAAGATTCAGCATACTCAGGGACAAGGTCAAGGGAATAAAAGTAAGAGTCATTTGGACAGAAGAGAAGATGGAGATGTTGACAGATGTCATTAAAAACCTTTTTAATAAAATAATAGCAGAAAACATTCTAAACCTTAGAAATGAAATGAATATACATATACAGGATGCATAAAGAACACAAAGCAGAAAATATAAAAAAGAAGTTATCCAAGACACATCACAATCATAATATCTAACATAGAAACTGAGGAAAAAATATGAAAAACTGTAGGAGAATAATGTTAGATCATTTTAGAGGTAAAGCAATAAGGGCCACGTCTTACTTCTCAAACCCTAAAAAGAAGGAGGGACAATATTCCAATCTGTAAAACAACAACAACAACAACAACAACAAAAAACACCAGCTATATTTGCTATATCCAGCAAAATTATCTATCAGAACCTAAGAAAAAAATAAAATCTTACCTTCATAAGAAATAACTAAAAGAATGGTCTCTAAGAAAGACATCACTACAAAGAATAATGACATGATCACTGACACAGAGAAAACCCCACATAGCCACACCATCTGATACCTGACAAGGTGGCATGTATTGGAGAAAAGTTAGCCTTTTAAAAACACGGTGCTGGGAAAACTGCATATTCATATATAAAAGAATGAAATTAGATCTAATCTCTCATTCTGCACAAAAGTGAAATCAAAATGAACTGAAGACTCACAATTTAGACAAGAAACTCTGCAACTGCTAGAAGAAAACATAAGGTGACATTCCCTCCTACAAGGGGCAGGTACCAACTTCCTCAAGAAGACCCTTAAATCTCAATGAATAACACTAAGAATCAACATGTGGGATGCCATCAAACTAAAAACCTTCTGCACAGCAAAGGAAATGTTAAGAGCATGAAGAGAGACCTACAAAATAGGAGATCTGTGCCAACTATGCCTCTGACAGGAGATTAATATCCAGAATATATAAAAAACTCAATACACAAAATGCAAATAACCTTATCAATAATTGGATAAAATAAGTAAGCAGACACTTCTCAAAAAAAGGAATATAAATGGTCAACAATTATATTTTAAAAAATGCTCCACATCTCTAGGCAATTAGAGGAATACAAATCAAAACCACATTGCAATTCCATCTCACTCCAATTAGATTCACAATTATCAAGCACACAAATAATAATAATTGTTGGCAAGGAGGTGGGAAATAAGTTATGCTAATCCAGTGTTGATGGGACTGAAAATTAGTATTAAACACTCTGGAAAGAAGTATGAAGATTTCTGAACAATCTGAGAATGGAACCCCTTATTACCTAACTATCCCTCTCCTTGTTATTTATTTAAAAGAACAAAATTAGCATACTAAAATCAGTGATAGAGTCACTTCAATGTTTATTATAGCAGCACAATTCACAATGGCTAAGTTATGTAATAAGCCCAGATGCCTATTAATAGATGGATGGATTAAATAAAATGTGGTACATGTACACAATGGAGATTTACTCAGCCATAAATAAGTGAAATTATGGCATGCACCAGTAAATGGGTGGAACAGGAGAACATCATGCTAAACGAAATAAGCCAGACTCAGAAAGTCAAGGATAGAATGTTTTCTCTAAGGAGTGGAAGATAGAGCAAGGCAAGTAGAAGAAAGGAAGGGTTGGCTACCATAAAGATAGAGGGAGTAGAAGAAGGAGTTCGGGGGCATGGGTGGAGGAAAGAATAACAAATTTGACAACATTACACTGTGAGCATGTATACATAGGTGAATTTCACCTCTATGTATAGCTATAAAGCACCAACTGAAAACAAATAAATGAAAAATAGAGCAAGAAGAATAGAGGAATAGACAGGGGAGGAAAACATGGAGGAGGGCAACTTGGACAGAAATTGAGTCCTAAAATTTTGTGCATGTCCAGAGAAACCCAGCTATTGTGGACAACTACACTGCAGTAATATAACAGGAGAAAGGGGAAGAGAGAGAAGAGAAGGGGGAGAGGGAGAGAGAAGAAGGAGGAGGAGACAGAAGGGGTGAGGATGAGGGGCAAGAAGGAGAAGGAGAGAGAAGGAGGAGAAGGAGAGGGAGGAGAAGGGGAGGAGGAGAGGAAGGAGAGGGAGGAGAGGGGGAGGAGGAGGAGAGGGAGGAGAGGGAGGAGGGAGAGAAGGAGGAAGAGGAGAGGGAGGAGAAGGGGGGAGGAGGAGAGGGAGGAGAGGGGGAGGAGGAGGAGGAGAGGGAGGAGAGGGAGGAGGAGAAGGAGGAGGAGGAGAGGGAGGAGAAGGGGGAAGGAGGAGGAGAGGAGAAGGGGGAAGGAGGAAGAGGAGACAGAAGGGGTGAGGATAAGGGGGAAGGAGGAGGATAGAGAAGGGGAGGAGGAGAGGGAGGAGGAGGAGGAGAGGGAGGAGAGGGGGAGAAGGGGGAGGAGGATAGGGAGGAGAAGGGGGAGGAGGAGAGGGAGGAGAAGGAGAGAGAAGGGGAGGAGGAGAGGGAGGAGAAGGAGGAACAGAGGGAGGAGAAGGAAGAGGAGGAGAGGGAGGAGAAGGGGAGAAGGTATGAGGAGGACGAGAGCCAAGAGGGAGAGAAGCAGCAGCAGCAATGTTGATTAGGGTGTCTTGACAGATACTTAGAAAAATAATGAAAGAATATTTTCAGGGTATTTCTCAGAAGTTAACAAGAGTATCTGGCACTGGCGTGAAGTCGAGGTCTGGGCTGGGCCGCACACCCAGGGAACACGCTCAGGACAGTGAGAGGACTCCAGTGTAGTCCCTGACCTCTGGACCTGAGCCTCTTGGCTGCTCGCTCTCTAGGGCAGCCCTGGTCAAGAGGAGCTGCCCCAGGGAAGCCCCGTGGGCTCAGGTCGGACCACGCACCTGCACCTCAGCTCCAAGGACGGCTCTGCTGCACACTGCAGCGCACATAGCCCAAGAGTCCTCAACCTGCCGGTCTGACCTGACCCCTGCTCCTGTGCTATGAAGCATCCCCAGCAGCCACTTCTAGACCCCACAGAGGAAGGGGAGTCGACATGAGTGTGATCATAGGGGCACTGACCTCAGTGTCCCGAGAGGGAGGTCAGACTGAGGCCACCTTGGGCTCTCGTCCAAGCATCAGCACATGGCTGTAGTATTGCCCCTCACAGTTCCTCTCCCGTGTCCTCCAGTGTGTTACACCCCATTCGTCTTTCAGTTCTCCTCTCCAGCACACCCTGGGTTGTGCCCCTGCTGGACCAGCCCAAATGGACTCCTCAGTCACTCGTGGCTGTTTGACTTCACCTATCACTGGGTGAAGTCTATCACCCATCACCCATCTGACTCCTGAATGTGGCAGCACCCAGGGCAGGGCTGTGCCTTTTTCCTCACCATTCAGATAAGAATTTCAAGGGTTTTTTAACATAAACCACTCCACACACAACCTGTGATTACAAAAGCTCTCCCTAGAATTGGAGACAGGTATGTTTAAGGAACACAGGAAACTTTATATCAAAGCACACACACATGGCCATCCAGTTGCTCAATTGAAGGACTGTATATGGCACTTATATGCATTCAATTAAAATAAAATATCCATTTTGAAGTTGACTTACTAATGAGACCTGTAAATTGCAGGTCTTCTATCCCAGGACCTTATAGAGGGTGACTTTTCATAAGCTGTAATCACAGTTCCGCTAATGCAGTCACATGCTTCTCTGTGACAACATGGTTGGAACCAGAGCCTCCCTGTCTTCCTGATAGCTGGGTAGTGCCACTGTCATCACACTGGCCAAGCTGTAGAGGGGTTCCTGCAGAGAAGCCCAGCATCCCTTTGGGGCCACACCTGACACTTCAGAATCTTCAGTGGTCCCTCACCTGCAGCCCTGACTCTGGGCATCTCTACTGGAGGCAGTCCTAAGGTTTGGTCAGTGCTCATGTGGTGAAGCTCCCAGTGCAGGTACAGCCCCACATCCTTGTAGACACCGGCTACTTCCACTTCTTCGCCAAGTGCCAGGGAGTGAGAAGAAGAGGGAAAGCAGTGAAACCTTCATTTAGCAGAGTATGAAGCTTGCACTGACACTTGTCAATCCAGATGTGCTTCTGGCACCTGGGAGAGATAAGCTTATTAATTTTATTTTTCATTCTGTACTATGAAAAAATGGTCTCTTGAATTCAGATGAATTCAAATACAAAAAAGTAAACTGACCCATCAGAATGGTAAGATAGTGGAAGTAAAATACAAATAAAATCAACTTCAACAAAGTAAAAATAAAAACCTGCATGGTCATAACCTAACCCATTGTTGAAGCAATCAATCACCAGCTGTTCTGTGTGAATGAGAGCCTCAAAGTATAACAGGCACTGGATTTCTTGCAGAGGCAATACTACAGAGGCACATACCCAGTTCCTCTCATATTTTTCTAAACATATTTGTATGTTTCCACATAAAAGATTTTAAAAGTAGGAACAAATGAAATCATGAATATTAGCACATTTTCCTTAACTATGTCACAAATATCGGCATTAGGTTGACTCACTTTTATCATTTTTAGAAAACTATTAGGCTACATTCTGAACGTGTTTTGAGCATCTTAGCTGGAGCAGCCCACACAGCTATCACAGTGTCTAGAGTATCAAGGGAGCTCTTCCAGGGCCACATTCTGATGTGGTAGGAGACCTTGATGCAGAAATACCACAGGATCTGCAGCCGCAGCACAACTGCAAGCAACTTTGAATGCTTCTTTTATTCTATTTGATTCCTTAGAATTGATACAGAATGATTTGTTTCAAAGAAATGATTAAAATACTTAAGTAAATATGAATGTAAAGATAAAATGGGATCGCAGGTCTCATACTGAGTGTCCATATTCAACCTAAAAAGAAAAATAAATTATCAAACACATGATTACTTAATTATGAATATAAGAAAAGAAAAGTAGTTAAATCCCAATCACATTTTTTGTGTGTTTCTGTAACACAATCTGAGCTAGTGAGGCATGTTTCTAATCAACATCAAGGACCTCTCAACCGGGCTTAGAGTGGCCACATTTTTTAGGAAGATCTTTTTACTTGCTTGAATCAAATGATGATATTTTCCATATTGAAAGGACCTTCAACCCATGTTGAGTCTCAATGTTTTATTAATTCCATGATTTTTCTCGAAATATAGTCTTTTCTCAAGGTAACCTTCTCAGGAGCCCCCTGCCCCGCATCCCCTTCTGAAAATGTTACCTTCCTTGGATCCTCACCTCTTCTGGCCCCACTCACCTTGTAGCTTGTAACTTCCTCATGCAGACCTCTTTTCCTTCTAGCATTATTTGTTGACATTATATTGTTTAGCAGAAGACAAGAAAAGACAAAAATAACACTATGAACTCTTCATGAAAAATGTTCATTTTGACAAGTGTTTTTGATATGAAAACCTTGTGAACCTTAAGTCTGACATAAACATTTGGATTTTTTACTATAAGAAAATAACAAATTATTCTGAGACACAGTTGACATCATAATTACAACATATATCAAAAATTTGAGATAGGGGACTTAGCAGGTTAGTGATGAGCTGGTTGAAAATAGCTGGTTATTTTTCATAACTCATCCAATGACACTGAACTTTCACCAGATAGGCAGAATCAATATAAAGATGGACGGGATGTGATCCCTGTTGTGTTACAAGAGGTCTTGTGAAGAATGACTACAGAAAGACAAAATCCTCCACCTTATCTAGGGAGGAGCACGCCCTTGGCACAAGTAATTATGAAAAAATAGTAATGGACAAACTCTATTTCCTATGAAAAAAATAAAGAAGAAAACTTAATCAGATGTAGTTTCAGAAAAGATTCCATTTGGGGCCTTTTTTTGTGCACAATCATCTATGAAATTACATCTGCAATAAATTTCTAATAAATGAAGTGAGTCACAATTTTGCTTTGAAGGTTAAACAAGGAATATTAAATAATGGGAGAGTTGGGTAAGGAGCACAGTCGGCCACAGGATGTTCTCAGGGTTTGTGCTCACCACCGCTGTCTCTATGATTACTGTGTTCTTGTTAATGCCACTATCCTGTCACCATGGCTTCCATCTACTTCAAAGAGACCCTTAGAAAGTGATCTAAGATATAAGAGAATGTGACTGAGGCAACCAAAATGCAGGAGAAATGCATTTTGTGCTCACTGACGGGTCAAAATGTGCTCACATTTTGCTGTGGTCCTGAGCCAAAGGGGAAGATAGTCAACCACTTTGACCACCTTCTCTAATGCCCCTGCTCCAACTTGTTGCTAAGGTAACCTGTCCCAGGGATTGTCCCTTCATATAGGGAGTTATACAAGTTGTTAATTATGCCTCCTTCTTGCCCATGTCATTCCATCTTGGCCCATCAATCCCATCTTCCCCTGAGGAGCAGGGGCATCTGGGTCAGAATACTTGCTGTGGCTTCCCATGTGTGCAGGGCGGGTGGTGAGAAGGTAAGGCCATGCTCCTCCCATGAAGTCAACTACCTGAACCCACAGGCCCACTTTATAGCAACCACTGCTTGAGTTTGTCCCTCTGAATTTTCAGAGCACTGCTTCTTAATCCATGAGATCACTGCCTGGTGACCATCTGTCATCTGCTAGTTGTTGTCTCTGCCCTTGATGGGAATCTGTGATCAGGTGTCACAAGGACATCATCTCCACAGGTCTGACATGGACCTGCCCAAGTGAGCCCTCTGACAGTGAAGGTTTCTACCAGGTGCAGTAGGTCAAGCCAGAAACCAGCCCACCAGCTCGACCGCTCATTGTTGCCCATTCCCCACAAAGCACCATCTGCTATACACTCTTCCAACACAAATGTCTCTGATAAGCTACTGTCTCTCCTCTATTCTGTCCCTGTGTTTCTGTGGTGGCTCTAAGTCATGCCTTCTCCACCTCTCTTTCAATTCCACAGAACCTGGGTGGGCTCAGCACCACCCATGTGGGACACGACTACTCTGCACCCTTGAAGCCAATTGTGTGGGATTGGCTCTGTGCTAGAGGATCTCAGACCAGGAGCCCAGAGGACTTGGAAACACAGCCCCATCTCCCCTTTATCCTGGGTTTCTCACGTGCTGTGATGGTCTATGTCCCTGCAGGGCTTCTGCAAACTTCATAGGAACATCCCTGGGGATTCAGATGGAGAGAGAGCTGGCACCGCCACATACTGCTGATGATGAGGTACCAGTCCAGTTTCCATTTGCCAGAATCTGCCCCATCCCTGAGGGACAAGCAAAGAATGACCTTTCTCTTAGTTCTCTACAATAACTACAGTTGTGTATATTTGAGATTTATAACATGATAACATGGGGTGCATATTGACAGTGAAGTGGCTACAGCAGTGGGGCAGATTGATTCCCATCATCATCTATGATTACAATATATCTGTCATCACATTATTATTTTTGTGAAATAAAGAGCTAAAATCTAGTCATTAAACAACATTCCTTGATACAACATCATCTTATTAAATTTAATCTTTAAGCACATTTGCTTATTCTTCTTTTTTAAAAATTTCTATGAGGTCATTCATACTAATGACAAAACCTAATTCTCTAATGATGCACTATAAATTACAAACAATAGAGTTTAAAATCTATTTCCATGCTTTGGTGGAAGAAATTAATAGCGAAGATTCAAGGAAGTCTGAGAACCTAGGGAGGTGTGTAATGTGGTTATTATCAGGGTATTAGATTACTCTGCTGCCTGTTTTAGTCTTAGAAGGCAAAGGATATAGCACATGAGATATAAAATCCCAGAAAAGTTTGCTCTTTCACTTGCTATTTTCAGCAAAGAACCATGAGTGAGATGAGTGAGGAGTGATGATCTAGTGGCTTGAGTGGACACAGGCAGGTGGAGGGGAAGGGAGGAGAAGGAGGAAGCAGAGCCCTTGGGGACTGTTCTGTTCCTGGACCTCCCTCATCTCTCTCTCTCTCTCTCTCTCTCTCTCTCCCTCGCTCCCTCCCTCCCTCCCTCCCTCCCTCCCTCTCTCTTTCCCACCCCCCTCTGCTTCCTGGCTGCCATGAGCCCAGCAGTTTTCCTCCACTATTCCCTTCTGCTACAGAACTTCGCCTTGGAGACAGCAGACCATGGACTAAATCCTTTGAAACTATGAGCCACAATAATTTTTTCCTCATCTAAATAGTTTTTGTTAGGTGTTTTGGTCACAGTGATGAAAGGCTAACACAGTTTCCTACAGTTCTCTGGAATTTACATTTAGTTAAATTTAGTTTTAACTGATACATAAAACCACACATAATGTACTTACTTACTAATGGGGTTCCATGTGGTGTTTCAACAAATGACTACATTGTGAAATCTTTAAATCAGCCGGAACATGTATATCCCCTCAAGCATTTCTCACTTCTTTATGGTGAGTACTTTCTAAATCCTTTGTTCTAGTTTTCTGAAATGTGCAATGCATTGTGTCACAAGTTGTTACTCTACTGTGCAATGCACATCAGATTTCCTTCTCCTTGTAACTACAGCTTAGTTAATAGAGATCTGCTTTCCCCATCTCTCCTTACCTCCCTATGCCCCACCGCCTGGTGACCACAATCCCACTTGCCTATGAGATAATTATTTTTCCACATTTGAGTGAGAGCATTGACCCTTATTTTTCTATCCCCATCTTATTTCATATGACAGAGTGATCTTCAGTTCCATCTGTGTTGTCATGAATAACAGAATCACATGTGTCCATGTATGATGGTGTGTCTTTTGTGTGTCTGTACATGTTTCCTCTCTCCATTCTTCAACTGATGGATGCTGAGGTTGCTTCCATTTCTTGGTTATTGGGCACCCTGCTGGGATGGACACAGCAGTGTCAATGTTGCTTGATATGCTAATGTCATTTCATTTGGATATACAGGGTGAGGTTGGTGGGGAGTTGTGGTTCTGCTCCTAGTTGCTTGAGGCACCTCCACACATTGCTTTCCATAATGACTACACTAATTTCCTATGTGTTTGGGGAAACAACTGTTTAATTAGATATTGAGGCCAGTTTTCCCAAGAGAGCTTTGAAATTTTGGGGTACATAAATTCACATTAGTTTTTTTTAGTGCCTGTTCACACATTAGTCTGAAAAAAGGATTCATTTTGTATTGCCACCTGCTGTGCAGAACTCACAATATTGAGTGACTTTCACAGAATTAGAAGGGGCGGTTAGAGGAGAGCACAGCTATACCGAGTCCTTCATGGATTCTTCGTGCAATTCTTCATGGTTTCAAGAGTTTTCACAACTGATTCTGCTGAAAAGAGATGAGCAGCACATTGTGGGATACACCAGATTGCTGACACAGCCTTAATGGTCTTATTTAATACACAAGCAATTTGAATTTCCAAACATGTGGGTCCTGGAGTTTGAAAGCCATTAGATTGTGTTGGCTCTTGTCAATAATTTACCTCCAAGTACTTCCCCACCATAGTGGTGAGCCAGCACAATGGAAGGATGAGCAGATTAGTATGAAGAGACCTATTTCTGAAGCCAGAATTAGACAAGAAGTCAGGGTAGATAGGAAAATCGAGTCAGGTTGGATAAAGTAGGCCAGGAAGTTGAATACTGTTCCCTGAGGCACTGCAATGCCTTTAGAGTCCTTCCTTCACTCTTATCAAATAACCTGCCCCTGCTCCAACCTGTTGCTAAGGTAACCTGCCCCAGGGATTGTCCCTCCATACAGGGAGTTATACAAGTTGTTAATTATGCCCTCCTTCCTGCCCAGATCATTCCTTCTTGGCCCCTCCAGCCCATCTGCTTCTCACCTTTAGGCCATCACACCTGAGCATCTCCTGTGCCTAGTCACATATGCAGGAAGGAGAGAGATAATGGAAGAGAGCAGGAGAGCAAAGGAAGCCTGAGACATATTAAAAAAGCAAAAGTATCTCACTTCTTGAGATACCAGGATACCAGCTATGGCCCCCTTCTCCCTCCTGGGAGAAGTCCATGTGACCCCATTTTTAGATAAACCCTGCATTTTATGCTTGCTGTGGCATGCTTCTCTAATGGTATACTTCAACATGTGAGGGAGCAGAACTCGTCACTGGTAACTGGTAACTTGTGGTATCATTTCCACCCACGAAGGAGGTGGTTGAGTGAATATATTCTTTGAGCTGGTATTTTAGGAAGAGATTAAGTTTTTTCTGCTTCACTGCACACAAATGTGCTGAAGACAAATTAGGGTTAAAACCAGCCCTAATTCTAGCTCCTTCTTTCATAGGAAATGTAATCTTTCACTCCTGAATTTCCCTCATGTATTCTATACCTTATCAGTGATATGAAGACAGAGAGACAGGTCCGAAAAGCTATTTGAGAGAACATATAGTGAAAACTGACTGCAATCCTTTGTGTGAGTTGTCACTGAAGAGTCACTGCAAGCAAAGTTTCTGAGGGGCTATGCTGTGAGGACAGCACCTCACAAATCCCCAGTCCACACTGACCACTAATCTCCTACTCCTCAAGATTTGGATTTGCTCGTGTCAGGGCCGAACCCTGTGTCCTCCACAGATAGGACTTATTCTGAAGGGGCACAAGGGCAACCTGCTCCTGTGAGAGTCACCAGGAGGCAGGACACAGCAGGGCAGAGGGCTATACTGCAGAATTATTGCCAGCCTCGGAGGCCACCTGCAAGCTGAGGGTAATGGTTACCAAGCAGTCCAGGGTCCTCAAGTGACAGTCTCTTTGCATCTTATTCTTTAGCTTCTGTAACAACCTTGAACACCCTCAGTAAGGTTTGCCAGCTGTTATTTTTGAACATGATGCATCTCAATAAGTGAGTCTAAATACCTATCCACACATAAGGGGAATGTAGTGCAGTCTGTACAGGGAGTTACACTGGGAGAACCGGGGAAGCTTTTTCTTGAGAGCACTGGAAGAACCTAATGCCATGTGGTTGCTGATATGAACGTAGTCTTTCCAGAGCTCTTGGATAAAAATCATTAAGGGTAATGCAGACACAGTTTTTGCCTGGGTTTACTCATCCAACATGTTTATGTTATTTCAACATAGTGTTCAAGATGATAAAACATTGAGATTAATCTAAAAACAAACATAAAGACAGAGCATTTAGTGTTTCATGATTGAAAGAAGACTAACTTCAGGCATCTTTCCTGTTCATTTTCTATATGGGAAGCTACTTCTGAGCACGTTTTTCATGGCCGTCAAGACATCTTTGTTCCGGAAACTGTAGATGACAGGGTTGAGCGTGGGCGTGACAATGGTGTAGAATATAGCCAAGAACTTATCCTGGCCTGGAGTGTGGTATGACTTGGGTCTCATATATGTGAAAATAAAGGGCCCATAGTACATTATGACCACAACCATGTGGAAGGAACAGGTGGAAAAGGACTTTTTCCGGGCCTCTGATGACTTCATCTTGAGGACAGTGAGAAGAATTTGCACATAAGACACTGATATCATGAGGAAAGGAATCAGCAGGAAAATAATGCCACTCACGTAAACCCCTCGTTCATAGTGTGAAGTGTCTGCACAGGACAGCTTCAGCATGGCAGGAACTTCACAGAAAAAGTGATCGATGGCCCTAGAGCGACAAAAGGGGAAGTGGAGGGCCAACCCTGTGTGCACCACGGCATTGAGGGTCCCAACCAGCCAGCACCCTGCAGCCATGAGCACACTGACCCTCTCGCTCATGATCACTGGGTAGCGCAGGGGGTGACAGATGGCCACATAGCGGTCACAAGACATGGCAGCCAGGAGGAGGCACTCACCACCCAGCAGCGTGAGGGACAGGAATACCTGGATCCCACAGCCTGCAAAGGAAATAGCTCTGTGGCCTGACAGGAAGTCGGTGATCACCTTGGGAACAATGTTGGAAACGTGCAGGATGTCCATGAAGGACAGGTGGCTGAGCAGGAAGTACATGGGGGTGTGGAGGCGCGGGTCCCTGCGGATGAGTAGGATCATGAGGGCGTTTTCTGTTAGGGTCACAATGAAAAGGCCAAACAGGAAGGAGAAGAAGACCAGACTGGAGTGGGAAGAGGAGAAGAGTCCCAGGAGGATGAAGTCAGTGTTGGCGCTGTGATTGACAGGCCTCATCTCGATTCTGCTTTTCCTAAAAAGAGATCATTAATTAATTAGAAAAAGAAAACAGTGCTGCATCTTGATGTCACTTAGATAGGTCTGCCTGGTAAGTGAGGTTACTGATGCATGTTTTGTAATCAAGACCCATGGCTTGTTTCACAGAGCGAGCCTGCACTTGATCCGCTCCTGGGTCATGCTTAGCTTGCTCAATTGGCCTTTGAGTCTATGTTGGGTCTCAAAGTGTCAGTTAATTCCACGTAACAAACTGAAGTCCAGTCTTTGGTCCCCTCTCACCTTCTCAAGGAGGCTACCCTGCACAGCCTTCTTAAAATCCCAATGCTCCTGCTGGACCCGAACTCCTCTGGTCTCCTTACTATTCTGCTGTGTGGGGTTTGCAGCCCACCTTGGCCTTCTGTTTATTAAATGAACAGGTCATTTCCACTCACCACTCATTGTCATTGCTCCACCAGGGTTAACCTCATGATGGACACTGCCCAGGACAGACCTGGCCTTCAGCAGTTGCTCAATCATGGGTGTTGAGCTCATGACTAACATACATGGGCCATGCTAGAGAGACCATTCTACCATGAGCCTGGGATGTGAGAGTCCTCCCTCAAGGGCATGCACCACAGCAGCCCATGAACAAATGAGTAAATACACAAATAGACACATAAATATTATGACAATAAAACTTCATTTTAAATAAAATTTTAAGTAGATAAAACTTACAGAGGATAAAATATAGAATGATTTTAAACATTTTCCTTGTTTATATGTAAGAAATGAAAGCTATATGTAGTCAAAATCAACAACATACATTTACAAATATATTTTACTTTTCTCTGTTTTCTTAATGTGTAGAATTTGAATCATAACTTTTTTATTCTACATATGGGAAGTCATAGGTGTTCATGTTATTTATTTATACTTTGAAGGTGGTTACTTATATCCTTATTTTATACTTATTTGTAATGTTCTGTAAATATAATCTCTACCTCAATATGGAGATTGTGTACATCTATGATTGGTATGTCTAACTAATATGTAGACATATAATTGATATATATATATATATATATATATATAATTAAGAACAACAAAAATTGATCATCTCATTGATAATTACTATTGAGCTTAAATATAATTAATTTTTATATTTGCATATATGAAAATTAAGTCACTAACAGTGCATAAATGATTTAGCCTTGCATATATTTTTTATAAATGTTGTTTCTGTATCATGCACTAGATCAATTCTTAACCTTATTTCGAATTCCCTGGACTGCTAGCAGCATTTTGCTGTGTTCCTTTTTTTAATGAAATATCCTAGAAGTGAGTCAAGAAGACCAGCTCTGAGTGAGGTTTGAGACCCTGTCTGTGCCCCTGTCCTGGGTGTTCCAAAGGCTCTGACCCACAGCTCAGAAGCCTTGATGACACACTCAGGTGGAGACTTCAGGCAATGTGCCTCCTGTGAGCTGGTTGGTCACAAACATTTCCCACATCAGTGAAAATCACTCACAACTCAAACTGAGCAATACTGTGTCTCTGGAAGCATATTTTCCCTCTGGTTTTGCTTTTTCAATTTTCCACTTTATTGAAGTCACCCCCTGACCATTTACTATTGAGATCCCTGTGTTTAGCAGACCCTGTGCGCATTGCAGGTGCCATTAAAGACTTACCACAGACAGAATGCTGCCCAGCAACCAGCGCTGGCTTCATTAAAGAAGGTTCGAATTGTGAGAAAACGCTAGAGAGTTTTAAATTAAAGAGACAAGACTCTAATTACCTTTAAAACCAGCTCCAGGACGGCTCCTCCTAGCTTCAGCTTCTAGCCACCTAATGTGGTAGCGAGGTTTACTACAGAGGCTAGTGAGAGAAAGAGAGAGAGAGAACACGCCAGGGAATGGGCTTCTATTGGGGAACAAAAAATTCCAGGGAAAATCCCATCCAATGAAGGTTAAGGGGGGTAGCATCCCATGGTCAGGGGCGACGATTGGGTCCTTGGGTCAGTGGTCAGACATGCCTCTGCACAGACAAGCCCTTGGGCCTGGAGAAGGGTGGAGAAAGCTCTGACACAGCTGTATCTAAGTGCCTCTCACCCAGCCAGGGAAGTAACTCAAATCACGAGCAAGGATGGCTTCCCACACAGAATTTTTAAATAGACTACAACATCAAATATTTTCAATTGATGTTAAATTCTTCCTCCGGTGCATTTCTGAGTTGACTGTGTCCCTGTGGTGTTCACTGAGTCTACACAGCCACATCCACATTTTCCCTGCAGCCCTGGGAAGCCAACATCGCTCACTCCTGTCTCCCTCAGTGTCCTGCATCTACCTCTGGGGGCAACTTCTATGAGGCACCTAGAATTTTCACAGGCACATTTCACGACTCTGCCCACCCTTCAACCCAGGTCTGGAGCACACTCATAAGATGCCAGGATTATTTATGAAACTATATCTTCTGTGCCATTCAGTGCCATCTGGATTGACAAGCAGAGCTACACCTGAATCCAAAGATGAGTGCTCTAGCAGCAAGCTAGTTAATGTGTAAGGATGGAGAAAGAAGCTGGTACACACCTGGCAGCTTCTTCCCTGGACATACAACTCTTTCCCAGGGTGAAGTCTGTTTTTCCACCTCACTCCACAAATCCTTGTTAATATTGGAGAGACATGCAAAACAGCTTCCTACCCACCTCTCCTCTATAATCTTGCAAGCTGGCCCCAAAATATGCTCTTCACATGAGTTTCAGACTTTAATTTTTTCATGAATTTTATGTATGGATGGATACATACAATACATAATATATATATATATATATACACATACACACATATAAGCATTATAGAATGTTATACATTTTGAAATAAGAATTTATTCCAGGAACATATTAATGAAAAAAATTCAATAACTTGGGCAAGTGAGATCTGGGAAGGGAAAATCTAGTGCTTCTCAGGACTGTTGGCTGCTCTTAAAGTTTCTATTAAATTGTAATTTGGGGAATCTTCAACCAAGGATAATTCTAGTACCTTTTACTCAAAATGCTGAGCACTCACCATTTATGAGATAGAAATTTAAAGTACTACGTTATAAAGAAAACTAAGTTAATTATCATCCTCTAGTTTTGCCACATACACATATAGTTTCATCCTTATCCAGACATTTCTTTTGGAACTCATTTTTGAGTCTCTCTCTCTCTCTCTTTCTTTCTTTCTTTCTTTCTTTCTTTCTTTCTTTCTTTCTTTCTTTCTTTCTTGAGTCTCTTCCTTCCTTCCTTCCTTCCTTCCTTCCTTCCTTCCTTCCTTCCTTCCTTCCTTCCTTCCTTCTTTCCTTTCTTTCTTTCCATGCGGGGGGTTGAACACAAGGGTTTGTGCATGTGAGGCAAGCACTCTACCAACTGAGGTATATCTCCAACACTTGGAACTCACTTTTAAGTACACACCACTCTGCTCCATCACATTCCCTCACTCCTCCTAAGTCCTGGTCTGCAGGCCTTCCACTGGAGTCTGAGAGTTTGGGTGGTGGATCTTACCTACCTGCCTCGCTTCCATGCCTGGCTGCTTTCTGCAGCACACACCCTCCACCCAGCACTCTTAGAGGATTCAGTGTCTTCTGTTCTCCATATTCAGTGGTAAAGTCCCCCTCCACTGGATCTCATGCTCTTGGCAAACAGATCAGTCCCCTAGAACCAGGCAGGCCTGGCAGGATTGATGCCCAGTGTACTGGTGAAGCATTGAGGTGGGTGTGCACTCTGCTGCAGGCTCACCCAGGAGCCCCGAGTGTCACACGTACACTTGCAGGGCCACCTCCACCTCCCTGGACCTCACCAGGTAAACACCACAGGCAGCATTTCTCACTTAGCCTCCTCTGCTCACTGGGGCATCAGTCACCCTCACCCCAGTGGCCCTGAGCCCTGGCTTGTGCAAAGAGACACGTCCAAGGGAGTGGCTGAGGGCACCAGACCTGAAGGACTTGGCACTCCTTCAGATAGGATGGATTTGGCAAGAGCACTGCATGAGTCATTTGGAACCAGTAAGCAGAAGAACAGAGGACAAGTCTTAATGGGAGCCCTGTGGCAAGTGGCTTCAGGGAGAAAACAGTGGTCTTTTCATAGGGCAGCAGAAGGAGCCATTCCCCAGGGCATGGCCTGGGAAGGAGTTTGTAGAAGCAGGCCTAAGTATCATGGGGACAGTGGTGGACACCTAGGGCAGACCTGGCACTCCCACTGGAGCAATGGCAAGGCTGGCTCTCAGGGGAGAAGGGATGGACTGTTTTGCCATCAATTAATCATGTAGAATTAAATTTATGATAATGATGATAACAACAAGAAAAAAAAAAGATCAAGTAAAAAAAGTTTCTAAAAGGAAAATAAAGTTTTCCTTAGCCTCTCCACCCTGCTCTGTTTCCTCAGCATATTTTATTCCTGCTCTGCTTAGAGTCCTCTGCAGCTTCCACCACCTGAACAGGGACAACTACTGAGCCTCAATCAAGAGAAGAAAAGGTGGTAAAGAGGGGAACCAGATCCAGACAAGATTATCAGAAGAGGAGAAAAGAAACACAACAGTAAACACTATAGGTGGTATTTTAAACCACAGCCTTGGGATGGTTTTTTTAATTCACTAGCTTTGTCTTTGAATATTACACAAATATATGTGAAAGATAGGTCTATTAAAAATTCATAGCCAAATTAATTTTCTTGACAAATTCAACAATTTATTTAAAGGTGTCAAATTTATTCCTTATTAATTATTGTGAGTATGTAATCATTTGTTAAACAAAGACTGTTCCAAAACACCCAAGTCCCAATTTTAAAAAGTTCTTAGATTTTCAGTGGAATCTTCCCTCCAATGGAAGACCAGTAGTTTGTAAGAAATCATAATTAAAAGAAATTAAGTTACAGTTTCTAGCAAAACAGAGGAGGTGGAAGAGAAATCTCTCTCTCTCTCTCTCTCTCACCAATTAAATTGGGCAATGAATTACAAGATATGTTAGAAAATTCATAACACATGACTCTTATTTCTAAAACTCCCAGTAGTGTTCTAAGTGCCCTATACTTTCTGTTATGAAATCTATGGCTGTGTTTGGTTTTGAAGTATCCACAGACTCCTTTTCCAAAACTGAAATAGTCCAAAAGACAAAAAGGAACATAAGCACATAGACAATCTGCTGATGGCAAGTCCTCAAGGCCCATTCGTCATCAGGAAAATTCAAATGAAAAGCCAAGTGCTCACAAGAATTGGCCAAAATGGAAAAGTTTCCATAATACTGGGAACATTTGGGATCCCTGTTCATTGCTGGCTGAAGTATGCAGAAGCTCTGAAAACCATGGCCTAGAGGAACAGAGGCATGTGACACACAGAGAGGCTGGAGACAGCTCAGTCACTGCGGCTCGCACTGCACACTGCGCAGATGCCTCTCCGCTAAGCAATGCGCCTAGGAATGCTAAGGCGCCAGCCAGGGAGGACCACTGGCAGGAAAACAGCAGACACACCAATAGTGCGACACGGGACTCGACCAAGCGTCCTGACCTTGGAGGGAAACACCCAGGCACAGACAGCACCTGTGGCCACTTGGCCTCTAGACATAGTCACAGAGCGGCCTCGCCCAGGGCCTGGGTAACCGCGCAGATGCGCAGCCTCGTAGGACCGGCAGGGGGCGCCATCCTGCGACGCTGCAGCTCCATTTGCGCTGGCTGAGGGCTCCTGTCTCAGGAGCTCAAACTCCAAGCTTCCTTTAGTTTCCAAGCCTCCATTAGCACCAGGGTTGGGATGAGGCTCTGCTGTCCAGAAGGAAGCGCTTTACAGGTTCTGCAGTTGGCCTAGGCTGCGGGAGGGGAAGGGACACTAAGGAAGAGCCCCGCAGCTGACGTCTTTGGGGCAGTGAAGGGTGCTGTCCAGGCCCATGTCTCCTCCAGGACAGCACAGCCTCCCTGCCTCGTTCCCTTGCTGAGGCCCAGGTCCTGTCCCAAGGGGTGCTCTGCTTTCCTGCCTCAGTGGGCCTTGTTGCTTGAGGTGGGCGTGAGCTGCGAGTGCAGAGACTTGTGGAAACCTCTGAAGAGGATGCCTGCAGTCTAAGCTCCCAACTGTGGAAATCATACACCGACAGGCAGCAAAGAAACTCAGTCCTCAAAATCACTAGACACTTAGTTCATTATTTAAAAAAGAAACCACTGTGGTGCATGACATAGAAATGTTACTGATATTTTAACTGACAGAGTTTTAACAATCCACAGTTTGACTTGCTGAAGACAGCTCAGTAAACAAACTCAAAGTGTGGACCTTCACGCATGATTCAGAGTAAAGCAGAAAAAATATATTTATATCTATATCTATGTATATAGGAAAGTTAAATACCTTCTCCCTAAGAAACACCAAGGTCTTTGTACAGGCCTTCCTGTTTGGGCAAGTAGATGACCTTTTAGTCATTATTTGCAGGGGCTTGCTTTTCCAGTGAGAAGGTACTCTGAACAAGGTAGAGGAGACTGTGGCTGTGGAGTAACTAATCAAGACCTCCAGAGAGCAAGCAGGAAGCAGGTCTGATTTTATTGTGCAGTTACCATGTATATATACTCAGGCAGTAGCTAAGCAGATTACAGGCAGCCACCAATGCAATTTCTGCTAACTGTCCTTGCAGTGGCCAATCAAGGAGTGGGCCGTGGAGCAAGCACAGGGACTGCAGCACATGGCCTCTCATTCCGGGCTGTGCTTATGGGGTCAATGATTTGTTGCTCACATGCCTAGCACAGGGGAGTGCCTGCCATTCAGAGGCCCTTTACATATGCCATTTATGCAGTACCCCAGGCAATTGTTCACACATCTCCCCCTCTGACTGTGCTTCATGAACTTCAGCCAGCAGTTTGGGGAGCACATGTGGAGGACAGCAGCCAGGATGAGACTGTAGGAGGTCAGGATGAGGCAGAAGGGCACCAGGAGCATCAACACACAGCAAATGTACATGACATCCTCAAAGACAGATGTGTCAGCACAAGCCAAGCACACCAGCATGGGGGCCTCACAGAAGAAATGGTCTATCTCTTGCCTGCTGCAAAATGGGAAGCTCAGGGCAACAACTGCCTGCATCAGCCCGTCAGCTGCTCCCAGGAACCAGGACCCCATGGTCATCCTCAGACACAGTGGCCAGCTCATGAGCATGGGATAGCGCAGAGGGTGGCATATGGCCACATAGCGGTCATAGGACATGGCTGCTAAGAGGAAGCACTCCCCACCACCCAGAGTGAGAAGGAAGAAGATCTGGAAGCCACAGCCAGCAGGGGAGATGGACTTGATTCCAGTCAAGTAGTCAGCAGCCATTTTGGGTATACTGGTGGAAACCAGCATGGCATCCATGAGGGAGAGTTGGCTCAGGAGGAAGTACATGGGCGTGTGGAGCTGGAGGTTTCACTGAATCAAGAGAATCATTAGGGCATTACCCACTAGGGAGATGAGAGCTAATGTCAAAAACATCCCAAAGAGAAACTGTTGGGCACTGGAGTGGCCCAAGAGTCCTGGGAAGATGAAGGTGGAGCTAGTGTTCATGTTCATACCTGCCATGATTTCAAATAGAAGAGGCACCAGCAGTTTACTTTTTACAGGACAGGTTGTGTAAGGGTCCGGCGAAGCGTCGGAGAAAGAGACCACCAAGAGACCACTCATGAAATTGGCAGAAGGGGATTTATTGAACCAGCATGCTGGGGCTCCATGCCCATTCAAGAAAGGAGAGCAGCCCAGAGCCCCAGGCAGGGGTTGAGCAGTGCTTAAGTACACTTTTGGGGGAGGGCGGGGGCTTTGCATACATCACAGTCTCTTTTAACAAATCACCATACACCACAGGAAAAACAAACAATAATTCTTAGACTTGATTAGTACATTCATTGGTGGGAACAGGCTGGGTGGGGGTGATTGGTCACTTCTAAGCGGGGTACACATTCAACTTGGTTGGTTTGTGGGCCTGGATGCCTATGTGCAGGCCTACTCTGAGCCCTTAGTTATTAAACAGCCAGAGGATCAGGAGGAATATTTACTGGGCAGTTCGGGTATTGTCCTAATAGAGGAATTTAACAATACCTGGTCCTTCACTTTTTAACTCAGGCCTTGCAGCTTGGAAACTTTACCCTTTCAGTTGACTAAAATTTTAGACTCTTGAGGGAAAGATTGGCAGTCTTAATGTTAAAGTTTAGTGAGAGGGATAAAAAAGCAGAAAGAAACAATTAAGGTGTTGCTTAAATCTCGTGATTCCTCATGGGATATTGATGGTTAAAAGGAAAGGATGCACGTTTGCGTTCTACTATCTTTGGATGGAAAATATATATCACAATTCACAATCATCAGGAGGAAACACTGTGGAAACAGAATAAAATAGAGCTGAAATTTAAGAGCCTCCAATTTCCTGCACCACAGTAAAGACAAAAAGACACACATTCTAGCCATGCTGCTTCTGCTCCTGTCAGTGCCTTGAGCCAACTATCACTTTTGAACAGCTGCTGGCCCTGTGATGACACAGAGGCTTCTCTGGTTATCCCTACCCCCTGCTTTTTTTCCCTTCCAAAGCTTTCACATATTGAGAATGAAGTGGTGGCTGCAGATTATTTCATAGTAACCATCAATAAGCAAGGACAGCCACAGAAAACCAATCAGATGTCCCAAGAGACCACACTGAAGTGGGACACAAGTGTCAATGCATTTGACATAGCAATGCTACATTCATTACCTCATGACAGGAACTTCTGAGGCTGATGGGGCCCACACATGATAGGGGACATACAACAATGAGGAAACACTAGATGGGTATAAAAATATAGCCTTTATGACTTCATCTTAGATCCCATTCAATTTATTAACCATCCCAGGAAGTGTTGGCACTGTAACATTTTAAGAATTTAGTACAAAACAAGAAACTTCTGGGGAAAGGTTGAAAACACATAAATGAACAAATAAATCCATATTATTACAGGTGATAAAAAAACAAATACAAATTAAAAGTGGATGATAGGTGAAAAGAACAGAAACAGTGCTCACTTCTGAGGTACCATCTTGAACGGCCTGGTTGACTGAGGCCTGGATGCAGGACCTGATGTCTGAGTAGAGCTCTAGAGGAGGGAGGTGAGCCATGCAAGGGGGTGGGGACATTAAGCAGTTTGGTGCTCAGAGGAGGAATTGTTCACCTGCAAAAAATTGTTCACTGTCAGGCCCTAGACAGTGGAGCTGGAGAGCTGGCATGGGGCAAAGGGAGCACAGCTGGGGAGGAGAGCACAGAGATTCCTGGGACAAAATCTCAGAGCTTGTAAATCCCTCTGAGAAGCACTGGATTTTATGAGTGAGGTGGAATTGTGGCCATTGGGTGGAAACTCAAAATAAACACAATAAATATTGCCTTCAAAATATCAGAATAATTTGTCCATGGATGTTTGAGATTTTAAAGATGAACACGCTCTTCAATTTTTCTGACACTTAGTCTACATTAATATGGACAAAAACCAGAATATAAATTAATTATATTTGATTGTGAATAGTTGTGTCTGCCTAGGAAAAAAATAGTTGCATTTATTGTTTTTTAGGTATAAAAATGTTGAACTCAATAACTTGGTCATATCTGGCAATAAAATACTGTGCCATGTATGATTTGTGTAGAAAAATAGGGCCTGAAAATAAAATGGAATGAAAATAAATTGGGGCAATAATATCAAATAATGTTAACATCTCTTTATGTTATCACTGATAATGTACAGTTCTAATAATATGTGCTAAAGATGTTTCATCACTTAAAGGAAATAACTCTCTGGTAGAGCTGATTACAGGGGTACATTTAAACAAGGATGGAATGAAAAGAGCTCTTAAACACATAATGGGCCTGTCAATCAGCCCACTGTTCCTGGATATGGTCCCTTCTTTTTCTGATGAAGGCCATGCCTTCAAGAGCAAATCTACATTCCAAGCCAGTCACCATCACCATTGCTTATGTGGCATACATGGGTGAGAGGGGAGCTACATCAACATGATCAGTAGTGCCCTAGGAGCAGCGCTGCTTTAATTCAGTAATGTTGAATTTGTATAAACAATTCCCTCTACAAAACACCTGGAAACTCAAACACCTAATAATTTCAAGTGAAGGTTTTCTGCTCACTGTGAGGCACATTTTATTTAGTAGATTTGTCAGAGTCCGGCTCTGGCAAGGGGTCTCAGGAGACGAATGGATGGTGAGGAGGTAGCGAAAGGTGGCCAAGAAACAACACAGACATGAAGTGAAGGTGCTGAATCCCAAACTTTACTTGTGAAGTTAATCATATATACTTTTCATTTTTGGCAGGCTCCCAGTATGTTGTGGTTATAAATAAAGAATCATTATTCAAAGAAACAAAGTGTTACGTAGCTACAATTAGATAAAAAGAATATATCTTGGCTTATGAATAAGCAAGCATTTTTACTTTTAGTTCACATTTTGCTCTGAGCTGTTTCTGCTTAGTTAGCTTTTAATAATAGTTAGAAATGTCCCAGACTATTGGCCTGTACCTTGACTATTCTATCTTGACTTACTGACTAGAACTGGCACCGAGGTTATGGCATATGGTTAACTTGAAAAGAGAGGCTACTAATTTTATGCAAACAAGAGTAAGAACACCAAACCATTGTGCGCAGGAACAAGAACAAGTTGTCCAGTACCAAGCATTAATCTGTCTTCTTATTATTAATTTTTCTTTTCTAGATTTTAATTTAATTTCTCAAAAACTTCCTTGACTGTTTTCCTATAGGGGATTTCTCATTAAACATTAACAATTTACATTCCACAGCTGAATCATTGCATTTAGAGCAAATAGATTTATTCTTTGGAAGTGGTTGCATTAATTGGGAAAGTCATGTTTTTTCCTTCATACTTAATGGTCATATGAGAAGTCGCAAGTATACTTATTAACAGGAATATAAAAACAAACCAGCCCATTCCCAGAAACATACTGCGCTCCTCCAGAGGTTGAATACCTTACACCATCCACCTCAGTAGGGCCTTTCCTTTGCCTGAGTCAGGGGAGGGGCGCAGCATAGATTGATAATATAATAATTCCGCTTCTACACCTATATCTACTTTATAGAGTTATAATTTCTTTTTGAATGTGAGTGTTTTTCTTTCAAAAACCAAGAGCCACATTCCTAATTCTATATATATACAATTCATAGTATTTTTAAGATTCTACTCAAGAAACTGTCATAATAATATTGAAAATCGTCTTCACAGATGTACGTCTGGTCTAACTGGAATGCATGCTGAACTCTTTTCTGTAAACATCATCAAGAGGAATGGGATCACTGCTAGTGGCCAGACATTACCTGAAGAGGGCCTGGAGCTGGGAGGTGGGTGTGTCACTCCCAGATCTCCATGGTACCCAGTGCAGGACATGCCCCATCCATGTCCTGGTGAGTGTGAGTGCGCCTCACCTCTGCTCCACAGGAACTTTCCTTCTGCTTAAACTGCTGCAAACTCACTAGCCCCTAGGAAGGCTATGCCCCAACCACAGCAGACAAGCAAATGAGGAGCAAGAGGAAGGCTCCCAAAGCTTCTGCTTCCAAAAGAACTCTACCTTCTGTCACTTTTCTTTTGCAAGCATGAGTCCTGAAGTGACGCTGACATCAAAGAGGAAGAAAAAGGTTTACTGCTCATGGTGCATCAAGGGAAATCTTCCCCTTGTCTCCAGAGATAGTGATCATACCACCTCAGTCATATAGGAAGACACCACATGTGGATAAATCTGTACCTTCCATTCTGTGTTTTGGTACAAGTGCACATTTGACACAATGTGAAAAGACAAACACAATGTCTTACTGTCAGAATTCTGACTCACTTCTCTCCAACAACTGTAGAGTTAGCTGGTCATACACTCAAGTTGATTCCCTGGGTTGTACATCATTCCCCTTGGAGTAGTGAAGGGGGAGTTGCTGCTCAGAGCACATGACTTCCTGATTCAGGGTCCACATCAAGCAGAACACTGCTCACAGAGTAGGCTGGGAATAGCAGAGCTCCTACGTCACCCACACAGCATTCACCAGTAAACACAGGTGCCAAGTCAAGGATCAGAGAAAGACAAGGACTTGCTGAGCATCAGAAAGACAATTAGAGAAACAAAGCACAGTGAACAGAGAAGTCTCAAGTCACAATCAAAGTACCAGCAACACAACTGGGTGTGTACCCTGGTTCTCCTTAGTTCAAAGTTTGAAAGGTGAATCTATTAAAAATAACCATTATTTGTTCAAAAGTATGCAAGATACAAGGTTATAGATCATGACAACTTACCTTGAAAATATGAGGAGGGAGTGGAGTTAAAATGGAGTATTCACATTTATGTATGTATATTTGTGAGGCTGGTGACAGAGCGCAGGTCCCTATGCATCCTAGACAAGTGCTGTACAACAGAGATACACCTGTCTTGTTTTAGTTTTTTTTTTTGAAGGTAAACAAAATTAAGTAACCGTTTGATTAATATAGCCTGATATTACTGTAAAATAGTCTCTACAGAGTTTGTGGTAATCACTAAGCAAAAAAACCTGATGCAATGAAAATCAAAAGCAAAGATTCAAAACATAAAAATAGATGAAATTGCTTAACTACATGGAATTCAGTAAGAAAAAAAAGAATTAACATACAGCAAAAATAGAAAAAAAACAAGGGAAAGTAATAAGTTCTTACCTATTAATAATTACATCATTTGAACATCAAATGAATAAAAATTGAACATACAATGAATAAATTCTTTGGTTCTAAAATGTTAAGCAGCTGAATGGTTAAAAACACCAAAGAGCAACCCCATATGCTTCCAAGAGACCCCTCACATGTGAGAACACACAGAGGAATGTGCTGAAAAGAAGAGGATATTCCATGAATGGAAGCCAAAGAGAGCAGCCAGCTAGGCTTGAATTCAAATAAAATGACTGACCTGACGCTGAAAGAAAGAAGAGTTGAAGTCACCTTATTTATACAGGAGATTATTTAGCAGGAGAGAAAAGCATACCCAATATATAAAGCAAAACTCTTTGCTGTGAGGACAGAAACAGCAGTGTCATAATGACAGACACCTTCAACACCTGCCTTCAGCAATGGGAACCTCAACCAGACAGAAATCCAACAGGGCAGCCCTGGGTTTAACTGCACCTGAAACCAAGTGGATGCAGTGGGCAGGCAAGAACATGGCCCCCAATGTGTTCTTATCCAAAGATTCTGGCATCTACCCAAGGAGATGGTGTTAGACCAGGACACAAAGAAAAGACCACTGACTCCAATTAAAATCAAATTAAAGCAAGCTTATTATTTCGACCAGCCAGGCTTCCTCTCCCAACCAAAACCGCAGGAACAAGACAGCACTGTATCTTTCATGCAGCCTAGATTTATAGCCCACAAAGTTACACAAAGGGGGGTCACAAAAAACAAAACTCTGAGGACCATAACACTAATGCTAGTTTACATTTCTGGCCCCAACATCAGAATTTATGAAGGTCATTAGAGCCTCAGTGAGGGTCCTTATCTTGGCCAAGGAAGACCAAGATTTATGAAGCATCATTAAAGTTTAGAGAGGGCTGCTATCTGGTCAGAGAGAGCCAGGCATGAGTGAGTTCAAGGCATGGGCAGGCATTTCAAGCAAGATCAGAATTTGCAGTAATTTATAGTAAAGCCAAAATTAGATTTTCATGTGGCGAGATGGCTCCCAATTTTAAGAGGGAATCAGACTGGGCCTATCACAATAAAATTTTTAACCGATTCACCAAACACTGCACAGAAATACCTTAAAAGGTAAAATGGCAAAGTGAAAACAAAATAAAATGAAAGAACACAAAATCAGCAGTTCAATAGAGAAAATAAACTAGTAACTTGTAATGACAGCATGAGTACATTTTGGGAGGTGCCATTTCAGTAAATCCTCGTGTTGGAATCACATAGCATGTGTCTTGCCCAGCCAATTTCTGAAGGCCCCCTTGACATCTTTATTCCTCATGCTATAGATGAAGGGGTTCAGAACAGGAGTAAAGATGGTGTAAAATGCAGAGACTACTTTGCTGTGGCCCACTGAGTGGTAGGACCTGGGTCTCATGTAAATGACCATGAGGGTGCCATAGAACATCCCTACCACAACCATATGAGGGGAGCAGGTGGTTAAGGCTTTTTTTCTGGCTGCAGCAGAATGCATTCTTAACACAGCAGCCAGGATGAGACTGTATGAGGCCACAATGAGAGACAGAGGGATCAAGAGCATCAGGATGCAACAGATGTACATGAAAAACTCAAAAACAGTGGTGTCCGCACAGACAAGGCGCATCAAGAAAGGTGCCTCACAGAAGAAGTGGTCTATCTCCCTGGAGTGGCAGTAGGGGAAGCTCAGAGTGGCACTGGCTTGCATCAGGCCATCAATTCCTCCCAAAAGCCAGGAGCCTGCTACCAGTTGGGAACATAGCTTGTGGCTCATGAGAACATGGTAGCACAATAGGTGGCATATGGCCACATAGTGGTCATAGGACATGGCTGCCAGGAGGAAGCACTCTCCCCCTCCCAGAGTGAGTAACAAGAAGATCTGGGAACCACAGCCAGCAGAAGAGATAGACCTGGAGTTCAGCAGGTAGTTGGCTGCCATTTTGGGGATGATGGTGGAGACCAGCATCAAGTCCATGAGGGAGAGCTGGCTGAGCAGGAAGTACATGGGGGTGTGGAGTCTGGGGTCTGTGTGGATGAGCAGGATCATCAGGATGTTGCTCACCAGGGAGGCGATGAAGGTCATGAACACCAGAGAAAACAGGACTCGATGGGTCTGTGTGTGGTCAAAGAGCCCCAGGAGAATGAAGTTCATCGCCGTGGGGTCAGTGGAGTTCTCCATGGCTATGGGCAACCTGGAAGGCAGGAGAATGTCTGAAGAATTTGGCCTGGTTAAAATGAGGATCTGGAACTTCCTTAAAATGGCTTGGTCACCTGACAGAAAGCCTTATCCTGGAGGCCTAGTTATTTAATTTTCTTCTCTCCAGCAAAACATTTTCTGTAGCATTCATGGTTCATAGCTTCCAGGAGTTTAGTATATTCTCAATTCCAGCTAAATTAGAAAAAATGTATACATGGCCTTATACAAGCCTCTCTCTCAGGTTGCAGCAGAGTGCTAGTCTGAGAAGGCTGATGCTTGGCCTGTGATTGCCAGTGTGATGCCTTTCATGACATCCTGGCCCAAAGAAGCCATGTTGTGTAATCTCAGGTTTCTACATTGGAATATCTCCCTGTTGGAGGACTTTTGAATTCATGTAGATTAGTGGATGTTGCATTTTCTCTTGTGATTGTAACTTTTCAGTTTTCTCAAACTTGTATTGAAAGGAGTTTCTGGAGATTTCCTTCAATGCTAGGATGAATTGAAATTTAAAATTTAAATAAGCAATCTAAACAAAAATGTATAACCACTGAAATCAGACTTTGCTGTTTAGGAAAGAAAACATGACTAAATTTCTCTAATCCACAAAGGCAGGGGTGTGCCCCACCATGCCCACCTCCTCACCTGTTCACCACTTCTCCTCCTGATCAGGAGCCATTGGGCAGTACAACACCCTCTGGGCAACTGTCTTCCACATCTAGTGGGTACTCAAAGAGCTCCTATGTTAGACTGAAAATTCCTATTTTAAAAGTTGATAATTTCTTAGAGGAACTTAAATAACATGAAGAAACAAACAGTGCTATTTGCAGGCTCTCACACTTAAGTAATCCTAGGTTCTTACAGGCAGGAGACAAGCGCCAGTCTGTTAATTAAGACTGGTCCAAACAAGCTTCTTCACATGAAGTTAGGGTGGATTATGAACAGGACACAGAGCCTCTCCATTAATCACAGGATGGCTCTCTTGTAACTGAAACCTCCAGATGGTGTTTCTCTGCCATGAAGTCCTGCATGGGTGAAAGGCTCTCTTCTCACACCTCAGTGAGACTTATCTTCTCCTTATAAATTTAAGTTTGTACAGAGAATAATAGATTAATGAGTACCAATACAAAAATGCATGGGTTCAGTCATAATCTATGTGTAGCAGGCCATTTCTCATTTATTTTTTCAATTTAATTAAAAACCAAGATAAATTTTGTAAGTGGGCAGCACACCTCTAATAAACACTGCAGCTATACTAATGTAGTATGCCAACAATGCTCTTTAAATTTAAATATTTAGATGTTCTTGTTATCAAAACAACCATTGTTCTAATTATCATATTTAACATTATTGTTATTATATTGAACATATTACTGTCACACCCTCTTAATTGCATATGTATATGTACATCCAGTTTACCAATTCTTAATCACTGCTGCATCAGTTAGACATTATGCATATAGCATATTATACTTATAAATGCCTAGTAACACTCTAATACTCATATTGTGATCTAAGTCCTTTATATGTGGTAAGAGTTTCTGTAGTAATCAATCTTAAATTGTTACCTTTATTTTTTTGAGGATAAATGAATCCCTTACTTTCTCACTATATTCAGCTGTCAATCTTTTTCAATTCCTGCAGCTGTGATGTTGTTAGGTATTTTCAGGAGCAGTAATAATTTGCCAGTCATAAAACCATGAAAATAAGTTTTGAGTCACATTTCCCAACATACCAAGGCAGAAACTGTTCTACTCCTTGACCCCTGGATTAATCTGCAAACTCATTGTAAAATATTTTCCTCTTCTTTCTATTGAAAATGTTTCTTACACATCTTGTTTTTTTATATACAATTGCTTTATTTTATCATTTATATATATTGTAGATATCTTCCCTGAACTATTTTATAGAATCCAAAATTTTATAACACTATTTAGCACCAAACTTTGCATTATATACACCCATGTTGGTGGACTTACATGCTGTTACTCATATGAGGGTGGGCTGCATTATGTGAGTAGCTTTTCAAATCTGAATTCTCTGCATAATTTTGGAATAAAGGTGCCACTGATTGCTATGTAAACTATATTCATAATCACTGTGAGTTTGGTATTGATTTTCACTGTTAGCAAATAGTGCTATCATAAATCTCAGTCTTACAAATGCACTGGTCCAAGCTTGTCTTCCCATTTCTTGGTGTGGATGGAAAGGCTGTGCTCTGTAACTGGCTCAACCACAGATGAAGGAGGGCTTGCTGTGACTAAGCCAGGCAGCACAGTGTACCTTGGATAGAGGTGTGATTACTGGTAGCTAAATTAGCCTGAGAGTGGAAGAAAAGCATCCAAGTCCTGCATAAATCTACTCAGAAAAGGTTTGTGAGATGTGGGGCAGGTCACCAGCCCCCTGAGACATGCCCCGGCAGGTCCCAGACTTGAGAGATCCTCACACTGCCCTGGAGGCTTTCAGCCCTGGCTTCCTGCTGCTGTGGATTCACTCTCTTTTTTTTTTATTTTTTATTTTTTTTATTTTTATTTTTTTTATTGTTGGTCGTTCAAAACATTACATAGTTCTTAATACATCATATTTCACAGTTTGATTCAAGCGGGTTATGAACTCCCAACTTTACCCCGTATACAGATTGCTGTATCACATCAGTTACCCTTCCATTGATTGACATATTGCCTTTCTAGTGTCTGATGTATTCTGCTGTCAGTTCCCCTCCCCTCCCCTCCCCTTTTCTCTCTCTACCCCTTCTACTGTAAAACATTTCTTCCATTTGTATTATCTTGTCTTACCCCTCCTTTCCTCTTATATATCATTTTGTATAACCCTGAGGATCGCCTTCCATTTCCATGCGATTTCCCTTCTCACTCCCTTTCCCTCCCACCTCTCATCCCTGTTTAATGTAAATCTTCTTCTCAAGCTCTTCGTCCCTACCCTGTCCTTGTTTACTCCCCTTATATCAAAGGGGTCATTTGGTATTTGTTTTTTAAAGATTGACTAGCTTCACTCTCTGACCTGTGTTTTATAAAAACAGCAACAGCTGTGCCGACACCAGCTTCCCAGGAAATCTGCCCAGCATAAAATACTTTAATGTGATTTGCACTCTCTATAAATATGTGAAGAAGAAAATCATTTGACACTAAAAGTATTTCAAAACATTTTTGTGATCTGATGAACTTTTCACTCACTGAACACTTCTTTCTATTTAAATTTCCACATGAAGTATCCTGTGGAATGTCTGCATATTAACAAGTGGACACCTAAAATCCAGAAATTTATGTGAGTTGTTAAGACAAATTCTAAAAATTAAAGAACTATTATGCATTTGTCTTCCTTTCCTTATCTCAATAGAATCATTTCTTTTAATAATGTGCTTACAGAAATACAGATTTGTGGTCTGGGGACTTAACCTTAAAAATCTATATATCTTACCAGTAGATGGATATAATTAGGAAACTTAAATCAATATTCACCTCAACTTTATTCTGTACAGACTGGATGGACTAACAATATGTATTAGAATAGTATGCACTCCTTCCATTTTTTGGTGATTACAAAAGAAAATTCATTCAAAAACGTTGTAGCATGCATGACCCTTCAGTTCCACAAATATTGCCCATAATTATTAAGTTTAGAATATTATTACAATTGGTCATGAATAGATACTGCCTACCCAAATATTTTGGAAAAATAAATAAGTACTTTAGGATTATAATATTGTGTGTGTGGTTGTGTGTGTGTGTGTGTCAACATCACTTTGGACTCTGAACTTTGTCCATGTTTCATAAATTCTTTAAATACAAAATAGTCCCACAAGAGCACTGCTAATTTAATCATCGTAAGGCTATTGTGCCCTTTCATTATTAGTCTTGAAATTCTTCATAAATTAGCAAATTAATTTTAATTAGTAAAATTAATATACTTAAAGAATTGAATTAGTAAAATCAATATGATAAAGAATTATTTTGAGTTAATATATCATGGATATTTTCATGTATACTATAATTTTCACAATTTTTTTTCAAATTTGGAAGCATTAAGTCAAATGATAAAATTCTAGAATGTGTTTATCACACAAAAAAATAGATGTTGTGGCCAAATGAATACATTTATGAATGCCTCCATACAATTAATTTCAAGAAACATTTGTGGGGACAAAGAATTGTCAGTTCATTGCCTTTTCCTCTCTATATTGAAAACAATGACATCCTGCTGTTGCTTATTTTCCAGCTACATAAGCTTTGTGATTATGGGGAGCTCACTTCTTACATCTATAGTGTATGTCCACCCACTTCAGTGTGGTTCCCCAGAATGAAAAAAACTACAATCTTTCCACCGAAGGTGCATGTCATATATCTTGCTGACCAATACTTAAATTTGTCCTGAATAGGGTAGTTTTCTTCAATCAATCACAGAATTTACCATAAAGCACCCTTCACTAGGTCTCCCAGGGACAGAGTGTTAGCTCACTTCCAACATGGATTATTACAGCTGTGGCAAATATCGCCCTAAGCCCCACTTGGTCAAGGATAATCTTATCTAATGTTACAACAGATAAATGAGGCAGACTGTGTTTACATTTTAGAATTGCAGATGTATGATTCTTCAATCTGCATTTGGGGTAAAATTGGGAGTTCATAACCCACTTCAATCTAATGTATGAAATATGATATGTCAAGAGCTCTGTAATGTTTTGAACAACCAATTAAAAAAAACGAATTGCAGATGTAGAAAGAGAGTATTTAGAAAATGGGTTTTTTTAGTTTCCTGAAAAATCAAAGGGAAATGTTTGTTCTTAAACTAGAGAACATGACTCCAGAATGCAGGCCTGAGAGAGTCCTCCTAGGTTTCCCCATTCCCAGGTTTCATTACAATTACAACAGTGTCAAGACTCATGTACTGAATAAATCAAATAACATGAAATAAATAATGGACTTTCCAAGGCTTAGGCTGCATCCAGGGATAAGCTTTCTGGTAACTGACAAGTTAATTCAAGTAGGGCACACCACTGTGATAGTCATTCTCAGCAGATGCAGTGCCCCAAACACCCTTATTGCACAAAGAAGTAGGTGAGAAATACTTTATTAATTTACCACAAATGAAAACTCTTTGACTATAGGAATGCTGACCTAACCCATGGGAAGCAGTGGCTCTGTCCCCCTTGTAGTTTTAGTCACTAGCCAACCCGTCAGTGTGTTCCAGTGAACTCCCCCATTCCACAGGAGTGGGTTGAGGGCAAGCAGGTGGGCTTGTGCATGACATAATTACTGGTTTCTACTATGGCAGTGACAGGTCCTGAGGGGTAGGCACACCTGTCTGCAGTCGGTGTTTTAAAATGTGGATAGAAGCCGTATCCCAAAGTCATAAGAAAAACACAGGAGTGAAGACAGAGTGATTAATCTGTTACTGTTTCCTAGTCAGCTCTCACTTCATCATAGAAATCACTGCTCTCAACTACTGAAAACCTCCTGGAGTTAGGTACACAGGTTTAAGTGAGAAGATTCACTGCATTTATCTAACCCAGAGCTGAACCTGAGTACCTCTCACTGTTCCTGAATTCTTTATCAATATTTTTTGCCTAATTTCAACCTGATAAAATGAAATCATTTAATTTAAGCATAGAAAATATGTAGTGTCTGTAGAAATTGATAGGTTTTCTACAATTACTGTGTTGATGCACAAACATTCAGACTTCAGTTTCTCCTGATACTATGCACTGCCTGTTGGAATAGCTTACTATCAACTACACTGTGATAATTTTAAAAATATAATTTGTTCATTAACATGGGTGAAAATGTAGAGCTAACCTTGTACCTGGAAAAAACCTAAAGGAAGGAAAATCACCTTGAGTAAACTGAAGTTGTCACTTCTTTAAGTTCCTTTTCAATAGACAATGAGAACTATTATACAACTATGAAATTGTTAACAAGGAACCCAAAGTGACAGTTACAATGGTCATGCTATTTGACAAAAGTAACAGTTATGTTTTGCAAATTTTACAAAATGTGTTTGCAAAGAGTAAAAGGAAAGTTAAGAGATTATTGGATGAGATCAAGATACTTTAATTCTTGATTTTAAAATTATGTATAGGCCTTAAAAATATGAAAAAAAAATTGACAGCAATGTAAGCTTTAGAGAACACTACCTCTTTCCAGCACTCAGGCTAAGTCTTGGCACTGACCTGCCTCCTGAGCAGCCACTGTGCAGGGCCCGGAGCTCCCATGTTCTGGCCCTGGACCACTCTGTACTTGTATAAAAGACTCTGTTGCTTGTGTAAAATGAGAGGCACCCATCCAAAGTCCTAGAGCACCTTACCATCAGGCTAAGGAAGTCTCAACAGGAGCATGTTCACTAGGATGAGGTGACAAGACATTTTCTCTTCTTATTAGCTCAATGCAGATGATTCTCAAATCCCAGGATATTGGATCCCTGAAGCAAACTTCCTGCAGGGCTAGTGCACTGTTATTACCAGGATATGATTCATTGAAAGGAGGCAGATTTCCAACAGTAAATGAGATGGTACTTGTAAATGAATTCTCTCTTTCCTGGGAATGCAATCCACTCTGTTGTCCTGTACTTTAGCAATATCCATGCGTCAAGAAAGATCTGAAAGTTACAGAGGACAGAGTGTCTTAGAAATACCTTGCTCTAAAATATGTTATTTTAAAGTGGAAAACAAAGTTTGGACTAAATGTTACTCAAGAAAATAAAAAGTTGTGAAAGAAGTAATTCGGATGAGAACAAAATAAGTCAAAGTAAAAAACAAAATAGTTAATCTCTGAGTATTTTATTTTTATTTTCATGGAGTTGAATTTGTACCAATTACTTTTTCCTTTGACTTTTTTTTAAAAGAGAGAGTGAGAGAGGAGAGAGAGAGAGAGAGAGAGAGAGAGAGAGAGAGAGAGAGAGAGAGAATTTTTAATATTTATTTTTTTTAGTTCTTGGCGGACACAAAATCTTTGTTGGTATGTGGTGCTGAGGATCGAACCCGGGCCGCACGCATGCCAGGCGAGTGCGCTACCACTTGAGCCACATCCCCAGCCCTTTCCTTTGACTTTTATACAAATAATATCTATACATTTTCACAACACATTAATGTTTCATTATTTTATTTTAAAATTAAGAGCTTTGCAAGCTTGCCACATGTCTTCCCTGAAAATTATTATAGGTTTATAAAAATTCACCAGTTAGAGATAAAACATATAGTCTGACCACCTGAAACATCATTTTTGAAATTCTATTTTTATCATTTTTATCCAATATTTTATATTTTAGCATAAAATATTTCTATAAAATTTCAGATTCTCAATATCATTATTCTTCCAATGGAAATGGAAGACTGTGTTAAAGGGTTTACTCTAGGGCTGGGGTTGTGGTACAGTGGTAGAGCGCTTGCCTAAGATGCATGAGGCATTGGGTTCTATCCCTAGCACAACATAAAAATACTGAACAAAACAAAATGCATAGTAGAACCAAACGTGTAAGTTTCATTGTTTAAAGTAAAATAAAAGAGGATGAAGATATATTACACAAATACACAATTAGTAAAAACAGTTCATCTTCAGCCACTGAATTAAAGTGAGTGTTTGAAAATACACAACAAACAACTGAATATATAATTTCATTTTTTCTTTTATACTAAATTTAATATAGCACTTTAAATGTCATATATGGTCCATGAATGAACTACCAAGTTGGGCTCCTTGGGGAGACTACATGCTTTATTATTTCTTTCCAAAAAAAAAAAAAATACATCCAGTTAACAAAATTTAAAAAAAAAATCAGACAGTAAAATACTACAAAAATATAGAACTTTCACAGCAATCAGGGGAAGCCAAGCTAAAAACAAAATAAGTTACCAAGACACTCACTAGAAGTTCTAAAAAATAAAGTCTGATAACAATGGATGCAAAAGAATATTGAGCAAGCACTGTAGTGGTGGAAATGTCATATTAACATTCTGTTTCAGCAAACAAGAAAAAGTTCATCATCCACCTACCTAAATAATAGTTATTAAAAACAACAACAACAACTTTTGATCCCACAAATAAGCTTTAATTTCCATAGATCCAAACTGAACATAGTCCAGACATCCTCCAAAACACATGGGGTAACACATTGTGGCATTTTAGACAATAGAAGACCTGTAGGAATTAAACAGGGTGAAGAACTGGTGAGAGCAGAGTTGCAGAGGAGTTTTTAAACCGAGAGAAAAACACAGGATGTAGGACTATTCATCATGGGGTTCCAAGGACAAGAATAGAACAGGCCAAACTAAATGATGGGATAAACAGCAGACCCATGGTTCTTCTTGAGGGTGCTTCACTGGTGGTGGAGGGACTTGGGAGGCTGGTTCATGTAACCTTTCTTGATTACAGTGTAGACTATTAAGCTAGTGTTTATTGAAATTTCTTGAAAGAAAATGCTGTGTTGTGAGCATCGTACTTCTTAAAAAGTATACCTCAGTTGAAACATAGATAATAATCCCAAAATTGCTGGAATAGTGAATTCATTTTTTGAGTAAAAGTTCATTAAAACATGTAGGTTTATTGATAAGTAAAATGTGGGGGCAGAAATACAGATCCAAGGGAATCCAATTGTTCTCCCTTATCTCTGGTTTTGTGCACCATAGACTCAGTTACCTGCAATCAACTACAAACTGAAAACTTAAAATTTAAAAATCCAGAAATACATATTCCATAAGTATAGAATCTGGCACAGCAATGCTCCAGTCTGACCTGAAAAGATGAACCTCTCTACTTAATGAGAAAAGAATTATAGGCAGAGGTTGCAGAGATCTTTGCTAAGTATAAATATACATGTGAAACTGCAGAGGAAAAAGAAAAGCATGCTACTTTTGCTCTTGAACTTCAATTTTCAAAAGTTATGGCCACAGCAGTCAGTGTTCAGCTAAGGTCAACAATGTTTTCAAAGAGAGAATCAGTGGTTCCAGGTATCCCCTGGGCAATGTGGATCCTGTCTCTAATTCATAAGGAGGGGTCCCTGTAATTACAACTCTAAAAATCCCACCACTCACTCTGCCCAACCACAAAAGCTGGGACAATTTAGTCTATTGTTAATAAAGTGTCAAGGCCACACACTGGCCACACACTTTCTCAGGGCCCCCTTGACCTCACTGTTCCTCAGGCTGTAGATGAGGGGGTTCAGCATAGGGGTAAGGATGCTGTAGAAGGCTGACACCACCTTATCATGGTGAGCTGACCTGTAGGATTTGGGTCTCATGTAGATAAAAATGGCAGCTCCATAAAAGAGCCCCACCACAGCCACGTGTGAGGAGCAGGTGGCAAAGGCCTTCTTGCGGGCTTCTGGGGAGCGCATGTGGAGGACAGCGGCTAGGATGAGACTGTAGGAGGTCAGGATGAGGCAGAAGGGCACCAGGAGCATCAACACACAGCAGATGTACATGACATTCTCAAAGACAGATGTGTCAGCACAAGCCAAGCGCACCAGTGTGGGGGCCTCACAGAAGAAATGGTCTATCTCTCACCTGCTGCAAAATGGGAAGCTAAGGGTAACAACTGCCTGCATCAGCCCATCAGCTGCTCCCAGGAACCAGGACCCCATGGTCATCCTCAGACACAGTGGCCAGCTCATGAGCATGGGATAGCGCAGAAGGTGGCATATGGCCACATAGCGGTCATAGGACATGGCTGCTAAGAGGAAGCACTCCCCACCACCCAGAGTGAGAAGGAAGAAGATCTGGAAGCCACAGCCAGCAGGGGAGATGGACTTGATTCCAGTCAAGTAGTCAGCAGCCATTTTGGGCACAGTGGTGGAAACAAGCATGGCATCTATGAGGGACAGTTGGCTCAGGAGGAAGTACATGGGCGTGTGGAGCCGGAGGTCCCACTGAATCAGGAGAATCATGAGGGCATTGCCCACTAGAGCCGTGAAAGCTATTGTCAGAACTATCCCAAAGAGAAACTGTTGGGCCCTGGAGTGGCCCAAGAGACCTAGGAGAATGAAGACAGAACTGGTGTTCCCACTTTCCATGATTTCAAACAACAGAAGAGACACTGTCAGTGGAAACATAGGAGAGAGATTAATTGTTTTAAATGCCCTTTGTTATTTATATCCTTCTAAATAATCACATGTGTAATAATGAAACCTATTTCAAATCTTTCATCTCTCATTTTTCTTCTTGTTTTTATTTTTGGTGCTGGGGATTGAACTCAGGGGTGCTCGGCCACTGAGCCACATTCCCAGCACTGTTTTGTATTTTATTTTGAAACAGGGTCTCACTGAGTTCCCTAGTGCCTCACCATTGCTAAGGTTGGCTTCTAACCTACAATTCTTCTGTCTCAGTCTCCCGAGCTGCTGGGATTACAGGCATGTGCCACCACGCCTGGGTTCATCTACTTTTTAAACATGTTTAAATCAAGATAAAATTAACTAAAAGGGTTTTTTTTTGTCATTTTGAAGTTTCACATGATAAATGCTTCATAGGTTGAGTGTTGATTAATTGGCAAACCAAATTCTAATTTTTGAGAAGTTGCAACTGACATGCAAGAGAGGCTTTTTAGTGAATTGGTGCCCAAATAAATGGGTGAGCAGGAAATGGTGTACGTGTGTCATTCATATTGATGCTTTAATGGTTTCCGGCATGATCAATATTCTTAGAGATGAATTGTCAATATCTTACTTTCAAAAACTGATGTACTTAATAATGAAGATTCCAAAGCTAAAACACATGAAACTTGGTTAAACTACCCAAATCATGATGTTTTCCCTGACACTGACTGAATCTGGAAAGCCCTTTCTAAAACTGGAGGGCTTACCTTCTCAGATCTAGAAGGCAGGAAGACAGCGTCTGCAGACAGAAGCATAACTTCATGTAAAGTTGGTAGTACCTTAGTTACTTCCACAGTTTTAAACTTAAGGTAATCAGTGGTTCTTTGAGTTTGTTAGTTAGTGTGGAGATCTATTGCTCAATGCACTCTCTCATTAATCCTTCAACAGTGCTTTGTATTGATTTAAAAGTGCACTATCTACTGGGTAAGAAAAAATCTGGTTCTTTATTATAAAAGTGTGCAGAAACATTAATTTCTTCCTCATTCCCCATAGAATCAAAATCTTTAAATCAATTTTTGTCTTTGATCGTCAGCTAGAACTGGATGAAGAAGCCCAGAACTGGACAGATATGGCTACTAGTCTGTCCTCAGGGATGCTGCCTGCTTCATCATACTCACATGGCAGAAGGTGTGCAGCTCTTAGTGAGTGCCAAGATCCACCCTAAGTCCAAATGCTAGTCGTGACTGGAGAGCATCCTGCCTTGGATTGCTCCATCCTGTGGACATACTTCTTTGTAAAATATGTCTTTACCTGCCAACCTCTGTGCTCTGCACACCCCTGAATCACTGAAGCATGATCTGTGTGCCTGGTAACCAACCACATGAAAACCCTGGCCATGGCTCTCACTGGCTTCCCAAGGCTGGAGGAAACTCCAACCCATTCTTCCTTACTCCAACTCTTCAGTGTTAAAGACGGACTAAGCTTAAAACCTGTTTCGAAATCATTATGTAATTCAGTAATTCTAGGATGTTGGGCAAGTTCCTTTAATTTTTTGCACTGTATTAAACATCTTTAAGTGAACAGTGACACAGTGATCTTAATTATATTCAAATATCAGTACAATCCTCACCAGTGTCTACCTTGAAAACTCTTTTCAACTCCCCCAAATGAAACCATGCACCATTAGAGAGAACTCCCTGTTCTTCTCCCAGGCCACTAGCAGCCTCCATTCTCTCTCTCTCCATAAATTGGTGACTCTAGGAAGTGCACCTGGAGGAAGTCACTCCTGTCCTTGTCTGTTTGCACTACGTGCTGTCCATGACCTTGACTTGGGTGCATGGGTGCTGCTTGGTGTGTCAGAGTTTCCTCCTTCTCGAGGGTCACTAGTGCCCCACTGGCTATGCACAGCACACTTTGCTTATTCCTGTACACTTCAGTGGCCGCCTTGAACTTCTACGCACTTTCCTGAGCACTTATGTGATTTTAATGGACATTTGACAGCAGACGCTACAGCTTTTACTTTAATAAAGTGATAAGATGTCACATGAAATAGGACAACTTCAGTGATTCTTTTGCTTAAGTCATGCAAGAGAGGTTTATGAGTTTTTAGAGAATAAATTCAGCAACTCTCATGACTTTTCAGTTCATTACAAAGTTTCTACTTGTGTTTAAATCATTTTAAATTAAAAATCACTAACACTTAACTTTTCAAAGGAGATGGGGATTTATTATATACTTTTTGAAGGTAGAATGGGTATATAAATGTGATTTGCCATTACAAATGTAATTTTTCAGTCAGCATTACATAGCATTTAAATTCAAAGAAAGAGCAAATGAATTCTCCAAATAATAAAATGAATCCCAGTTAGTTATTTCTGTAAGAAATGATAATGTGTGACTTTACTAAAGTTAACTATGTATATATTTATATTACACAAATGAAGTAAGCTGACACTACTCAAAAATACTTGCAAAGCTATGCAAATAGAATGATTTGGAATTCATTTCTAGAACGATGATCATGGATACAAAGTGTTGCTAAAAGAATAATAAAGTTAACTCTGCTGGCAAATAAAATACAACATGCCATTAAAAGGAGGAAAGGAAGCTCAAATCCCAAGGTTGGGAAAATGTATTATCCTGAAAAACAAAGATTTCCTTTTTCTTTCTTCCCTCTGACTTCATGGGTTTGGAGATTTCTTACCCACATTTCCATCTGCTTCCACAGCATTTTCTCAGAGTGATGTGAAAATGGTTGCTTTTTCCATGTCTTTGCAATGCTGTGAGGAGCACAGCATTCCCCTGCCCTTCTTCCTTTTTAAAAAGCTTTTGGGTGATCATGGGAAATTTAAAGCAGTGCCTGTAATTTTCTTTTCTATACTTTTTTCATTTTTTTAAATTTATTTATTTTAATTAGGTATATATGGGAGCAGAATACATTTTTTTTTCACTTTTTTTATTATTAGCTGTTCAAAACATTACAAAGCTCTATACTTTTTTCAGACTCATTGCCAAAATTTGATATTAAAATGTTAAGTTTCTTACACAGTGTACTGAGATAATTTTCTGTAACAAATAATATCATACAGACCTTTTATTTGAGGGAACCAATGGGCTGTTAAAGAATCCAGCTGGTTAGTATCAGTTAGCACACACTGCAGCTCTCCAGGGGTAACAAGCACAGTAAGGAACAGAGGATTTTTCTCAAACTTTTTGAGCATGAAGTGCTAGGACTGGCATCCCCTACCCACGTGAGGGGACACTCACTGCAGCAGGCTGCATCTGCATCCTCTGTGAGAAGCATGGTCGCAGTCCCTGTGTGCTGCAGGAGTGACTTGCTGCTGCTTTGTCCAGCTGGAGTATATCAGTGCCCATGCACAGCTACAGGGTGTGTGACCTGTACCCACAGGGGCTGGAAGCACTCTCATTAGCCAGAGCCAAGTGATGAGACACTTCAGGGTCAAAGAGGTTTAGATTTCAGGGGTGTTTTAATGATTCCCAGGATTCTGACATACTTTGTATGCTTCAGAAAGCTATGAGTCACCAAATAATAGAGGCTCATTCTGGAGTAAAAAGAAAATGTAAATAAGTGTCCTAGGCAAAGGTCATGATTTTAAAACACATCTGTGGGTGAAGTTATAGGATCCTGGTATTTCTTTTCTGAATTCCAATAGAAGAGAAGATTAAAAACTAAAAAACTGACACCAACCACTGTCAAAAACTATAACTGGAATGAAATTAAGCCAAGGGTAAAATTCAGGTAATTTTTTGCCCCTTTTTAACTAAATTTAAGAGAATCAATGCTAAAGTACAGGTGCCAATTTGCATTTATGAAAGAGTTTTATTTTTTTGGTATGTTTGCATTTTTGTGTCTAGGTAATAACATCCATTAGAACAGCAACAAACAGTTCTGGGGAAAGCTCTCACATTTCCTATCTGTAGATGTTGACTTGTAGCAAAGTGTCCAATCCCAATCAGATGCAGAATGTGATTGATAGAGCACATGAGTACAGTCTACTTTTAAAGTCAAATCTTCTGGGGCTAGGATGTGGCTCAAGCAGTAGCGCGCTCGCCTGTCATGCGTGCGGCCCGGGTTCTATCCTCAGCACCACATACTAACAAAGATGTTGTGTCTGCCGAGAAGTAAAAAATAAATATTAAAAAAATTCTCTCTTTCTCTCTCTCTCTCTCTCTCTCTCTCTCTCTCTCTCTCTCTCCTCTCTCACTCTCTCTTTAAAAAAAAGTCAAATCTTCTTATTTCTGCTGAAATATTTATAATGATTTAAATAGCTATTGAAGTAGTTTCAATTTTAATTTCATTGAATAGATAAATGAATGAAATGAAAGAATCATACTGCTATAGTGAACTGCATATGCCAAAGTAAACTCACCTACCAATTGCTGTACAGATTGTCAAGGTGAGAAATGGAGTACTCATGGCTAGAAAGAACATAGCCTGAGGCATCCAGAGTTGAGGGGGGATTAGCAATTGAGCTTTGGTCTTGCTAAAAACTGGCCTTGAATTTATTTAAAATTGCAAAGTTAACTTAATGCCAACATGGTAGGCAGAAAATGGCTTCATAAAGACTTCCATGTAGTAATCACAGGAATCTGCCAGCATGTTAGTTCATAAGACCAAGAAAAGTTTGCCCAAGGTGAGCCAGGCCATAGTGGTCAATCCCTGCCATGTCCTTGGTGGTTGCTGCAGGGAGGGTAATGAGTGCACCTCTGAGAGCTCTGCCTCTCCTGTGAAAATGCAAGCACTAATTTTTCCTTTAGTTTCCCTAATAAGGTGAAGTACATGTCAATGGGATCAGACAGCATGTGCTACATCTTATTTTCTCCAGAATTGTATCTCTGAAATTCATCCATATAATAATAGGTACCTAAATATTAGATTTGGTGCAAAATTACCTGTTCATTCTGTTCCAATGTTAGTAGATGTTAGGCTAGTTTTCATTTTTGTTATGATAGAAATGATGCTCTCCAGACACTTTTGTGCATGTATTCAGTAAATATTTATGCAAAATTGGGGCATCTATACCTAGAAGTGAAATTGGCAGGACAAAGAGAATGTGGAGTTTAATTTTTTAGATTATACAAAAATGTCTTCTACAATGGCTTTCCCAACCAGCTGTAAAAGATTCTCCTTTATGTATGGGGCAATTTTTGTTATTTTCTTTTATTAACTTGAGACCTTCTGAGTTTGAAGTGGACATCATTTGAGTTTTGCTCATGTCTGCTAGGCTGAGGACCTTTCCAACACTGACTAACAGTGCTGTGAAGTGACACTTCAAGATGATTGGACTAGGATTAAGCCCTAACTTCTTTAATAAGACTCCTAAAGCACAAGAATTAATTCCAAGAATCAATAAATGAGATGGATTCAAACTAAAAAGCTTCCTCTCAGCAAAAGAAAAAACCAGTGAGGTGAATAGAGAGCCTACAATATGGGAACAAATTTTTACTACATGCTCATCAGATACAATATAAATCTCTAGGATATATAAGGAACTAAAAAATCTTAACACCAAAAAACAAATAACCTAATCAATAAATGGGACAAGGAACTGAACAGGCACTTCTCAGACAAAGATATACAATCAATCAACAAATATATGAAAAAAATGTTCAGTATCTCTAGTAACTAGAGAAATGCAAATCCATGCTACTCTAAGATTTCTTCTCACTCCATTCAGAATGCCAGCTATTAAGAATACAAACAACAATAAGTGTTGGCGAGGATGTGGGAAAAAAGGTACTCTCATACATTGCTGGTGGGCCTGCAACTTGGTACAGACAATATGGAAAGCAGTGTGGAGATTCCTTGGAAAACTGGGAATGGAACCACTATTTTACCCAGCTACCCCACTCCTTGGTTTTATACCCAAAGAACTTAAAAACTGCATACTACAGGGACACAGCCACATCAATGTTTATAGCAGCACAATTCACAATAGCTAAATTGTGGAACCAACCTAGATGCCCTTCAGTAGATGAAAGGATAAAGACAATGTGGTATGTGTATATACACACACACAGTGAAATATTATTCAGCATTAAAAGAGAATAAAATCATGGCACTTGCAGGTGAATGGATGGAGGTGGAGAATATAATGCTAAGTGAAGTTAGCCAATCCCCCCCAAAACAAATGCCAAATGTTTTCTCTGATTTAAGGCTGTGGTGGCCATAAGGGGGTGGGGAGCATGGGAGGATAAGGCAAAGGGAAAAGTGGGAGGGAGAGGAAGGGAAGGAGCATGGGGGTTGGAAAGACAGTGGAATGAGATAGAAAATAATACCTTAAGTACATGTATGAAGACACAAATGGTGTGACCCTACTTTGTGTACAACTAGAGATGTGAATATTTGTGCTCTATGTGTGTAATATGAGTTTTAATGCATTCTGCTGTCATATATAACATTAAAATTAAAAAAAGATAATTGGCCTTGTTTACTGAGCTCTGGGACATTATCTAGATATGTAGAGATTCTTTCACAGCATAGCTATGTGGCTATTTCAGCTGGTTTGAGCTGCTTGCATTTCAATGCATTGTATAGTTTAAAGTAAATCTTTCTCTAACTTATCAATATTTTTCTTCATGTTTGGCAAGGTGTTTTTTTTCACATATAAAATATTTCTTTACCTAAACCCTGATAACATTTGCCTATATTACCTTCTTGAAATTATTGCTGTACCTTAAATGTTAAGATAAAAAGCTACTTGGTTTTAGAGATTAGCTACAAAATAAGTCTCTTTAAGTGTATGTGGATATTCAATTGAGTCAGCTGCTTTCCACACAAAGACAAGAGCTTTCCCACAACCTCCTTTGTCTTAAGTTAGTAATCAGGGTATGAGTTCTATTGTAGTTGCCCTATTTTGCTTTATTGACCTGTATTTGCTCAACAATAATAATTACTTAATTATCACATTTTAAGTAAATTCTGTTACTCTATAGCATAAACAATTTCATTTGTGGAATTGGAAGACAACTGGAAAATAAAGTCTGTTTGGAGCTACTCTATTCTCTAATATGACTAAAAGTTCTGCAGTGTGCACATGTACACACACACTGACTCACTGAGAAAATTTAATGGAGGGGAATATTGAATGAATTTAGGAAGTAAGTTGGAGAAAAATCCCCCTTTTAAAAAATTGTATAGTTGATAGGGAATTTATGTTTTTCCATTAGCTATGATTTAATTCATTTTTTCTCAGCAATATTAATATTTCCTCAGGAAAGATTTTGGTCTTTATGTAGAACTTTCATAATTCTGAATTGTTATTTGGTGGTAATATAAATTGAATATTTGTTCACATAGCTCATAATGTTCTCTAAGTTTTATCATACCTTATTTTAATCTCCATTCCTTGGGTGGTTTGAATGACTGTTTTTTCCATCCCAATGTTCAGAGACATCAGGATCTTGCTGTTCTACTCTCTGGCAAATGTCAATCTGACATGCATCCAGATGTGTGCCCTGGGGCCAATACTGGAGTGCTCACACCACCAGTGTTTGCAGGTGTGCCAAAGAGGAGCAGCTTGTCCCTGTCACAAGGGGAAGCTCTGATAAGTCATATGAGTCATGGAACAGGATTCCACACACAAGACAGCAGTGGGAATGAGTTGGCCACACCTATAAGAGCTCCACAGACAGACGTCACCAACAGCTGGGGAGGCCGAGGAGCATAGAAACACAAGACACGTGCTGCATGCCCAGCACTCCAGCAACAGGCTCAGTCAACCAGTGTGTCACTAGAAGCATTTCAGCTGTGCAGGAAGCAAGAATGGGTGGACAGTGGGAGAAGGTGGGTATTTTCATGGGTGGGAAATGTTGGCCGGTCCATGGGGAGCAGTCCCTGTGTGCTCAGTGGTGCCTCGTGGGAACCCATTGGGCTAATCCCCACTCCTCTGCAGATCTTTATGGCCATAGGATGATACACTAGAAATTCAGAATAAAGGGGCAGGTTGAGGAGGGTATGTGAGGAGTGGCAGGACTTGAGCAGCTATGCAGCTTTATTGCTCGGGTTGGGGCTGGGTCTATTGTTGCACATCATGTTAGGAGCTGTTACCAGTGTGAGCCATTCATGGTCAACAAGTATCTCAACCAAAAATGAAGGCGAAGCCATTGCACATGCCCATGAGTAAAAATATTGACAGTGGATATAAAGGTTTTGTCACAGACTCTCCAGAACATTTCACATCAAATGTGTCTTTTCTTCCCTGTGACTACAGCCAGGTTGGGCTTATTAGCTGCTGAATCACACTCTGCACAACTTCACTCCAGTGTTTTCAGCAAAGTACTGACTTATCATCTTCCTTGGGCACTGGGAAATTCTGATGCATCATTGACTTGTATATAAGGTGTTAAAGCTATTCTTGAAAATGTCTGCATCCCCAATGGTTGTCTTTCTAAGTCCAGACCCTTTGCTCTTCCTTGGGCCCTGAAGTGTGCTTACAGTCTCAGGAAGGAATGAAACCTGGAATGTCTGCTGTCTTCCCCTCTGGGCTTGGTGTCCTCTGATGCCTTCCTTCTCCTCATCCCCTCCATCTCCTCCTTTCTCTGTTCACTGGCTGCTTCCCTTATTTTCTGCTCCTTTCCACCACTTTAGATAATGTACTTTCTCTGTCTGTATCTGAGACCTTTTCAACATTTGCTTTTTTAAATCTAGTTGTAATACAATCCTAGAATTCTCTCAGTGAAAGAGACACTATATAATTTTCTCAGAATATCCTCATTTGTGCTGCTTTGTAACAACCCACCCTCCCACTTGGAGCCAAGGGGAGCTCATATCCCCACAAGTGTGGAGCAGAGGCCACATATCTGCCAGGGATGAGGGCTGAACTCCAGGTGCTTTTGTTGCCATAGTTATTACTTTTTTCTCCCCAAAGTTAGGGATTGAACCCAGGGCAGGTGCACTTTACCACCGAGTTGCATCCCCACCCCCTTTTCATTGTGGTAAAAAGGTGGGTGGAACATATCTGTGATGGGTTTGAGAAAATAACTCTAGGTGGTGTCTCCAATCTATTATCAATCAAATGAAGAAAATGACAAATAAGAATTTTCGGTCAGACATGGTGTGGAATGCCTGTAATCCCAGTGGCTCCGGAGACAGAGGCAGGAGGATTGCTAGTTCAAAACCAGCTGCAGTAAAAGTGAGGTTCTAAGCAAATTGGTGTGACTGTATCTCTAAATAAAATACAAAACAGGGTTGGGGATGTGGCTTAGTGGTAGAATGCCCCTGAGTTAAATCCCTAGTACAGAAAAAAAAATCTAATTATATTATTGGTTTTTCTTTAACTTCCTCAAAAGACATAGAATTACACAGTGCAATAATTACTTGAGACAGTTACTGTTTGATTTGTAATTTTTACAGATATGATATGAATCAAAATAATATGCCAAAATGGAATGTAGAAAAGGATTTACAGCTCTATGTGTAGAAGAATATAGAACTATGTAGAATAATGTTTCTTTCTATCTGGAGTAGTTAGAAAGAATGTGTGGATGATTCTGATAAGAGGTTCATGGTGTGAGAAACAAAAAGTTGAGAGATCCATTTCAGAATACAGTGTTTAGCCTTAAATGTAACATTGTGGTGTAAGAAGTGCAGTCTGAGGGAAATAGAGAAGAATGGGAGGTTATAGGAACAGCACCACAGCCTGTAGATATGGCAGATCTAGTCCATGCATCTGAACCCCCCTTGACACACAGGAGGTGGGGGAGGGGTCAACCTGACCAACAGAGATTGAAACATCTGTTAATTAAGGTGAAGTAAAAAATGTCTACATGCCAAGATGCACTCAATCCAACACTTCTCTTCTGCCACAGGGAAGAAAGGGTGGCGGGGACAAGCAATGATACACACACACACACACACACACACGTGTATGTGTGTGTGTGTGTGTGTGTGTGTGTATATATATATATATATATATATATATATATATATAAAGTCTTTTGATACAAAGGATTTAACTGTGGGGTGTTAAAAAACTGAGCCATATTTTCAGCTCTTTTTATTTTTATTTTGAGGCAGGTAATTGATAAGTTGCTTAGGGCCTTGGTAAATTGCTGAGGCTTGTTTTGATTTTATAATCCTCCTGCCTCAGCTTCCCAAGCCACTGGGATTACAGACATGTGCCATTGTGCCAGTAGCATATTTAAATGACAGCAAAACCAAGGTGATGGTTTAAAAGATGGTACACCCCATAGTTCTTAGCCATTGAGGAACTGGGTGGGTAGAGAGCCTTGTGCACCAGAGGATAAAATGCTAATCATAACTGCCCTGGGTGTGCCTGGTCCCTCAGATGTTCCATCTTGTAAGACTATCAGCAAAAGCCATGCATTCTCTGAACCTTTGTCTCTCAGTGTTTTAAGGGACAGACAGATGAGAATGGTGGAAACACAAGGTTAAAAAAAATAATTGTATAAAATAGGCCCATGTGCTGATGCCCACATGCTTTCTTTGCCATAAAGCAATTTAACTGCAGCCCTCCTGACCTCAGTGGACAGGAGATGTCACATTCCTCAGCAAACTACTTGTATGTGCAGGAGAAATGCTGCAGGAAACATTGTAGTAGGAACCCATGCTATTTTGCTGGAAAAATAGTTCAAAGCCAAAAATGTACTGATAGATAACAGCTGTGAGGCTTGGAAATGTGAAGTTAAGGTGTTACTGAAAGCTCCATCCTTGCACCAAATGCTAATCCAATAATGAGGACTCAGATTTGAGAAAAAAGGTAGAAGAATTTTTAGTGATTTGCTGAGGCTGGCTTTGAACTCAAGATGTACATGCCTCAGCCTCCTGAGTGGCTGGGATTACAGGCATGCAGGACCATGCCTGGAACAAACCAAAATATTTTATTATAAAGTCCTTAGTTTGAGGTCAATTAGAGTTTAGAATTAAGTTCTTCTGAATTTGGTTTGGGTTTGCTAATGTAGAAACCCCAAAGCGTCCATATCCAGGGAGGCTATAAGGGCAGATCACATAACATTCTGTGGTCATTTCCAGCTTTTGTGACTGCTCGACAGACACAAAATGGCTTCAGTCTCTGGAAATTAGTCTCCTGATTTACCAAGCTAAATGATTCTGTGGCATTTTTCACTTGTGTGCATATGATGCTTGGGGCTCTTTCCATATGACAGACTCACATGTGTTTAGGGTCAAATGACCATAGCTGGATCATACTTGTCAATGTGGGTGAGGAGGCTGGCCTACAGCTCTGAGGGAGGCCCTGTGGAGACCCCACCTTTTGTGCATCCTCCTGGCCTGCAGGTTATAGCCCTTTCAATGGAAGAACCTCCTCCTCACACAAGGTCAGGGGGACCTTCTTCGTCAGCAGGAGGGTGAATCTGGGGCCCATGGAGCTCCAATCAGCCCCTTTGGCTCTGATAAGACAGGAAAACTGGCAAGCCTCTTCCTGGGATTCCAGGAAATTTACAGAAAGAGCAGATGTCCCTTTCCTGCATCCCTGACAGCCCTTCCCCAGCTCCTCTTATTCTCGTAAAGGTGAGAAACATTTTAATTTTTTTAGTTGTTGATAAATATTTATTTTTTATTTATTTATACATGGTGCTGAGAATGAAACCCAGTGCATCAAACAAGCCAGGCAAGTGTGCTACCACTGAACCCCAGCCCCAACCCTAATTTTTATAATTAGTTAATGCTAGAGTTGACTATGATACTAAGATTTATCCTCTACAGCTTTGGGGGTGTTTGTAAGGGTTCTGTGTTTGGGATTGAGGTCACTGATAGCTTCATACCTGTGGCATGCTTGGTGGCTAGGAAGTTTCTGTGCAAAAACACAGAATACCTGACTGCTAGGAAACCTCTGTGCAGAGACACAGGATGCCTGGCTGCTATGGCAATGTCCATCATGAGGAGGCTCTGTGTTAGAGTCTTACTAGCCTCCACCTTGATTTCAGGCCCACAGATCCTGGGAATAAAGGAACTCTATTGTTGGACAACCACAATGTTTCACTGAGCCTAAACCTGTCCACATAACAGTAACTTTATACAATGGATTTCCTGAGAGATACACAAAGCTCCTAACTTTGCACATGGCAACTTAGTATATGACTGAGGAGTAGGTTGCATGACAACAATAGACATGTTGCTAAGTCTGTAACATCATCAGATACCTTGAACAATATGTACTAATGGTGCCCATGACCTGTAGTAACCTGTTGATATAAGCAAAGCTAGCAGCTCAGGTAAGAAGCTTTTGCTTTTGCCTCTGCACTTTGTTCTGTCTCCTTTCATTTTCCTTACACTTGTTTTCTTACTTTACTTGCAGTGAAAGCATAAATGAGATTCAGACTCCATCAGTTCTGATCTAATTAAGAAATCTGAAGAAGTGTGAAGTGTGTGGGAAGGGCGCCCCCTGCCTGGCTCCTGCAGGATCACATGTCAGCCTCAGAATATGTCACCTGAGCAGGGAGAGGGGACAGAACCTCAGATCCCCCAGGCTTCAGAGGGTCCCCATATTTGTATAGAGCATATAAACAACCTTGAGAAAACAGGTGAGTTAAAACAATCCTGCAGGCACTATGTCGTGATCCAGGACAGGGGCGGCCTCCCTCTAGGATCATCCCCATGGTTAACCGTTGGCCTGTTGATCGTCATCCTCAGCAAAAACCATGAAAGGCTGTCATTTTATTGCTGATCCACTGGAGTTTCTTATACAGTCTAGTTATTAGAAACTAATCAAATATAGAATGTGAAATATTTTCTCCTATTGAGCAACTTGTTTGTAAACATAATTTCACATAAAATTACATTTATAATTGTAATATATAACAGTAATTTTATGTGTTAATAATGTTTTATGTATGCACACATTTTGGAATGCTTAAATCTAGAGACTTTTAATATTCTTTATGGTGTTTAAAAAACATTTAAAAAATTTGATGAGGTACTCATTATCATATTTTCTGTTCTTGCTGGCATGCTGCTGCATGCCTTAATCCCAGTGGCTTGGGAGGCTGAAGCAGAAGCTTTCTGAAGTCGGCTTTACCTACATGGTGAGGCTCTAAGAAACTCAGCAAAACCCTGTACCCAAATAAAATAGAAGAGCTCAGCACATGGCTCAGTGTTTAAGTGCCCATGGGCTCAATTCTTGGTACCAAAAATATAATAAATAAAAAGTTATAAAATATTGTTCCTGATTGTGCCTTTGGTGTAATATCTAAGACATCTTTTCCTCTCCTAAGATCACCAAAATTCTCACTCATTTTTGCCCTCAGAATTCTAGTAAATTCAGTATTTGCATTTGCATCTGCTACATGAGTGTATGTTTTTTCAATTTTAAATGTCTGTCTATCTATCTATCTATCTATCTATCTATCTATCTATCTATCTATCTATACACACACACACACACACACACACACACACACACACACACACGCAGGACAGTACACCCCACAAAGGGGCCTACAGAGGAACTCCTCACAGATACCAGTCAACAACCAGTGAGCCCTCATAACAGCCAATGAATGACCTGCCACCTGCACACTGCAGAGGGAAGAAGCCCTTCTCCTCCCCAATGGACCACCTAATGCCATGTCAAATAAACTACATTCCCTCTATTTAAGGCCTCTGCACCCTACATATTCCAAAAAACTCACAGGGTAGCCCACAAGGATTCTATAGTGTTGGATACATGGGGCTATTCTTCAAAGGGCACACATGACTAGAACCTCTAACAGGGAGTAATCAGGCCTCTCAGTCCCAGACAATTTGGGAACATCTCCTCTGGCCCCAAGAAAGCTGGAGAGAATCTAGATATACCAAAGACTGAAAAGGTCTCCTAGAGTGGCACAAGAGGTGGGTTGGTGTGGTCCCTGTCTCCCCACTCAGGGAGACATGGAGGGAAAGCTGAATAGTTGTGGGCCTAGAACTATCCAACCCAGGAAGATGCAGAAATTTCTGCATCTCAGCATGGATTATTGTAAATAATTCTAATTATGATTTTAATCTTGCATATATTACTTTCCAATTTGAATTGATGGGATGTTTCCCTATTATTTGATATTACACTCTCAGCCCCTTTGATTGTACTTTTTCTAGTGTTTTAAATGATGGAGTGGAAACCCAATGCCTCCCACATGCTATAGATAAGCACTGTACTGCTGAACCCCAGCCCCAGCACCTCTTTTCCTTCCTTTTACTTTGATTTATATTATTTATATCAATTTCTACTTTTTATTTCTTTTTTACCTGTTATTTTCCCCACACTTTCCAGTCCCTACATATTATAATGGTAATTTATAATCTTTACTAAATAATTTCTCAACCTGTTCCAGAATATTATTGCAATATTTTACCAAGATTAGAGGAACTATAAAGAATATTTTCAACAAATTTGCTGTTGTTTTGGTTGTTGTTCTTTTGTAAGGTTCATGAGTATGTCATTGTATTCTAAAGTGTTCACAGTCAATAGGGCTTGGTGTCTTCTCTCAAAATGTTGCTGACACTGGGAACAAGAGAAGATACACATTGAATGCAAATATCAATACCTGGATAATTGCCCTGACTGGAGTAGTTAATAGAAAGAAACTCCTTAAATAGTTCATTCCACAAAAATAGAAGTGATAATCTTCCAAAAATATGGGTCAACATAAAGACATTGTGAAGCAAAAACAAAACAAACCACCTCAAACCGCTCACAAGACTTCAGCAATGGATCCCATTGACAACAGAGTAGAGGCAATGTCAGAGGAAGATTCCTGAAAATTCATTGTTAAAATGTTCAATGAGTTAAAAAAAAGATGTAAGAAATAAACTTAGAATATACAGGAAGTGAAAGATAATTTCAATGTGGACAAAGTTCCTGAAAAAGAATCAAAGAGATACCCAGGAAGTGTAAAACCCAATAAATCAAATTAAAAATTCCATTGAAAGCATCACTGATAGATTAGATCAAGCTGAAGACAGATTCTCAGGCCTGTAAGACAAAGCATATTAACTTGAAAATAAAGTTGACAACAAAGAAAATGTGTTAAGAGACCAAAGTGTTCAACATTGAGATAGCATTAAGATCCAAATCTGAGAAATATGGAGAATACTCCAAAATACAAACAAAATCATTGCATGAATTTTTCACTAAACAAAAAACCTAAATTTCCAAATTTTAGGAATGAAGCAGAAATCCAAACACAAGAGCTATGGAGAGTCCCAAATAGGCAAGATTAAAAAAAAATCCTCTCCAAGGCACACTTTGATTAAAATGCCTAGTAAACAGGATATAAATAGATTTATTATTTTTAAATTGCAAGAAAAAGTAGCAGGTCAAATTTAGAGGTACGTCAGTGAAAATATCTACTGATTTCAAGCCCAGAACCTAAAAGTCAGAAACCTTTGGAATAATATACTGTGTCCTCAAAGAAAATGGGTAACAATCACCATTACTCATCAATCATCATTACTTATGATGAGAACTTTCTTCTCCACAGAAGGGGAAACTCAATCTAATATCAGAGTCTTCAATTTTACATTGTTTTGAAGAAGAGTATGAAATTACATATACCCATAATTTTCCCATTTAAAAAAAAACCACATTTACCTCACCTGTGAGAACAATCCAGCTGAGAAACAATGGAAAGAGGAGATGAAGAGATGGACCCTTGCAAAAGTGGACAGGTGGACTGGTGCAAGAGCGGAGCCACTTCTCGCCCTTGGAAGGGGGCTGGAGTTCCGAGGAGGCTTGCATTACTAGATTTCAGAGAATAAGAACATAACCGTGACATGCCGAAGACACAAATGTGAGATTTTTGTTCCTAAGTTTGAATTTGGATCCATCAGTATGGCTTGTACTCTTCTTCGGTCATTTTCATTATTCCATATGGATTCTGTACTCCTGGTGGCAGGCTGTAAGTAGGGATTAGCTGGGTTGGAGTTTTGCGTATAAACACAATAGGTACAACTCTGCATAAGGAGGAGATAGGAGATATCTACAAAAGATGAACAATGGCAATAAAAAATCTCTGTGTTTATAACTGAAATCTGAAGCAATGGAACTCATTTGTTAAGTTTTGTACTTCATCATATTTCCACATAATGGGTCACTGATATGTATGTGTACAACGTCCTTAAGTTTTCTCTGACATCTCCTCCTATGATAAGAATCTCCACATCACAGATAAGTACGCAAAACAACCTGAAATGTACCATTCTCTGGTTTGCCAATCTGTAGTTTAGTAAGATAATAAGAGATTGTCATGTCTGCCCATTCCTACACCTGAAACAGACACTTTGCAGACATTGGGCATGCATACGTCCAGCTAGGTCACAGAATGTCCCTCCAATGAGTCTTGTTTTAAAGATTTGGCAAAAAAAATAGTGTATTATGAAACTGTCTCAACATTTTCCTAGTCAGGGTGGATCTGGCAGGCTGGACTCCTCTCTCTGACTCTAAGTCCTCATTTTATCAAACAACCTCTGAGTCTACTTTCCCCTTTAGTTAAATTGATGACTGTGTTATATTTTTATGAACCAACTGTCTACTTCTCCTCAAATAGAAGAAAGTGTCTTCTTACAGCATAATATAATTCTGTCAGAAACACCAACAATTTCCTCTGGAAACTGACCAGACTGTAGAAGGCAATTATTCTTGCTCTAATGTAACTGTACATCCACAGACTGTATTTCTAACTAGAATAAGATATATTCCAACCTTGTATAATACTATCAAAATGGTTTCTAATGTTATGCAGAACTAAGAAGAACCAATGAAATAAAATTTAAAACTATAAACATGAAGTGATGTAAACCTGGTACGATTCTACAAAGTGCAATCCTAGTTGAGGCAGTGATTACTTTGCTTCTGAGTATTCTCAGTGTTCAAAGTGTAGAAGGAAGAGAGGAAATGGCACACATTCAGAACTCTGTGTGTGCTAGACACACAGAGCTCACTTACTTCCATCTCTAGAGTTTTCATAAAATATTTTTGAGTTTAATTTAACTGAGATGCAAACAATTTTCTTATTGTTCTTGGGCTGGTTGTCCATTATACTTAAAAAATTGGGTAATACTTTTACCTTTGCAAGATAAACTTGGGGTCCAACATTTGATATGCTTACTGTATTAAGCCCTGTCTAATGACATTTTTCCACCCTGTATATTTGAGCAATGTGCCTTACAGGCAAATTGATGGAAATACTGTTCTTAGACCCCCTTTGGGGCCACTGAACAATATTCTCCGAGGTATAATGTAACCAAAGAAAACTGATTCATGGAATATTGATGCATAAAGTAATGTCCCTTACCCAATTAAGAAAGTTGTTCTCAAGTCTCATAAAAAAGCAAGTAAAGAAACATAGAGGAATATATTTGTTCTGACAGAGGAAGTGATTGAAAGTGAATCATGCATATAAATTTGTGAACTTGTATATGAAAGGATATATCATATGATGTATATATACTGAAGCAATACTAATGTACCAGTGTTCAATGAAAATAAATGTCAAAATACATATCAAAAAAAAGAAAGTTGTTCTCCATCAGTGAAAATAGATTCCATGTTTAATGCCAATGTTGTAGATCCAAAAAACTTCAAATCCTAGATTTACAGGGACTGGAAAATAACTATGACCATCAATTACCTGACAAAATAAAAAATTTCAACTTAGAAAAAAAATGCAGTAACTACCATCAACACATTTTCATGACATCCTATGCCGCAGAATGCCTGCCTTCAGAATGACAGGCCCAAGGAAGTCATAAACATACAGCAGACTGTGTGTTCAGGGAATGGCACTGCCAGGTCTGCTGGGCCCTTTCCTCCTCTGAAGTTAAACTTGCACTAAACTGAGGAATGAAGCAAGTACCCAAGAGTCTATTATGCCCTGATTTGCAAAGTGTGTATGTCAAAGATTGATTTACAAAATTATTTAGTCACTTTTATTTTTTGAGTTATAGATGGACACAATATCTTTATTTTTTTTATGTGGTGCTAAGGATCAAACCCAGTGCCTTACATGTGTGAAGCAAGCGCTTTGCCACTGAGCGACAACCCAAGCCTAAATCACATTTTGTTTGTTTGATCTATATTACTAATTTAACTATGAGGATCACATTTGGTTTAATTAATCAGCAGATCTGCTGAGAGCCTATGATGCAATAGCCCCTGAGTTGGGGACCAGAGACAGAGGATTCAATGGGTCTCACCCTGTCCCTAAGCAGCACCCAGCTGAGCTGATGTACCCAGGCATCAGGGATCCCTGGCATGCTTGGCTTCCTTTGCTAAACCCAGGGTAGCCCCAGCTGTTCTCATTGCCCACTGCCCAGTCTCTGCCCTGGGCTCCTCCTCTCAACTCTCTCCTCAACCAGATCCTCCTGTGTGAGCTCCAGAAGGGGACCTGACCCCATGTCACACCCACTGGAGTCTCACCTGGTCCAGAGCACAGTCCGAGTCCTCCCCTCCCTAAACACTTGCCCTGGGGCCTGAGTTCCAGAGCCCTCTTGTCTCTGCTGCTGTCCTGATGACCCAGGCAGGCTCCCACCAGGGATGGTCCTGCTCCTCAGTCTGTGCAGAGCAGTCCAGAGCCTGAGGGCTCCAGAAGCACATCCTTAGAGTGGTGCTCAGTGCTGCTGCCCTCTGTCCTTCCTCCCTGCTCTATTGTTCTTTCCCATATGAATGGCTGGGTCACCTCAGAGCATGTGTGAGCTTCTGCTCTATTGTCTGTGTCACCCACTAAGGATTAACTCTGGGTTGTGAAATCTTGAACTGCTAAAGCAAATCAACCCCAGCAGCACTGCCACAAAACAGAAGCAGTGAGCACATTTTGAAGGGATGAATGCATCTCAGTGCTGGGGACATCATGGTTTTCTTTCTCTGTAGGTTCAGGAGATTTGTCTCTAGGCCATGCTGGATGCCAGGGACCTGTGATCCCATCACTTCCTCAGGTGCAGTGATGCTCTACTGCTGTTGGCTTCCTGGTGGTGCCTTTTTCACTCTCATTGCTTGTCAACCTGACAGCTCTCAAAACATGTTCGTATTTGTAGCTTGCCACTGTGACTATAGAATGGAATTATTGTATATTATTTGTACTCTCAATTTCATCCTGCATAATTTGCTTACTTGAAGAAAAGGATAACCAATAAGAAATCATACATGTTTGATATTAAGCTTGTAAAGTTTCCACAGATGGAAACCTCATTAGGAAAGAGACAATATCCAAGGAACATGTTACAGTTAGGGTGATCTTTTAGGAGTCATGATACCTTCCCAGTGTTAGAACAATGCTTTGGATGGTCACTCACTTTTAGGACCAACAGAGCAGCTTCTGTTTAGGAGGTGAGCAGCACAGTTCTGGGAGAAGACCCTGGCTTACTCAGCTGCAGCAGTGCCAGTGGGGAGGGGAGAGCAGGCACTAAAGGTGTGGAGGAGGCGAGGTCACTGAGGATGCAGATTCAAGCACGCAGGGCACTTCTGAACCCCACAGGCCATGTCTGTGATGAACCTGAGTGTTGAGTTGGGGAGCTGGGAAAGCAGGATCCTGGCTTCCTCTGGGGCTGAGCCTGGTGCATAGTCCTAGGAATGCTCCTGCCCAGCATTATCTAGTAAGGACTCCTTAAACGATTTCATTTGTATTTGTTGAACCTGGTAGTAGACTTTGTATTTAGAATTAAGATGGTTACAAGGGAGAATCGAGACAGGAACATTCAATTCATATATTAAAATCAATTGATTCTTTTTCATATATTCTTGGCCATTTGTGTTTCTTCTTTTGAGAAGCATCTGTTTAATTCATTTGCCCATTTATTAATTGAGTACTTTAATGTTTTGCTAATAGGTTTTGTGAATTCTTAATATGTTCTAGATACTAATTCCCTGTCAGAAGAGGACCTAGCAAATATTTTAAACCATTAGTAATTATTTCCTTTGTGTGGAGTTTTTTTTAATTTGATGGCATCCCATTTATAAACTTTTAGCATTATTTCCTGAACTTTGGGTGTCCTATTGAAAAAGTCATTGCCTGTGCCTGTATGCTGGACTGTTGACCCCATGTTTTCTTCTATGAATTGCATAGTTTCTGGTCTGATAACTAGGACTTTGTTCCTTTTTTGAGTTGATTTTTGCACAGGGTGAGAGACAAGAGTATTGTTGTACTCTTCTAATTATGGGTAGCAAGCTTTTCCAGAACTATTTGTAGAAAAGACTGTCTTTACTCCAATGTATGATTTGGCAACTTTTTCAGGAATCAGGTGACTACAGGTGTCTGGCTTTGTCACTGTATCTTCTATTCTGTACCATTAGCTATTAAAAAAATGCAAGTCAAAAATATTCTGAGATTTAATCCCACTGCTGTCAGAATGGCAGTCATCAAGAATGCATATAATAATAAATGCTGGAGACGATATGGAGAAAAAGGAATACTTTTACACTGTTGGTATGGAAATCAGACTAGAGGTTTCTCAAAAGTCTGGGCATGGAGCAACCACATGCTCCAGATAGAACACTCTTTGGAATTCATCCTAAAGAATTAGTCCATCAAACTACAGTGACCCACTTGTACCCAAGCTTATAGCAGCAGCATTGACAACAGCCAAAGTACAAAACCAATCCAGTTGTCCATCAATGGATAATGTGGCCCATCTACACAATGGAAATATATTCAGCAAAAAAGAAAAAAAAAACATTTTATTTGAAGGTAATGAATTAAACTGGAGTCAATTATATTAAGTGAAAGAAGCCAAACTCAGAGTCAGGAGTCATATATTTTCCTTCATATGTGGAATCTACAGAAGAAAAAGAGAAAGAAACGTGAAGGGTCAGAATCTCATGAAGATCATGGGGAGATCAGTAGAAAAAAGGGACCAGGTGGGAGAGGCAAGGGAGGGAGAGAAACAGTTCCAGAGAGGGATATAAGCCACATTATGTAGTTACATGGTGTACATGGACAAGTACTATCATTATGTACAATTATAATGCAGCAATAAAAATATGGAAATAGAAACATATTAGCTACTGCTATACATAAAATTCATTATCTTAAAAATAAAGATACTTGTTTGAAAAAAATCCATTGAATGTAAGCTGCAGTGTTGTAGGAATAATAACAATTCACTCTAAAAAACACTAATAAACTTAATTTCTATTATTCTCCTTTCCTGTTTGACTATGATTATTACTTAGGTTTTTCTTTTTACTGTTCTTTAAAGTAAATTAAGGCAGTACATTTTCATGGAGAAATGGAATAAAACATCAAATGATTTTACTTTATTGGAGGTTGTTTTCTCTAAATTAAACTAGCCTACTTCTCTTACTCTTGATCCTATTTATATTTGTTCTCACCTGTTTGGGACTCAGGGATGACTGCCCCCATCTTCTTGGATGCCCAGCTCCACACTCCCATGTACTTTCTCCTCAGCCAGCTCTCCCTCATGATGTACATCTCCTCCAAGTTGGTGAATTCTCTTAATAGCACAAAATTATGAACTTAAAAATGATTGAAATGTTTCATTATATCTTTTGTATCTTTATCCTAATATAAAAGCCAAAACTTTTAAATGAACTTCAGTTATTCTAAATGTAAATGGACAGATATATTTTAAGATAATTTAGGTAGAATTCTGAGATTTCATGGAGCAATTGATGTTTAATTATGGTATGAGCTTTGATAATTTGTAAAAGAAAAAATTTAGTCTGCAGCCAGCACAGAGAGTGTGAATGGTTTAATCACCTGGGAAAATCCTCAGGGAGTTTAAATTAAAGACACAGACTCCATTTTACCTTTAAACCAGCTCTGGATCAGCTCCTCAAACCCTCAGCCTCAGCTACCCAAGGAAGCAACAAGATTTACTGAAGAGGCTAGAGAGAGAGAGAGAGAGCACACTTGGGAGAGGGCTTTTATTGGGGAACAAAAAATTCTGGAGGAAATCCCATCCAATGAAGGTCAAGGGGGGCAGTGTAGCAAGGTCAGGTGCGATGATTGGATCTTTGGGGCAGTAGTGAGACACACCTCCACACAGACAAGCTCTTGAACTTAAGAAGGGTGGGGAAAGCTCTTTGCCACATTAAAAAGTGACTAAGCACCTCACACCCAACCAGGGAGGAAACTCAAATCACGTGCAAGGATGGTCTCCCACACACACACAAAAAAAACTGAGAATAAATTATCCCTTAAATGCCATTTCAAATCAACATGAAACAAGCAGATAAGACTGATAACATCAAGTATCATGATGTTTAAGTAATTTAGTTATTAGTTATTTGAAATCAACTAATACTATAATAATTTCTGGTTTTATACAGAACTGTCCATGACTCCCCTACCATGTGATGGCCAAAATAATCCTGATTTAAAATTTTCAAAAAAAGACAATGGAAGAAAAATAATGAATGACACATACATCTGATATCTTTACTTGTGTGTCATAACAGCTAACACAGCATCTATTTCATTACCATATTCCAGTCTGCTAAAATCATACACCTATTATATGAAGTTGTTAATAAAATAGAAGCTACACTCACATAGAAGAAGCCTTATTCATCTTGCATTTGTTTCAATAATGTGAGGACATTTTTTCCAAGTAAAAATAAGTCCAATTGAGATAATTTGTCCACTTTACTTTTTATCCCTTGAAACAGCTGTAGGTACCGTGCCTGAAGCCCATGTTACAACATTTTTATTTTCTTTGCTTTTCCCTCAAATCATGTAGTCTCCATCCCAGCAGCATAACCTGCACACAGAAGGACAGCAGGTGTGAGAAACTCCAATGAAGTTTTCTCACCCAGTAGGAGAATGGAGACTTGAATGTGCACTGTGTCCTACAAGAAATGGAAGAAAGATGCATGGACTTCTGTTGACCATTCTCATGTACTGGCCACTGGTATGACAGGAGCCTTCCTAGATGAAATGCAAAATAGTCTAGCCATTATTAAAAAAAAGTTGGGGAGTTCCTTAGAAAATGAAAGTAGAACTTTCAGAGGATTCAGCAACAACAGGAATGGGTGTATATTCAAAGGAAATTACTTATATCAAAGAGATGCCTGCACTCCCTTCCTTATGGTAGCACTTTTAATATCAGCCAAGGCCATTTCATACTGGTTAAGGAAGTCATCCAACAAAATATAATAATTGTAAATATTTATACTCAAAACATTCATGTGACTACATACATACAACAAACCCTTCTCAATATAAAGAATCAGAGACCACAATACTGAGTGATTTCAACACAACTCTATTACCATTACATAGGCCATCCTGAGAAAAGACTCTTCAGAACTAAAAAGCATTATTAATCAAAAGGACCCAATAGACATCCATCAAATATTTCATGCTCTGACAATCAAATTCATGTCATTCTCATTCTCACTTCATTCTCAGGCACATGGAATTTTCCCTAAAATGCATCATGATTTAGGGCTCAAAGCAAGTTTATCAAACACAAAAATTACATATTCCTTACATCTGATCAGATCACAATGGAATAAAATTAGAAAACAACAAGATGAAAAGCAGAAATCATCATAATACCTGAAGATTACATAATACACATTTGAAAGAAGAATAAACCATAAAAATATCTTTTGTGGGCCAAGCTATAAAGAAATGGCCAGACACACTCCATTTTACCCTGAGATTCCATATCATGTAAGAAAAGGTTCTCCCATAGGAAAGTCCTTCCTGTGTACCTACTTACCTAGCATAACATACTTGGCAATACAAAATAGCAATTCTTATACACCGTAAAATTATTGACTTTGGTTTCCATTTTTCCTGGGCAATGTACCTTGTCAGAGATTGATTGTCTACACATTAGTAACCTTTCTCAAACTCATACTCAACTAGGGTCCTTTTGACCCACTTCCCTTCTGCTTGCTTGCTCCTATGCAAACCTGATAGGTCCCACAGGAAATACCAATATACCCATTGCATTGTCTCGCTTACTGCCCAATCCAGCTTCTGTTCCTGTTTGCCTGCAGCTACATCAACCCAGATGCGGTTTTTGTCTTTAAGTATCCTAAAATGCTCAGGCTCGGGGCTGTTACTTGCAGAAACAGTTATGAGTCCTGTGGGGAGAAGTTTCCAGCTGGCCAGATAAATAAAGACTCTTCAATTTGGGTCTTGGAGTGGTTTCTGGGTGACCTGGCCCATGACAAATCAAGGGAAAAAAAACCAATTTTTTAAACAAATGAGGAAAGAGATACAATATACCAAATATCTGAGACAGTATGAAGACAATTCTGAAAGAAAAATTTATACTTTGATTTTCTACATTAAAAAAAGATGTGGCTAAGATTTTCTATTGTCTATATTTCAATAGCCATTCTATTGCAAATTGTTCTTACCTCTAAAAGGACCAAACACTTTTTTTCAAAATACTCAACAGCTTTTCACATGTGACCTTGAAATGAGACTTACAGCATCCCCCTTTCTCCAGGAGCAGAGAGTTGACCTTACATTGCAGACATCCTCTTCCAAGAGTCCCTGAAATGCTCCTTAAAGACAAGCAAATCTGACATTTTTTAGGCTGCACTGGACCTAGTTGCAATGTGTTCCTCACTTGTAAGTCTCACGTGATCTTCATGATGATGGTGTCTACAAATAGGGCAGGTCCATATGGGATTCTTCCACCAAAGACTCTGAACAGGCAGGCACTCTTAACACCTTCAGAAATTTCTGCAATGCAGAGGCTTTCACAACTTCTTTTCATGATAAGAAAACCATGGCTACTTGTGATAACCAACAATTACTAAGGATTCCTAGAGCAGAAAACTGCTCCTCATGGCCCTGGTTATATCATTATTTTAAAAATTCAGTACTAAAAAAAAAAATAAAAAAATAAAAATTCAGTACTGTCATTTGTAACTAATTAAAACAAATGAAAATAAATAAATAAATAAAAATACATATGCTTGCTTTTTGTTGAATTTGTTAATTGCACAGAGTTCTTGCACTGCCAAACCATTCCTGAGAATCCAAAGAATAAAATGGTATAATGGACAGGCCCATTGTATATTCAAACTTGATTTATATGCATTTTCTTGGGGTGTCGGGTACCAGGGATTGAACTCAGGGGCACTCAAATACTGAGCCAAATCTCCTGCCCCCTTTTGTATTTTATTTAGAAATAGGAGCTCACTGACTTGCTTAGTGCCTCTCTTTTGTACATGGCTTTGAAATCACAAAGGATACCAAGCATACCAAGCATTGGGATTCTAGGAGTGATTCACCACATCTGGTGATTTTTAAGCATTTTGAGAATTTCACAATCTTTCATAAAATCGTAACAAGAGTTTGAATTTAAGTCTGCTGTAGGTTTTCAAAATTTCCAGTACAATATACCATTAAATAAATCCTCTTCACATTAATCTCAGTTCATTCCACAAAAGCATCATGTCTCCTTTGTGGGAAAATGCATACTTGAAGGGAAATATGTGTCTCAAGGTCCAAGAGGTTACTTCATATGGCGTTTGGCTCCCAAATCTTGTCTTCGGTAGTGAAAAATGTTTTATTTCTCACTTAATCACTGTACCTCCTCCCTACTGGCTCAGTTACTCACCCCAAAACATCAGAAGGTTGCCATCCACCTTCCACCTCACACACCAACACTATTGCCCAGAATTAGTAGGCAGAACCTATCAGGAGATACTGTGGCCCTCCAAGGAGTCTGATTTCAGCAGTGATATACTCACTAAGACTGAACTCCTACAGAGCATGCCCCCACCCCAGGATAGTCGAATTTTCTCATGTGCTTCACACTGGCCAGTAGCAAACCTGTAACTTCTGCCTTTGGCAAATGGATTTATAAGATAAATCCTGGCTCTGCATCAAGTGGTTACACACCACTATGTAATATTTCCCCTGAATCAAAGAAATAAAACTAGGAAATTGCCAGACTGTCTCATTACGTGGAAAGAAAGTTTTCATTAATCCTTGAAAGCTTCCAAAATTCTCCTTTAAAAACTAAGTGCTACTGGATAGCTTAAGCTCAAATTATTAAAAACAAAAGCACCATAACACCATCTTTTGACCTGCCTTTCCAAATGAACACTAAAAGTGATACACCAAAAACCTGGTATCAGAGAGAAAGGTCACTTAAATAGCACTCTTACAACAGATCAGACCCCAGGGTCTCTCCTAGGGGCCACACTCTCTACTCTTGGCAGAGGACCCAGATTAGGGGCAGAGTGTGCCAGGGCTCTACAGCACAGGAGAGCTCCCTGCCAGTTGTTACACACCTGGACAACAGGGGTGGGTGGTGCATACCACTAATCTACAGCAGAAGGGGAGTCGCCCACCACACCGCACATGTGTGCATGTGTGTGTGTCAGTTTAAGCCCTTTCTTGTCTTTGAAGCTGACAGAGAATATTGATTTACCACAGGTTAAATTCAAAGATTTTTCTTACAGTAACCTTGCTACATGTTTATGAGTCGAACAGTAATAACAGAAGACTTTGCCAATTGCTTTCATTAGTACAGTATTTCTGCAGTATGAATTAGTTTATGTGAGTAAAGCTGACTGAATAAAGTACAGGCTTTTCCACATTGTTTACAATCATAGGGCTTCTCTCCAGTATGAGTTCTTCCATGTTTTTTAAGATAACTGAATTTAGCAAGGTATTTACCGCATTGTTTACATTCACAGGGCTTCTCTCCAGTATGAGTTTGTTCATGTGAGTGAAGGCTAGAGGATTGAGTAAAGGTTTTGCCACACTGCTTACATTCATATGGCTTATTTCCACTATGAATTTGTTCATGTATTTGGATGTAAGAGGAAGTAGTGTAGCCTTTCCCCACACTGTTTACATCCATAGGGCTTCTCTCCACTATGAGTTTCTTCATGTGAATGAAGGGTAGAGGACTCAATGAAGACTTTGCCACAGTGCTTAAATTCATGGGGTTTCTCTCTAGTGTGCATTCTCTGATGTATTCTAAATAAACTGGGATAATCAAAGTCTTTCCCACATACCTTACATTTAAAACATGCATCCTCAGTGTGCATGACCATGTGACTTTGAAGACTTGTGAGTGAAATAAAGGTTTGACCACCTTGTTTACATTCATAGGGTTTTTCCCCAGAATTAGTTCTTTCATGTCTTCTAAATAAGGAACAGAAATAAAAGACTTTCCACAGACTTTGCACTTAAAAGTTTTATCCCCACTGGGTGTTATCATGTGTCTTTGAACATCTGTTAGAGAAGAAAATTCTTCACCACATTGTTTAACTTCAGAGGGTTGTGACCCAACATGAGTAAATAAGAACAATGATTAATAAACACAAAAAATTGATAATTTCTTCTGGTTATTGTCAAAGAAGATGGGCTAAGTGGAAAGATGCCACTTTTCTTAGAAATAACTCAATGACACCAAGATGTCACATTGTCTAAATAACACTCTTATAACATTTTATAAGTCTCATAATAATCTCCTTAATAAACAGTAGAAATTACTTTTCTAAACCTCATACCAACAATGTATGCCCAATGATTGTCAAACTCTTATTAAGAGCAGCCATATCCCTAGAATGAAGTAGTCATGTGCCACATAGGCATATTCTGTTCAAGGACACTTTCATCAAGGATGTGACCCATGTGCGATGGTTGCCTGCTGTGAAAGAGATTCCTAGTGCCTGTAGCAATGCTAGTGCAAGTAAACCAACACATTAGCTCTTCCAGAGTGTGGTAAAGCAACAGGTTTGCAGCCGAGAATCTTCAAGTATCTGACAGAATCTGGGAGTAAAACAGGCTACACTATGGACATCTGTGAGCATGCTGTGATGTCTGCACAGCGATGAAACAGCTAGCAAGATCACCTACCAGAATGGCCTGTGCCCCTGATACACAAGCATACTCAAGGACTTAAACATGTGACTTACTGAGAGCACAGTATAACAAGATGTGAGCAAGGGACTGAAACTAGTTGGCTGGACTTCACAGCATAAAAAGATTAATGTTGTAGAGACAGATCAAAATGATGGTCCAGACAAACTGGAATCTAGGTGCGAAAAGGCACTAAATTCCTCTACAAAAGTCCATGTATTACACGTCCAAATGTGAAAGACTAAAACACTTTTAATAAATGTACAAGAAATTTAGTTTTATTTATTATGGTGGGGAAAAGAAAAAAGCAGGGATTAACCCTAGGGCACTTAACCACTGAGCCACATTCCCAACACATTTGTTATTTTGAGAAAGTACTCACTAACTGTCTCACTAATTGCCTCATGAGTTTCTAAGCCTAGGATTTAAATTTGTTATCCTCCTACCTCAGCCTCCAGCTGCTAGGATTAGAGGCATGCATCACTTCACCCAATGGAAATTTAGTTTTACAAAATAATAACCTAAATAATTCTATAAACATGATGAGCAGCAAAGAAAAAGATAAACACTCACATCAAAATGACCGAAGAGGAAGTCTGGAACCAATATAGTACTGCAAAAAAAATAGAACAGAACCAAGAGTCTGGAACCATCATGATATTGCCATAAAATAGAACAGAACTGAGAGTCTGGAACTGTCAAGAGTCTGCCATAAACTAGAACAGAATAGAGACCCAAAATAAACTCCTACAAATGTACTCAGTTGACCTTTGAAGAAGGAAAGTCATTTATATCCAAGATGACAATGGCTCCAGGGAGAGGGAGTGCTCCACATACATACCCTCCAGAGAAAAGTTGAAACACAAGAAGAACCATCAGAACAAGAACCTCATCATGACCCAAAGCCCTGAAGAGTTCACCACAGCCTCAGGAAGAGTCATGAGGAGCAGTGGAGAGCAGAGAGCATGGTGTGGCCTTCACTAGCCCTTCAGACAGCCCCTCTCTTACGTAGGACAGTGGCCTCACATCCCATTGGATACAGAGTGCACACATCAGATCTTATCCACATTTCTGCATGTAATATTAAAATCATTATGGGAAGTCTCTTATTTTTTAAAACAACCTGTCACTCTCCTAAGTCAGAAGTGATCACTGTGAAAAATTACCATAAATTCCTTAAAAGAATTTAAGTAAATATACAGCCTCAATCTGGCAAGAAAAGCAAATTATTGTTTCCCCACTCAACCATCACTTAAAGTCTGATAAAGTACATTGAAGGGAGAGTAGTTTCTTTTAGAAATTTCTTTTCCAAAAAAAAACCCAAGTCAGGAGGCTCACAAGTTCAATTCCAGACTCAGCAACAAATTGAGGCCCTTAGCATGTTGGCAAAACTCTATTCAAATTATATATATATATATATATATATATATATATATATATATATATATATACACACACACACACACACACACACATATATATATATATATATATATATAGTGAGGGCTGTGCCTGTGGCTCATTGATTAAGCACCCACAGTTTACACCATAGTATCCTTCTTCAAAATAAAACAAGAAAGGTGTTCTAAGGAAAGAAGGAAGCCCACACAGGCCAGGAGAAATCCCTTCAGAGAGGACCAAGACCCACATGCTCAGCACTGGCTGCTCCCCAGGATGGTTCTGCAGAGTAAAGGCACAGCACAGTTTTAAACAGCTCCACTGTGTGTTCAAGCAGAGGCCCCAAAACAACTACCAAAAAAAAAAAAATCCAACAACAACAACAACAGAAAACATGACAACTGAGCTTTTGATATTTCTATGGCTCTTTCCTAGCTTCTGTTGTAGGGGCAAATGAGGGCCAAGATCCCGAGATCTGGAATCAACAGTTTATTAGTGGTACCACAGATCAGGGGAATAATTCCCCAAGCCTGAGCCCTGAGCACAGCAGGCTTTTACTTTATACATAAGCAAATTTTGAGTACATAAAGGCAAGGAAGTTGGGTAATATATTGGAGGGTTAATTTTATATTCCTTATGTGGGCACAAGCTTGTCAACAGCCTAAGGACTCAGATCATTCAGATTAGCGACTTGTAAGACCAAAAGGTATTGTTCACTCCTGGCTACTTTGTTGGCTCCTTCTGCTGCCATGGTTATCTTGTTACAGGCACCTGCAGCTTCTTAAGCCTCCACGTGAAGTGCCAGTAAGCAGAGCTGCTGTGCATCAGGTGAAAAACAGCCTGTCAGCTCTGAAACTTCTGCAGTTTCCATTCTGCCCTACCACACTGCCATTCAGAAAAATCTTTCAAATGAGCGAACAAACACTAACTCATTACACAGAACACATATAACATATATCTCTAGAAAAACACACGAAGCCTTCAACAAACAGGAATAGCACCATAAGAGAAAGGGGAGAAATACATTTCATTCACTTTTCAACAACAACAACAAAGGTTTAAAAAGAATACTGAGAGACAGGAAATCATGACTCATGAATGGAAAATAAACCAATTGAGATTGACCATCCTTGAGAAAGATCAGGCTCTGGGACACCTAGGCTAATTTTTTTTCTTTTCATTTATTTCTTTGTTTGTTTATTGGATGAGGGATTGAACCCAGGGGTGCCTAAACACTGAGCCACATCCCCAGCTCTTTTAATTTTATTTTTATTTTGAGAAAGAAAAATCTCTAGGCAGTTCAAGGCCTGTGTTACTGAGACTGGCTTTGAACTTGCAGCCCTCTGGCCTAAGCCTCCTGTGATGCTGGGGTTACAGGCATATGCCACTGTGGAGACACTAGGCCCAAATTTCAATAAACTGTCTATAGAGTTTTTAATATGCATGCCCCTGAAACAGAGTCAGAATATATCAGGAGGAAACACACAGAACTGCCCAGGACGATGAGGAATCCACAGTTACACTAGGAGACATCAGCACAACTCAGTTGGGTCTGAGACCTCGCAGCAGGCAGCAGACGGGAAGGCTTCTCTGGCCATCAGCCAACAGCAAAGCACAAAGCCTTCTCAGGGTCATAGCAATGCTACCCAGAACAGCCACACTCCAAGCCATAAACCCCACCTCAACAAGAATTCAACACCAGTGAAATCCAGAGCATGCTCAGAGAACATGGGAGTTAAATCAGAAACTAGATCAGAACAGCTGGAAAGCCTCCAGGAAATGGGAGGTGAAACAGGTCTGTAAACAGGAGGAAGAGTTCACTCAAGGGAAAAGTTGATCATTTTGAGGAAAATAAAATGATAAAGTCAGTGTGAAAAAACATCACAGATGGTGCTTTTGTGGTACTGAAGGCATCCAAAGCACATTTGAGAAAAGAAGACCTAAAAGCAATCATGAAAACTTCCACTTCAGGAAACCAGAGAAAAAAGAGCAAGGTAAATGAAAGTTAAGCATAGGGAAATAAAAGAGAGGGTGTTGATGAAACCACAATCAGGAAATCAGAAGTCTGCAAAACCAAGTTCTTCATGAACATCAGCATCCCTGATGAACCCATATGAGGCTAGGAAAATAGAAGACAAGGGCTGGAATTATGGCTCAGTGGTAGAGCACTTGTCTAGCACCTATGATTCACTGGGTTCAATCCTCACCACCACATATAAGAACTAAATAAAATAAAGGTATAAAAAATACAATAGCATTGAAAAATTAAGAAAACAGGACAGAGAAACCCATTAGGTTTAAACAAGCCATCCTTACCATTCATGGGCAATTCAAGAACATTGTGAACATGTGCCTGACACAATCAGATAACTTAGAGGATCTGAGCCGATTCTTTAAGAAAGACAATATTCTATAGCTTCTGCAGAAAGAGAAATACACAAAACAGACGAGCCCATGCCTACTGAACAAACTGACTCAATAACTAAGTACTACACAAAAAAGAAAACACAAGGCTCTGACGGTCATACAGGCTTCCGCAAGACACTGAAGAACTGCCACTAATTTTCTACTTTTTTTTTTCTGGAACACAGAAGCAGAATAAGCACATTCTAATTTCTTCTGAGGCATATGTTATGATATTATCATATTTAAACAGATAATATAAAAAAACAATGAATTATTCATGATCATAAATGCAGAATTCCTCCACAAACATTACTTAACTGAATACAAAAATTAAAAAAAAAAAAGATAATTATACACAAAGGCCAAGAGGGAGTTAGGACACCTATGCCAGGCTGATTCAAAATTTAAAACCCAGTTAACAGCATCCATCACAACAAAAAGCTAAATAATAAACATCATGAGTTTATCAACAATTAAAGAAAAGTCAAGAATAATGAAATAATGTGCTCAAAAGAAACACAAATTTCTTTATCAAGAGACAGCATGATTCTCTACCTTATGCGAGATAAACCAAAGAATTATGAAAATCAACAAGATGACATTAGGGTTGTACAACACAAGGTTAATAAGTAGGACTATCATTAGATGGCAGCAGCAATCTGGGCACAGAAGCCATGCCTAAGTTTCATGGACTCAGGGGCCAAAGACAGGAGTATCACAGCTTTGAGGCCAGCTTGGGCTATTCAGCAAGACTGTCTCAAAAAAAAAGAAAAAAAACTGGGGATGTAGCTCAATGGTAGAGCACCCCCAAGTCCAACACCTAGCAACATAAAACAAAACATTAAAAAATAACACACACCACTTATATAGCACAAAGGAAAAATAAGAGAAATACTCATATATCAATCTGAAAAAAATCTCTATGTCAAAAACTGCAAGCTTCTAAGGAGAGTATAAAAGACAATGCAAATATGTGGAGACATTTCATGTTCATAGATGGAAATAGTTTTATCATCAAGTCATACCAATTTTAGTGATGCATTCAATAAAATCCCAATAAAATATCTTTTAGTTAGATTTTCAGTCATGAAAGACTCAGAACTACCAACACAGTAATAAATACTAAATTCACAGGATGAACACTACCTAAGGTTAAGAAGTATAAAAAAACTACAATCATCAAGATGGTGTAGTATTTGACACTGTATAAATACATTCTACTGATCTTTGACAAAAAAGCAAAGGAAAATCAGTGGAAACATACTCTTTTGGAAAATGTTGCCAAAGCACCTGGACATTAACATTCAAAGAAATGAAACATACTCGCTTCACAAATGTCTCAAAGCCAGCTCCCAGTGGAGACCATCAGAAATTTAGTTAGAATTGGTCTTAATCAAAAATAAAAATGGGCATACTGGGGCTGTTGCTCAGTGGCAGGGCCCTTGCCTAGCATGTGTGATGCACTAGGTAGAGTCTCTGCTTAGCACCACATAAAGATTAACAAATTAAAGTTATTCTGTCCATCTACAACAAAAACAAAAATTTAAAATAAATTTTTAAAAATGTGCTGGATGTACTCAGTGCTCAAGTTCCTCTATTTTTAATCCTGGGTAAAATACCCACCCACCTGGAAAACCCATTCATAAAGATGAAAGTATTTTTTGAAGGATAACTCTCTTATCCCAGGCTTGAATCCCCAACACTCAATACATGAATAAATAAATAGCAGTCTATACACTAATTTTCTTGGGCTAGGGAGCAGCTTGATAGTAGAGCATTTGCCAAGCATGCATGAGGCCCTGAGTTCAATCCCCAGCAGTCCACACATACACATACACACAAAAAAAAAAAATAAAAAAGAAAGAAAGAAAGAAAAGGAAAACAAGGTAACCTGCCCCAGGAATTGCTCCTCCCTACAGGGAGCTATAAGGTTGTTAATGTGTCCTGGGCTGCTCCATCCTGTCCTTCCCTCTTCAGCCCACCTATGTCCCACCTTTGGGCCATCCCAAGGAGCATTCCTGGGACTAGTCAGGTGTGCAGGAAGGAGAAAGATAAGGGGAAGAGGGAAGGAGAACAGAAGAAGCCTAGGACACATAAAAAGGTGGAACACTGTCAGACCTGCTGACAATCTGTAATTCCTGGTACAACAGAGATGCTTAAAAAAGACACACACACATACACACATTCAGTAGAAAATGAGCACCATCTTTACTTTTTTCTCTTCTTCTTTCATACAGTATTATTAATTAAAACAAGGGGAAAGAAAAAACATCCTTTCCGCAGCTTAAGCCTTACAAGCATGGATAAACATTCTCAGGAAAACTTTGTTTATGGTCACAATGATCCGTATTTCTTATCAATTAACTTGTGGTTAGTTATTCCCAGGCAAACACACACACACACACACACACACACACACACACACAAACATATATATAAATTTTACACTTGGCAGAACATTCTTTTATCTTCTTAAGACAGCAAAAAGGACACAGTTCAAATAGTTCATACTTTCTCACAGAACTCCTTGTTTTGCTAAGCACAGCAAAACTTAACTGTGTGCATGGCACACAGAACACCTTGCTTCTTAGGATACCAGGATACCAGCTGTGGCCCCTTCTCCCTCCTGGGAGAAGACTAGGTTACCCCTTTTAGGTAAACCCTACTTTATGTTTGCCTCAGTGTGCTTCTCTAACGTCAGACTTCAACATGTGGGGAGGCAGGACTCCTCACTGATAACTGGAAGTATCACTTTCATTTACATCAAAGAACCTTCAGACAACTTGACTTTGGCTAACTAGACCAATATGAAGGCAGGAAGACAGGTTCTGTGTGGAGAGCAAGCATTATCTTGGGCTATCTTAAGCCCTGTAATAGCCAATTACGTTACTTACTGTGTAAGACGAAAATTCTTAAAACTACTAAACTTCTCAGAATATATCACTAACTTTATCAGACGTTCTAAATAGGAAACCAGCAAGGAGGGGAGGGGACCCCAGGGACCTAGGCCACCCATCCAACAATGAGGAGCCACTGGAGAGGGTCCAGGGAGACCAACCAGCAGCAAAAGGGCCTTAGGCTTCGCAGCTGACCACAGAGAGTAGCCACCCATCCCAACCCTGGGCCCTTGCCATATGCTATCCAGGACAAGACCCCAGGCTCTGACCAACCTCAGGAAGCCAACACCCACCTCACCGTGCGGGAGCAGAGGAAAGAAGCTCAGGGCCACCCGCCAGCGGGGACAAGGTTGAACGCTATGCCCCTGACTTCAAGGACCCACCACCCAGTCCAACCGATGGAACCAGGGGATGGAGACCCTCGGCCACCCGCAGGAGGCAACTCTGCCACATTCCCTAGCTCACCGCCATGCCAGGGCCCCAGGACAGGTGCTGAGCGAGTCCCATCAGCCCTGGTCGCAACCTCACCAGTTTTAGCTTCCTTGGTGACCCAGTGTTCTCTCCAGGAACTTCCCGGCACCTGAGATTGAAACACAGGAGGTGCAGAGTCACTTGGGCCTTGAAAAGGGCAAAGCGGAGTTGATGAAGAGAAAAGCTCCAGAGATTGGAGAAGCCCGCCCTTCCCCTCCATTGGCGCACCTGATTGGACAGTTCTACTCGCGTCCCTGATTGGTCAGGCTTGCCTCTGTATCGTGACTGACAGCTAAAGATAATTAGAAATTAGTTAAAGTGACAGGTTCTTGTCCCTAGCCCTTTTCAGGTGGAACTTTTTGATTGGGCTGGATACTAATTCAGGTAGGAAGCATTTGCTTGGAACTTGGTGAAGATGGTGACCTCTGGGAGAGAGAGCATGAGCTGAAGTCAAGCCCTAATCTGACATGATGAAAACGTGGGCCTACTTTTTCTTTTATTAGGTGCAGAGTCTCCAATCTAATTTCTAGGTGCTTGATCCACTTTAATTTGAGTTCTGTACGTGGTGAGAAGTAGAGGTTCAATTCCATTTTGCTACATCTAAATTACTACTTTGCAGCACCATTTTTTGAAAAAACTATCTTTTCTCCAATGTATGTTTTAGAAAGACAGGGAGCCCAGCAGAAGGGATTTGTAGCCCTTCTGCTGTGCTGCCTAAATATAATAGGGTCTCTGGGTTTGCAAGCTGCCTTGTTGGCATAAGGGGGGTTCAGTGTTCAGCTTTTGGGGGGTGGGGGCAGCGAGGTGGTGGGGGTGGTGTTTAGTATTCAGCCTTGAGCATGGGGGGGTGAAGTGTTCAGCCTTGAGTGCAGGGTTTGAGAATTTGGACTTGAGACAAATAGGCAATAAAGAACAGACAGATAGGGTTTTGAGTTTCCAGGTTATCCTGCACTTCATGCTCTCTCTCTCTCAGAGGTCACCATCTTCACCAAGTTCCAGACTGCCCTGCACCTAACACAACTAAGGCAAAATTGTTGAGCCAAATATTCCAGTTCTTTTTATTTTATTTTATTAATTTATTTATTTATATTTTATTTTGAGACAGAGTCTTGCTCATTTGCTTAGGGCCTCGCTAAGTTGCTGAGTCTGGCTTTGAATGGCAATTCTCCTGCCTCAGCCTCCCATACCACTGGGATTGCAGGGATGTGCCACTAAGCTGGGCATCATTGAAAGGCAAGTGACCACAACACTCAGAGCAACCAAGATATCTTTATTGCAGCAGTGCAAAAGAAGAGAAGAGAGAGAGAAAGAAAGAAAGAAAGAGTGGGGAAAGAGAAAAGAAAGAAGCGGAGAGCAGAGAGAGAGAAGAGAGGGAGAGGGAGAGGGAGGTGAGAGTGAGAGTGAGAGTGAGAGAGAGTGAAAGAGAGAGAGCAAGAGAGGGGGGCCCAGCAGGAAGGAGTTTTTATAGCCAAAATCTAATGGGGTCTCTGGGTCTGCAAGCTGCCTTGTTGGCATTCAGTGATTGAATCATATACTGGTTGCTAAGGGTGTCATCTTCTGCCTTCAGGCAGATGGGGCAGGGGTCAGATGTGGGTTTTGGATGCACCAGATGGGTGGGGGTCGAGGGTTCAGCCTTGAATGGGGTTCAGTGCTCAGACTTGAGTGGGGTTGAGTGCTCAGCCTTGAGTGGGTTGAGTGTTCAGACTTGATGCAAACAGGTGATAAAGGACCAGACAGAGGGAGATTTGAGTGCATGGGCTATCCTGCAGCTAATGTTTGTTCAGCCTGCCCTGCAGACAACTTAGTTAGTTCAGGCTGCCCTGCACCTAACAAGCATATTTTGCTAAGTTGCTTGAAGTTGCAGCAGCTGATACTATATGTGTATAGAGAAATGTTTTTCATTGAGGTGCTGTGGACTAATCCCTCTGAGCTGAGTCCATGACACTTGTTTTTATTTTTTGTTTTTTGAGCTAGGGTTTCACAGTTTGCAGATGCTGAACTGAACTTTGGGCTCCTGCTGCCTCTGTATCCCCAAGTAATTTTTATTGTTATTGTTTTTTTTTGTTGTTGTTGTTTCCATGGTGAGGTTAAAACCCAGGGCCTCACAGGTGCTAGAAAAGCCTCTCTCTCTCTCATAACAGCAGACCCACACCAAGACACATTTTAATGAGAATGACTAACACAGAGAATAAAGATAAAATCTCAAAGGCTGTGAGAAAAAAAAATTACATATATGGAAAAATCAATTTGGATCTTAACTGATTTCTCAGCCCTGACCCTCAAAAATACGAAGTCCTAAATAATATATTTCAATCACTGAAAGAAAATAGATGCCAACTAAGAATTTTATATCCATCAAAATTAAGATACAGATTTGAAAATAAAATTAAATTATTCCACAATAAACAAAAAGTTAAAAAACGCACAACTAGAAAGTCTACACTACAGAGCATTCTCAACAAAATATTCCATGAGGATGAAGTGGGAAAAAAAAGTGAAAACCAGCAATGTTAAGGTCTGTAAACAAGTCAAAATAACACCTGGTATTTTGCCAGGGGAATGTTAGAGTTTGTAAACAAGTCTGGATGGGGTCTGGCAAAATGCCAGAGAGAGTGGTTTGAGAAGTAACAAAAGCGAGCCATTAAGTGTGGAGATTCCTTATTGGTTGACTGATGTATCTAGTTTATGCTAATTAAGATAAGCTGTGCAAAATGTATAAATAGCTCTGTTGTCCTACAATAAAGGGCTCCTACTCCTGCTGTATCAAAGTACAGAAGTTGTTCGTTACCCCCCGGTTATTCTGCTGCAGCCAGACTGCGGCAGATGGTGGCCCATACTGGGAGCCCCGGGACACTCGGGGGTAAGTGACGAAAAAAAGCTGCCCGTCCATAGATAGGACGGGAGCAATCTGCTCGTCCCTAGGCAGATAGGGTGAGAGGAAAAATGGCCATTTTGAGAAAATGGAGAAGATTGATACAATATGTTTGTGTCTTCTTTTGTCTAAGTGTATTGTATTGTCTTTGTGATGAAAATATGGAAAGGGTGAGAAGTAAATTGATAAGGGAAAGAGACACCCCAGTGGAACCAAGAATAGTTAGGGCATGTGTTGAGAAGAGCCCAGGAACTCTAATCAGAAAGAAAAAGAAAGTTCAGAAGAAGGATTATCAGGAAAAAAGTTGCAGCAAAAGGCTATTACTGAATACTTTTCATTACCGGAGTGTGCGTGAATCTGTGCGGCGGCTGCCATGTGTGCAATCGGGTCATGGTGCAGCAAGTACTTTGCAAGCCGCAGCGGCAGCCGGCTCTTCCACTGTCGGGAGCCCAAATCCAAACCTGACCGGGAGACACAGTCTCCCAGGCTCTTGCTCCGTGTGCCCGAAAGGAGGTTGAGTCCAGACACTCCCCGGACACTCCCCAGGGCCATCTGGGGCTGCCCAGGATGCTACAGCTGGAAGAAGACACTACCAGCGCCCCTGATGTTTGGTCATTTTCAATGCCAATAACTAAGCTACAATGGTTCTCCCACACCAGGAAGCTAATGAGTAATGAGCACTATTAAAACTTATTTTAAATGTAACAAAACCTTGAGATAATGTACTAAATTGTTCAGAAGGTTGTTTTCTTAGTGGAATGCTACAGGATTTTCTTTAGCCAGCATTGCAGAGTTCCTGCCTTCGTCCCAGTGCCAGTGAAAACAAAAGTAGAAGAATTTCCAGTGTTGCTGAAAACCTGAAAACCAGAGGAGACTTTGGCTGAGAACCGGACGAGACTTCGGATCAAGCTAGCTGCCTGCGGAACTTACCTGGACTGTGATTTAAGCTAGCTGCCCGCAGACCTGGACTGTGATTTACCGGGACTGTGAGTTAATCTATTGAGACACTGCTTTACCTGGACTGAAACAACAAATGTAATCTACAACAAATTGTAACTCAGTATTGTGGCATTTTGTATCCTCCCTTTCTGTTTGTAGCAGGTTATTTATGGTGTTTCTGTAAAAACCACTATGGTTGTTATTTAAATTAAACAAAAGGGGGAAATGTTAAGGTCTGTAAACAAGTCAAAATAACACCTGGTATTTTGCCAGGGGAATGTTAGAGTTTGTAAACAAGTCTGGATGGTGTCTGGCAAAATGCCAGAGGGAGTGGTTTGAGAAGTAACAAAAGTGAGCCATTAAGTGTGGAGATTCCTTATTGGTTGACTGATGTATTTAGTTTATGAAAATTAAGATAAGCTGTGCAAAATGTATAAATAGCTCTGTTGTCCTACAATAAATGGCTCCTACTCCTGCTGTGTCAATGTACACAAGTTATTCGTCACCACCACCACCACCCCCCCAGTTATTTTGCTGCAGCCAGACTGCAGCACAGCAAAGGGAGGGTCTACACTAAAGGGACATTCAATCAAAGGAGAAACTAGGACAAATCAAAAACAAGAAATAAATCAAGATGACAGGGAATACAAACCATATCTCAATAATAACCTTTAATATTAACTACCTAAACTCATCAATCCAAAGACAGAGACTGGCATATTGTATTAAAAAGCAAGATCCAACAAAATGCTGTCTCATGGGCAAAGATATCCACAGTCTGAAAGCAAAAGGATGGGGAAAAACTTATCACTTAAATGGATTGCTGAAACAAGCAGGGGTTTCCATTTTTGTTTCAGATAAAGAAGAGTTCAAACCAAAGTTATTCAGAAGAGACAAAGAAGGATATTTCATACTTCTTAAGGGAAGAGTATATCAGCAAGATATAACACACTTATGACCCAAACAATTAACATCTATTAACATCAAACAAACCCTTCTCAATTGCAAGAGTCAAATGGACCACAATACAATACTGGGTGATTTTAACACACCTCTCTCACTACTGGACAAAAACTAGGGAAACTATAAAACTAAATAATGCAATCAAGAATTAGACTTAATAGACACATATAGATCATTTCATACATCAACAAACAAATACACTTTCTTCTCAGCAGCACAAGACACCTTCTCTAAAATAGATTATATTTTATGCCGAAATGAAACTATTAGTAAATACAAAAAAGCAGAGATAATACCCTGCATTCTATCAGACCACAATGGAATGAAATCGGATATCAATGATAAAATTAAAAATAGAAGCTACTGTCACAAATGGATACTAAATAATACACAATTGAATGATGAATGGATAGTAGAAGAAATTAAGGATGAAATTTTAAAAATCTTAGAGTTAAATGAGAACACTGATACAACATACCAAAATCTCTGGGACACTATGAAGGCAGTACTAAGAGGAAAGTTCATTGCATTGAGTTAATTGACTAAAAGAATAAAAAGGTTAACAAACAAATGACCTAACACTACATCTCAAAGCCCTAAAAACAGAGGAACAAATCAACCAAAAGCAATAGAAGACAGGAAAAAATTAAAATCAGAGCCGAAATCAATGAAATCTCAACAAAAGAAACAATTGAAAAAAATTGCAAAACAAAATGTTGGTTCTTTGAACAAATTATTAAAATAGATAAAACTCTGGCCATTCTAACAAAGAGAAAACTCAAATTACCAAAATACAAGATGAAGAAGGAAATATCACAGTGGACATGTCTGAAATGAAGAAGATAATTAGAAACTATTTTGCAAGTTTATACTCTAATAAAATGGAAGACATAAACAAATTTCTAGAGAAATATGACCTACACACTCTAAATGAGCAGGTCATATAATTTAAATACATCAATTTCAAGTAATAGAATAGAAAATGCTATTAAAATCCTACCAACTAACAAAAGCCCAGGACCAGATGAATTCTCAGCCAAGTTCTACAAGACTTTCAAAGAAGAATTAACACCAATACTCCTAAAAATTGACAAGGAGGGAACACTTCCAAATTTATTCTATGAGGCTAATATCACCCTGATACAAAAACCAGTCAAAGACACACCAAGGAAAGAAAACTTCAGACCAATAGCCCTGATAAACATAGATGCAGAAATTCCCAATAAAATTCTGGCAAATCACATGCAAAAATATATTTAAAAAACAGTGCATCACCATCAAGTTGGATTCATCTCAGAGCTGCAAGGTTAGTTCAACATACAGAAATCAATATACGTAATACATCATATGAGCAGCCTTAAAAACAAGAATCACATGATCATCTCAATAGATACAGAATAAGCATTTGACAAAATACAGCACACTTTAATGTTCAAAACACTAGAAAAACTATGGATAGTAGGAACATATGTCAACATAAGGCTATATATACTAAACTCAAAGCCAGCATCATTCTAAATGGAGGAAAATTGAAAGCATTCCTGCTAAAAGTTGGAACAAGAAAAAGATGTCCTCTTTCACCACTTCTATTCAACTTCATCGTTGAAACTCTAGCTAGAGTAATTACAAGAAAGAAATTAAAAGAATATAAACAGGTAAAGAAGTAATCAAGCTCACTCTTTGCTGATGACATGATTCTATATCTAGAAGATCAAAAAAATTCCACCAGAAACCTTCTAGAACTAATAAATGAATTCAGCAAACTAACACCATATAAAATCAACACCCATTAAATCAAATGCATTCTTATACATTAGCAAAGAATCCATTGAAAGAGAAATTAGGAAAACTATTCCATTCAAAATAGCCTCAAAAAATATTAAAATACCTGGGAATCAATCTAACAAAAGAGGTGAAAGATCTCTACAATGAAAAATTCAGAACACTAAAGAAAGAAATTGAAGAAAACTTCAGAAGATGGAAAGATCTCCCATGCTCCTGGATAGGCAGAATTAATATTGCCAAAATGGCCATACCTCCAAAAGCATTATACAGATTTAAATTTATCATCCATCACCCATCTGACTCCTGAATGAGGCAGCATTCAGGGCAGGGCTGTGTCTTATTCCTCACTCTTCAGGTATGAATTTCAAGGTTAACATAAACCACTCCACACACAGTCTGTGATTACAAAAGTTCTCCGTAGAATTGGAGACAGGTATATTTAATGAACAATGGAATTTTTATGTGAAACACTCACACATGGCCATCTAGCAACTCAATTGTTTTTAAAGGAATGTATATCACACTTATATGCATTCAATTAAAATAAAATATTCACTTTGAAGTTGACTTACTAACAAGACCTGTAAATTGAAGGTCTTCTATCCCAGTACCTTACAGAGGGTGACTTTTCATAAGCTGTAATCACTGTTCTGCTAATGCAGTCACATGCTTCTCTGTGACAACATGGTTGGAACCATAGCCTCCCTGTCTTCCTGATGGCTGGGTAGTGCCACCGTCATCACACTGGTCAAGCTGTAGAGGGGTTCCTAGAGAGAAGCTCAGCATCCCTTTGGGGCCACACCTGAGACTTCAGAATATTCAGTGGCCCCTCACCTGCAGCCCTGACTCTGGGCATCTCTACTCGAGGCACTATAATGTTTGGTCAGTGCTTATGTTCGGTCAATATTCATGAAGCCCAGGCCTCATAGTCACGTTTTCCCACATGCTGAACACTTCCATAGGGTTTTTCTCAGGGCTCCCACCACATCCTTATTTCGAAGACTATAGATCAAGGGATTCAGCATTGGTGTCACAATGGTGTAGAAGACAGACACAACTTTATCTTGGCCTGGAGTATGGGAAGAGATTGGCCTCATGTACATGAAAATGATGGCGCCATAGTATAGGCTGACCACCACCAAGTGAGAGGAGCAGGTAGAGAAAGCTTTCTTCCTCCCCTCGGCAGAAGCCATGTGGATGACGGTGACCAGGATGAGTATGTAGGAGGCAAGGATGACGGAGAATGGAATGAGAAGCAGAATAGTGGTACTGATCAACACCCCCATCTCATATGCTAAGGTGTCCTCACAAGAGAGCTGCAGGACACCAGGGAGTTCACAGTAAAAATGATGGATTTCTCTGGGTCCACAGAAAGGGAACTTCATGGTGTAGACAGTGTGTACCAAGGCATTGAAAGCACCACTCACCCATGAGCTCAGTGCCATCTGCCTGCAGAGGGGCCAGTTCATGTGCAGCAAGTAGTGGAGAGGCTTACAGATGGCCACATATCTGTCATAGGACATGAGTCCCAAAAGGATGCACTCAGTTCCGCCCAAGGCCAATCCCAGGAAGATTTGTGTCCCACAGCCAGACACAGAGATGGCAGTCTTGTGCAGAAGGAAGTCAGACATCATCTTGGGGACAATGGCAATTGTGAACAGGATGTCAATGAGAGAGAGCTGCCACAGGAAAAAGTACATAGGAGTGTGTAGAAGGGGGTCCACCAGGATCAGCAGGATCAGGAGGCTGTTTCCTGTCAGTGTGACGAAGAACATCATGGAGATGAGCAGGAAGACACAGAAGTGAGCTGGTGTGTGCTGCAGCAGTCCCAGAAGAAGAAACTCAGCCACAGTGTGGTTCTCCAAACTTGTCATGCTTGGAAGCTCCACCCAAGGTCATAGAAAATGCACCCAAGTATAAACACTATTTTATGGTAAAGTTGGACTATTTGGAAATTGGCCCATCAAAACATTATTCATATTATATGAGACAGTTTGAGAAAAAATGGTGACTCCTGCAGGTGTAGGTTCATCCAGTTATACTTTTCTAGTTTACTAAATGCTCTATCAGGTGAAGGCTTCAGTTGATTTTTCCATCTTTTGCTATATTTTGAGCAAGGGCTTCTCATCCAGGGCAGCTAAATGGAGGGGAGTCTGTCTGTGTCTCACCAGCACCTTGGGTGCAGACTGGCCAGTGAGTCAGAGCTGCTCCCATTGACTCCCTGAGCTCCCCCACTGCAGGATCCCCTCTGCATCATGACTGTGATGTCTGGAAGGAAGCAAAATTCTGTAAGTGTTCTGGGCATGAAGACAGCACTGTAGACTTGAGTACAAGTGGGCTCCCTGTTGGTTCATGGACCATTCTAATTCTCCTAGACTGATTTTTTTGCAGATGTTTTCCTCACTGCTGGTAACTTAAAGCATTTACACAGTCTCACTCACCTGAGGGACTATTCACCCCACCTTTAAGAACAAAGGAGGACAGGGAGAATGTTCTGGCAGGTGTTTGCTCTTCATGTTGAAGACAGGGCTATCTCCATATACATGTTCACCTTGGACACCTATCTTCCATGGTCTCACATATCGATGTGCACTTCTGCCTCAAAGGGAAGGCTGTGCTCAGACTGGCAGAGCTGCTCATTGCAGAATCCCAAGTTCCTCAGCCTTGTGAGCATACCCCTTCAGGAGGGGCCTGCAGCCTTCCCTTGCAGATAAGTCAGACCTTCTCTTTACAGTAAACCAAAAGGCTTTATCAAACTGGTGAAGTTTTTGTTAGGTCAGTCCATCTTTAAATACCATTGGATACCATTTACATTACTTTGTGGAGTAATAAATCTGTCTTTTAATAATCTGTGCATCTAAATTTCATAAACATATCTTCTGGTTCTTTATACTGTGGGAACTGTGGGAGATGCTAATGAGGACTAAGTGGCAAATATATTCTCATGAATAATTTTAGCAGTGGGCTCCATAACCCAAGTGCATTTGTTTTAAAATATATAATGAACAGCAGATGATCAGAACAGACACACCCTTCAACAGTAGGGCAATCAATGGGTACCTATTTTAATGATAGGTCTCATACACATAAAGCAGGAAAAAAATGGCAACAGGATTTACAAAGAGTAAGAAAAACAGACAAGTATCTGGACATTAATAAAATGCTGGGATGCTCTGTTGCCATCCATCCAAATGATTTTTTCTTAGTGGAGATTACAGTTTCCAATTAATCAGATTAAAAAAGAAAAGTGTTAATGTGAAGCAATTACCAGTCACGAGTCTCCTGCATAGGATAAATGCCTGACTCTTGGCATAGGTGTACCTCTCAGACATCTTCCCATTTGCCCTTGGGCTGTCCTGGTCTCTCATTGCACCCAGAGGCCTCTGAATCCTCCCAGCTGAAGCCAACCTTATGCCCCACCCGCCCACCGCTGCCCAACTGCTGATGAGGTTGCAGTCACTATCAAGCTCTTCCTGAGTTTTGCTGCATTATTATACTTCATGTTCTGATGTATGCCAAATGTATTTTTAGAGTTCTGGTTTCTACAACAGCATGTTCTCACTAAACAAAGAACCTTTACATTTTATTCACTCATACAGATCAGACAGGATTAAATACATTTTAAATTGTACTTTGGTCTAGTATGGAACTTGATTCAGCTTTACTTGTAAGTTTTTTCTGCTAGTTATATATCTTGGAATGACTATTTATATGTCTACATGACTAGTTATATGTCTTGTAATGAAATATTTAATACAATCTAAGTATCAGTTTTAACCATCAAAAAATTGAGATCGTTTTTAGTGTAGCTCAAAATTTTCCAAACATAAAATATGTTAGAAAATATATGCACTTTTAAATTGTTAAATAATAGTTGGATTGATGTTATTGAATTATCTTCATAACACTTCTTTTAACCTGAGATCAAAGTCTGTTCTTCTGTTGTGATTAATTATCAGAGCCCATGTGCAGCTGTCCCATATTTCAGATTTCCCACCACCACCACCACTGTCCTCTCTGTGCCTCATGGGGACCCTGAGGAAATCTCTGCTCTGCACTGTCCAGGGATGTCTGCATGGTCACTGAGGGGTAGGCCATACAACATCTATGGTCATTACAAAGCCAGGTTTTCTGCTGAGCTCGACTCACACCTGTGATCTCACTGTCAGTTGTGGCCTCTGGTTTGCAGTGAATTTGTATTCTAGAACTGCACTTAGCAACAAAATGAGATTATTATCTCTAGCTGGAAAGGAAAAGCAATTTACACATGAAGTTTTGAGGGCAGTAGCTGGGACAAAGATCCAACAGACAGGATGCTCTTTGTATCGACAGTCATTGCCCTTTCCTGTTGTTTGGACCAATTCTTGGAACTCATTTATTTATTTCTTCTTCAATTTCAATCTCATGTCTGCCCCTCTTTCACTCTCCGCTTTCTTCCTCTTTCTGTTTACAAAAGTACCAGATTTAATTTCAAAATTCATATAGAATTTTTTTAAGTTAGCAAATTAATCTTTGTTAGCTTAAAAGGAAATGATCTTTAAGTTGCCTGCTCACATGGTATGAGAAAATTCTTAATGATAGTGAGAAAGCTTGAAGATATATTAATTGATCTAAATAATACCTGAGCCACATAACTTAAATTGTATGTTGAATGATGAATTATGGGTATAGGTGAGCATGTAGGAAAGTATCATAGAGACACAGTAAAATCAAAGGAAGAATTTCAAAAGATTTAATTTCAAAAAGGATGGGACAGGCTGTCAGCAATGGCACATGCTTGTAATCCCAGCAGCTTGAGAGGCTGAGGCAGGAGGATCACAAGTTCAAAGCCAGCCTTAGCAAAAGTGAGGTGATAAGAACTCAGTGACACTCTTTCTTTTAATGAAATATGAAATAGGGCTGGGAATATGGCTCAGTGGTCAAGTGTCCCTGAGTTCAATCCCTAGTACCCCTAAAAAATACATAAATAAAAATAGGACATAGAAAGAAAACAATTAAGCAAAATGTAAGTGTGTTAATGGAAGACACCTAAGATTGGTTGTTTTACCAAGGTGTGTAAATAGAGGAATGCACATGTGATTTCACAACAATTTGGCATTGTGTTAATGCAATTTAAAAAATTTTGTAGCCCTTACAGATGAAGTCAATTAGGAAGATGTTTCTCGATGAAATTCAACCATCCTCATTGTGAGATTTTACAAACAGAAGATCCTAAGCACTGAGCTATTGCACAGTGATGAGTTTCACATTGCTCACTTAGAAAGGTCCATTTTATAGGTACTCACTTTTCTGCTGGTGAGTGGTTGATTCAAAACGACTAGGAAATGAACTGAATATGACCGTCCAGCTGGCCTGGGCAGGGATGGGTGTCCAAGTGAAGGGATGGCCTCTGTGCATGGAGTGTCTTCCTTGTGCAGCTGTCCCCACTGACTCCAGGAACAAACATGTGGAGCCAAATAAAGCCATCCAAGGGTGTGTACATGAGCATTTTGTTCTCCCTTGATGACTGCATCATCTTGAATGATCTCAAGTGGAAATTTTACCCCAGGGAATGCTGTGTGCATGAATGGAGACAACTGTGGAACACTTCTAATTGCCTTGACACCCTCATATCCCGGGAGAGGGAGTCTCAGGATCTAACCCATTTTGTGTGAAGCAAACAAGTACAATATGTTACAGACATCCACACAATCCCATGTGGTGTGTTTTCATGGAACTCACAGCCACTCCCACTAGTGCAAGTAGCTGACAACAGGGGACATATGCACAGTTACTGTGGTATCAGCAAATCTAAAACAACTCTCACAATAATACAACATCACTTCTGGTACCATTGTGATTGTCATACACATTGTATGTAACAACTGGAATATGAAAGAAGCCCACTATAGAATGAAAAGTGGGTTTGATCTGCATTATCCTATATAGTTTTTTAAATGGCATTTGCTTATGAAGGGAGCAACTTGTTTGTGCTGTGGAGTAGCCAACATTCTAGATTCTGCTGATCCCACCTCCGTGTGCTCCCCAGCAAGGTGCACTAACCCCATGCTGCCTAGGAATTACCCAAACAGAAGGAGAGGGAAATGCACACACATACTCATGTCCACATACAGTAAAGTACTGCCCTACCTGAGAGTGTGTTTCTCAGATAAGGGAGACACAAGGAGGCCCAAGGAGCAGAATGGAGGACCTGGACTTGGTGTGTGTAAATTTAGAAAGAAGAAGTACTAGAAGTTACACAGCATGTTGTTAACAGGCACACCATGTCCAAGGAAAGCCGAATGAGATAGGAGAAGAAGAAAATCATTATGCTCCAACTCATACCCAACCCCCAAATAAATCCCACTTATACTAAGTACAATAGCTTACATAGTGAAATTAAACAAAAAATAGGAAAAAAATCGATTTTTTGTTTTATATTCTTATTTTCCCTAAGGAGAAAGGCTACCTTTCTTAACAGTACACCAAGAGGAAACAGGTAAATTATTTAAATTCAAATTCCAGCTAAGATATGTAGATGATTTATGCTTTCTAAAACAAATAGAGAAATAATCTTCTTGAAATATTTCGGAATAAACACACAATTATATACTAATTAAATATTCTTAAAAATTTAATATGAAAATGCTAACCATCTTTGTTTAATCATTCTATATTATTCACATGCATTGAATCATCCCACTGTGTCCATAGTATGTGCAATTGAAATAATAATGAATAATAAAAATTAAAAGAAATTAAAAAATGTATATGGCAAAAATATGTATTCAAAATTTATATGAAAGTGTACTCAAAAATTATAAATTAATGAATCTGCATAATTGCAAGAAATCCCAGAAGAGGCACAATGTGTACTGATTAATTGAGGGAAATTCATTTAATCTCACCAAGTATTATATTTAAAATGAGAATAAAATACTATCACATTGCCAAATGCTTTAGTGAATACCTGAAGATGTGACATCCCTCCTCTGTGGCCAAAACATCCTGGAACACTAATTAGGCTTTTTGGTGATATAGTTTCAATTTGCAAATGACATTAGCACATCAAGCAACATTGACACTGCTGTGTCATTCCCAGCAGGGTGCCCAATAACCAAGAAATAGAAGCAAGCTCAATGTCCATCAGTTGAAGAATGGAGAGAGGAAATGTGTTCAGACACACAAAAGACACACCATCAGACATAGACACATGTGATTCTCTTATTCGTGACAACACAGATGGAACTGAAGATCACCCTGTCACATGAAATAAGATGGGGACAGAAAAATAAGTGTCCATAATCTCACTCAGATGTGGAAAAATAATTGTCTCATAGACAAGTGGGAGAGTGGTCCCCAGGAGGTGGGGCGTAAGGAGGTAAGAAGAGATGGGGAAAGCAGATCACTGTTGATTAAGTTATAGTTACAGGAGAAGGAATTCTGGTGTGCTATTGCACAGTAGGGTGACAATAGGTGACATGATGCATTGCACATTTCAGAAAACTAGAAGAAAGGATTTAGAAGTATTCATCATAAAGAAGTGAGAAATGCTTCAGGAGATAGACATGTTTTGGCTCATTTAAAGATTTCACAATGTAGTCATATGTTGAAACACCACATGGAACCCCATTAGTATGCACAGTGTGTGTGGTTTTATGTATCAGCTAAAACTAAATTTAACTAAATGTAAATTCCAGAGAACTTTAGGAAACTGTGTTACCCTTTCATCACTGTGACCAAAACACCTAACAAAAACTACTTAGATTAGGAAAAAATTATTGTGGCTCATAGTTTCAAAGGATTTAGTCCATGGTCCGCTGGCTCCAAGGCGAAGTTCTGTAGCAGAAGGGCACAGTGGAGGAAAGCTGCTCAGCTCAGGGCAGCCAGGAAACAGGGGTTTGGGGATGGAGATGGAGGGAGGGAGGGAGGGAGAGAGAGAGAGAGAGAGAGAGAGAGAGAGAGAGAGAGAGAGAGAGAGAGAGAGAGAGAGAGAGATGGGGGAGGTCCAGGAACAGAACAGTTCCCAAGGGCTCTGCTTCCTCCTTCCTCTCCCTTCCCCTCCACCTGCCTGTGTCCACTCAAGCCACTAGACCATCACTCCTCACTCATCTCACTCATGGTTCTTTGCTGAAAATAGCAAGCGAAAGAGCAACATTTCAAACTTTTCTGGGATTTTATATCTCATGGGATACATCCTTTGCCTTATAAGGCTAAAACAGGTTCCAGAGTAATATAATTACCCTGATAATCACCACATTACACACCTCCCTAGGTTCTCAGACTTCCTTGAGACTTCGCTATTAGTTTACCCCACCAAAACATGGAAATAGTTTTTAAACACTATTGTTTGTAATTTATACTGTATCATTAGAGACTTAGGTTTTGCCATTAGTATGAATGACCTCATAGAATTTTTTCAAAAAGAAGCAAATGTGCTTAAAGATTAAATTTAATAGAATGATGTTGTATAAAGGAATGTTGTTTAATGACTAGATTTTAGCTCTTTATTTCACAAAATAACAATGTGATGACAGATATTTGTAACCATAGGTGATGATGGGAATCAATCTACCCCACTGCTGTAGCCACTTCACTGTGGATATGCACCCCATGTTATCATGTTATAAACCTCAAATATGCACAACTGTAGTTATTGTAGAGAACTAAGAGAAGGGTCATTCTTTGCTTGTCCCTCAGGGACGGGGCAGATTCTGGCAGATGGAAACTGGGCTGGTACCTCAATATCAGCAGTACATGGCAGTGCAGCTCTCTCTCCCTCTGAATCCCCAGGGATGTTCCTGTGAAGTTTGCAGAAGCCCTGCAGGGATATAGACCATCACACCATGTGAGGAACCCAGGATAAAGGGAGGATGAAGGCTGTGTTTCCCAGTCCTCACGAATCCTGGGCTGAGATCCTCCAGCACAGAGCCAATCCCACACAATTGGCTTCAAGGGTGCAGAGTGGTCGTGTCCCACATGGGTGGTGCTGAGCCCACCCAGGTTCTGTGGAATTGAAAGAGAGGTGGAGAAGGCATGCCTTAGAGCCACCACAGCAACACAGGGATGAAATAGAGGAGAGACAGTAGCTTATCAGAGACATTTGTGTTGGGAGAGTGAGTAGCAGATGGTGCTTTGTGAGGATTGGGCAGTATTGAGCGGTCGAGCTGGTAGGTTGGTTTCTGGCTTGACCTACTGCACCTGGTGGAAACCTTCACTGTTCAGAGGGCTCACTCGTGCAGGTCCATGTCAGACCTGGTGGAGATGATGTCTCTGTGACACCTGATCACAGATTCCCATCAAGGGCAGTGACAAAAACTAGCAGATGACAGATGGTCACCAGGCAGTGATATGAAAATTCAGAGGGGCAAACTCATGCAGTGGTTGGTATAAAGTGGGCCTGTGGATTCAGGTGGTCAGCTTCACGGGAGGAGCATGGCCTTACCCTCTCACCACCTGCCCTGCTCATATGGGAAGCCACGGCAAGCATTCTGACCCAGGTGCCCCTGCTCTTCAGAGAGCTCAGGGACCACTTTGACCCATCAGTGAGCACAAAATACAATTCTGCCGCATGTTGGTTGGCTCAGTCACAATCTCTTATATCTTGTATCACTCTCTAAGGGTTTCTTTGAAGCAGATGGAAGCTATGGTGACAGGGTAGTGGCATTAACAAGAACACAGTGATAACAGAGACAGTGATGATGAGCACACACCCTGAGCACATCCTGTGGCAGACTGTGCTCCTTGCCCAACTCTCCCATTATTTAATATGCTTTGTTTAACCTTCAAAGAAAAAATGTGACTCACTTCATTTATTAGAAATTTATTGCAGATATAATTTCAGAGGCGATTGTGCACAAAAAAGGCCCCCCCCCAAATGGAATCTTTGCTGAAACTATAAATGATTAAGTTTTCTTCTTTTTTTTTTTAAAGAGAGAGTGGGAGAGGAGAGAGAGAGAGAGAATTTTTTTTAATATTTATTTTTTAGTTCTCGGCGGACACAACATCTTTGTTGGTATGTGGTGCTGAGGATCGAACCTGGGCCGCACGCATGCCAGGCGAGCGCGCTACCGCTTGAGCCACATCCCCAGCCCTCTTCTTTATTTCTTTTCACAGGAAATAGAGTTTGTCCATTACCATTTTTCCATAATTACTTGTGCCTAGGGCATGCTCCTACCTAGATGAGGTGGGGGATCACGTCTTTCTGTAGTCATTCTTTACAAGACCTCTTGTAACATAACAGGAATGACATCATCCACCTTTATATTGATTCAGCATCTGACTTCTGCCTCTCCCGTGAAAGTTCAATGTCATTTGATAGGTTATGAATAACAACCACTTATTTTCAACCAGCTGGTCACTAACCTGAAAAATTCCCTATCTCAAATTTTTGTTATATGTTATAATTATTTGGTGCAGACTTGTTTCACAGAGTGGGCCTGCACTTGATCCACTCCTTGGTCATGCTAAGCTTTCTCAATTGGCCTTTGAGTCTATATTGGGTCTCAAAGTGTCAATTAATTTCACGTAATGAACTGAAATTCAGTCTTTGGTCAGCTCTATCTTCTCAAGGAGGCCTACCCTGCATAGGCTTCTTAAAATCCCAATGCTCCCACTGGACTTGGACTCCTCTGGTCTCCTTACTGTTCTGATGTGTGGGGTTTGCAGTCCACCTTCGCCTTCTGTTTATTAAATGAACAGGTCAATTCCACTCACCTCTCATTGTCGTTGCTCCACCAGGGTTAACCTCATGATGAACACTGCCCAGGACAGATCTGGCCTTCAGCAGTTGCTCAATCATGGGTGTTGAGCTCAGGACTGACATACATGGGCCATGCTAGAGAGACCATTCTACCATGAGCTTGGTATGTGAGAGTCCTCTCTCAAAAGCATGCACCACAGCAGCCCATGAACAAATGAGTAAATATACAAATAGACACATAAATATTATGACAATGAAACTTCATTTTAAATGAATTTTTAAGTGGATAAAACTTACAGAGGATGAAATGTAGGATGATTTGAAATGTTGTCCTTGTTGATATGTAAGAAATGAAAGCTATATGTAGTCAAAGTCAACAATGTATCTTTACAAATATATTTTACTTTTCCCTATTTTCTTAACATGTAGAATTTGAATCATAACTTTTTTATTCTACATATGGGGAATTGTAGGTGTTAATGTTATTTATTTATACTTGGAAGGTGGTTACTTGTATCCTTACTTCATACTTATTTGTAATGTTCTGTATATATGCTCTCTTCCTCAATATGGAGATTATTTATATATATATATATATATATATATATATATAAACATACATACATATATTTATAAATAAAGAAATATATGGATACACTAATCTAAATTTCCATCTTTCAACACATAGCCTAGTCAACAAAATTAGGAGCAACAACATATTGATCAACTCATTGACAATTGCTATTGGGTTTAAATATAATTAATTTTGATCTTTCCATATGAAAATTAAGTCACTAACAGTGTATAAATGATTTAGACTTTCATATATTTTATTTACTTATTTATTTTTTGTAAATGCTATTTCTGTATCGTGCACTAGATCAATTCATAACCTTATTTCTAATTCCCTGGACAGCTAGCAGCATTTTGTTGTGGTCCTAAGTCAAAAAGACCAGCACTGAGTGACGTTTGGGACGCTGCCTGTGCCCCTGTCCTGGCTGTTCCAAAGGCTCTGACCCACAGCTCAGAAGCCTTGATGACACACTCAGGTGGAGACTTCAGGCAATGTGCCTCCTGTGAGCTGGTTGGTCACAAACATTTCCCAAATCAGTGAAAATCACTCGCAACTCAAACTGAGAAATACTGTATCTCTGGAAGCATATTTTCCCTCTGGTTTTGCTTTTCCAATTTTCCACTCTATTGAAGTCCCCCCTGACATTTACTACTGAGATCCCTGTGTTTAGCAGACCCTGTGCCCATTGCAGGTGCCATTAAAGACTTACCAAAGACAGAATTTTTAAATGGACATCAAATATTTTCAATTGCTCCTAAGTTCTTCCTCCTGTGCATTTCTGACTTGACTGTGTTACTGTGGTGTTCACTGCATCTATACATCCATCCACATTTCCCTGAAGCTCTGGGAAGCCAACATCACTCACTCCTGTCTCCCTCAGTGTCCTGCTTCTACCTCTAGGGGCAACTTCTTTGAGGCACCTAGAATTTCCACAGGCACATTTCACATCTCTTCCCACCAAGTAACCCCAGGTGTGGAGCATACTCCTAAGATGCCAGGATTATTAATAAAATTATACCTTCTGTGCCATTCAGTGGCAACTGGATTGACAGGCAGAGCTACACCTGAATCCAAAGATGAGTGCTCTAGCAGCAAGCTAGTAATGTGTGAGGAGGGAGAAAGAACCTGGTACACACCCTGCAGCTTCTCCCCTGGACATGCAAAACTTTCCCAGGGTGAAATCTGTTTCCCCACCTCACTCCATAAATCCGTGTTAATGTTGGAGAGACACGAAACACAGACTTCCTACCCACCTCTCCTCTGTAACCTTGGAAGCTGGCCCCAAAATATGTTCTCCACATGAGTTTCAGATTTTAATTTTTTCATGAATTTTATGTATGTATGGATACATATAATATATATATATATATATAATTATTGTAGAATGTTATACATTTTGAAATAAGAATTTATTCCAGGGACATATTAATGGAAACAAAATTCACTAATTTGGGCAAATGAGATTTGGAAATGGAAAATCTACTGCCTCTCATGACAATTGGCTGCTCTTAAAGTTTCTATTAAATTGTAATTGGGGGAATCTTCAACCAAAACCAAGGATAATTCTAGTACCTTTTACTCAAAATGCTTAGCACTCACCATTTCATGAGACAGAAATTTAAAATAATATGTTATAAAGAAAACTGAATTAATTAGCTGTCTCTAGTTTTGCCACATACACATACAGTCCTAATGCAGACATTTCTTTTGGAACTCACTTTTAAGTACACACACACTCTGCTCCATCACATTTCCTCAATCCTCCTAAGTCCTGGTCTGCAGGCCTTCCACTGCGTCTGAGAGTTTGGGTGGTGGATCTTACCTACCTGCCTCCCTTCCATGCCTGGCTGCTTTCTGCAGCACACACCCTCCACCCAGCACTCTCAGAGGATTCAATGTCTTCAGTTCTCCAAATTCAGTGGTAAAGTCCCTCTCCACTGGACCTCGTGCTCTTGGCAAAGAGATCAGTCCCCCAGAACCAGGCAGGCCTGGCAGGATGGATGTCCAGTGCACTGGTGAGGCATTGAGGTGGGTGTGCGCTCTGCTGCAGGCTCACCCAGGAGCCCCGAGTCCCACACGTGCACTCACATGGCCACCTCCACCTCCCTGGACCTCACCAGGTAAACACCATAGGCAGCATTTCTCACTTAGCCTCCTCTGCTCACTGGGGCATCAGTCACCCTCACCCCAGTGGCCCTGAGCCCTGGCTTTTGCAAAGAGACATGTCCAAGGGAGTGGCTGAGGGCACCAGAGCTGCCTGGACTTGGCACTCCTTCAGATAGGATGGATTTGGCAAGAGCACTGCATGAGTCATTTGGAACCAGCAAGCAGAAGCACAGGAGGCAGGTCCTCACTGGGAGCCCTGTGGCAAGTGGCCTCAGGGAGAAAACAGTGGTCTTTTCATAGGGCAGCAGAAGGAGCCAGGTCCCCATGGCATGGCCTGGGAAGGAGGGGGCAGGAGCAGGCCTAAGTATCATGGTGACAGTGCTGGACACCTGGGGCAGCCCTGGCACTCCAGGGGGAGCAATGGTGAGGCTGGCTCTCAGGGGAGAAGTGATGGACTGTTTTGCCATCAATTAATCATGTAGAATCAAATTTATGGTAATGATGATAACAACAAGAAAACAGATCAAGAAAAAACAGTTTTTAAAAGGAAAAATAAAGTTTTCCTGAGCCTCTCCACCCTGCTCTGTTTCCTCAGCATATTTTATTCTTACTCTGCTTAGAGTCCTCTGCAGCTTCCACCACCTAACATGGACAACTACTGAGCCTCATTCAAGAGAAGGAAAGGTGGTGAAGATGGGAACCAGATCTAGACAAGATTATCAGAAGAGGAGAAAAGAATCACAACAGTAATCACTTTAGGTGGTATTTTAAACCACAGCCTTGGGATGGTTTTTGAATTCTCTAGCTTTGTCTTTCAAGATCACACAAATATGTGTGAAAGATAGGTCTATTAAAAATGCATAGCCAAATTTATTTTCTTTACAAATTCAACAATTTGTTTAAAGGTGTCAAATTTATTCCTTATTAATTATTCTGAGTATGTAAACATTTGTTAAACAAAGATTGTTCCTAAACACCCAAGTCCCAATTTTAAAAAGCTCTTAGATTTTCAGTGGAATCTTTCCTCCAATGGAAGACCAGTAGTTTGTAAGAAATCATAATTAAAAGAAATAAAGTTACAGTTTCTAGCAAAAGAAATCTCTCTCTCTCTCTCTCTCTCTCTCACACACACACACACCAATTAAATTGGGCAATGAATTACAAGATATGTTAGAAAATTCATAACACATGATTTATTTCTAAAACTCCCAGTAGTGTTTGAGTGCCCTATACTTTCTGTTATGGAATCAATGGCTGTGTTTGGTTTTGAAGTATCCACAGACTCCTTTTCCAAAATTGAAATAGTTCAAAAGACAAAATGGAACATAAGCACATAGACAATCTGCTGATGGCAAGTCCTCAAGGCCCATTCGTCATCACGAAAATTCAAATGAAAAGCCATGTGCTCACAAGAATTGGCCAAAATGGAAAAGTTTCCATAATACTGGGAACAGTTGGGATCCCTGTTCATTGCTGGCTGAAGTCCCCAGACACTCTGAAAAGCCGCTGAGTAAGTCACTGCCATCGCCTAGAGGAACAGAGGCCTGTGACAAACAGAGAGGCTGGAAACAGCTCAGTCTCAGTGGTTCACACTGCACACTGCCTAGATGCCTCTCCACTAAGAGATGGGCCGAGGAACGCGAAGGCGCCAGCCAGGGAGGACCACTGGCAGGAAAACAGCAGACCCACAGACAGTGCGGAGTGGGGCCTGACCAGCGTCCTGACCTTGGAGGGAAACATTCAGGCACAAACAGCGCCTGTGGCCACTTAGCCTCAGACACAGTTTCAGAGCTGCCGAGCCCAGGGCCAGAGTAACCGCGCAGCTGCGCAGCCTCGTGGGACCGGCAGGGGGCACCGTCCTGCTGCGCTGCAGCTCCAGACGCGCTGGCTGGGGGCTCCTGTCTCAGGAGCTCAAACTCCAAGCTTCCTTTAGTTTCCAAGCCTCCATTAGCACCAGGTTTGGGGCGAGGCTCCGCTGTCCAGGAGGAAGCGCTTTACAGGTTCTGCGGTTGGCCGTCGCTGGGGGAGGGGAAGGGACACTACGGAAGAACCCCCCCCCCCCCCCCGCAGCTGACACTGTCGAGGCAGTGAAGGGTGCTGTCCAAGCCCATGTCTCCTCCAGGAAGGCACAGCCTCCCTGCCTCCTTCCCTTGCTGAGGCTCATGTCCTATTCCAACAGATGCTCTGCCTTCCTGCCTCAGTGGGCCATGCTGTTTGAGATGGGCATGAGCTGCTAGTGCAGAGACTTGTGGAAACCTCTGAAGAGGATGCCTGCAGTCTAAGCTCCCAACTATGGAAATCCTACATTGACGGGCAGCAAAGAACCTCAGTCCTCAAAGTTACTAGACTTTAGTTCATTATTTAAAAAAGAAACCACTGTGGTGCAATATATTATTTAGTTCATTATTTAAAAAAGAAACCACTGTGGTGCATGACATAGAGATGTTACTGACATTTTAACTGACAGAGTTTTAACAATCCACAGTTTGATCTGCTGAAGACAGCTCAGTAAACAAACTCAAAGTGTGGACCTTCACGCATGATCCAGAGTAAAGCAGAAAAAAATATATTTATATCTTTATCTATGTATATATGAAAGTTAAATACCTTCTCCCCAAGAAATACCAAGGTCTTTGTACAGGCCTTGGGCAAGTAGATGACCTTTTAGTCATTATTTGCATGGGCTTGCTTTTGCACTGAGAAGGTACTCTGAACAAGGTAGAGGAGAGTGTGGCTGCAGAGTAACTAATCAAGACCTCCAGAGAGCAGGCAGGAAGCAGGTCTGCTTTTAGTGTGCAGTTACCATGTGTATATACTCAGGCAGTAGCTAAGCAGATTACAGCCAGCCACCAATGCAATTTCTGCTAACTGTACTTGCAGCAACCAATGGAGGAGTGGGCCGTGGAGCAAGCACAGGAACTGCAGCACTGGCCTCTTACCCAGGGCTGTGCTTATGGGGTAAGTGGTTTGTTGCTCACATGCCTAGCACAGGGGACTGTCCTGCCATTTAGACGCCCTTTACATATGCCATGTATGCAGTACCCCAGGCACTTGTCCCCACATCTCCCGCTCTGACTGTGCTTCAAGAACTTCAGCCAGCATTGCTGTGTTTTTCGGTGACATTTACATGGTTACATAAGCCTCACAACACAGGAAAAAATGATCACTATTATAACCAGTAGGGCCAGGGTAATAGCATTATAAAGATTAGTTAATATGGCTATCAGGTTTTTCCAATGTTCAGTCAATCCCTGGAAGAAAAAGGAGGTTATCAAGATAGACATCTTTGTCTCATTGATTTTGACAATTGCCTTAGTAAGGTTATGCATAGTCATAACAGCATCCTTAATATACTGAGTTCTCTTAATATACTGAGAAAAATTGGAGAAGTCTAAGGTTACATTTTCAGATACAGAGTATTGGGTAAAACAAATGCTATGACACTCAGGGTCACAAATGAGCCTCTGCAACATAAACAGAATATCTAGTTGTTCCTGGTGAGGTCTAGTTCTTGCTGATGACTAAAATAGTGGCTCAGGATAGTTTATTTAAGTCACTTTGAATGGCAAAGGCTTCTGACACAGCAGTGGACACATTGTTCACAGTCTGAGCAGTCTGGATACTCTGAGAGAGGGAACCAGTGACAGTGGCTGTGGCTGCGATGGCAGCTACAAGGATAGTAATCCCAGTGATAATGAGGCTAATAGCATGCCTTGTCTGGTGCAGGATCTCACTCAGAAATTTCTTCATCTCCATGACCCATGGACTTCTCTACTCTCTGGACAGGGTCACTGGAAGCCAGATTGCTGGGGGCACTCTGAGGATAAAATATAGGTTTATTTAGCTTTCACAGCAGGGGTTAGACAATTTGTGAGCCAGCAGGATGTATTGACTGCACAAGGGATCTCTGTATGAGTGATGTTTATGCCATCAGTATCATTGATTATTAGCATAGCAAAGGGTGGTGTCACACAAGCTTGTGCATAGTGGGTATGGATATAATTTGGCACAAAGGCAAGTCCATGGTCAGGGTCTGGACTCAGTATAGAACCATTCATCCAGCTGGCTGTTGAAGCTGGTAATATTGGTGTGATGTCCATCATGCCATACTGAGTTCCTCCTACTGGTTGGTAATGGCTTATCCTGTTAGCAGTTACTGCAGTGGCCCATATGGTTTTTGGGGCACATCAGTTACATTCCAGGGAGCTGTGCCCATCCAGGTGCATAGATGTTGTTCTTCCCCAGAGAAATTCCTCTTATCAAGGAGATAAGGTATGGCAGTGACACATTGATTCCATGGCATGCTATCATTATCTGAGGGGAGCTTTCCAAAAGCATTGTTGAGCATGTTGGCAGCAAGGGTTTCTTGCATTTGCCATGGGGGAGTCTATTACTATAGGTAGCATTAACTATAACTCTAAGGTCAGTGAGAGACAGCCCAACATATGGCTTATTATAGCTCTCTACAGTTGTTTCTCTGGCAAAAGCAAAACAGAGGAGACTGTCCTGATTGTAGGTCTCATTATTATCAACTATGGAGAAACAAATGGGCAGGGTAGGTATGGAAATGCTGGTATTTCAGGTACAGTTACCCAATGGATAACTCAGGATCAGTAAGGTTGGACTTATTGAAAAAGAGCTTGGGTAGGGCTCTTCCCAAATGGCTAAAGATAAAGGTGGTGGCCTAGTGACCAAAGCTCAGTTTACCTCATGGGAGGCTTCACTGATAGCAGTGAGCATTTCACACACTAGGACCATCATCATAGGCCTAGGGATGATATTGTCACCAGGAAAAGGGGCCCATCTGGTGGCTTGGTCAACAAGACCTTTATCACCCCAGGTTACTTTACATGAGGTCCATTTTGTTGTTGAGTCCTTTGCTTGTGAGGTTTTTCCTCCAGAGTTAGTTTCTTCATCTTCTTGGTGGTTCTGGGGGTCCAGGGCTTGACTTTCTGGCAGGAACTCAGATGGGGTGAGGCTCCTCTTAACCTATGCAAACCCGCTACCCATGGTTAGGAGGGGCCCCAGATCATTCCATTCATTTGTTATAGGATGTTTCCATGAGATCATATTGAGATGGGAGGGGCCCCCAAGAAGGGGGCCCAATGCTTATGGGCTGCTGTTTCCATAGGAGATTCTGACATTGAAAGAAAAATTAAGGCAAATAAGTTTTTGTTCAAGGCATCAAGAAGGGACTTGGTATAGTTTCACCCACTGTTTTGTCTCATTGTCTTTAATTCCTTGTGTGTTCTTTCTATGATGCCTTGAGTCTAAGGGTTGTAGGGGATCCCAGTTAAGTGCTGTATATGCCAATCATTGCAAACTGCCTGAAATGTCTTGGTAGTATAGGCTGGCCCATTGTCAGTTTTAATAGACATGAGAACGTTTGTAATTCCAAAACATTTAAGTAGATGAGACATGGCCTTTTTGTGGTTTCTCCTATGGGGGCTTTGGCCATTACATAGCCTGAATAGACATCAATAATTACATGAATATATTTTAAATTTCCAAAAGGTGCATAATGAGTGACATCCACTTGCCATAAAGCATTGGATTGTAACTCGGGGATTTACTCCAGCTGGTTGTACAGGGCCCCTGGGCAGAAAAGGTGCACATTTTTTGCAGTCTCTGACTAGCTGTCTGCAAGCCTCTTTAGTCCTGCTTTTATGCAACTGTTATGGCTGAGGGCTGCAGAGAGGATTGAGCTGCTTATGTCCCTATATCCTGGGGGGCCAAAATCCACTCATCCAGTGTGCCATTTCAAACTGGTGCCACTGCTTCTCTGTGTTCCTTATTTAGTCCATCCCAGATCAACTCCTTGGCTAAGGCCACTCTGGCTCCTTCATGAGACACCTTCTCTTCTACCACCTTGTTTACCCTGTCAGTAAACTGTGGCAAGTCCTCAGTGGCCTTTTGCCTTAAGCCCTGTATGGAAACTGTCCCTCCCCCAGCTGCCAACTTCCTCCAGGCTCTCAGAGCCCAGAGCCACATGTGATGGAAATAATTTGGTGGGCCTGTGGCTTGTACTGCAGGGGAACTGTAGATTCCCTCTCCTGCAAGCAGTCAGCTGGGAGGCTAACTTTTGTGGTGTGGTTAGGATCCCCCAGCTGTTCACATTCATCACAGGAGAATGCCTTCCACTTCAAAAATGTTGCAGGCTCAAGAGGTGCTCTGGCTAGGTCTCTCCAGTCCTGAGGGCAATTTAGTTCAAGACTGAGGGATTCAAGCATTTGCTCTGAAAGGTGCTCTGGTGTGGGGACCGTGTTGACTAGGAAGGCTTGTACTCCCTCACCCCACTTCTCATCTCTTATCCTACATAGACCTTTAAAAGGATCTCTGCCTTCTGGAATGGGTTTCTTGGAGACCATGGCGTGGGCCTGTCCAGTGGCCTGGTCAATTCTAAGCTATCATAGTCCCTTGCTGGCTTTGGCATTGCCTCATAAGGAGGCAGTTGCCATTGACTCAGGGAAGGATATCACCTTTGCCTGTCAGTAGAAGGTGCACCTGTACCACTTGTGGTCACCTCTCCCTGCACCATGAAGGCTAGAGGTAACATTTCCTTCCTCTCTTTCTCCTGCACCTGCTGTGGTTGATTGCTTTGAGATAGATTGTCGCCCTTGCCTTTTTCCCCCTGTCTCTCACAGCCTCATATTCCCTCAGGGCCATCATTATATGGCAAGGGTCTGTTGCAGGGTCCCCTAAACTTTGCTGAATTGTTGTCACAATAAAAAAAATGTATGGCAAAATATATTCCTGTCTCACTTCAGCTTGCCGTGCATTTGCCATTATCTTGTCCCATATCCTAGGATGAGAAACATCAGCAGTATTGACCCATGGGTTAGTGTTTATATCCCAGTACTTCTGGACTTCTCTCTTATTTAGGGTTCAACCTTTAGTATCCAAGAGAGTGTGAAGCACTTACACCTGCAAGTCAGTAGGTTCCCCATTTCCCCTTCTGCACCCTGTCTTATAGGCTTACTTCAGATGCCTGCTCAGGTGCCAGGTGTGTGAGCTCTCTTTCGTCCAGCAAGGAGGTCCATGGAACATGGTAGCAGAGAATGTGACTTCAGAGTCGATAATCAAGACTTCCAGAGACTAAGCAGGAAACAGGTCTGATTTTATTGTGCAGTTACCATGTATATATACTCAGGCAGTAGCTAAGCAGATTACAGGCAACCACTAATGCAAATTCTGTTGTCTTTGCAGTGACCAATGAAGAAGTGGGCCATGGAGCAAGTGCAAGGACTGCAACACATGGCCTCATGCCCAGGGCTGTGCCTATGAGGTAAGTAGCCTGCTGCTCACATGCCTAGCACAGGGGAGCAGCCTGCCACTTAGATGCCCTTAACATATGCCATGTATGCAGTACTCCATGCACTTGTCCCCACAATTATTCAAGGCCACACACTGGCCACACACTTTCCTCAGGGCCCCCTTGACCTCACTGTTCCTCAGACTGTAGATGAGATGGTTCAGCATAGGGATGAGGATGCTATAGAAGGCTGACACCACCTTACCATGGTGAGCTGACCTGTAGGATTTAGGTCTCTTGTAGATAAAAATGGCAGCTCCATAAAAGAGCCCCACGACAGCCACGTGTGAGGAGCAGGTGGCAAAGGCCTTCTTGCGGGCTTCTGGGGAGTGCATGTGGAGCACCACAGCCAAAATGAGACTGTAGAAGGTCAGGATGAGGCAGAAGGACACCAGGATCATCAACACACAGCAGATGTGCATGACATTCTCAAAGACAGATGTGTCAGCACAAGCCAAGGGCACCAGTGTGGGGGGTCTCACAGAAGAAATTATATGGCAATTATTTTGCCTGCTGCAAAATGGGAAACTCAGGGCAACAACTGACTGCATCAGCCCATCAGCTGCTCCCAGGAACCAGGACTCCATGGTCATCCTCAGACACAGTGGTCAGCTCATGAGCATGGGATAGTGCAGAGGGTGGCATAAGGCCACATAGTGGTCATAGGACATGGTTTCTAAGAGGAAGCACTCTCCACCACCCAGAGTAAGAAGGAAGAGGAGCAAGAGGAAGGCTCCCAAAGCTTCTGTTTCCATGAGAACCCTTCCTTCCATCACCCACGTTTCTTTTCCAAGCACAAGTCCTGAAGTGACACTGACATCAAAGAGGAAAAAAAAAAAAGGTTTACTGCTCATGGTGCATGGAGGGAAATCTTCCCCTTGTCTCCATAGATAGTGAACACACCTCCTCAGTCATATAGGAAGATAGCACATGTGGATAGATCTGTACCTTCCATTCTGAATTTCAGTACAAGTGAACATTTGACACAATGTGAAAAGACAAACAATGTCTTACTGTCAGAATTCTGATTCACTTCTCTCCCACAACTGCACAGTTAGCTGGTCATACACTCAAGTTGATTCCCTGGGTTGTAAATGAATCCCCTTGGGGTAGTGGAAGGGCAGTTGCTACTCAGAGCATGTGACTTCCTGATCCAGGGTCCACATCAAACAGAACACTGCTCACAGTAGGCTGGGAATGGCAGAGCTCCTACCTTACCCACATGGTATTCATCAGTAAAAACAGGCACCAAGTCAGGGTCAGGGAAAGAAAGGGCCTTGCTGAGCATCAGAAAGACAATTAGAGGAACAAAGCCCAGTGAAGGAGCAGTGTAAATTCACAATCAAAACACCAGCAACACAAGGGGGCATGTACCCTGGTTCTCCTTAGTTCAAAGTTTGAAAGGCAAATCTATTAAAAATAACCATTATTTGTTCAAAAGTATGCAAGATACAAGGTTATAGATCATGTCAACTTGCCTTGTAAATATGAGGAAGGAGTGGAGTTAAAATGGAGTATTCACATTTATGTATGTATATTTGTGAGGCTGGTGACAGAGCGCAGGTCCTTATGCATCCTAGAAAACTGCTGTACAATTTAGACACACCTGTCTTGCTTTAATTATTTTTTTTCTTTTTTTAAGTAATCAAAATTAAGTAATCATTTGATTAATATAACCTGATATTACTGAATAATAGTCCCCATAGAGGTTTTGGTAATCACTAAGCAAAAAACCTGATGCAATGAAAACCAAAAGCAAAGATTCAAAACATAGCAATAGATGCAATTGCTTAACAACATGGAATATAGTAAGAAAGAGAAAGAATTAACATACAGGAAAAATAGTAAAAACAAGGGAAAGTAATAACTTCTTACCTATTAATAATTACATCATTTGAACATAAAATGAATAAATTGAACACACAATGAATAAATATTTTGGTTATAAAACGTTAAACAGCTGAATGGTTAAAAACACCAAAGCAGAACCCTATGTTTGTCCAAGAGAACCCCTCATTTGTGAGATCACACAAATGAAAGTGTAGGAAAAAAGAGGATATTCCATGATTGGAAGCCAAAGAGAGCAGCCACCTAGGCTTGAATTCAGATAAAATGACTGATGCTGAAAGAAACAAGAGTTGAAGTCACCATCTTTATACAGGAGATGATTCAGCAGGAGAATAAAACATACCCAATATATAAAGCAAGGATGTTCACTGTGAGGACAGAGACAGCAGTGTCATAATGACAGGCACCTTCAACACCTGCCTTCAGCAATGGGAACCTCAACCAGATAGAAAACCAACAGGGCAGTCCTGGGTTTAACTGTGACTGGAACCAAGTGGATGCAGTGGGCAAGCAAGAACATGGCACCCAACATGTTCTTATTCACAGACTCTGGCATCTCTTCCGATAGATTCCATATTAGGGAACAAAGAAATCTCAACAGTACCAAGAGGAACCTTGGTGTTAGACCAGAACGCAAAAAAAAAAAAAAAAAAAAAATACCACTGACTCCAATTAAAATCAAATTAAAGCAAGCGTATTTTTTCAACCAGCTGGGCTGACTCTCCCAACAAAAACCACAGCAACAAGATAGCCCTGCAGCTTTCTTACAGCCCAGATTTATAGTCCAGAAATTTACACAAAGGGGGTTACAGATAACAAAACTCTGAGGAGCATAACACAAAGGCTAGTTTACATTTTTGCTGGCCCCGACATCAGAATTTATGAAGGTCATTAGAGCCTCGGTGAGGGTCCATTTCTGGCCAGGGAAGGCCAAGATTTATGAGGTGTCACTAAAGTTTAGAGAGGGCTGCTATCTGGTCAGAGAGAGCCAGGCATTTGTGAGTTCAAGGCACAAATGGGCAGGCATTCCAAGCAAGATCAGAATTTGCAGTAATTTATAGTAAAGCCAAAATTAGATTTTCATGTCTTTTAGTGAGATGGCTCCCAATTTTAAGAGGGAATCAGGCTGGGTCTGTCACTTGGTACAATGAAATTTTTGATTCACCAAACACTGCATAGAAATACCTTAAAATATAAAATGGCAAAGTGAAAACAAAATTAATTGATAGAACACAAAATCAGCAGATCAATAGAGCAAATAAACTAATAATTTGTAAAGGCAGCATGAATCCATTTTGGGAGGTGCCATTTCAGTAAATCCTCGTATTGGAATCACATACCATGTGTCTTGCCCAACCAATTTCTGAAGGCACCCTTGACATCTTTATTCCTCACGCTGTAGATGAGTGGGTTCAGCACAGGAGTAAAGATGGTGTAAAATGCAGAGACTACTTTGCTGTGGCCCACTGAGTGGTAGGACTTGGGCTTCATGTAGATGACCATGAGGGTGCCATAGAACAGCCCCACCACAGCCAGGTGAGAGGAGCAGGTGGTGAAGGCTTTCTTTCTGGCTGCAGCAGAATGCATTCTTAACACAGCAGCCAGGATGAGACTGTATGAGGCCACAATGAGAGACATAGGGATCAAGAGCATCAGGGTGCAGCAAACATACCTGAAAAGCTCAAAAACAGTGGTGTCTGCACAAGCTAGGCTCACCAACAAAGGTACCTCACAGAAGAAGTGGTCTATCTCCCTGGAGTGGCAGTAGGGGAAGCTCATAGTGGCACTGGCTTGCATCAGCCCATCAATCCCTCCCATAAGCCAGGAGCCTGCTACCAGTTGGGAACACAGCTTGTGGCTCATGAGAACATGGTAGCGCAATGGGTGGCATATGGCCACATAGCGGTCATAGGACATGGCTGACAGGAGGAAGCACTCTCCCCCTCCCAGAGTAAGGAACAGGAAGATCTGGGAACCACAGCCAGCAGGAGAGATGGACCTGGAGTTCAGCAGGTAGTTGGCTGCCATTTTGGGGATGATGGTGGAGACCAGCATCAAGTCCATGAGGGAGAGCTGGCTGAGCAGGAAGTACATGGGGGTGTGGAGTCTGGGGTCTGTGTGGATGAGCAGGATCATCAGGGCATTGCCCACCAGGGAGGCGATGAAGGTCATGAACACCAGAGAAAACAGGACTTGATGGGTCTGTGTGTGGTCAAAGAGCCCCAGAAGAATGAAGTTCATCCCTGTGGAATCAGTAGAGTTCTCCATGGCTGTGGGCAACCTGGAAGACAGGAAGATAGCTGAGGAATTGGCCCTGATTAAAATGAGGATCTGGAACATCCTTAAAATGGCTTGATCATGTGACAGAAAGCCTTATCCTGGAGGTCTAGTTATTTAATTTTTCTTTTTTCCAGCAAAACATTTTCCTTAGCATTCACGGTTCATAGCTGCAGGAGTTTAGTATTTTCTCAATTCCAGCTAAATTACACAAAATATATACACAGCTTTTATACAAGGCTCTCTCTGAGGCTGCAGCAGAGTGCTAGTCTGAGAAGGCTGCTGCTTTGGCCTGTCATGGCCAGTGTGGTGCCTTTCCTGTCATCCTGGCCCAAAGAAGCCATGTTGTATAATCCCAGGCTTCTACATTGGAATATCTCCCTGATGGGGGACTTTTGAATTCATGTAGATTAGCGGATGTTGCATTCTTTTTTGTGATTGTAACTTTTCAGTTTTCCCACACTTGTATTTAAGGCAGTTTCTGGAGATTTCCTTCAATACTAGAATGAATTGAAATTTAAAATTTAAATAAGCAATCTAAACAAAAATGTATAACCACTGAAATCAGACTTTGATGTTTAGGAAAGAAAACTTGACTAAATTTCTCTATTCCACAAAGGCAGGGGTGTGCCCCACCAGGCCCACCTCCTCACCTGTTCACCACTTCTCCTCCTGATCAGGAGCCATTGGTCAGTACAGCACCCTCTGGACAACTGTCTTCCACATCTAGTAGGTATTCAAAGAGATGCTATGTTAGACTGAAAATTCCTATTTAAAAAGTTGATAATTTCATAAATAACATAAAGAAACAAACTGTGCTACTTGCAGCCTCTCACACTTAAGTAATCCTATGTTCTTACAGACAGGAGACAAGTGCCAATCTGTTAATTTGGTCCAAACAAGCTTCTTCACTTGAAGTTAGTGTTGAACACTCAGCATGGATTATGAACAGGACACAGAGCCTCTCCATTAATCACAGGATGGCTCTCTTGTAACTGAAACCTCCAGATGGCGTTTCTCTGCCATGATGTCCTGCATGGGTGAAAGGTTCTCTTCTCACACCTCAGTGAATTTATCTTCTCCTTACAAATTCAAGTTTGCACAGAGAGCAATATATTAATGATTACCAATAAAACAATGCAGGGGTTCAGTCATAATCTATGTGTAGCAGGCCATTTCTCATTTATTTTTTTCAATTTAATTGAAAACCAAGATAAATTTTGTAAGTGGGCAGCACACCTCTGATAAACACTGCAGCTATAGTGACTAATGTAGTATGCCAACAATGCTCTTTAAATTTAAATACTTAGATGTTCTTGTTATCAAAACAGCCATTGTTATAAGTATCATAATATTTAACATTATTGTTATTATATTGAATATATTACTGTCATGCCCTCTTAATTGCATATGTATGTATATGTACATCCAGTTTACCAATTCTTAATCACTGCTGCATCCATTGGACATTATGCATATAGCATATTATACTTATAAATGCCTGGTTCCTCTGTAATACTCATATTGTGATATATGTCCTTTACATGTGGTAAGAATTTCTATAGTAATCAATCTTAAATGTTGTCTTTATTCTTGAGGATATATGAATCCCTTACTTTCTCACTATATTCAGCTGTCAATCTGTTTCAATTCCTGCATCTGTGATATTGTTAGATATTTTCAGGAGTAGTAATAATTGCCAGTCATAATACTGTGAAAATAAGTTTTGAGTCACATTTCCTATGATACCAAGGCAGAAACCGTTCTACTCCTTGACCCCTGGATTCATCTGCAAACCCATTGTGAAGTATTTTCCACTTCTTTTGTTGACAATGTTTCTTACACATCTTGTTATTTATGCACAATTGCTTTATTTTATATTTATATACATTGCAGATATCTTCCCTGAACTATTTTATAGAATCTAAAATTTTATTACACTATTTGGGACCAAAATTTGCATTATATATCCCCATATTGGTGCACTTACATGCTGTTACTCATATGTGGATGGGATGCATTATGTGAGTAGCTTTTCAAATCTGAATTCTCTGCATAATTTTGGAATAAAGGTGCCACTGATTGCTATGTAAACTATATTCATAATCACTGTGAGTTTGGTATTGATTTTCACTGTTAGCAAATAGTGCTATCATATATCTCAGTCTTACAAATGCACTGCTCCAAACTTGTCTTCCCATTGCTTGGTGTGGATGGAAAGGCTGTGCTCTGTGACTGGCTCAACCACAGATGAAGGAGGGCTTGCTGTGGCTAAGCCAGGTAGCACAGTGTACCTTGGACAGAGGTGTCATTATGGGTAGCTAAATTACCCTGAGAGTGGAAGGAAAGCATCCAAGTCCTGCACAAATATACTCATAAAAGTTGTGTAAGATGTGGGCAGCTTACCAGCCCCTGAGACATGCCCCGGCAGGTCCCAGACTTGGGAGAATCTCACACTGCCCTGGAGGCTTCCAGTCCTGGCTTCCTGCTGCTGTGGGTTCACTCTTTAACCCATGTTTTATAAAATCAGCAACAGCTGTGCCGACACCAGCTTCCCACGAAATCTGTGGAGCATAAAACACTTCAATGTAATTTGCACTCTCTATTCATATTTGAAGAATAAAATCATTTGACACTAAAAGTATTTCAAAACATTTTAGTGATCTGATGAACTTTTCATTCACTGAATATACCTTTCTATTTAAATTTCCACATGAAGTGGAATGTCTGCATATTAACAAGTAGACACCTAAAATCCATAAATTTATGTGAATTATTAAGAGAAATTCTAAAAATTAAAGCACTGATATGTATTTGTCTTCCTTTCCTTATCTCAATAGAATCATTTCTTTAATTATGTGCATACTGAAATACAGATATGTGGTCTGGGGACTTAACCTTAAAAATCTATATATCTTACCAGTAGTTGGATAAAATTAGGCAACTTAAATCAATGTAAACCTCAACTTTATTCTGTACAGACTGGAGGGCCTAACAATATGTATTAGGATAGTATGCCCTTCTTTCATTGTTTGATGATTACAAAAGAAAATTCATGCAAAAATATTGTAGCATAAATGACCCTTCAGTTCCACAATATTACCCATAATTATTAGGTTTAGAATATTATTACAATTGGTCATGAATAGATATTACCTACCCAAATATTTTGGGAAAATAAATAAATACTTTAGGATTATAATATCGTTGAGTATATATGTGTGTATACACACACACACACACACACACACACACACACACACATATATATATATATATATATATATATATATATAAGAGTTTAAAAGACAATACATACAACATCATATTGGACTCTGAACTTTGTCTGTCTTTCATAAATTCTTTGAATATACAACAGTCCCACATGAGCACCATTAATTTAATCATTGTAAGGCTATTGTGCCCTTTATTAGTTTTTAAATTCTTCATAAATTACCAAATTAATTTTAATTAGTAAAGTTAATATTCTTAAAGAATTGAATTAGTAAAATTAATATGCTTAAAGAATTATTTTGAAATAATATATCATGGATATTTTCATGTACACAATAAGTTTCACATTTTTTTTCAAATTTGGAAGCAATAAATCAAAATGATAAAATCCTAGAATGTATTCATGACAAAGAAAAAAATGTTCTTGCCAAATGAATACAATTATGTGTGCCTCCATACATTTAATTTCAAGAAACATTTGTGGGGACAAAGAATTGTCAATTCGCTGCCCTTTTCCTCTCTATATTGAAAACAACAACATCCTACTGTTGCTTATTTCCCAATTACATAAGCTTTATGATTATGGAGAGCTCACTTCTTACATCTACAGAGTATGTCCACCCACTTCAGTGTGGCTTCCCAGAATGAGAAAAGCTGTAATCTTTCCACAGAAGGTGCATGTCACATATCTTGCTGACCAATACTTAGATTTGTCCTGAATAGGGTAGTTTTCTTCAGTCAATCACAGAATTTACCATGAAGCACCCTTCACTAGGTCTCCCAGGAACAGAGTGGTAGCTTGGTTCCAACATGGATGATAATAGCTGTGGCAAATATCACCCTAAGCCCCACTTGGTCAAGGATCATCTTATCTAATGTTACCATAGACAAATGAGGCCGATTGTGCTTACATTTTAGAATGGCAGATGTAGAAACAGAGTGCTTAGATGAATGGCTTTTTTGTTTTTTATTCCTGGAAAATCAAAGGGAAATGTTTGTTCTCAAACAGAACTAATTATTTTTTCCTTTGGCTTTTATACAAAAAATATCTAGACATTTTCACAACACATTATTAGAGAGCATGACTCCAGAATGCAGGCCTGAGAGAGTCCTCCTAGGTTTCCCCATTCTCAGGTTTCATTGCAATTACAACAGTGTCAAGACTCATGTACCGAATAAATCAAATAACATAAAATAAATAATGGACTTTCCAAGGCTTAGGCTGCATCCAAGGATAAGCTTTCTGGTAACTGACAAGTTAATTCAAGTAGGGCACACCATTGTGATAGTCATTCTCAGCAGATGCAGTGCCCCCAACACCCTTACTGCACAAAGGAAGTAGGTGAGAAATACTTTATTAATTTACCACAAATGAAAACTCTTTGACTATAGGAATGCTGACCTAGCCCATGGGAAGCAGTGGCTCTGTCCTCCTTGTAGTTTTAATCACTGGCCAACCTGTCAGTGTGTTCCAGTGAATCCCCCCTCATCCCACAGGAGTGGGTTGAGGGCAAGCAGGTGGGCTTGTGCATGACATTATTACTGGTTTCTACTATGGTAGTGACAGGTCCTGAGGGGTAGGCACACTTGCCACCCTGACTGTCTGCAGTCAGTGTTTTAAAATGTGGATAGAAGCCGTATCCCAAAGTCATAAGGAAAACACAGGAGTGAAGACAGAGTGATTAATCTGTTACCTGTTTCCTAGTCAGCTCTCACTTCATCATAGAAACCACTGCTCTCATCTACTCAAAAATTGCCACTGCTCCCAGAGTTAGGTGCACAGATTTAAGTGAGAGGGTTCACTGCATTCATCTAACCCAGAGCTGAACCTGAACATCTCTCACTGCTCCTGAATCCATCATCAATACTTTTTGCCTAATTTCAACTTGATAAAATAAAATCATTTAATTTAAGCATAGAAAATATGTAGTCTCTGTAGAAATTGACAGGTCTAATACAATTACTGTGTTTATTTATGTGCTCACATTCAGACTTCAGTTTCTCCTGATACTATGCACTCACTGCCTCTTTGAAGAGCTTACTATCAACTACACTGTGAGAATTTAAAAATATAATTTGTTCATTAACATGGGGTGAAAATGTAGACCTAACCTCATACCTGGAAATAACCTAAAGGAAAGAAAGCACCTTGAGTAAACTGAAGTTGTCGCTTCTTTAAGTCCCTTTTCAATAGACAATGAGAATTATTATACAACTATGAAATTGTTACCAGGGAACTCATAGTGACAGTCACAGTGATCAAGCTATTTGACAGAGGAAACAGCTATGTTTTGCAAATTTTACAAAACGTGTTGGCAGAGAGTAAAGGAAAGTTAAGAGATTATTGAATGAGATCAAGATATTTTAATTCTTGATTTTAAACTTATGATACAGGCCTTAAAAATATAAAAAATTTGACAGAGACGGCAGCTTTAGAGAACACTACCTCTTTCCAGCACTCAGGTTAAGTCTTGGCACTGATCTGCCTACTGAGCAGCCATTGTGCAGGGCCCGGAGCTCCCAGGCTCTGGCCCTGGACCACTGTGTACTTGTATAAAAGGCTCTGCTGCTTGTGTAAAATGAGAGGCGCCCATACAAAGTCCTAGAGCACCTTACCATCAGGCTTGGGAAGTCTCAACTGGAGCATGTTCAGTAGGATGGGGTGACAAGACATTTTCTCTGCTTATTAGCTCAATGTAGATGATTCTCAAATCCCAGGATATTGGATCCCTGAAGCAAACTTCCTGCAGGGCCAGTGCATTGTTGTCACCAGGATATGATTCATTGAAAGGAGGCAGATTTCCAACAATAAATGAGATGGTACTTGTAAATGAATTCTCTCTTTCCTGGGAATGCAATCCACAATATCCATGTGATCTCAAAGTTACAGAGGATAGAGTGTTTTAGAGATACCTTGCTCTAAAATATATTCTTTTAAATATTTTAAATATATTAATATTTAAAATTAATATTTAAATATATTAATGTTTAATATATTTAAATATATTATTTTAAAGTGGAAAATTTGGACTGAATTCTTCTCAAGAAAAAAAAAGTTGGGCTGAGGATGTGGCTCAAGTGGTAGCGTGCTCGCCTGGCATGCCTGCGGCCCAGGTTCAATCCTCAGCACCACATACAAACAACAATGTTGTGTCCGCCAAAAACTGAAAAATAAATATTAAAAAATTATCTCTCCTCTCTCTCTCTCTCTCTCTCTCTCTCTCTCTCTCTCTCTCTCTCTCTCTCTCTCAAAAATAAAGAAAATAAAAAGTTGTGAAAGAAGAAATTCTTCTGATAACAAAATAAGGCAAAGTAAAAACCAAAATAATTAATCTCTAAATATTTTATTTTGAACCATTTTCTTGGAGTTCAATTTTTACTTAATTAGTTTTTTTCTTGGCTTTTATACAAATAATATCTAGACATTTTTACAATACATAAATATTGTAGGTACAATTATTTTATTTGTAAAATTATAGCTTTGTAAGCTTGCCACATGTCTTGTCTGAAAATTATTATAGGTATATAAAAATTCACCAGTTAAAGATAAAACATATCATCTGGTCACCTGAAACCTCGTTTTTGATAATCTATTTTATCATTTTTCATCTAATATTTTATATTTTAGCATAAAAAATGTTTCTATAAAAAATTCAGATTCTCAATGTCATCATTCTTCTAATGGAATTGGAAGACTGTGTTAAAGGGCATACTCTAGGACTCCAGTTATGGTTCAGTTGTAGAGTGATTGCCTAAGATTCATGAGGCACTGGCTTCTATCCCTAGCACAATATAAAAATACTAAACAAAACAAAATGCATAGTATAATCAACATGTAAATTTTATTGTTTCAAATAAAATTAAAGAGGCTGAAGATATATTACACAAATACACAAATAGTAAAAACAGTTCATCTTCAGCCATGGAATTAAAGTGAGTATTTGAAAATATATGACAAACAACTGAATATGTAATTTCATTTTTTATACTAAATTTGATATAGCATTTAAAATGTCATATATGGTGTATGAATGAACTACCACCTTAGGTTCATTGGGCAGACTACATGTTTTATTATTTCTTTCCAAGAAAATAACATCCATTTAACAAAATAAAAAACAAAATCAGACAGTAAACTAATAAAAAAATATAGAACTCTAACAACCATCAGGGATAGCCAAGCTAAAAACAAAAAAGTTATAAACACACTCACTAAATGTTCTAAAATTTTTTTACAAATGTATGTTAACAATGGAAGCAAGAGAATCTTGAGCACTGTGCTGGTGGAAATGTAAAATTAATAGCCTCTTTCAGAGAACAAGTCAAGAAAAAGTTCACCATCCATCTACCAAAATAATAGTAATTAAAACAACAACAACAACTTTTGATCCCACAAAGGAGATTTAATTTTACAGATCCAAGCTGAACATAGTCCAGACATCCTCCAAAACACATGGGGTAACACATTGTGGCATTTTAGACAATAGGAATTAAAAAGGGTGAAGAACTGGTGAGAGCAGAGTTGCAGAGGAGTCTTTGAGAGAAAAACACAGGATGTAGGACTATTCATCATGGGGTTCCAAGGACAAGAATAGAACAGGCCAAACTAAACGATGGGATAAACAGCAGACCCATGGTCCTTCTTGAGCATGCTTCGCTGGTGGTGGAGGGCCTTGGGAGGCTGGTGCATGTAACCTTTCTTTATTACAGTGTAGACTATTAGGCTAGTGTTTATTGAAATTGCTTGAAAGAAAATGCTGGTTTGTGAGCATCGTACTTCTTAAAAAGTATACCTCAGTTGAAACATAGATAAAAATCCCAAAATTGCTGAATAGTGAATTCACTTTTTGAGTAAAAGCTCATTAAAACATGCAGGTTTAATGATAAAATAAAATGTGGGGGGCAGATATACAGATCCAAGGGAATCCAGTAGTTCTCCCTTATCTCTGGTTTTGTGCACCAGAGACTCAGTTACCTGCAATCAACTACAAACTAAAAACTTAAAATTAAAAAATTCAGGAATACATATTCCATAAGTATAGAATCTGGCACTGCAATGCTCCAGTCTGACCTGAAAAGATGAACCTCTCCACTTAATGAGAAAAGAAAAGAATTGTAGGCAGAGGTTGCAAAGATCTTTGCTAAGAGTAAATATACATGTGAAATTGCACAGAAGGAGTGCTACTTTTGCTCTTGAACCTCAAGTTGCAAAAGTTATGGCCACAGCACTCAGTGTTCAGCTAAGGTCAACAATGTTTTCAGAGAGAGCATCAGTGTTTCCAGGTTTCTCCTGGGCAATGTGGATCCTGTCTCCCATTCATAAGGAGGGGTCCCTGTAATTACCACTCTAAAAATCCCACCAGTTACTCTGCCCAATCACAAAAAGCTGGGACAACTTAGTGTATTATTAATAAAGTGTCAAGGCCACACACTGGCCACACACTTGACCTCGCTGTTCTTCAGGCTGTACATGAAGGGGTTCAGCATAGGGGTAAGGATGCTATAGAAGTCTGACACCACCTTATTGTAGTGAGCTGACCTGTAGGATTTGGATCTCATGTAGATAAAAATGGCTGCTCCATAAAAGAGCCCCACCACAGCCACATGTGAGGAGCTGGTGGCAAATGCCTTCTTGCGGGCTTCTGGGGAGTGCATGTGGAGGACAGCAGCCAGGATGAGACTGTAGGAGGTCAGGATGAGGCAGAAGGGCACCAGGAGGATCAACACACAGCAGAAGTACTTACTGATTGTTGGTTTTATTTCTTGTGCTTATGAGTTTTGTTAAGGAAGTTAATGCCTGTGGCCATGTGTTGGAGACCTGAGCCTATACAATTTTTTTACCAGTAGCAGGGTTTCTGGTCTAATTCCTTAGTCCTGGATCCACTTTGAGTTGACTTTTGTGCAGAGCGAGATATGGGGTTCAATTTTCATCCTTCTATATATGGATATTCTGGGGGTTTATACCTTTTTTTAAAAAAAAGTTTATCTTTTCTCTAATAGTTGTTTTGACACCTTTGTTGGGTATCAGATGACTGTATTCATGTGGGTTGGTCTCTGTGACTTCTATTCTATTCAGTTTGTCTTCATTTCTGTTTCAATGCCAATACCATGGAAGTTTGGTTAGTAGAGCTTTGTAGTATAACTTGAGGTCTGGTTTTGTGATATTTCCATTAGAGCTCTTCTTGCTCAGGATTGCTTTGTCTGTTCTGAATCTCTTTTTCTTTCAAATGAATTTTACAACTCTTATTCTAGTCCTGTGAAGAATGTTATTGGTATTTTTATGGGGATTGCATTGTCTTTGTATGAGATTTTTGGTAGCATGGCCAATTGACAATATTAATTCTGCCTATCCAAAAGCATGAGAGTTATTTTTATATGCTAAGGACTTCAATTTCTTTATTTAGTGGTCTTTATTTTTTTATTGTAGAGGTCTTTCATATCCTTCATTTGACAAACTTTCTATTGTTTTTGAGGCTTATTGTGAATGGAATCATTTTACCAATTTCCTTTTTCAGTGGAGTTATTAATGGAGTACAAGAAAGTGATTGATTTATGGATATTAATCTTGTATCCTGCACTTTACTAAAATTGATTATCAGCGCTAGCAGTCTTCTGCTGGAATTTTTTTTAATGTTCTAATTATAACACCATGCTGTTGCCAACAGAGTTAACTAGACTTCTTCTTTTCCTATTTCCCTTTCATTTCCTTCTCTTACCTGATAGCTCTGGCTAGAGTTTCAAGAACTATGTTGAATATGAGCAGTGAGTGTGAACTCTCTTGCCTTGTTCCTGTTTTTAGGGGAAATGCTCTCAGTGTTCTCCATTCAGTGTGGAATTGCTCTTGGGTTTGCCATAGATAGTCTTCACAATTCTGAAGCAAGTGCCTTGTATCCCTACGTTCTCCAGGGGTTTAAACATGAATGGCTGCTGGACATTGTCACAGGCTTTCTTGCTTCTAATGGGGTAGTCATGTGACTCTTGTCCTTAACTTTATTTATGTGCTAAATTACATTTTTTATTTGTGGATGTTGAACTAATGTGTCATTCTTGGAATAAAACCCACTTGTTCATGGCATACTATTTTGTTATAGTGTATTTGAATAGAGTTTGTAAATATTCCATTAAGAAATTTTATATCTGTATCCATCAAGGATATTGGCCTGATTTTTGTTTCCCTTGTTGTGACTTTGTTTGGTATCTGAGTGACACTGACTTTATGGAATAAATTTTGCTGTCTTTGCTCCCTTTCTATTTCATGGAATTATTTCAAGAGGATTGGTGTTAGCTTTTTTTTTTTTAAGGCCTGGTAGAGCTTGGATCTGGGTTTTTGTTAGAAACCTTTTAAAAATTGCTTCTATTCCATTTCTTTATATTGCTCTTTTTAAGTTTTCTACATCTTCATGGCTTTAAAAATTTCTCAAAATCTTTGAGATTTTATGGCTAATTGGAGTATAAAACTCCAAATAGTTTCTCATAATAGTCTAGATTTCAGTAGTATCTGTGGTGATATTTATTTTTGTACCTCTAATGTTAATTTGGTTCTTTTATTCCTTTCTTTGGGTTCGTTTGACTGAATATTTACTGATCTTCTTTATTTTTTTAAAGAAACAACACTAGGGCTGGGGCTGTAGCTCAATGGTAGAGCACTTGCCTTGCATGTGTGAGGCACTGGGTTTGATCCTTAGCACCACATAAAAATAAATATAATTAAAAATAAAAAAAGAACCAACTCTGTGTCTCATTGACTCTTTGTATTGTTTTTCTTAGTCTCAATTTAGTTGAGTTTTTCTATGAATTTAATTTTTTCCTGTCTTCTACTAATTGTGATGTTACTTTGTTCTACTTTTTCTAGAGTCTTGATGTGTAATATTAGATTATTTATTTGGTATCTTTGGTATCTTTTTATACGTTGTATTTCTATTTTTATTTTTTTCATATTTTTCTAAATTTCTACCCTGATTTCTTCTGTGACCTATTCCTTAAGCTAAAGTGTATTATATAAATGTCATGTGTTACAATGGTTTGTTTTTTTTCCTATCACTTTTAATTGTATTCCATTTTGATCTGGTAGGATGCTAGGACTTATCTCTTTTTTATTGTATTTGCTAAGATTTGCTTTGTGCCTTAAAATAGGATTTGTTTGGGAGAATGTTCCAAGGACTACTGAGAAGTAGGTGAATTTACTTATCAATGGATGAAATATTGTATAGATGTCTGTTAGGTTCATTTGATTAATAGCTTTTTTTTTTAGTTCTAAAGAATCTTTGCTTAGTTAATGTCTGGATAAACTATGTAGTGGTGAGGAGTGTTTTCAAATCACTAAGTATTGCTTTATCACTGTTTACTTGTTTCTTTATGTTGAGAAGCCTTTGTTTTGTGTAAGTAGATGCTCCATTATTTGTGTCATAAATGTGTACAATCACAATATCTTTTTGAATGATTCCTGTAACCAGTATAAAGTAACTTCTTTGTGTCTTCTAATTAATTCAACCTGAAGTCTACTTTGTCTGAGATGAGAGTAGGTACCTCTGCTTGTTTTCAGCTACCATTTCCAGGTTATATGTTTTCTCATTTTTTCACCTGAATTTGTTGATGTCTTTGTAACTCTCTCTTGCAAAAAGCATATTGTTAGGTCTTTTTTAATCCAATCTGTGTCTGTCTTTTCATTGAATATTTTAGACCATTTATATTCTAATGCATAATTCAAACTTTATTCTTCTTTAATTGTCTATTCATTTTCTACAATTTATCCCCATGCTGGTTTTAATTTTCTACTTTTTATATCTTCTTTATGAAATATTTTTGAACATATTTTGTAATACAAGCTTAGTGCTTATAACTCAGTTTCTTCTTGTCATGGAAGATTTTTGTTTTGTCTCATATTCTGAAGGATAATTTAGCTGAATGTAGTAATCTTTGTTGGCACTGATTTTTTTAGGGCTTTTTATATATTATTCCAACCCCTCCTGGCTATTTAAGTTGAGAGATCAGTTAATATGTGACCTGCTGTTTTTCTTTCAGCTTTTAAAATTTTGTTCTTGCTCTGCATCTTGGGTATTTTTTATCATGATATGTATTTGAGAGGATCTATTTTGATCTTACTATTTGGAATTTTATGTGCTTTGGTGTTTGGATTTCCATCTCATTCCTAAGATTTCAAAGTTTGTTTTTTTTTGTTTTTTTGTGTTTTTTTATTGTTTGTTTTAGTTGTAGATGGACACAATAGCTTTAGTTTTATTTGTTTATTTTTATGTATAATTGTGTAGTTATGAAATATGTTGAAAAATTAGTTGTTAGGCATAGTGAAATTGATATAACTTTACTAGGGACTGAAAATGGATGGAGGAAAAAACTAGTTAAAAAAGAAAACAAAAGATATTAAGAATAATATTTTAAGGCAAAAAGAAGGAAAAGATAATTAAGGAGATTTTTGACAGTAGCAGGTAAAGTAAGAGGGAAAAGAGAAGTAAGAGGAACCTATGTGAACCTGATCTAGAAAGAGGGAGAGAGAGAGAGAGAGAGAGAGAGAGAGAGAGAGAGAGAGAGAGAGAGAGAGGATGATTCCGATTAATACATTAAAACATTAGAAGAGAGCCAGGTGTAGTGGTGCATAACTGTAATCCCAGTGGCTTGGGAGGCTGAGGCAGGAGAACTTCGAGTTCAAAGCCAGCCTCAGCAAATTAGCAAAGCCTGTGCAAGGTAGAAAAACACTGTCTCAAAATAATAATAATAATAATTAGTATTAGTATTAGTATTGCTGGGGATGTGAGGATGTGGTTCAGTGGTTAAGCACCCTGAGATTCAAACCCTAACACCAAATTTTTTAAAAAATAGAAGAAACACAATGAAAAGGATTTGGGACACAGTCTTGGCTATTAGGGTAACAACTTCCAAATCAACACAGTCTTGGCTATTAGGGTAACAACAACCAAATCAGGATGGAAAGTGATATATACGTAATCAAAGTTGAGCTCTTCACAACAAACGTTAGAGCTATTTATAGTGAACTATGCCAAAATGAAGAAAATTCTTGAGTTTTGTTTGGGCTTTATTCAGAATTCGGGACCTTTAGGAAATGTCCATCATTTTTTGGCTTTGGGTTCCCCTCCCCACCCCTGAAGATGTTGGAACACAGGAGCCACTCCCCTGGTTGCCAGGAACTTCCCACAAGCTGCTTGTCATTTGTCACTCAGGCCTGAGGCTGGCTGCTCAGAAGGTGCAGATGGTGCGTATTCTGTTTCTGTGGTGTATGGGAGCTCAGGATGCAGGGCTCCTGGCTGTTGCTGGGAGTAGGGAGGGTCACTGTGAACCTGCTCACCTCCATGGAGCCTTTTCAGAGTGTCTGGTGAATGTCTGCAGGCCCTGGACCTGTGGTTGGTGGACTGTCGTGCAGAAACAGGTCCTCCGACCAACACAGCTGGCCTTGGGGACCTTCCATGCTACCAGATACAGATTCAGCTGGTTTACTTGGGCTCTAGCTTCCACTGCCCAAGGTCCTGAACCATGAGCACTGCTCCCTGAGATTGAGGCAGCACCTGTCAGGGTCCAAACAGCCTTGGTTGAGGTCAAGGTCAAGGGTGCATGCTTCAGTCCCCGCCCCCAAATCTAACTGCCCAGGACCAAGGCTGCCTTCCTGGATCTGAGCTCCCTTCCCCCCACTGTGAATCACTGTCTCCACTCCTCTCTGCCCAGCTCTGGGACTCTGCAGGCAGGGCAGGTTAGGTCAGCACTTCCTGAGCGGGGCTGCTCCTTCCAGCTTCTCTTGTTATCATGGGGAGGGGGCTGCAGCAACAAGTTCCTCATAGTTGAATCACTGATAGTCCAGCTGCAGGGCTCCCTCTGGTTTGATAGTTACTTTCCCAAGGTAGGAGACACAGTTGATTTAAGTTCTCCTGGGGCAGCAGGGCAGCTGCAGGCTCCACGAGATGGCTGTCCAGCAGGGCTCTGCTTTCTTTCTACTATTATGTTGAACTGCTTGATCTCTTTTCATGCCTCCTGCTCCTGGGGCACTTACCTTGGCCTGTTTTCTCCAGTTGCAGTGGGAGGGAGTGGCCAGCTTCTCCTCACTTATCCCTGTGCTTTCCTCACGCTGGTCCAGGTTTGGGGCCAGGGAACTCTATCTAATTTTCTGCTCCAGAAACCCAACCTCAAGCTCCCCCAGGTCTCAGAATGTCTAATGTTGGGTCTTGGGGACGCATTTGTTCTGTCACCCACTGCTTTGGTCAGCTGTACTTCAGGGCTCCTTTCTGTGTTGAGGAGGGATCAGGGTCACCACCTTGCTCTGCTCTGCCTTCTTCCCAGGACCCAGAAATTCTCCTAGGAAACAAGATCCTAAAGCACCTGAGGGAACACAGGTATTGACAATAAGAGGCAGGGAGTCATTGGGAAGGACACAGTCCCTTGAGAGCCATTGGGAGGGACACAGTCCCTTGAGAGAATGGGAGGAGTGTGAGCACCATGCAGGTGACCATGTGGCCAGGAATGATTCTGTATTCCAGTGCCCACAGTGCTGAGTCAGGGGGTGGTGAGCAGGCTGTGGGAATCGAGGTGGAGGAGATGCATGTGATTTGAGAATAAGTGGGAAAAAATAGAGAGAAATGTAAAATTGTTTGAAATTTTTACCCTGGTTCTGGAAGAGTGGTCTGAGGTCCGCACTTAGTCCTTGAACTGCTGATATTGTCCATGCATTATTTGAATGGAACTGTAACTCAATGTGAAAGTTGTGTTCTGTGGAGAGTGTAACCCACAGTTACTTCATACTGAGTACTGAAAGACTAAGAGCTTCACTTCTGGGACCTGGAACAAGTACCCTCACTTTCCCTGGTTCTATTCAACTGACATCCAGAAGTTAAACCAGATAAATTAGCCAAGAAAGAATAAACAAAGGATGTCCTACTGGGGGAATGAGAAGTAATACTGTAGCTGCTCATAGGTAACATAATGACACATGTGGAAAACTTCATGGTTCCACAGTAAACCTTTAGAAGTCATGATAGCCAGGCACAGTGTGACTTGGGAGGGGTAGGCAGGAAGATGGCAAGTTCAAGGCCAAGCTTGCCAATCGAGCAACCTCTTTGGGGGTCTTCTTTCCCACCATCTGGGCAGTCAGCACAGTGTGCCTCTCTCAGGTGCATGGCTGTGCCCTCCTGAGCCTCACAGGCAGCGTGTGTCTGCAGGTATCACTGGGTCTCATGCTTTCTAATCTGCCTGCCTGGTCAGTTCCATGAGCCATCGGCCACATGCTCAGCTCCATCCTGGAGGTAACTCTCCATCCATGTTCTGTCCCTTTCACCAAACTGGAGCTTATGGGATTTACTGAGGTCACTTGACCTGGTGGTGTGGCATCAGCACAATCATCTGCTCTTTTATCTCACACATGTACTAGGGATATTCTTGATGTATACACATCTAGCCTGACTGTTCGGTGTTTCTGAAGACTGTAGGGGCCATCAGATACCTTTTAGTATATTTCTTTTCTGTTTTAATAGAAATTAATTTGCTTCATTCTTTTCAATTAAAAACCCTGGCTGATACAATCAGATTCAAATGTCAGTTTGAATGTAACTAGAAAATATTATGGAAAGCAAGAGCATTAATTATACTAATGGAGGAGGAGAGAAACATTAAAATATTTAGGAGGGGCTGGGGATGTGGCTCAAGAGGTAGCGCGCTCGCCTAGCGTGCGTGCGGCCCGGATTCAATCCTCAGCACCACATACAAAAGAAGATGTTGTGTCCGCCGAGAACTAATTAAAAATAAATAAATGTTAAAATTCTCTCTGTCCCCCTCTCTCTCTCTCACTCTCTCTTTTAAAAATAAATAAATAAATAAATAAAATATTTAGGAAACAATAAGATCTTATAATTACCTAGATTGGTGGCAATTGGATAAAAGTGCTCATCCTAAGGCCCAAATGTCAAACTAGCCTTCAATTTTATTCACTCATTTTACTCATTCATTCATTCATTATTTTTCTTTCTTTCTTTTTTTTTTGTACCAGAGGATGAACTCATGAGTGCTTAGCCACTGGGCCATAACACTAGTCCTCTTTCCTTTTTAATTTAGAGACAGGGTATTGTGATCTTCAACTTATAGGACACTTAGATTTACCTTTATGTCCACTACAATGTTATAAATACTCAGTATTTAGTAGCTAATAAATCACCTACTTCTTGAAGTAATTGCTTCCTCAGGTTCTGAGACTTATTAATAATCCTGACTAATGTTCCCACCCAGAAGTTCATCTAGAAATGAACGTTTCCCTTATTTTAGTTATGGTTGCTGGACATAGTTCTAGAGTACATATTTCAAGACCTTGGGTTTTTCTATAAATTGCTCTGAGTTCTGTGCCTCATTTTCTACACAATCTCATCTATTGGTGACATTTTCAGTTGAATTCTATTGGCTTCAGTATACCTTGCAATTCCAGGAATTCGGATGGGCTTTTCTGTATTTAATTTCATTATTTATTTATTTAAATGTCTTTCACCTTCTGTATTTTTCTTCATTTGTTCTTTTGATCTTAATTTAGCTCATTGAACATATAAATAATTCTATAGTCTATCTGGAATGTCATCCACTTCCATATCTGCAGGCTCCTTTCTTGGGGTTTTATAAATTTTGGGTGGAAACTTGGCTATTTCCTCATGTTTTCAGAGGTCTTGGACTTGTGATCTGTTGAGATGACTCCTGTTCCTTGTGTGTGTGTGAGAGACAGCCCTTTTTTGTGTAGTTATCTTTCATGTATTAAGTCCTGTGTTGTTGGTATCATTTAGCTTCACCACTCAGCCCTGAGTGTTAATGATCTGAGTGTTAATTTCAATCTCCAGTCCTACTCAAGTCGCTGGTACAGGCCAGCAATTTAATTCACTCTTGGAGACCTGCTGCAGAGCCACAGACTTTTCAGAGCTCTCCTCTGGAACTTTTCTGTTCTGAGTGTGTGAACTGATATCTGGGAGTGAAAACTGAGGTCCCCCTTTAGGTATTCCTACTTGGGGCCTGGTTGTTGGTCTTAGACTTTGTCTCCTCCATTCTATATATTAAGGTCTTGCTGGCGTCCGAGAGACAAGCTTGTGCAAGCCATGCAATTGGCTGCTACTTGACAGAGCTGTGAGGATAGCTCAGCAGTAGGATCTCTATGCTGAGAATCTGTAGTGTCCTAATCACTTTCCAGCCCCTCTTAGGAAAACAGGGAGCATGAAATAATAATGGTGTCAACCAATATAAAGCTTAAAAAAAATCTGGTGCCTGCAATGACGTCTGTATCACTAATAGCCCACGAAGAGGAACAGTGGGTCAGCACTGAAACGAGAGCACATGGCTATTAGAGAGGGAATGAAGAGAAGGAGGAAAAAAGGAACGAGCACTAAGGTAGGAACAAGTAGAAACTCAACCAAAACCAATCCACAGACACCCATGGCTCCAAGTCAGAATAGTGCAGATAACAGATGAGAGGAAGAAAAGTGATAAAAATGAAACCACACACACAAGGTGCACTCCCTGGAGCCCAGGCTCAGAAACCTCCCCAGTCCCTGCACAGGCCACACATACTCCACCACCATGCACATTCCCCAGGGTCAGGCCTGGAGTGCAGATTCGGGGTCTGGACACTTTCTGCACCAGCTCCCAGCAGCCAAGGGCACCCTCAGGCCTGGGTATCCCCGGCCTGCCCAGAGATGCTCAGCATCTTTCCATCACTAACTTGCTGCCTTTCTTGGGTCTGTTGAGATCTGCCTCCCTCTCTTCCACAGGTTCACAGGTGCCAAGTTCATTGCCAGCACTTCCCTCCCTGGCTGCCTGAAGGGAAGTGGGCAGGGTGGGGCTGAGGGGTGAAGCAGACTCTCCCTCCAGCAAAACTGACTCATCTCTAATGCAGTACTTTTTGTTCCATGTTCAAAACCTGTAAATGTCTCTCTATGGTTATTTTACTGTCCAATGGGAATTCCGGTGAATTTCCTTCCTCACCCTCCCTCACCCTGTTAGGAAGCAATCCTCTTGCTGCTGGGATCCCAGCTCAGGGGCAGCTGGCACCTGACACTTCCTCTACTCCACCTTCCCCCATGTGGAGTAAGTTTCTCCTCCAACACTTTCACCAAGTTACCAGGGAAATCCATCTTTTCTCATTGTAGAATAACACTGCTGTTTTTTTTCCACATGAAACCATGTGATCATTGTGTGTTCATCTGAACTGATAGGAACCAAGTCCCACCTTTGACCTTTGTTTCCTGACAATGCCTTCCAGAAGCACCCTGTGTGGAAGGCAGCATTCCCTGAAAGGCAGAAGTCACTCAACCTTTTCAGAGTGTATATGACTGCACCACTGGCAGTCAGAGGCTTGTTTGGTTTCTGGAATGGTGGGGACAGTGAAGGACACTTTGGGGTGCTCTTGGAAAACACCTGGGAGCTGCCACAGATCTCAGAAGGTATGTGGTGCCCCCCTGATGGTCTGGGTCTCTGGCACCAGCGTGGTGCATCCACTGAATGATGTCTAGAAGCTGATTGTAATCCCAGCTGCCTACATGCCTGCCTGCCTCAGAGAGGACTGCTTTCATTCTCTTCCACTCTCCAAGGAAACCTGTTATTGGCAGGTGACAGCAGAGGTCACATAGGGAATACACTCCTGGGTGATGATTTCCCACTCTCCTTGGCCAAGCAGCTGAGATCTCACACTTGATGGAGTGGCCACCACCCTGACAATAATTCAATAAGCATAAAAATGCAGACACATGTTCAAAATACTTCAACCTAGAGAGAAAGTCATGCTTCTTTATGAAAAGGAGAATTTTTAAAAATCTTGTCTCTCCATTTTTTAGATTGAAAAAGAATAGCAAATAAAAATAAATAAATAAAGCCATGGATTATTTTTTTTAATTCCTGAAATATTACTGTGCAAATTTTAAAATCCAACTGAAATTCTAAAAATTATACAAGATGAATATAAAAATACAAATTGTTTCCAAAATTGTTTTCACATTCTGCCTTCTTTTTTGTAACTGTAATGCAAATCATTATATTTTGTTTCTTTTAAGAATTTGGTGACTCTTTTGCAGGGAGCTTGGTTGGATATAATGACATGTTGACAGTAATGATTTTGTATTTTGTGAGGTGCCTCCTGGTGTTGATTTGGTTTGCATTTCTATTTGATTACCTTATTTTCAGTATTTCTTAGCAGAATGAAAAAAATATTAAACAAATTTTTTCTGTGATAATGCATACTGTATGACTGTAAATATGTTGGATAAGATCAGGGGAACTGGAGCTGAATTATTCATATTACTCAAACAACTCAATAGCAAGAAAATAATCTGATGGTTAAATGGTCAAGTGATTTGATAAGTATTTCTCTAAAAAAAATTTACAAAGATTCAACAGATGTTTGAAGAATGTTTAACATCATCAATCATAAGTGAAATTCAAATTAAAGCCACAGAGATGCCACTTCATACCTATTTATTTGTTCACTTCATACCTATTTATTTGAATGGCTATTAACAAAAAACAAAGCTACATGTTTGTGAGAATTCAGAGAAAAGGAAACACACACTTTGCTAATGGGAATGATAATTGATGCAGTCACTTTGGGAAAAGGTCTAGTGGCTCCTGGAAAACCTAAGGTAGAACTACCATAGGATGCAGCAGTCCTCAGCAGGGTGTGTCCTCAAACCACAAGAGTCAGTGTGTCAAAGAAAGTCTGTGTCTCTAGCATATGGCAGCGTCATTCCCAGTGCAGTGCGAAGGCACAGAATTAACCCAGGTGTGTGTCAGCAAATGAATGGACTGAGAAAACACGTGTGTGCAGGAGACATTGTACCACTCAGATTTAGAGAGGAGGGACAGTCTCTCACTAGTGACAATGGGTGACCTGGAGGACATTGTGTGAAACAAGCCAGGCTCATTAGAACAAGCAGCACATGACCTTGACTCTGGAGTCTGAGGAGTGATACTCATTCTTAGAAGCACCGTGGTCAACAGGGCTTCTGGGAAACAGAGGTGGCCCTGGCAGGTATTCAAAGGAAGCAGAATTTCTGTTACACAAGAAGAACAAGTTCATGAGGCATGGTGAACTCAGCTATAATCATAAATGTCATGTTGAAAACAGCTGAGAAGATAGAGATTAAGTGCTGTCAGGACAAAAAATCTCCAAGTGCACAAGGTACTGCATCTGCTAACTGGTCAAAGCTGACTATTGCAAAATACATGTCTATCAATGGACCATAAGGTACACCCGCAAGAAATAAAGCTCACTTGTCATTGAGAAAAATAATATTGATAATAATAAAAATAGAAAAAATATGTTAATTCTTGCATAATTCCATATAATCTGTGTGTTTGAGGATGTCAGTCGGTGAGTAAAACTACATTTTTGTGAGCTAATTTGTACTCTTTTATAAAATTCAAAGTCAACCTAAGAGGTATAGCTCTAAATATCCTGTGTGTACCTGGCACTCTTCCAAGAAATTTGTAATAACAAATTAACTTTATACCCACAGACCATATATACCATGTACCCTGTTATCATCCAGTTTTATAGGTGAAGAACCAAAGAACCAATTGCTTACACTATAAGTAATATAGCTGAGAGCAATAAAAAATCATGAAGCCAAGAAACAGACATTATCTAGATCCAAAGGGAAAATGTGAAATTCTGAGCTGAGATTGCCTCATGGCCTTCTTCAGAAGGAGGCTTCTGGTGCTGGTGATTCCGTGACTTAATGATATTTTTATTTATATGTTTCAAAAGAAACAAACTCCGCTGAGCTCAGCATTTGAAGGACAGTTTATAATTAGGCCACAGCCTGCCTGAGGGAAGGCAGGGAAAACAGGGTCAGTTCCTTAGAGGATAGTGCGGGCAGGGTTGTACTGTGGCCCAAGTCTCTGTGGCAGAGTCCTGTGGACTTTGAATTTCCTTACTCACTGGCAGAGTAGGGTCCCAGAGTAAGGTGATTGATCTGGACACTTCCACCTGCTGAAAAGCTAACTTAAATATACCATATACCTCAACATGCAAAGCCTCATCAAGAACACAGAAAGTCTAGACCACTGGGCTTGGCAGTTTTCACATACAAGATCCAAGCTTGCTCCAACAAAGGTGAATGTGATAGAATAAACCTTTATAAAATGAAGGACTTCTGGAGTCATCAGTATTCAAGGACCATGGAGGAAAACATGCCACAGACTGAGGAAAATATTTGTAAAAACACTACATACGTCGGGACTGAGGTTGTAGCTCAGTGGTAGACCACTTGCTTCACATGTGTAGGCACTGGGTTCGACCCTCAGCACCACATAAAAATACATAAATAAAAATAAAGATATTATGTCCATCTATAGCCAAAAAATATTTACCCCCCCCCCAAAAAAACACTACATATGTAGCCAGGCACAGTGGTGCATACCCATAACCCCAGCAACTCAGGAGGCTGGGGCAGGAAGTTCACAAGTTCAAAGTCAGTCTCAGGAACTTAGCAAGATCCTGTCTCAAAATAAAAAAAGGGCTGGGGCTATAACTGTTTTCAGCCCTGAAATCAATTTCCAGAACCAGAAGATGATAGATAAATAGATAATGAACTTGTTTTCAAAATATACTAAAACTCCTAAAAGGAAACAATAAAAAGGGGAAAAAATTTAAAATGGACAAAAGATCTGAAAAACACTTCAGCTCAGAAGATACATGAATGGTAAATAAGGAGGTGCCAGTCACCATCTTCCTTAGAGAAATGAAATCTAAACCACCAGTGTGACACCACTACACACCTGATAGAAGGAACCTAAAACATGAGCAGAGCTGGTGTGCCCTTCCCATGCACAGCACAAAGGGTGCTCTGTCCTTGCTAGTGCAAATGCAAAGCAAGAGAACTACTCTGATGGTGCTTTGGCAGTTTCTTGCAGACACACATGTCTTTCCATGTGGTCCACTTCTGACTCTTTATCCAACTGATTTCTAAACGTAGAGCCACACAAAATCTTTATAAGAATGTGGCTTCATTCATTCACCACAAACTGGAAGCAACCAAGACACTGTCTAAGAGGTGGATGGATAAAGTGTGGCTCCCCCACAGCAGAGTATCACCCAGAAGGACAAAGAAACCAGGGCAAGGGTGTTTGCCAAAGCATGTTGCCAAGTGAAAGAAGCTGGTCTCACAAGGGTCCCTCCTGCATGATTCCAGCTATGAAACAGGCTTAAAACACAAAGATTTAAACCAGAGACAGTGAAAGGTCAAAGGTTGCCCAGGCAGTAGGAGCTCAGGTGGAGAAGTGAGCCACAGGGTGTAGAGGTCCGTGTGGTGTAGGACAGAGGGAGGATTGTCACTGTGGAGACCTGACAATTCTGCCTCTACTGTGGAAGTGAGCTCGGTATCAACAACATCAAGTCCCAGGGGTGGGAGGCGCCCTTGGTGAGAGGCCAGGAGAGCAGCATTCCACCTCAGGCATTCCTCTCCAAAGCCACAGAATGGTCCTGAGAAACCAGCATGCAAGCCCTGCTGAGGGACAAAGGCCTGCACAGTACTCAGCCAGGGCTGGGGAAGCAACCTGCACCTGTTCCTTATCATATAGCGGTTTCTGACAGCTGCATTTAGTGGAAATTCTCTCTCTCCATTATTTGAAACCAGGGTAACTCGTCATCTTGGAGTCTAAATTTAATATTTAAAATTGTAAATACTTACTCCTAATTCAGAGTTTCTCTGGTGATAAAATATTATACATATAGGTTTCTATCCCTCACTCCAGGAATTCTAATCCCTGTTAAAAAAGCATTTGCAAGCAAGGCTAACATAACCTACAAACTGTAGGTTGTAGATGGAGAAACGTTTGTCTTTGGTCACACACACTTAGGCAAAGCCCCATGCCTGGAAGCACTTCACTGTTTGCTAACAGAATATGCCTCTCAAGAAAACCTACAAAATGTGCTGATTTATCTCATTTTGAATGCATGCCCACAAAAGACAAAACAACAGGCAACAGTATCAAAAAAGAGATTTCTGCTTGCAAAGAACCTTCAATTTTTGCCAGGTTCGGTGGTGCATGCCTATTATCCCAGAACTCAGGAAGCTGAGGCAGGAAGATTGTAAGTTCAGAGTCAGCCTGAGAAATTCAGCAAGGCATTTAGCAACTCAGTGAGACCCTGTCTCTAAATAAAATATAAAAGAGGGCTGGGGACATAGCTTAGTGGTTAGTGCACCCCTGGGTTCAATCATCAGTTTTGAAAAAAAAAATTCAATTTTCCACCTCAGGCTATATTTTACCTTCTCCACTTTGTTCAGTGTGTGCCCCATGCCCTGGCTCTACCTTTCACTGGGCTCAACTGGTGACTAACTCTTACTTACACTGCTACAAGAAACAGGAGCAGTCAGGAGCTGTCAGGAGCTCCATGAATTACCTTCATGGGCCCAAGAACTCTTCTGCATCTCTCTGGCTTGCTATCTGTCAGCCTGTCAGGCATTACAATGGAAATTTCCTGGTTGCCACTGGAATCCTCACCTCAGTCCTAACATTAGACCTTCTATTTGGCAATGAGAGATTCTCCTTTTATTGAAACACTGCTTCAACTTACAAACACATTGAGCACATCTTTAACTTTAAAAGTTAAACAAAACCTTCCAGTTTCTTGTTTATCTATTTCCTTTCTAAGCCCCAGTGTCAGGTTTTAAAAGCAAAGTTTCTCATTTATGGCTGCAAAAGAAATGATGCCAACACTAATGGCTTAAAATAACTGTGATATTTATTATTCACGAGTCTTCAATTTTTTACAGTTGTATTCGTCCCTATTCAGTGTGCAGCCTGTTACGGAGACTTGCTAGCATGCATGCTCTGAGCGCTGGCTGGCTTCAGATGAGAGGACCTCTCCAGGCTGCAGGCTGGAGTGGCAGGTGTGGAGCACCCTCCTCTCCTTGGCCTTTCGTCATTCAGTCATTCAGCAGTCTGGCCCGAGCTCCTTTGCCTCGCAGCTGGAACCCAAGAGAACAAAGTCAGTAGCCATCAGCCTCAAGGATCTGGTCCAGGCCTGACACCACATGACATCTGCCACGTGCTGCTATGGAAAGCCGCTCACATGACCACACTGAACCAAGGGCATGATGGGGGAACATGCTGGCACAGGGTGGGAGGCCTGGCAGCGTCCCCAGGTGAGTGACCATGCTGCCTTCCCCGGTCCCTCTGCCTAGATTATAAACGTGCATTCATCTTAGGGCTTAGTCCCAGTCCCTTACTTTGTCTTTCTTTAGTCTTCATTTTAATTCACTTCTCTTACCTATTTCTGCCCAGATAGAAGGGTACAATCTCATGCCTTTCAGTCATGAGTATATGCTGGGGAGTTCCTGCTTTCCCTCCAGCCTGCCCTTCTTAACAGGGCTCCTGCCATGTCTTGCCATCTCTTCTGCTTCCTCAGGCCGCTGTTTATAACTTATCTCAGATATAATCTGTCCTAAGAGAACAGTCTACCTCCCATTCACGTCTGCTCCTCCAGCTGTTCCCATCTGGGAAGTGTCCAGAAATGGTCTAATTATGAGGCTAAAAATACAGGAGTTGCTCCTGCTCTGTTTTCACTCCCTCCATAAGTTCCACTCCAGTCCCTGTGGCTGGACCTCTAAAGCTCAGGGAGGCTCCCAGAGCTTCCTGGCACTGATGCCTCGGCACAAGCCATCCTGCTGCCTCTGACTGACGTCAGCTGGCTCACCTGCAGCCACGATGCCCTCCCAGCAGATGGCATGCCTGGTAAGACCAGGTGCACGTTACTGAACTTCCTCCAAGACACCCTGTGTCGTGCTCCAAGTCCTGCTCTTCCATTCTGCTACAGGTGCTCAGCCATGCACTCTGCTCCCTCTCAGGTGGCACTGCTGCTTTCCTGTCTGGGGGCATGACAGGCTCACTCCAGCCTGAGGAAATGCAAACTTGGCCCTGGTGCTGGAGTCACCTCCTGGGTCTTCCTGTTCATCACGCAGATGCAGCCAGAACGTGGCTTCAGAACTGTCCCTGGACACCCTGCCTGAGGCCTCCCTCCTCCAGCTGTCTCCAAGGCGGTGTTTTATTCTATTGACAGCATGTAGGCTGCATGGTCATTTTCTCCTCCAGATCCATTGTCACTGTCCCTCCCAGAGCAGGAGTGTGAATGGATATTCAGACCCAGCCCTGAAAGATGTTCAGCCAAGTGCCTGGAACAGAAGGGTGACCTTGTAACTGTGAATGGCAGGTGACGAGCTCTAACAGACACATGCACAAAGCAAAGAAGCTGTTGTTGCTCCCTTGATGAAAGACAGTGACAGGGTAACAAAACTCTGTTGCATGTTGACAGCATCTTACCAAGGTTTGCAAGGGTGGGCAATTAGGATGAGACCCTCAGTGCACTGTAGTCGATGGTTCTACATCCCACAGCCCATTCAAGGAAGAGCTGTTTCCCTCCTTCCTTTCCCCTCTAGGCGTGGAAAACACAACTTCCTCCAAATACCTAGCTATGAGAACAGCACAGCCCTTCTCCATATCTGCATCAGCAGTGGTCAGCAGACCTTCCCTTAAGTCCTGCTTCTGGGTGTCAGCCCTGCTGTACTCCTGCATGACTTGTACACAAGGCAAACTAAATGTGGGGGACAAGCTGGTGATGAATCCTGCTGAAATTCTGACAGACATTGGTGATACTAAATCATGGTTCAACACCTCCAGCTTTGTAAGGCTTTACGTAAGCGGGAGTTCCCAAATTTACCTTTGGTTATAAATTCTTTCCTAAACTTATATTTCCCAGCAGCAGCCTTCTCAGTGCCCCCTTCACCTCCTTGTTCCTGAGGGTGTAGATCAGGGGGTTCAGGAGGGGGGTGACGATGTTGTAGAAGAGGGTGAGGAACTTGCCCTGGTCCTGGGAGGAGCTGTGTCCTGGCTGCATGTACATGTAGATGATGTTCCCGTAGAACAGGGAGACCACAGTGAGGTGGGAGCCACAAGTGTTGAAGATTCTGTGTCTTCCTGAGGATGACTGGATTCTGAACACAGCCCTGACGATGTGGCCGTAGGACACCAAGATGAAGACCAGGGGAGACAGCACGATGCCCACGGCCAGGATGAAGGCGATGCCCTCCACAGCAGCAGTGCTGATGCAGGCCAACCGGATCAGCGCAGGCATCTCACACAGGAAGTGGTCCACCTTGTTGTGCCCACATCGAGGTAGCAACAACGTCATTGGTGACATGATCAAAGAATTGGCCATCCCACAGCCCCATGCCACTGACACCAAGCCCAGGCAGAGTTGTGGATGCATAATAGTCATGTAGTGCAGGGGCTTGCAGACGGCCACGAACCTGTCATAGGCCATGACGGCCAGCAGCAGACATTCCACTCCACCCAGGCCCAGGAACAGGAAGAGCTGGACCACGCAGCCCACATAGCTGATGGTCTTGTTGCGGCTACTCAGGTTGTGGAGCAGCTGGGGGATGGAGCTGGTGGTGAAGCTGAGGTCCAGGAAGGACAGGTGGGTGAGGAAGAAGTACATGGGCGTGTGGAGCCGGGGGTCCAGCCGAGACACCAGGATGATGGTGCTATTGCCCACCAGAGTCAGCAGGTAGGCTACCAGGATGACCACAAAGAGGACTCTCTCCAGGTGGGGGCGGTCAGAGAAACCCAGGAGGATGAAGTGGCCCTGGGTGCTGCCGTTGGTCCTGTCCATCTCTACTACACCTGAGGAAAATGGAATTTGAAACAAAAGAAAAGAAAAGAAAAGAAAAAGTAATTCCCAGATCCTCTGCACCCCTGTCACATACTAAGAACATCTGGAACGTCTGGTGAAAACGTGCCTGTTCATGTGTATCGCTTACGGGTTAACACCAGAAATCAACAGTGTTTATACATCAAGGGTAAAAAAAATGTACTCAAAACAAAAGGTAAAACCTAAATATTACTTAAAAAATAAACAGAAAGTTTGTGGGAATTAAAAATAAACGTATTCTTAAAGAGAGAATATATTTTTAAACAGTATATTATGAACATTTTGCTAAAAATTGATCAATTTTTTTGAAGGTGAAAACATTTTTAAGATTTACGGAAATAATTTTTAGGGCAGAAAATTCCCTATTTTTCCTCTAGATCTGAACCCCCTGAATCAGGCTTCCCATGAACAAGCAGAGCTCATCTGTCCTCTTCCTCAGCCCAGGAGGAAAGTGGAGACATGGTACTAGGGTCGGAGTCCCTCCTCTCTCTGTGAATGAGCATCCTGAGTGCACCTGAGGCTGGGTGGACGCCGCGGCAACTTTCATCATCACCAATCTAGGAGAGGTTGGCTCCTGCCAGACTTCTCAAAGAAAGGAAAAGAAGAAGAAAGGAAGGAAGGAGGAGAGAAGAAAGGAAGGAGAAAGGGAGGGAGGGAGGAGGAAAGAAGGAGGAGAGAAGGAAAGAAGGGAGGGAGGGAGGAGAGAAGAAAGGAAGGAGACAGGAAGGAAGAGAAGGAGGAGGAAAGAAGGGAGGGAGGAGGGAAGAGGGAGGAATAAAGGAAGAAAGGGAGGGAGGGAGGGAGGAAGGAAGGAAGGAAGGAAGGAAGGAGGAGAGAAGGAAGGAAGGGAGGGAGAGAGGAAAAAGGAAGGAGAAAGGGAGGGAGGGAGGAGGAAGGAAGGAGAAAGGAATAAAGAAAGAAAGAGAGGGAGGGATTCAGCTCCACATTTTGGCTTTTCCACATTATGGCCCTTCATCCCCAAGACTGATGTGAGTTTTCCTGCCTGTCTGATTCCTCCAGGGTCTGTGATTTCAGTCACCAGTCTGAGGATTTGGTGTCTAACCCAGGCTTATGACAGGATACTGTTCCATAGGATTATGTACCATGTGACTCTCTTCTTGAGTTGCCCTCAATCTCCTTTCGAGACAGTTTTGGAAGAGAGAAATTACGGTCATTTCATCTTATGTCTCTAATACCTGTGTTCAGCTTGAGAACTTTGCATTTTAACTAATTAATGAAGTGGTTACTGACTTCCCTATGTGACCCAGAGGGAGGAATATTTTAGCCGGAATTTTGGGGTTTGGTGATCACTAAATGTTTATAAGCAGGTCTCAGACAGATATTAAGGAGATAAGCCTGTCCCTTTTCCACCTCCTATTAGAATGAAGAAGTGTGCCCTTGGCAGAGGGGACTGACCCTCTTGTGCCTCTTTTCCTTCCATTGCTGCAGGTTCCTTGATTGTGGAACAAACTTCACTTCCATTTTCCCACTCTTTGTATCATTTGCTTCCTAAGACTCCATCTACTGTCCAGGTAGGAGGAGGTCAACTTCAGTCCATAAAATGCCACCTTGAAATCTCATAGAACATAAGAAGCTATGACTGCTTCTTAAATTAATGATACCATTTTCAAATATTTGAAATTTAAAGGCTTATATAGACCAAAATTTTAGACCTCATGCCACCAGTACCAAGCAAGACACAGATCTTTTCACTGCACTAAGATCATAACCCCAGTGGGAGGTCACGAGGAGCTGGTGCTTCACCCTGGGGAGTTTCCCACTTCCCTGCGTATCTACAGTGCACACTTCAGCTGACTGTGCCTGCCTGTGCATTACCTGGACCACAGCCTGGATTTATGCTGAGTGTCCCCTCTGCTCTTCCCTCCTCCTCTAGTTCCCCCACTTCTTCCATTTCCCTACCATTGTCCGTGACCTTCAGTCCTCTGCTGAATTACTACTCTCCCCCTACAAAGTTCAAATGTTTCCCTTTGCTCACCTCCTGATGAATCCCCAGCTGCCTTTGCCTGCTTTCCAAGAACCCTGCCATGTGCACGGGCTTGCTTCCAAACCATTCCCTCATCAGTGGCCTATGTGTCTTCTGTCCCAACTTATACTCTCCAGGGCTGAGAATTTTCAAAATTCCGTGGCCTGCATGTGGCCATTTGCAGCATGCAAGCCTGCCTGGCCAGTCAGCCCTGGGCACACCCTTCATAATGTCCTTCAGATTCACCCTCCTCTATGCAGCTCCTAGGATTCAGATTGCTTGCACTGACTCTGCTTTGGCAGCCTTGGTCTCCACCTGTCCCCTGGGCCTCCCTTCTTCCTACACACCCTCTGTCCCTACACTTAGGCATTTATTTCCCCTGCTGCACATTGTCTCTCATTCTGCCCTAAGGTTTTATTCTGTAGAGGTTGCTGAGCACAAGAGGATGTCTTGTTATCCCCCCTGCACTGGAATCAGGCACCCACATAGCAGATTGTGGTAGGTAGTGCCAATAGGTGTGACCAGCACAGAGCAAGTGAGTGGCAGGAGCTCTGCCCATCCCCTCAGGACCTGGCTGTGAGGGCCATTTACAGCACTGTTCCTCATCCTGCTCTAGAGCACAGTGACTCCGTGGGATCCTGGCGCCTGGTGCCCACCACATCAATGCCAATGCTGGCTGTGTGTTCACATCACTCCAACATTCAGTTCTCATACCTCACCCTTGGTCTTCCTCACATCCAGATTTCCTACCACAGCCTGTGTTGGCCTGAGGCTGATGACAGAGTGTTTTCTGTCACCTGTCTGGGTTGGGTTTCTTCTTTCCCATCCTATCTCTACACCCAGTTTACTTCAAATTCAGATGAAAGTGTTCTCTGCTGGGTACTGCCCTTCATTAACTTACTGCAGTTCAGTATCTTCTTTACCCTCTGGGATATTGATATGAATGAATTTTGTTCATTCTCTTTTATATCGCTATGCATATCCTTGCCTATTATTTTTTATTTGAAGAGTAGCTCAAAGTGTATTTTCTATAGCCTGTGTTCTTTGATTAACTAGCAGAAATGAATTCCAGACAGTTGGCTGTGCATGGTTTCCCTGCTGTGGGACTTTGAGTAGGTCTGTGTGTGGCATGCACTCTGCAGGTGTGCACGGGCACCACTCTATTAAATTCTCTAAGAACAGAGGCCACGCCTCTCCTTCTTTGGCATTACCTGCACACTCTGGATGGTTCAAGGAGGTCGTTAGTCAGCATGCTAATGCACAGAAGAAGGAGTGAAGAATCAGCAGAAAGGTTAGGTACATACCCTGTTCACCATTCCTGGTGGCATGTCATGTTACCAAGGCAGCTGAGGTTGGCTGGTTGTGGAAGGAGGAAGAGGGGTGGTCTGACTCCAGCAAAGCCCTCTGCCCTGTGATTTCCGATGCCCATTTGTTTTCTTGATCTTTCTCCAGAATAGGCCCAGCCTGAGCTGGTGGGAATGACTCTCCTGTGCCACAAAGCAGCAGAGACACCAGGAGAGAAAGAGGAAGGAACCTGGAGCTTCCCCTTGCCTACTGGACTCCAGCGGGCCTCAGTGGCCCTGAGGACAAGGGTTTCGTGAAGCTGACATCAGAGGGATCCTCAGAGACAGTGGGAAGAGGACCCAGAGTAACAGGGCTTGGTACTCCAGGGCATTCACATTCCCCATGGGATCCCTGGGCTCAAGGGAGGGACAGAGGAGAAATTACAGGGAATCAGTCACACTTCTGTTTTGTACAACCACGTTTTTCTTCTGGCCTGTGACAGAAAACAAGAAAACCAGAGTTGTATTTTTTCCCCTTCATATGAAATGTCCTCATCAGCTTCTTTAAATCAAAAATGTGGAGTAATTCATAATTTTCATAATTGTTTTTAATACCTAGAATTGAACTTAGGGGCACTGGATCACAGAGCCACACTCTCAGCCCTACTTTGTATTTTATTTAGAGACAGGGTCTCATTGAGGTGCTTAGAGCTTTGCTGTTGCTGAGGCTGGCTTTGAACTCTCAATCCTCCTGTCTCAGCCTCCCCAGCTGCTAGTTTTATAGACATGTGCCACCACACCCAGCCTCCAGTGGTATTTTATTGTCACAAGCCTTGAAACCCACACCTGTGGGCAAAGAGGTGAGAACAATGCTTCCTCATCTCCACTTTCTTACCATGCCCAGGGCAGAAGAAGGCTCCCCTGAGTCTTCCCATGGATTCACATGGACATCAGCAGGCATGTTCTCTGGGGAGCAGCATGAATCCTTGAGGCTAATTTCTTCCCGAAATGAAACAGCAAAGTCAGCCCACATCTGTAGTTTAATTAACACAGAGATTCAGAAGTTCACTAGGAAATGTTACTTAAAAACTTATTTATGTAAGTATATTCCTAATTCATTAATACGAGTTTGTGGCAACAAAAAAATAAATAAGTAAATAAAGAGATTTGCCAGTGGGATTGCATCAATTACATGAAAATGGAATCATCAAATACATTTCTCAAATAAAACCAGGCAGAAAAATCAATCAAAATCTTCAATTTGGCCAGGCACTGTAGTCCTGCTTGTAATCCCAGCTACAAGGCTGAGTGACACAGGAGGATCACAAGTTCCAGGTCAGCTTCAGGAATTTAATAAGACCGTATCTCACAATAAAAAGGGCTGGGGATGTGGCTCAGTGGTGGACCAACCCTGGGTCCAGTGCCCAGTACTGCAAGCCACAAAAACTAACAAATCACCTTGCAATTCCTACATTTCCAAGCAAACAGAAGACACTTGGCTGTCTTTTCCTGCTCAGTTCAACAGACAGGCTGCACCAGGAGACACAGAGAACACAAGAAACAGAAAACATGCTAATTGCCTGACAGCAACTAGAGGAAGAAGCAGAGGGCTTAATGAGTCCCAGGGCTCCCAGTTCTGTCCCAGGAGATGGAGGGCAAGTTTGTGCTCTAAACTTGCTGAGCACATTCTCCCCAAAACAGGGATCTTGCTGCAGTTCCTTTGTGTAGGTCCCCAAACATCGACTGTCCATGCTCTGAGCACTGAGCTTCCCACACTGGATGTGACTGGAGCATTTAGTCATTTAGTCTTAGTGTCTGCAATGGGTCCTTCTTCTTCCCCTTGGTAGATCCCAAAGCAGAGTTCTAGAACACAACTTAGAAATACTGAAATTTATTCTTATTTCTCTAATATTACAGCAAGAAGAATAATAAATACGTCACATGAAAAAACTAAGATTGTATCAAAAAGAAAAGAAATACTGCTACAGACAGGAAATCAGCAGAATATACAAAAATGGAGAGTTGGATATTCCCAATAGAGGATTCAGTGCTTATAAATCACCAGAATAAAATGTATAAGGCCGCACAAATGTGGGTTGGGAATAAATTATTTCATACTCTTTAGAGCAGAGAGAAGGCATTTCAAGTTAATAATCAAGCACAAACATATTTCACTACAATTATATCTTGAGAGTGTGAAATCTACAGAATAACTATTGCCTAACTTATCTGCACCTCAGAAAAGTCACCCATCAGGTTGTATATGAGTCTAGACTGACATCTGTGTCTGCTGGGGTCAGCTCAGCCTGTTCCGCCCTGGTAGACCTCCTCCACGCCACAGGCACAGCCCCATCTCAGCTCCCAGACCTGCCCCCGCTGGACCTGCAGCCCCTTAACTCACATCTTCTTCCCTCATATTTTCTATTTTTACAGAAACACAGAGTCTTTTAAAAAGTTTCCTAGAGAAGTTAAACTTTTATGACCTTAAAAATATTTATTTGGACTGGGGATGTGGCTCAAGCGGTAGCGCGCTTGCCTGGCATGCGTGCGACTCGGGTTCGATCCTCAGCACCACATACAAAGAAAGATGTTGTGTCCGCTGACAACTAAAAAATAAAAAAAAACATTAAAATTCTCTCTCTCTCCCTCTCTCTCTCTGTCTTTAAAAAAAAATTATTTTAGCCTCTCTGTGAATGACATTTGGGTTAGCGACAATATTTTACTTTGAAAATTTTCAATTTCAATTTGTTGGTGAGAAACTGAAAGCCATTGAACTTCTGGTCATTTTAGCCTCTGCAGAAGCTTATGGAGAAATTGCTTTCCTTGTATATTATGAATAGTAAACCATCTTCACCATTTTGCTGTGGTCTCAGGAAGCCCTTTAATGTGGTAATACCTGACTTTCAGATGTAAAAGCTGTCAACTGATCTCATTAGTGATTCCTTTCCTCTATTTCTACTTTTTTTTAATATTTATATTTTTAGGTGTAGATGGACCAAACACAATGCTTTATTTTTGTGTGGTGCTGAGAATCAAACCCAGGTCCCACTCGTGCTAGGTGAGCACTCTGCCTCTGAGCCACAATCCCAGCCCCAACTTTTAAGACTACTGTTATTATTTAGTGTTCCATCTTCTGTATCAATTTTGGGGTTTTTTTTTCTTATTTTCATTTCTTTCTGATTATGGATTGCTTTTTGGACTATTTCCTCACTCTAATCATTGAGCCCTTCTGTTGGATTTCTTACCATATTTTTAATTAGCAGGAATATATTTTACTTTGATGACTAAATATCTCTGCACATATTTTTATTTCAGCACATATCCTCTCTAATACGTCTTGAAATTGGCTTCCTGAGGTCAGTTCTCCTTCCCACCCTCTGTGTGCGTCTTTCCTTTCCCTTGCTTGGCTTTGCTGTTTGCTGTGCTGTTTGGGGCCAGTTTTTGAGCACAAAGTGCCTCACACATCGATGGTCCTTGCTTCCCTGCTCTCACATGCCAGGGAGCCTCCTTCAAAGCTGTGAGGATCAGCAAGACCTTTTCACAGACAGCTACATGGTATGTGTCAAGTGTGGATTCCCCTTTGATTTTGAAAATTTAAGAATACTGCTGTCTGGGCTGTCCTACCTGAAGGCCTTAGTCAGCCATCTCCAGTCTGCTCTCCGGGGCTCTCAGCTTGGCTCTCAGCTATTGCTGTCACACTGAGGGGTGAACCAGTCTCCATCTCAGGACCTCAGGACAGCACTCCTCTGCTGGTGGCTCTGCACCATGGCCATGCCTGGGTCACACAGTGAAGAGACCTCCCACTAAAACTCCCAAGGAGAAGTGGGGGGCTTCCACAGCACACTGTAGCTACTAACGTCCACATTTCTTCATGCATTCTCCAAAATAAAAACAATGAAAATGAAAGCAATCAAAACCACCCGAATTTTATGGTGGCAGAGAAAGAATTTTTTTAAATTATTTTTGTTTGTTTTAATTGGTTGTACATGACAGTAGGATGCATTTATGCACTTTGATGTATCATACATAGATGGGATATAATTTCTTATTTTTCTGAGTGTACATGTTGCAGAATCACATTGGTCCTGCAATTACATATATACATACAGTAATAATGTCTGTTTCATTTTACTATCTTTCCTATCACTACATCTCCTCCCCTCCCCTCCCTTCACTTCCCTCTATCTAATCTAAGGTAACACTATTCTTCCCTAGTGCCTTATTGTGAATCAGCATCCACGTATTAGAGAAAATATTTGGCCTTCAGTTTTTTGGGATTGGCTTATTTTGCTTAGCATGATATACTCCAGCTCCAGCTCCACCCATTTACTGGCAAGTGCCATAATTTCATTCTTCTTTAAAGTTAAGTAATATTCCATTGAAAAAAAAATATATATATATACCAAATTTTCTTTACCCATTTTATCTATTGAAGGGCACCTAGGTTGGTTCCAATAGTTTAGCTATTAGAATTGAGCTGCTATAAATATCGATGTGGCTGCATTACTGTAATTGCTGATTTTAAATCTTTTGGGTATAAACTGAGGAGTGGGATAGCTGGGTCAATGGTGGTTCCATTCCCAGTTTTCTGAGGAATCTCCATACTGCTTTCCATAGTGGTTGCACCAATTTGCAGTCCCACCCAACAATATATGAGTGTACCTTTTTCCCCGCATCTCACCATCATTTATTGTTGCCTGTATTCTTGATATTTGCCATTCTGACAGGAGTGAGATGAAATTTTAATGTAGTTTTAACTTGCATTTCTCTAATTGTTAGAGATGCTGAACAATTTTTCATATATTTGTTGATCGATTGTGTTTCTTCTTCTGTGAAGTGTCTGTTCAGTTCGTTAGCCCATTTATTGACTGAGCTATTTGTGGGTTTTGGTGTTAAGTTTTTTGAGTTCTTTATATATGCTAGAGATTAAAGCTTTATGGGAGGTGCATGTGGTGAAGAACAACATCCACTTTGGGGATGTCCCTGGAACTGAATCTGAGTCAGAAGACAAAGAGCACTGTGGGTCACCATGCAGAGTGGTCACAGTTATAGCTGCCCTTTTGAAAAAAGACCCAGCAGGAGAGAAGAACTGGGGTCAAGTCTGGGACCTGTCCATTAACACCTGGGCTGCAGGCAGTAGGGAAAAGTTTATATGTTATAAATATGTTATAAGTTATAAATACATGCTGTAAAATGTGAATAAATAATACTACAGCAAAACTTAGCAAAAGCCCCCCAGCCCAAAAGAAACCCAAGCAGCAGACAAAACCCAACATAGCCCACAAGTAAAGGTGATGGCCTGTTGAGCACCCTCTTCTGCAGATAGGAAGTGATTGCTATGACAGAAGCTCATCTCACACCTGAGCAGCTTTCCTTCTCCATGCCCTTCCACCAAGGTGATGCTCTGCCCCACCTAAGACCCACCCAGAGCAGTGGCATTGGCTGACCATGGACTAAATCTCTGAAACCATGAGCCAAGATTGGCTTTTTGCTCCTCTAAGCAGTTCTTGCCAGGTATTTTGGTCTCAGCGTCAAGTTAACACAGTAGATTCAGTAAACCTCCAGACTGGGGTTGACCAGGGTGTATCTAGAAACACAGATGAGTGCCCTCTGCGTGCTGGAGTGAGGGACAGTGGCTGTGTCAGAACTGCACAAGGGGAATGGAATTGGGGGCAATCAGCTGTGCTAGAGGAGGCCTTCAGAAGCCTACAGCGTTGGCAGATCCTTCCCAAGTGGGTGCCTTGATGTTGGGGCTCACCACATGCCATCCTAAATTATGACTCTAAAGACCAAAGTAGGCCCCCCAATATGCCCCCTGGCCTATTGATTCCAAGGTCATTCTTTTGAGCAACTGCAGGCACAGGAGTGGCTCTGAAGAACCCCGTTTGGGGAGGAAATTGTATCAGTAAAGGTGTCTTCCAGGAAGAGGGCTGCACCCCACAACGCTGGCACTCGCAGACCTATCTGTACAGCAAGGCCACCCTCATTCCCTGGATTGCTCCCTTCCCTCCACCATGCCAGACACCCACGCCCTTTTTGTAGCTCAAGAGGCTCTGCCATCTCAGTTACCTGGCCCTTCTCTAGGTCTCCACATGAGGGTGACTCCCACGCACATGCAAGTCACTGAATAGCTTTTCTCCCTTAATCTGTCTCTTTTTGGTGGTGCTGGGGATTGAACCCAGAGCCTTGTACATGTGAGGGAAGCCCTCTACCAACTGAGCTATATCCCAGACCTCTCCCTTATTCTCTGTGTGGCAGTTTAATTCCCCAGACGGCCTAGAGGACCTGGAGCTGGAGGGTTTCCTTCCCAGCACCTCCCGAGGCCTCTCTCTCTCACACCTCTGCAGTCTCTTCTTGCGCTCTGTGCTGTGCTGGGGTCCAGAAGGCTTCATCCAGTTTCCTGAGTTTAGAACCCTGTCCTTGATTCGGTGGGACGGTTTTCTACACTCCGCAGTGAGCAGAGTGCCTCCTGCTGGCCGTCCTGTGTATGGCCTCTGATTTACAGTGGTCCTCCTGGGTGTGTCATCTGAAATCCCCATGAGCATATGTAATATTGCCCTGGCTCCTGGACTGTCCCATATCTGTGTCGGTGCATTTGCTGCTGTACTTGCTTTCAGGGAAAACAGGCGTTTCTGTTGATATCCCTTTACTAGTGAATCTACCTGTACTGATATCTTCCTTTACCCAGAAATCATTGTTAAAGGTTGTCAGTAAACTATTCTTCCATGAAGTTTAAAAATGTCAGTAAATAATAAAGGGCCACTTTAAGAGATACTGCATTTTTCCCCTTCCAGCTGCTCATCATTCCAGCTGGCATATTTTCTCCATGGTCTCTGGGAGAAGGCTCTGACAGTTTTACATTATTGTTTACATTATATGTTTTTGCTGAGAAGAATCATTCAGTGATAGTAATTAACATGAATTAGGAAAACTATAGATAACGACCACTGTGCTGGGCCTTAGGGCTCATGCTTGAGAGGGACTGGGCTCAGCTCTGAGTGCAGCAAGTGGGGATGGAGTGGTGTGGGATCTGTAGGAAAGGTGGCTAAATCCAAGCACCAGCCTAAGGGACCTCTGGTTAAGTTGACCTAATGGGATGATTGCTGAAGTCTGCCCAGGATGGTTAGTGGCTACCTGTGGGAAGATGATCAGGGATCAGCCCAGGAATTTCTACCTAAGCTGATGTAGCAAGGGTTCTTTGCTATAAGTGCATTTCATAAGGATGAGTCATGATCCTGACTAAAGTTTGGCCAAGCAAACGTCCATGTCACCTGCAATGGAGCTGTAACACCTGTGCTTCACATCAAAGCTGAGCTTCATTGATACACTTATGATCAGCCCTATTTACACTACCTGAGGACTGTGGGCTTGCAGGAAAATGAAGAAAGCTAAGGAGAAGCGCTCACTTCTCGAGCAGTGATCACCGCCACTCTGCTGATGACACACTGCAACTTCTAGGTCTGACCTTCACTGGAAAAGTGAAAAGGCAAGTGGGGACACCGCAGCTACCTCCAAGTCACACCTGCCAACGGTGGGATGAAACGCTATCTTTACTACTTCCTCCAGGTGGCGGTGTTGCATAGCTTTTGGCCAAAATCGTCCTTTCTATGGGCCAGGGCGTCCATAAGAGCGTTTCTGAGTCTGGAGTGATGGAAATTTAAGTATAAGGTCATAGTAGTCTTGTGTCTTTCTGTTACCATTATGTGAAATCAAACTCTTTTCCACCCAATGTCCCTGAGAAGCCAATAACTGTTTATCAGTTTTGGAATGTATTATTCCACCCAATATGTGCTCTTTTCTCCAATATGTTTGTCCATGTCCACAGAAGTCCTCCTTGAGTCAGGTCCAGCTCTGCAGTAAAACTGTGGAGGAACATGAGGCCTGTCCTCACTTCTGCCATAATCTCCTCATCTAGCAACTGACTCAGGTCCAAAAAGTAGGTGAGATTGTGATCATCTTTCAGCTGGCTCAAGTCAGACCTATTTTCAGCAGACCCCAATTATTCTTGGTTTTATAAGCCTGGTGGGAACAACTTAGATGGCCCAATCATACATAGTCCTAAACTGGGATCAACTGACTATATGCACAGTTTTCTAGGTTCTAGCATCTAGTAGGCACAGTGTCTGTGCCCAGCCATGCTGCTGATACTACTGGTTAAGGGTGGTGAGTTCTGCTCCCTCCCATGTTGAAGTATGGCATTAGAGAAGCACACCAAGGCAGGCATATAAATAGAGTTTATTTAAAAGGGGGTACATAGACTTCTGCAGGAGGGAGTAGGGGGCTCTAGCTGGTATCCTGGTATCCCAGGAAGCGAGGGTGTCCTGCCTAGGCTTTCTGTGTTCTCCTGCTCTCTTCCCCTGGTCTCTCCTTTCCTAAGTGCCTGACTAGGCCCAGGAGATGCTCAGTGGATGGCCAAAAGGTGAGAAGAAGATGGTGGGGAAGGGCCAGATGGAGCAGCCCAGGAAACATTAATCAACAACTTTCACAACTCCCTGTAGGGAGGGGCAATCCCTGGGACAGGTAACCTCAGCAGGTTATCTTGATAGGGTGGAGGAAGGGCTCTCAAATCCCTTCAGTCCCTCAGGGGACAGTCTCCAACTTCCCAGACTCACTCAAATTGGCCTTCTTGATGCAACCTGACTTACCTATCTATCCTGACTGCCTGTCTGATTCTGGCTTCACTGCTACCTGCCTGTCCTGGCATCTTGACACCCTCTGTCCCTACTAGAATCCAGGAGCTTTCTTTATTACAGGTCCTCTTCAGTGTGCCCAGGACAAAAGGGAAGCTTGCTGAAGGCTCTTCAAAGTGCAAGGAACCAACAGAGGAGGCAGGAAGTGGGGGCAAATTCAGTGACTCTGTCCTCAGTGAGCACCACCCCCACCTCTTGGAGGAGGTCCATGCACTTCCTGTGCTGTCTGTCCAAAGTCAGAAGGTGGCCTTGAGCAGGATTCTGGAAACTTCCCTGGGACCCCAATAAAACTAGAGGGCAGGAGGAGCATGTTGTCCTGTCCTGTCTGGGAGGACCCTCTCTCCCTAGAGACTGTCCCTTTTCCCTTTCCATCCCTCCTAATAGAATCTTGCCTGAAATCTTTCAGACTTGATGGCAAAAATCAGGGTTTGAAGGAAGTTCCCAGGGCCCCAGTTTCCCTGAAGGTCTCTGCTCTGAAACAGTTAAGCAAACCACATTTGTTACCTGTCTTGTCCTGGCCAGCCTGGAAAGTCTCACTGAATTTCCATCCAGAGGACAGGCTGCTCAAGGCCAGAGTCCCTCTTCAGGAGCTGGTGAACCTAGAGTTAATATGCTGGCAGAGTGACCACCAGACAACTCTGACTTCATTACAATAACACACTTGAATGTCTCTCCCCTTCGCAACCAGCCCTCCCGCTCATTCCTTTTACCCTACCTTAATTGCTGCCCCATTTTAAGGGTGAGAAGTTCACTTGGGAGTCCAGATTTTACTCCTCCTGATCTTGGCCAAGAATCAAATTCTCCTTGGCTTCTCAATTGGCATTTGATTCTGTTGCAACCAAAAGCTCAGTTCTTATTCCTATGCCAATTCAATAATGAGGACATGGTTTTGAGAAAAAGGAAAAATAAATGTTATTGCTTTGCTGGCAAAGGAGAAACACAGGGGACTTCAGTCCCAGAAGCTGTGATTCTGCCCATCAGCAGGAACAGCAGGGGAACTTTAAAGGAGCTATTCAAAGGCTGCATTCCAAGAGTGCCCGACGCCCTAGGGGTGTGTTAGGATTCCCTAGTTAATTTGGGAGATAACCACCTCCTAGATCCTCAGCAATCTCTGGCTTCTGTGAGGCACAGATAACTCAAAGATAGTCTTGTTCCCACCCCCAGTTAGGGAGGGGTAAAGTGAGAAGAGGAAAAGGAAAACAGTCCTTTTTAAAAATAAGCCTCAGAGCTATTTCAAAAGGTGCCCAGTCACTGTTACACTGTTTTGCTTCTACAGTTCTGAGAAAGGACCCAGCCTCGAGGTCAAAACTGGCAACACTTTGCTCTCTCTGGGATATTTTTCCAGAGGCTGGGAGTTTGGAACTTTCCAAGCTGCCTGGGGACAAGGAGCAAGGAGTCTACTCAGAACACTAGTAAGCTCCTTCCAAAAGGAGGAGGGTCCCAGGGGTCCAGGAGATCTGCCCCATTCCCAGGAACCCCTCCCAGGGCTGGCTCAGCTCCAGCAGGATTCCTGGGTTTCATTCTGGGGAGGGTCTCACAGGGAGCCCAGTTGCCCATTCACCCTCAGCCTGACCACACCCTTAATCCTTTACACAGGGGACTTGCCTATTCACACCTGGGCTCCCCTGAAGCCCAGGAAGCCCCTCTAGGGAGCTCTGGTTTGGTTCCATTTAACCCCACCCCAGGGCTGGTGCCTTGTGACTTGTGGTGTGGAGAGGAGGAAATGAGAGGTGGGGTGGGGACAGCACACCGCCAAGGAGGTGAGGGAAGAAACAGGGCAGGGAAGGGCTGTGGTGGCAGAGAAGCCTGGGCCACCTTCTCCCATCTCCTTTCCCTGGTCTGTGCTGTTGTCCTGGCTCTTCCCTAGAGGTGTTTGGCCTCAGGGCAAAGGTGACCTGCCCCTAGGTCCTCAAAATGTGACCTGAGTCCCAGGAGTGTCACCTGGGGGATGAGGGAAGTGCAGACCCTCAACCCTCCCAGGACCCCTGAATCAGAGTGTGCCTCCCATCTCTCAGGGGTTCTGTGTGCACAGCAAGTGGAGGAGCCCTGGGGAGTCTCCACCTGTCAAAGGCTGTAGAAGTTTCACACTTTGAAAGTTTCTGTGCAGTAAGAACCTCAGGGATTGGAGTCAGAGAGGCCCTGGGTAAATCCTGGTTCTCTTCTCCTGAACAAATCTCCTGATGCAACCTCCACATCTCAAGCACCAAGTGGGTACCGTGGGAAGGATGCCAGTCACACTGGCCTCTCACAAGCACAGAGGTGAGAAGAACTGGGAGCAGCCAGGTGGGAACCTGGTAAACACCAGGTGCTTCTCACAAGCAAAATTAAAACACAACTGCAAAATCATCATGCTTCAAGATGTAAATGATTCAAAATCAATGTCACATGTGAAAATCTTCATGAATCCAGAGTGTTAATCCAGACATGAATCCAGACATCAGGGACAATGACCATGTTTGGGGAAGAAGATGTTACCGGTGTGGGGCCTTCAGGGAAACTGAGGCAAGGGGAAAGACTCCGAACTTTCAAAACCTGACTCTGTGATCACATCAGAAAGGTTTCAGGCCTGTCAGTCAGAGAAACAGGCATGACTTTACTGAAGGGATAGGAAAATGGGGAAGGGGACACTCTCAAGTGAGAGACTCAGTCCACTCAGAGAGGAAAGGGACAGTGTACCATTCCTGCACTTCAGTTTTGTTGAGGTCCCAGAGAAGTTTCCAGAAAGATCAGTCCAGGTCCACCTCTTGACTTTAGATTGAAAACAGGGTGACATAAGACTTTCAAGTCCCCACTATCATGGCAACCCTATGTCACCTTGGCCCATGCTGACCAGTTCTAATTGGATACTTTTTTTTTTGTACCTGGGATTGAACTCAGGGGCACTATGAAAGACCCCCATTTCCCTGTCCAAGGAGAATCACATGAAACACTGGCTGCAAAGGCAAGAGGTGTTTATTGAGACACAGGCACCTTCGGGTGCCCAGCAGAACCTCAGCAGGAGCGTTGGTGAACTGGCACACGGGGCTTGGTTATACAGAAATTTTTATAGGGTAAAGGGGCAGTTTTCGTGTGCAGTAAACAATAGGTTTCTTATTAGTTAATTTTAAACCCAGCATATAGATTACCTAAAGGGCAAAGTTGTTTTTCACTGTATGCTACTGAAAAAGAACCACATAAAAGCTACATATTTGCACTCTGGTTCTCCTGTTCCTGCTCATTCAGGCATGCCTTGGGACCTGGTCCTTTATCCTTTCTCAACTGGTTACACCTAACTAATTATCTGAAAAACACCTCTGGTGCCTGCATAGGTTTGCTACATGCCTCGGTGGTTTTGCAACTAGGCCTGAGGTTGTTGGGCTGGGGTCTTTCAACTAGACCACTGAGCCACATCTCCAGCTCTCTTTTGTATTTTATTTAGAGACAGGGTCTCACTGAGTTGTTTACAACCTCACTTTTGCTGAGGCTGGCTTTGAACTTGTGATCCTCCTGCCTCAGCCTCCAGAGTTGCTGGGATTACAGGTGTGCATCACTGTGCCCAGCCTGGATTCTTAACTACACATTCTTACAGGTTTTATGGTTAGGAGGAATTATGCTTATCTTTCAGAATCTGGTCTGGGAAAAGGGTCATAAAAGTCACTCCCTTCAAACTTTCTTGGGTTCCTCTCATCAATGCTAATTCCTACCTACACTTCCATGCAGATTACAGGTAGTTTGCTAATGAATTTGACATATCCTGTCCACTTAGGCCAGGGAGGGCTGCAGGGAAATTGCTTTTTGGCAAAGAAAGCATGGGGGGGGTGTCAGCCAGTGGGCCCATCTTATAGTCATCCTCTTAAACTTGTGTACCCACCATACTCATCTATCTGTCCAACAAAGGGCAGAAATACCATGTAAGCCTGTGGTGCAATATGGGAGAGAAAACACCAAACCACACTGAACTCAGCCTTTGATGCCATCCAGGAAGAGACAGTGGTTCACACCAAGAGCCTAGAGAGAGCTAGGGGATTCTAGATAAAATGCCTATGTGAGAGCACAATATGAACTAACAATAAACTACAGAAGCAGAACTCAAGAGAGGGCTGCTTCCAGTGAGGCCCTAATAGGAGCTGGTGGGGTGAGGTCTGCACACCTGGGTGTGGGTGACAGGCCCGGTGCTGTTCTCTCATAAAACACACAACACTGTCCACAAACAGGTTTCCAGAAGGCCAGCCCTGCTAGGATGCTGAGAGCTGTAGGCTGAGACCAGTTCTGCTCCACAGCTCAGAGGCCAGCAATGGCCCCACTGCAGCTGACCCTGAGGCTGGATGCTGGGCAGTCCAGGGCCTCACTCCTTGCCCCCCTTTCTGTTCCCCAGCAGCAACCTTCTCAGTGCCCCCTTCACCTCCTTGTTTCTGAGGGTGTAGATCATGGGATTCAGGAGGGGGCTGACGATGTTGTAGAAGAGGGTGAGGAACTTGCCCTGGTCCTGGGAGGACCTGCTTCCTGGCTGCATGTACATGTAGATGATGCTCCCAGAGAACAGGGAGACCATGGTGAGGTGGGAGCCACAGGTGTTGAAGATTCTGTGTCTTCCTGAGGACGACTGGATTCTGAACACAGCCCTGACGATGTGGCCATAGGACACCAAGATGAAGACCAGGGGAGACAGCACGATGCCCACGGCCAGGACAAAGACAGTGCCTTCTATGGCCACTGTGTTGATGCAGGCCATAAGGATCAGGGCTGGCATCTCACACAGGAAGTGGTCCACCTTGTTGTACTTGTAGCAGGGTAATCGTAGGATCACTGGAGACATGAACAAGGAGTTGGCCATCCCACAGCCCCAGGCCACTGACACCAAGCCCAGGCAGAGCCTGGAACTCATGATCACCATGTAGTACAGGGTTTGCAGATGGCCACAAACCTGTCATAGGCCATGACAGCCAGCAGAAGACACTCCACTCCACCCAGGCCCAGGAACAGGAAGAGCTGGACCATGCAGCCCACATAGCTGATGGTCTACATAGCTGATGGTCTTGTTGCGGCCACTCAGGTTGTGGAGCAGCTGGGGGATGGAGCTGGTGGTGAATCTGAGGTCCAGGAAGGACAGGTGGGTGAGGAAGAAGTACATGGGCGTGTGGAGCCGGGGGTCCAGCCGAGACACCAGGATGATGGTGCTGTTGCCCATCAGGGTCAGCAGATAGGCTACCAGGATGACCACAAAGAGGACCCTCTCCAGGTGGGGGCGGTCAGAGAAACCCAGGAGGATGAAGTGGCCCTGAGTGCTGCCGTTGGTCCTGTCCATCTCTACTACACCTGAGGAGAGGTGTCAACATCAGTAGTGACAAAGGCTGATGCTGGAATATGGACTCCTTGCCAGGATTAGAGGAGCACAGAGCAGGTTTATTTACTCACCTAGGCCCTAAACACTGGTGTGAAGGCTCTGCTATGATTACTGTCTCCAAATTATTGAAAAGGAAACTGAGGCACCTGTGGGTTAAGTAAATGTCACATGTGGAGAGGCAGAGCTGGTCTGCCCCAGGGAATGTGTCTGAAATCTTCATCCCGCATCCACCCCATGCTCTGTCATTCCAGAGAGGAAAGGCACACACCTGCCAAGCTCCAACCTCTGCTTCTTCCAGAGCCACAAGTTCCTGAGCTCGTGTCAAAACCTCAGAGGCACAAAAGATCACTCCAAACAATCACCTGGTTTGGATTAGGAAATACTAATGCAGCTCATCCTTGAACATCAAGGTCCACTTATGCACAGATTTTTAAAAATATAAATATACACACACACATATATGGATGTGTGTAAACATAGAAGTTTGTGTGTTAAATAAAGCTGATGTGTCATGCAAACAGAGAACATGAAAATAATCCTTTTGTAAGAAAAAAGTCTACAAGGAGAAATTGTACTAACATATATCTAAGCATAAATTGAAAATACAGTAATTAAAACATAAATGGCCTGAGTGACGTGACATTTGGGGCAGAGGAGGGGGTTGTAGATCCCTGCTGTATTCCTTATGCCAAAACAAACCAAATTACATATTTAAACATTTTAAAATGTTCAACTACTGCAAGAAAGTATGAAGTCTTTTCTATTTTCCTCCTCATCTTGGACTTGAGTAGATTTCACAAGTCAAATTTCAGTTCTTATAAATGTGAAATAAAATATGAATAAATCTGGATATATTTTTTAAAGAATCTCTGCTTCTAATGAAGTCTGGAAAATGACAATGGTAAAAGACTACTTTGTAAATTTTTTTTTCCAAAACGTTGGCAAGAAAAACCTATAATAACATAGAAATCAGAGAGGACTTGGAACAGCTCGGTAGACTATAAGTGATTCACAACCCAGTGACTTGTAGGTGCTAGGAATGTTCCCACTGATGACTAAGGCTATACAAATTGGAGCATAAAGTCCTTTGCTTTTTTGATAGGTTAATCTAAGAGTTGAAAACTGTGGGTGACACCCAGAGTTTAGGGAAGTGTGGGAGAGGAGCAGACTCATGACCCCTGCTGGGAGTTACCTTAGAGTAGTGCCTTTGGTCACATTAGTTCAAATTTAACCCAAAACATCACTTTTAAAAAACGGGAAATAAACATCACCTATTTCTCTCCAAAATAAATAAATAAATAATCAAAATAAATCCAAGCAGAGGGGCAGGAGCACCTGTCCTGCTGCCCACACTTGCCTCTCTGTAGAGGAGGGCCCCTAAGGAGTGCAGGGCTCCTTTACCTTCTGGGAAGGACAAGTGTTTTCTCCCCAAATCCTCACTCTAGAATAAAGTGGGTCCTCTATTCTCTGCATGGAGAGGTCCCTTGCAGCCACTGGCCCAGTCCTGGTGGCTCTCTGCACCCCAGCAGTTTGCCCTGCAAACACCTTCTACCATCCCTGCCAAGGTTATCCTATTAAATAATCAGCCACCTTTTCCTGCACACGGTGGATTTCTCTGTGTTTCTTGTGGACTGGTCAACACTCTTCCATGTTCTCTCCTGGAGAAAGAGTAGATTTCCCACAGCCCTTTACACCTGGGCACAGTTGGCGCTAGGCTCAGGGAGCCCCCAGCTGGTGACAGCGGTGGAGCTGCAGCCAGGGCTCCCTGACCTTGGGGAAGCTCTTCCTCCTCACCGAGCTAAGCGAAACACAGTCTGTAGATTAGAGTTCACACCAGAAAAGAAGTTCAAGTGCATTGGAAAAAAAAAGTTATTCATATCTTTTGACATAAAATTTTATGAAAAATAAGTTTTTACTTTCCCCCCTCTAGTTTAAGCTTATCATGAATAACATTTTCTTCCAAAAAATTCTGCCTTCTAATTTTCAAAATGTTCTCATCATAGTCTAACACCATAGGTCTCAATCATTTCTGAAGATGTTTCTGCTTTCTTCCATTTAAAAGTATTTTCTTCAGATAAGTTTCTGAACTTTCCTATTGCTTTTGTTGGAATGGGGATTGAAGAAATTACCTTTTTTTTTTTTTTGGCCAGTAATGTGATTCACTGAGGCACACTTCTTAGAACCCAGAAGGACTCCTGGGCCAAAAAGTGGTGAATATTTGAAATATGTCCTGTTGCAGGTCAATGAAATTGGTCTTTGTAGACTTTCTCAGGGTGATGGCAAGAAGAAATTCACTGGCCACACATTATTTAAAATTTCCCAGGACTGAAGTTGGAGATCAGTGTTAGAGTGCTTGCCTAGCATGCATAAAGCACTGTTTAATCCTTAGAACCACATAAAAATAAAGGTAAGATAGTTCCATTATTTCTTTGTTTATTTAAACTTTATATATAAAAATTATTTTGAAATGGTAAGAACTTAGGCTACCCATTAATTGCTGTGCTGTAGATATGATGTGTATTTAAAAGGATGCAAGGATGATTAAACCAAATCATGAGGGAGTCTTGGCTAACCATGAAGTTAGCTAACCATGGAGTTGCTTCTTAGTTCTTAAAAGCAGCAAAAGGACATAAGGAACACAAGATATCCTCAGGAGTCTCCTTTCCAATTTGTCATTTGGCAGAATGAGATGTGAAAAATGGGTTGCTCCTACTAGACTCTTCCTTGCTTTTTAGTTTTTATTTTGAATTCTTAATGGATTTGGTCATACTTAGGCAGGAGAACATGACTGTCAGCCAAATATTCTTCTTTAGTAGAGATTTATTATAAACAGTATAAATGCAACTTGGCTTCAAAATTTTCTTCTCCCCCTGAAGGAAAAAATCTCCATTTTATTAACTGGTTTAGTTTATGAGAAGAGAAAGGGCATAGACAGAAAAAGAGAAGGAGAGAAAAAGAGTTGTGACATCCCATAGCCTTGCCCATCAGTGACTTTATTTCAGTAAACACCATGGTGTTACCCAAATCTCAGACTTTATTCCTGATGACAATTCATATCTAAGGACAAGTTCTGGAGAAAAGGGGGGGAGGTGTATTGCTTTGCTAGCAAAGTAGAAACACAGGACTATTATCTCAGTATGTAATTCTGTCAAGTTGAACAGAAGACTTTTTAAAGAGGAGGTTTACTCTAAGATATCATCTCACTCCAGTGAGAATGGCAGCTATTATGAAAAAATTTAAAAAAGTGTTGACGAGGATGTAGGGGGAAAGGTACACTCATACATTGTGGGTGGAATTGCAAATTGATGCAGCCAATATGGAAAGCAGTTTGGAGGTTCATTGGAAAGCTGGGAATAAAAACACCATTTGACCCAGCTATCCCTCTCCTCAATTGATACCCAAAAGATTTTAAAACATCACACTACAGGGACACAGCCACATCAATGTTTACAGCAGTACAATTCATAATAGCTAAACTATGGAGCCGACCTAGATGCCCTTCAGTGGATGAATGGATAAAAAAAATGTGCCATATATACACAATGGAATTTTACTCAGCAATAAAAGAGAATAAAATCATGGCATTTGCAGGTAGATGGTTGGCGATTGGAGAAGATAATGCTAAGTGAAGTTAGCCAATCCCCCCTAAAAAAAAAAATTTCTCTGATATAAGGAGGCTGACTCATGATGGGGTAGGGAGGGGGAACATGGGACGAATAGATGAATTATAGATAGGGAAGAGGGAAGGGAGAGTAAAGGAGGAGCAGGGGATTAGCAAGGATGGTGGAATGTGATGGACATCATTATCCAAAGTACATATATGAAGACACAAATTGGGTATCAACCTACTTTATAATACAAACAGAGATATGAAAAATTGTGGTATATATGTGGAATAAGAATTGTAATGCAAAAAAAAAACCAAGTACACGTATAAAGACATGAAATGGCATGAACATACTTTATACAAAGATATGTAAAATTGTGCTCTATATGTGTAATAAGAATTGTAATACATTCCACTGTCGTGTATTGTAAAAAAATAAAATTAATTAAAAAAATAAAGAGATGATTTAAAGGCTACATTCCAGCTGTGCCTTTTGAGTGGTCATAATTCACTTGTAGTCTTGGGGAGATAGTTGTTTCTTAGAACTTCTAGAACCACACCTGAGGTCTGAATTATTTCATTCCTGTGGTATGTGTTTGCTTGAGGATAGATAATTTGGCCTAAGGTGGGAAGAAAGGTAATCTTACTTCTCCCAAGTTTAGGAAATGAGAGAAAAAGAAAGGGAAAAATGTTGAGCCCAGGAAAGTTGAAGTTTATGGATGTTGACTTTGCTCTGTATGCTCTTCCATTTCACTCTCTGGCTTCTTATTTCTGCCTCACCATTATTAATCATTTGACTTCAGATCTAACCAAGTCATTTTTGCCCTCTAGTGGTGAAATGATGCACTAACATAGTAGAAATGTGTCAAGCTCATTGAGGTTCACATTCAGAACTTGGGAGAAACATTTTCTTCATAGGATAATGTTGTGACCCGTGCCCACATAATTATGTAAAATGTCTCAGCACAGTATACTGTTGAAGAGGCATAAAGTATCCCATTCTGGGTGCATAAGATTCACATAGAGGCAGGAAAATCTGTTTAGGAAATATTTTTTTCCTGTGCTCATATTGAAGTTTCAAAGCAGAAGTAGCTTTTATATTTTTTTTTCCCTTAGCGCAAGTGTGCATGGTAGCACTACATATAACAGTCATACTCTGGAAATAAGTTAGCTGTCCATCAACAGAAAAATGGATAAAGACCTTGTGATATATTCAGATACACTATAGCACTGAAAAGAATTTACAGCTACATTTGACAAGGAAATGAAACCAGACTAAAAGAATACAGACAGTATGACTCCATTCATAAAAGCTGACAAGTCATAAAAATAAATCTATCAACTGAAGTCAGAATGGTTGTTACTTCAGGATGAAAGAGATACTAATTAGAATGGAACATGAGGGAAGGTACTTTGGTAATGATCACTTGATTCAAGTGATAATTTTATAAATTTAACTCAAACTATGCACTGATTAATTTTGCTCAGTTATGCTTTATTGGTCAATACATGAGAAAGTTCATAAGAAGAAATAAATTGGTAGAAACATAATGTGACCTCATAAATATATAAATTAAAACTAACAAAAGAGCATAAGAGAAACCATAATCATTTTAGCTGGAACTGGCCATAATTTATGGGACTACCTGAGTTTTGCCAGCAGCTGATACACAGCATAGTGGGTGTGCTGAAAAGAAGGCTGAGCTGACTCATGGGGTCCTGAATTCCAATCCCTCTGTACTGATGATGAACCATATATTTTTGGATTAAACATGTAGCTCTCAGGTTTGGGGCATTTAGGATAAACACCCTCAACAATAAAATGTGAAATTCTCGTAACATTATTTTTAATTTTTCTCAGCCCTAAAATTTTCTGAGGGTCCAACATCAAATGAGTGTTAGACATCCAATTATTTGAATTTCAAACGTTTCTCAAGAGTTGATGGTGAATAAAAAAAAAACTAATAGAGTAAATCTAAAACAATTATTACTCTGACAACCATACAATTACCACAAAACAGGAGCATTTTGAGAATGAAAGGTGTTTCTAAAACAATTTAAAAAACATAAGAAAGCTTTAGAAATATATATTAAGAGTAACCAACTGTTTGGGTTATTTTGATGGACCTAAATTATAGTTATTTAAAAAACACAAATTTTTATGCATTAATGCAATGAAAAACAATTTTTACTTAGGTTATCTTTATTTCCAAAATAACAAAGTATTTATTCTTGGTCCATACAAAAGAACTTTAATCATGTTTTAAAAATCATATTCTTCTTTAGCACTGTGCCACTAATATTTTTTAAAAGAATATATTTCTTATTGCAGCATAGCATATTATTTTTATTTTACATGAGATTGTGTTCAGTATTATATCCTAGGATTAAAACAACTGATTTTCTAATAGAAATATTTTTTAACTTTTTTTAAACTTTTTTTTAATGTGGTGTTGAGGATGAAATCCAGTGCCTCACATATGCTAAGTAAGCACTCTACCACTGAGCCACAACCCCAGCACTAACTGATTTTTTTTAACATCTGACTCTTTTTTTTCCTGCAAGTACTACACATATACAGTTTGTTTATTCAGTCACTTACATAAAAAAGCATCATATTTTCTCTCATGTTTTGGCAATTACAATTAAATGGAGGTATTATTAAATCTGAAGAATATCAGGTTTTATAAATGTCTAGTTTATAAAAAGTCTTAGCAAATACAAACCAAGAGAATGAGCATACTGTGCACTAAGCATATAAACAAAGTAACCATAATTAATATATAACAATTAGAATTCATTTTAATTTTTATTAGAGCTTACTAGCTATACATGTTTGTTGCTATACAACAACATTGCAACAAACTCATGCATAAATGGAATTTGATTTCAGTTTAATTCACCTCTTTTCCCTCCTACCCTCCCTCGCTTCCCCATTCTCCTTCCTCTACTCCACTAGACTTCCTATCACTCACCTATTCATATTTCACTGGTCCTTTTTGCATAAATATAAAATTCCCTGTGGTATATTTAGATAATAAATGACATAATTTTCTTAAAATAATTTTCATTGCCTCTGCTTACTCATCCTCTCAATCTGTAGATCTCCTTCTACATTACTAATATTTGCATTACCTTTATGTTATTCTATCATTCCTGCCATCTTTTCTTTATTTTCCTCTAGCTTCTGCATATGAAAGAAAACATCTGACCTTTGTGATTCTGAGTTTGGCTTACTTCACTTAGCATAATATTCTCCATTTCCACAAATTTACCAGCAATTGCCATAATTTCTTTCTGTGTTGTGGCTGAGAAGAACTCTATCTATCCATCTATCTATCAATCTATCTAATTTATCTACCAAATCTATCTATCAAATCTATCTAATCTATCTATATCTCTAATATATCTACCTATATCTATATCTGTTATCTATATCTATCTATATCTATATGCATATATATCTATATTAACCCATTTATCTATTTACAGGTACCTGGTTAATTCCATAGTTTACTATTTAATTTTGCTGCTATAGACACTGAAATACCTCTATCATTATTAGTATGTCAATTTAAGTTCATTTGGAAAAATACTAAGGAATGGAGTAGCTGGGTCATGTGGTAGTTTCATCCTTAGTTTTTCTGAGGAATTTCCTTCCTGCTCTTCAGAGTGGTTGTACTAGTATGCAGTCTCACCAATTTAGTCAATTAAGTTTCTTCTTTTGACAAGTTTCTGTTTAGTTCTTTTGCTCATATATTGATTGATTATTTATTGTTAGCCAATGAAGAGTATTTTTTTCATCCTGTTGACTCACTTCTCATTTTTAATTATTTCCTTTGTTGTGAAGAAGCTTTATGATTTACTGATAGCCCATTTATTGATTCCTGGTTTTATTTCTTGCACTTTGGGCATTTTTTAAAAAGGAATTTAGTCCTGGAACCTGCTTGAGTTTTGACCACAAGTTTTCCTCCACAATTTGTAATGTTTCTGGTCTAATTCATATTTCTCCAATCCATATGCACAGGGTGAGAAATGGGGATATATTTTCATTTTTCTACATATAGCTATACATTTTTCCTAGAAACATTTATTTAAAAGACTTTCTTTTCTCCAAAATATATTTTTGGCACCTCTGTAAAGGATTAGATAGCTACAAGTGTGTGAATTTGCCTGTCTCTTCTATTCTCTTCCTTTGGACTTTATATTTTGTTGCCAATATAATATCATGCTGAATTTTTTACTCCTGTTCTGAGGTATAATATCAGATCAGGTTTGACTGCTTCACTTTTCATGCACAGTATCAATTGGCCTATTCTAAGTCTCTCATTTTTCCCAATAAATTAAAGAATTTTTTTCTAACTCCAAAGAATGTATTGCATTTTGAGGGGATTGCATTGAATCTGTATATTATTTTTGGTATGCACAGTCATTTTGACAATACTGAGCCTGCTTGTCCAAGAACTTGGCATGTATTTCCATCTGCTAAGAACTTTTACAATTTCTTTCTTCAGTGTTGTATAACCTTCATTGTAAAGTGTTATATAACCTCCATGGTTAAATTAATTCTCAAATATTATTTTAGGTTATCGTGAATGGGATGGTTTTCCTCTTTTCTGTAAAGCTAAATAAATGTTAGAGTACAAGGAATATATTGATATCGATATCTGGGTGTTGGTCTTATAGTCTTCTACTTTGCTGAACTCATTTATAAGCTCTAGAAGTCTTTGGTGGAATTTTTTTAGTCTTCTGGATATAGGATCATGTTATCATCATCTCCTTTTTCTATATGTAATCCTTTCATTTTCTTTTCTTGCCTGATCACTTTGGTTAATGTTTTTTATGTCTTTATTTGTTCTAGTTTATTATACATAACAGCAGAATGCATTTCAATTCAGAGTACATATATAGAGCACAATTTTTCATGTCTCTGGTTGTTCACAAAATAGAATCACACCATTTGTGTTTTCAAATATGTACTTAGGGTAATGATGTCCATCTCCCAACATCTTTCCTACTCCTATTCCTCTTTTCTTCCCCTCCTTTCCCTTTGCCCTTTCTAAAGTTCCTCCATTCCTTCTATGCTTCCTGCATCCCCATTATGAGTCAGCGTGCACATATCAGAGAAAACATTCAGCATTTTTTTGATTGGCTTACTTCACCTAGCATAATATTCTCCAACTCCATCCATTTAGCTGTAAATGCCAAATTTTATTATCTTTTAATGCAGAGTAATATTCCATTGTGTATATATACCACAGTTTCTTTATCCACTCATCTAGGTTGGTTCCACAATTTAGCTATTGTGAATTTTGCTGCTGTAAACATTGATGTGGCTGTGTCACTATAGAATGCTTTTTAAAAGTCTTTTGGGTATAAACTGAGGAGTGGGATTGCTGGGTCAAACTGTGGTTCCATTCCAAGATTTCTAAGGAATATCCATACTGCAGATTGGCTGCACCAATTTGCAGTCTTACTGACAGTGTATGAGTGTGCCTTTTCCCCCACATCTTCAACACTTATTGTTGTTTTTCTTAATAATAGCTGACATTCTGACTGGAGTGAGATAAAATCTTAGAGTAGTTTTGACTTGCACTTCTGTTCAGTTCCTTAGCCCATTTAATGATAGGGTTATTTTTTGGGATTTCTTTTTGGTATTAAGTTTTTTGAGTTCTTTATATATCCTAGATATTAGTGCTCTATCTGATGTGCATGTTGTAAAACTTTGCTACCATTCTGTAGGCTATTTACCTCACTTATTGTTTTATTTGCTGAGAAGAAGCTTTTCAGTTTGAATTCATTCCATTCATTGATTCTTTTTTTTCCTCCATTCACTTTCTTTTTTTAATTTTTTTTATTAGTTGCTCAAAACATTACAATGATCTTGACATATCATACATTTGATTCAAGTGGGGTATGAATTCTTTTTCTCCACTAGTGCAGATTGCAGTATCACAGTGGTTTTATAGCCACATTTATACATACAGCCATATTATTGTCTATTGTATTTTGCTACCCTTCCTATTTCACCCTTCCCTCCCTTCCCCTCCCATCACCTCTCTCTACCCACTCTATGACACTTTTCTCTCTCTCTTTTTTTCTTCCTCAAACCATCTTATATGTAATTTTGCATAACAATGGGGGTCTCCTTCCATCTTCTGTGTGATTCCCCTTCTCTCTCCCATTCCCATGCATCTCTCATCCCTCTTTAATGATAATCTTCTTCTCATGCTCTTCCTCCCTTCTCTGTTTTTAGTCGCCCCCCCTTATATCAAAGAAGACATTTGGCACTTGCTCTTTAGGGATTGGCTAGCTTCACTCAGTATAATCTGCTCTAATGCCATCCATTTCACTGCAAATGCCATGATTTTATTATTTTTTAGTGCTGAGTAATATTCCATTGTGTATAATTTCCACATTTTTTTATCCATTAATCAATTGAAGGGTATCTGGATTGGTTCCACAGTCTAGCTATTGTGAATTGTACTGCTATGAATATTGATGTAGCTGTATCCCTGTAATATGCTCTTTTAAAGTCTTCATGGAATAGTCTGAGAAGAGGAATAGCTGGGTCAAATGGTGGTTCCATTTTCAGCATTCCAAGGAATATCTATACTGCTTTCCAAATTAGCTGCAACAATTTGCAGTCCCACAAGCATTGTACAAGTGTACCCTTTTCCCCACACCCTCGCCAGCACTTATTAATGTTTGACTTCACAATGGCTGCTATACTTACTGGAGTGAGATGGTATCTTAGAGTTGCTTAAATTTGAATTTCTCTGATTGCTAGTGATGATGAGCATTTTTTGTGTATTTGTTGATTGATTGTACATCCTCCTCTGAGAAATGTCTGCTCAGATCCTTGGCCCATATTTTGATTGGGTTATTTGTTTTCTTGTTGTTTAATTTTTTTGAGTTCTTTGTATACTCTGGAGATTAGAGCTCTATCTGAAGTGTGAGGGGTAAATATTTTTTTCCCAGGATGTAGGCTCCCTATTTACCTCTCTTATTGTTTCTCTTGCTGAGAAAAAAACTTTTTAGTTTGAGTATGTCTCATTTGTTGATTTTTGATTTTAACTCTTGTGCTATAGGTGTCCTATTAAGGAATTTGGAGCCTGACCCCATGAAATTGAGATTAGAGCCAACATTTTCTTCTATCAGACGCAGAGTTTCTGGTTTTATCTATAGCTCCTTGATCATTTTGAGATAACTTTTGTCCATGGTGAGAGAAAGGGATTCAGTTTTATTTTGTTGCATATGGATTTCCAGTTTTCCCAGCACCATTTGTTGAAAATGCTATCCTTTCTCCATTGCATGCTTTTAGCACCTTTGTCTAATATAAGGTAGTTGTAATTTTGTGGATCGGTCTCTGTCTCCTCAATTCTGTACCATTGGTCTACCCACCTGTTTTGGTACCAATACCATGCTTTTTTTGTTACTATTGCTCTATAGTATAGTTTAAAATCTGGTATCGCTATGCTACCAGTTTCACTCTTCCTGCTTAGAATTGCTTTTGCTATTCTAGGTCTTTTTTTTCCAGATGAATTTCATGATTGCTTTATATATTTCTGTGAGGAATGCCCTTGGAATTTTGATTGGGATTGCATTAAACCTATAGAGTACTTTTGGTAATATGGCCATTTTAATGAAGTTAGTTCTGCCTATCCATGAACAAGGTATATCTTTCCATCTTCTAAGGTCTTCTTCTATTTCTCTCTTTAGTGTTTTGTAGTTTTCTTTGTGTAGGTCTTTCACCTCTTTTGTTAGGTTAATTCCCAAGTATTTTAATTTTTTTGAGGATATTGTGAATGAAGTGGTTGTTCTCATTTCCATTTCAGAGGATTTGTCACTGATATACAGGAAAGCCTTTGATTTATGCATGTTCATTTTGTATCCTGCCACTTTGCTGAATTCATTTATTAGCTCTAGTAGTTTCTTTGTAGAACCTTTTGAGTCTGCTAGGTGTAGGGTCATGTCCTTGGCAAATACTGTTAATTTAAGTTCTCCTTTTCCTATCTTTATGCCTTTAATTTCTTTCATCTGTCTAATTGCTCTGGCCAGTATTTTGAGATCTATATTGAATAAAAGTGGTGAGAAAGGGCAACCCCGTCTTGTACCAGATTTTAGAGGGAATGCCTTCAATTTTTCTCCATTCAGAATGATGCTAGCCTGAGGCTTAGCATAGATAGCTTTTACAATGTTGTGGTAAGTTCCTGTTATCCCTAGTTTTTCTGGTGTTTTGAACATAAAGGAATGCTATACTTTGTTGAATGCTTTTACTGCATCTATCGAGATGATCATATGGTTCTTATCTTTAAGTCTGTTGATGTGGTGAATAATGTTTACTGATTTCCATATATTGAACCAGCCTTGCATACCAGGAATGAATCCTACTTGATCATGGTGCACAATTTTTTTGATGTGTTTTTGTATCCGATTTGCCACAACTTTATTGAGGATTTTTTCATCTAAGTTCATTAGAGATATCGGTCTGTAGTGTTCTTTCTTTGAAGTGTCTTTGTCTGATTTTGAGATCAGGGTGATTTTGGCCTCATAAAATGAATTTGGAAGAGCTCCCTCTTTTTCTATTTTCTGAAATAACTTGAAAAGTATTGGTATTAATTCTTCTTTGAAGATTTTGTAAAACTCTGCTGTATATCCATCTGGTCCAGGGCTTTTCTTAGTTGGTAGTCTTTTGATGGCTTCTTCTATTTCCTCCTTTGTTATTGGTCTGTTTAATTTGTTTGTATCTTCCTGACTCAATCTGGACAAATCATATGACTTAAGAAATTTATTGATATCTTGGATATCTTCTATTTTATTGGAATATAGGGTTTCAAAATAATTTTTAATTATCATCTGTATTCCTGTAGTGTCTGTTGTGATATTGCCTTTTTCATCCTGTATGTTAGTAATTTAAGCTCTCTCTCTTCTTCTCTTCGTTAGCATGGCTAAGGGTCTGTCGATCTTATTTATTTTTTCAAAGAACCAACTTTTAGTTTTATCAATTTTTTCAATGTTTTTTTTTGTTTCAATTTTGTTGATTTCTGCTTTGACTTTAATTATTTCTTGCCTTCTACTACATTTGTTGTTGTTTTGCTGTTCCTTTTCTAGGGATAAAGTGTGAGTTCATTTATTTGTTGGTTTTTTTTCTTTTTTTGAGGAATGAACTCCAGGAAATTAATTTCCCTCTTAAAACTGCTTTCATTGTGTCCCATAGATTCCGATATATTGTGTCTGTATTTTCATGTATCTCCAAGAATTTTTTGATTTCCTCCTTTATGTCTTCTGTAACCCATTGATCATTCAGTAACATATTGTTCATTTTTCAGGTGATGCAGGATTTTTCCTTCCTTCTTTTATCATTGATTTTCAGTTTCATTTCATTATGATCAGATAAGATGCAGGGTATTATCTCCACACCTTTATATTTACTAAGAATTGCCCTATGGCATAATATATGGTCTATCTTTGAGAAGGATCCATGTGCTGCTGAGAAGAACGTGTATCCACTTGATGATGGTTGATATATTCTATATATGTTGGTTAAGTCTAGGTTATTGATTGTGTTATTGAGTTAAATAGTTTCTTTATTCAGCTTTTGTCAGGAGAATCTGTCCAATGGAGAGAGAGATGTGTTGAAGTCACCCATAATTATTGTGTTGTGGTCTATTTGACTCTTGAACTTGAGGAGAGTTTGTTTTATGAATGTCGCAGCACCATTGTTTGGTTCATACATATTGATAATTGTTATGTCTTGTTGGTGGATGGTTCCTTTTAACAGTATATAGTGGCCTTATTCATCCCTTTTGATTATCTTAGGTTTGAAGTTGATTTTATTCGATATGAGTATGGCCACTCCTGCTTGCTTCTGAAGACCATGTGAGTGGTATGATTTTTCCCAACCTTTCACCTTCAGCCTGTGTATGTCTTTTCCTATCATATGAGTCTCATGAAGGCAGCATATTGTTGGATTTTTTAAATCCAAGTTACTAGCCTATGTCTCTTGATTGGTGAATTTAAGCCATTAACATTTAAGTTTACTATTGATATATGGTTAGTACTTCCCATCATGCTTGTTTATTTATTTATTTTAATATGGCTAGTTTTTCCTTTTTGGTTATTTTTTTCCTTCCCTTTACAGAGTTTCCTCCCACTGTTAGTTTTGGGTGCTGTTTTTCAATTCCTCTTCTTGTAGTGTTTTGCTTAAGATGCCTTGCAGTGCTGGTTTTCTGGCTGTGAATTCTTTTACCTTTTGTTTATCATGAAATATTTTAATTTCATTGTCAAATATGAAGCTTAATTTTGCTGGATACAGTATTCTTGGTTGGAATCCATTATTTTTCAGCATTTGAAATACGTTGTTCCAGGATCTTCTCGCTTTCAACGTCTGTGATGAAAAATAAGCCGTTAACCTAATTGGTTTACCCCTGAATGTAATCTGCCTCCTTTCTCTCATAGCTTTTAATATTCTCTCCTTGTTCTGTATATTGGATATCTTCATAATTATGTGTCTTGGAGTTGATCTATTATGGTTTTGAATTTTTGAGGTCCTGTAGGCATCCAGGATTTGGCAATCCATTCCATCTTTCATATCTGGGAAGTTTTCTAGGATTATTTCATTGAATAGATTGTTCATTCCTTTGGTTTGAACCTCTATGCCTTCTTCTATGCCAATGACTCTCAAGTGTGGTTTTTTTATGATATCCCATATCTCTTGGATAGGTTGCTCATGAGCTTTAGCATCCTTTCTGTGTTGACTATATTCTTTTCAAGTTGATAAACTTTGTCTTCATTATCTGATGATCTGGCTTCTACTTGATTTAGTCTATTTGTAATATTCTTGTTTGAATTTTTAATTTAGTTTATGGTTTCCTGCAATTCTAGGATAACTGTTTAATTTTTTTTTAATCTCTATTTCCTGCTAGAGCTCGTTCTTTGCCATTTGAATTTGCTTATTTAATTCGTTTCAAAATATACTTCATTCTTTGAACTTGCTGTCTAATGTCTTCTCTAAGATTCCTTTCCATCTGAGTTATGTATGCCTTGAGTTTTTTCTCTGTCCATTTTTCTGATGCCTCTAGATTCTCCTGTGTATTTAAGTTGTCCTGCATTGTTTGCAATCCCTTTTTCCCTTGTTTTTTCATGGTGTTCAAGTTACTTTCCAGCTCTGTTTGACTGCTGTGTTTCTGTCTTCTCCTTTAAATTTGTTTTGTTTTTTATAGTTCCACTATTTCTCCTTTGTGTAAGGAGACAATGTTTAGAGTTGTTGGATTTAATTGTGATTTAAGGTAAATTCATTAGTTTCATTAAAGGCCTTCAGATTTTGATGGCATATAGAGAATTGAGGTTTGGACTTAGGATTTTATGTTAAGGTCAGGCAATTTGATGGTATGGAAGTTAGTATATGTTAGCTTCTTTGGGGGGTTGCTCAAATGCCGGCGGATATTAACAAGAGAATAGACAGGAGTACTTGGGGGGGGGGGTTTAAGGGCTTAGGCGGACTATAGACCTATTCCTAGTATTCATCTATTTGCATTTAGTAAGTTATATGTAATCTGGGTGTTCATGCTTAAGAGGAAAGATGGGGTAAAGGTAAGGACACAAACCAAGAAAGAGAGAGGGAGAGAAGAAAGAAAGAGAAAAGAATAATAAAGAAAAGAAATGATAAAAAATAATAATATAAAATGCAGTAAAATAAAAATTACAATTGAAAAAAATTACAATTGAAAAAAATAATTAACAATAAAAAAATTTAAAATTAAAAAATTAAAGAATTAAAAAAATGAGAAAAGGAAAGAAAAAAGGCACTGTTAGGCTTCTATTTTCTTTGCTTCCAGTAGGTCGTGCTGTGCCTTCCAGGCCAAGATTTTGCCCTCTGGCTGTAGGATACAGTCCGTGTGAGGCCGCTCCCTCCTCTCTCCCCTGGTGTCTCTCAAAAACCTGTTAGCTTAGGTTTATTCCTGGCCTCTCATCCCCTGGCTTCTCCTGCTAGCCAAGCCTTCCTCAGTGTGATGCCTCTTGGCAGTTCAAACTATACTCTGGGCCTGCAGTTTGCTGGGCGTGGAGGGTGGCTATTGGGAACTGGCACCTTATTGTTTAGATTTCTTCAGCTTGCCCCTCCCCCAGAGCTGGCAAGACAGGTTTTGTTTTTGCCACTGATGGGAGGGGGAGTTGGAGGTCAGGTGCCTTTACCTTTCCCTACATCTCTATTCAGGCTCGTTCTTGTAATCCCTCCCCCAGAAAGCCAGGGGGAGATTTTATGCGAATTCCCCGCTGTATGGGTGATGGGCTGAATAACACACACCTGTTCTATTGCTGCAATCTGTCGGAAACTGGCGATGGTAACATCAGCTCTCCAAGATGGTGGCCATTGGCTTCCTTGGTGGACTGTCCATTGTGGGGGACGTAACTGGACCACTTCCTTCCCCCATCTCAAACCCTGAACTCAGCCCGGAGCTCAGTGAGGGCACAGCCAGCGGGACTCCACAGAATCCGCAGCACCATTTTTCTCTGCGTTGCTGGCTGCTTCTCTGCACCCCACCATCTCTACCTGCGGGTCGGGTCTCGGATCAATCAGCCTGGATCTCCGGGTGCACAGTTCACTTGCATTTGAGACCCAGTAACCGGTCCTAGGTGATGGAAATCCTTCCTCTAGGTTTCGGTGCACCTAAATTTTGCTGGAAATTCCTAAAAAGATAGATTTTGGTTGTTCTAACTTGTTATTCATCTGGCAGTGACTCGGTACACGGGGGTGATGCACTCTATTCGACGTCATCTTGGTATCCCAGTGCGCTGGGCTTTCACTTCCTTCTCTGCCCTCTGTCTGACACACCTGAACCTGATGTTCTCCAGTCAGAGCTCCTCCAGGGAGTGCCCACCTTGGCCTCTGGCCACTGTCAAGAGAGAGACCTCAAATCCATATTGGAAGGAAATCAGAGCAAAAGAAAATTGTGTTTATTCTTTTTGTTGCTACTATCAATGGAATTGTTTTCTTTATCTCTTCCAATTGCTCATGGTTATGTTATAGACATCACCGTATTATTTCTATGGTTTTGTATTCTGCATCTTAGCTGCACTCATTTATTAATTATAGCAGTTTATTGGGAAAACTTCATGATTTTTTTAACAGATAAGATAATGCTATTGGTAAATGAAGATAATTTTGTCAGTTATTTTGTTAGATGTCTTTTATTTATTTTTATTTAGTTCATTATTCTGGCTGTGACATACAGTTCTTCATTAAATGAAAGTAGTGAAAGTAGGAAATTTTTCTTGTTCTGAAATTAGAAGGAAACTTTCAGACATTCATCATTGGTCATTGTCTTTGCTTTGAGATTTACTGTAAGACTCTGACTGTTCAGAGGTAGTATCTTTCTTATTATTCCTGCTATTCAAATTCTTTCCCTGTTTCTATTGTTTCCCTAAGTGGATTCCCATTTTCTTCAGTTTCCATTTTAATAGCCTATCATGAAACTATAATGAGTTTTACAGAGTGCCTCTTCTCCACCAGGGGATAGGATCATCAGTGCTTTTTCTCCCTTATTCCTGCTAGCATGTATTGTGACATGATAGATTATGTTTGTGTATGGGCATTGAAACTCTTGCATTTAGGGATAAGTGCCAGTTATTTATGCTGTGTAACACTTTCCATGTGCTTTTAAACAATGAAGCATATTATTAAGCATACTTCAATGTTTTATGAGTACAATTTAGTTATTTCTATGTTGGGGTTTATTATGACATAGTCATACAAGCATGGAACATAGTTTACTCTAATCCAGTCCCCAGTGCCTCCTCTTTCCCTCCTTTCCTCCCTCCCTCATTCCCCTTCCTCTCCTCTTCTGATGCTCCTTCTATATATGTATCTTTTAAATTGATCTTCATAGATACCCATAAAGGTAGAATTCACTGATATACTCATATATGTAGACAGGACAATTTGATAAATTCATTCAACCATTTTTCTCCTTTCCCATCCTTCTTCCCTTTTCCTCAGCCCCTTTCCTCTATTTCACTGATTTTCCTGCTTTGTTGATGGGATTCCTAAATTTTTTCCTAATTCTGCTCTTCCACACATGAGGGAAAGCACTCAACCCTTGATTTCTGAGTCTGTCTTCTTCACTTAGCATGATGTTCACTAGTTCCATCCATTTACCTGAAAGGGCCATGATGTCATTCCTCTTTATGGCTGAGTCAAACCCCATTGTGTGTTTGTACTGTATTTTCTTAATCCATCATCTACTGACAGGCTTCTGAGCTAGACCATGACTGGTCAGAGTGAATTGTTCTGTTATAAACATTGATGAGCCTGTTTCACTGTAGTATGCTGATTTTACTTCTTTTGGATCAGTACCAAGACACTCTTAGCAGGAGCCGTGACGTTTTGTTTTATGTTACGTTAATCAAGGCAGCACGGACAAATCACGTGTGCACCCAAAGCTGCTGCTCACCCTCCCTGAGGCGAGGACACTCTGCAGCCCTGCTCCTCTGTCTCCCATTAGCACAGGAGTCTCCTACAGCCCTCGGCCCGGGACAGCTAGGTTGGGAAGAGGGAGGCAGTGAGAAAGAGGCAGAGACACCATGAGGCCAGCAGGGTCTGTCCCTCTCACTCCCTCCCAGTTTGGGAGCAAATGGGAGAACTTCATCCCCAGAGCTCTGCAGCCAGCTCTCTGTTCTGCCCTCTGTTCTCCCTCACCTGTTGAAGAGCACATCTGACCTTCCCTGCATTTTTTCCTCCTTATTTTGTGCTTTCTCTTTCCCTCTCACACCTGGTGTGACCCTGTCCTGCCAACCTCCTGGGATGGCACCCTCATGTGCTCTTAAAAGTAGCATCCTCACTTGGTTCCCTGTCCCCCAAACTCCCAGCTGGCAAGTTGCTGAATGTGGACAGCAGCTGTGTGAGGGATGCGCCTCTCTGCAGCCCTGCAGCAGGCCCTGATGCCCTTGCTGAGGCAGGACAGGTGAGAACTCCTCTCTCAGCCTTGGCTCCTCCTCGCCAGCTCCCACCTCCTCCTCCAGCACCTCTCAGACCTCCGCCTCAGCACATACCCTAGAGGAGCAGAGCTTAAAGGACCTTCCCCTTTCCTCCGCTCTCTACACCAGATCCTCTTTATTTCCTCCCAACTCATGACACAGTTGCTGCCTGCCCTTGCCTGGCCCCCTGGGTGCCATGGTACATGCTTATTCCAGGTACTGTTTAGGAAATTATTCTGTTATCACTTATCAGAGAATTAAAATGTAATTCCCGTGTAGTAGTTTTGAGATAAGTGACTGGGTCTCCAGAAGGAAGAGGAGCTCTTGCTAAGAATTTATTTTGACAGCTGGAAATGACAGAGTAAGTCTGTGTTTACTTAGGAGACAGAAGAAAAGTGGAAACTGATGGGTACAAATACTTTTAAGAAAAAAAATGAGAAAGTCTCCAGTAAAAGTCTCAACACCAGCAGGTGCCACGTCCGTCTGAGTGGGCATTACCACTCCTGCCCTGGGTCTGTCCCAGGGTTTCTGATTCAGTACATCTGGGAGGCAGGAGGCAATGTCTGTTTTCCTTGCAAGTTTCTAAGGGATGCTATGTTGCTGGTCAAGAGCTACACTCTGGGGACCACTGGTCAGGTTGAGCAAAGAGCTTGTAACAAAAACCAAGTCAATGTCACACAAGAGTGACAAGCCACCCTTCTTGGGCAGTGGGTTGTTTGTATGCTACCTTGTTTGCTGTGCATATGCCAACTGGCTGGATGGCAGGCTGACGTCATGACTCAAAGCTTCATGTGGCTATAGGGGGACTAAAAAAGGAACACAGGTAGGACTGGAAGGCAGCGTGGGTAGGTCTTTTAAGAGATATGGAGTTTACAAAGGGACAAATCAGGATAATACCCCAGGAAACAGAAAATTCTGTCTAGGAAAAGAGAGCAGTTTGGGTCACTGTCTCCACTGGAATTGATTTTGAAAGGCAATTTTCATTTATTTTCTGAAGTGTAAGGTGCCCATGCAACACCATGCCACTTTATTTCCACTGCCGTGTGACCATTCCCAATCATATCTAGACAAAGACAAGCTGCCAGTATCTTCCCACAGAGCATAAGTACCTATACAAAGTCAGCACCATGGTATTTGTTAAATTTTCATGTATCTATTTACATAACAAAAATTCAAACTGCAGAAAGAAAAGGGGAAAAATTGGGGGGAAAAGTCTTTAAGTGCAGAAGTTTTATCAAGAACAAAATAAAAAGCTTAGTTTGACTAATTAATAGCATTGATCAGGAAAAACATTGTTGACCTTCACAGAATAAGCACTGGGTTAGGAACTGGTCTAGGGGGAACCCTGGAGTGGCTGCTAGCCCTCACACAGGGATCCTGCCTAGTTGGCTCCTCAGAATACACTTGGAAACATGGATGTTAAACTCACTTTGCAAAACAGCATCAGTGTCCCCAGTGCAATCTGCACTACAACTCTGTGGAGGAGAGGGCCTTTCCTCCTCTTACACATGGGAAGGAACATAAAAGCAAACTAGAAGAGAGTGCTTGGTGGTGACATGCAGGGGTTTCCTACCCTCAGCCTGATGACAAGCAGTCCACCTCCACTGACAGGTGAAAGCTGGAAGGCTGTGGCACCCAGACTGACCCAAAGGGGAAAGCAGAGCCAGCAGGCAGTTTTGAACAGAAGGGGGGAATTGGTGCCCCAACTGCCTAGGAGTCACTGCAGTGTAGCCTGAAAGAAAAGGGCACCCACTTTGAGGATTTTGGAGAGGATAAGAAGGTCTGTATGTGCAAGAAATTAGTGTGGATATTACAGTAAACAGACCAGTGCTACCAAGCAGCAGGGTTTAGTAAACTATGACATGACAAAAAAATGAAGAGCATCTTTGCATTTCTCTTGTCTGTCTCTGATGCATTATTCCCCTAAGATCTATCAAGTATTTTCATGAAGTGTGGCTGTGAATATTAGGAATTGCCATCCAGGTAAGTGCTGAATAAGATACATACATAGATAGATAGACAGACATACAGTCAGACAGACAGTAAAATCAAGACTCTCATGTGAATATAAAACAATCACAGGCTATGGAACCCAAAATGAATTCCTCCTGACTGTGTCTTCCTGCCCTTCCTGCCTCTTTGGGACCACTCCTCCCTACTCTTCCCTGTCTCCAGTGACACTGTTCCACTCTCCTCTCCATGAGGTCAGTGTTACAGTTTTCACAAATAGTGAGAATGTGTGGTGTTGTCTTCCTGTGTCTAGTAGAGTGACCTTAGCCTTCAACAGTCTGTAACTTATTTTAAAATACTGAGAAGAGTCTAAATGTTCCTACCCAACACATGGAAGTGATTTGTGTTGGAGAGAAGCAAATTCTGGTTACTTTGACTCCATCATTACATATCACTCATACTGTGCCCCAAGATATGCACAGATACTGTATGTCAATAAAAAGTGCAGGACAAAATTTGGTCTAGCTCATTAAATAAGGAGGGACTGGCAAGACACCACAAGTGGTTCAGAGGAGAAATCAAAGTGTCACACTCAAGGCAAATGGAGCAGGATGGGGTTTACAGAGGGATGTGAATGACATGGTCCACAGAGCAGCGAGCTACTGCACTACATGAGAATTTGAATCAGTTATGTTTCTATGAACAAGAATGATCTTCATAGTTGACAACATCCTAAAACCTCCAGCACTGTAAAGTAGCTCAAAGTAATAACATGCAACTAGATGCAACACTCAGTATTTTTTCTATTGTTTTCACATTTTCAATGTTTTTTCTGACTTTGCCATAATGAAGGAAGGCTGAATCCATATGGAAGTAGTATGGGTTAAAGACCTTCTTGTTCACAAACTGTTAGATATTTTATGTGCATTATTCACTTGGATCAGAGACCAGGTGGAAAAATTTACACTGTAAATTGAGGGAAATGATATTTGGATAATTTATTTGGGGTCTCAGTGTTAATAAGTGCTTCAATGAAAATTTGTATTTGGAACTGATGGCTCCAAAGCCCCTGCCTCTTCTATTTTAGTGTCAAGTATGTGGCATTTGAGTCAGGTATGGATTGTAGACCTTCATGCAGATTGAATGACAGCCTCATGATTTTGACTAGGCTGACCTCCCTCTTTCATCATGCACACAATGTGGATACGGTGCTCAAATAGCCTCATGGAGGCTTGCTGGTGTCAGTTTCAGGTCATCTCACATTTCCTGATCCATGCACGGATGAGTAAGAGGAAGGGAATCAGGAAAACAGAAGAGTGAAGCCTTTGGGTGAAGCCTGAGCTCACACTCTCTATTTTTCATAGTAAATGCTGGGACATCCAGAGAGATGGACAACCTCACCTCTGGGAGCTCCTTCCTCCTCATGGGCTTCTCTAACATCTGGGAGCTCCAGATCCTGCACGCTGCACTCTTCCTGATGGCTTACCTGGCTGCCCTCCTTGGGAACCTCCTCATCATCACCCTCATCACCAAGGACCATGGGCTGCACACCCCCATGTACTTCTTCCTAAAGAACTTGTCCTTCCTGGATCTGTGCCTCATCTCCATCACTGTTCCCAAACCCATTAAAAACTCTCTGACAAATCGTAACACCATTTCATTCCCTGGGTGTGTTTCCCAGGTATTTTTCTTCTTCCTCTTTGCCACAATGGAAGCAGCCCTATTCACAGTCATGTTCTATGACCACTACGTGGCCATCTGTCACCCACTCAGGTATGAGATCCTCATGAGCCGTGGAGTTTGTATGCAGATGGCGCCTCCTCCTGGGTCAGTGGGGGTGTCAATGTAATCCTGCACACAGCGGCTACCTTCTCTGTACCCAGGTGTAGGTCTCCTGATGTTCACCAGTTCTTCTGTGAAGTCCCACAGCTGCTAGCCCTGGCCTGCTCCTACAACATTGGGGAGCTAACGGTCATTGGGCTGAGCCTGCTGTTGGACTTTGTCTGCTTTGTGTTCATGGATATTTCTTACATTCACATCTTCTCCACTGTGCTGAGGATGCCTTCCAGAGCGGGCAGGTCCAAAGCCTTCTCCACGTGCCTGTCTCACCTCCTTGTGGTGACTCTATTCCCCTCTTCTGGCGTTTTTGCCTATTTACGGTCCCTGCCGCAATCTCCATCAACTCTGGACTTGCTAGTTTTGGTATTCCATAGTGTAGTGCCACCCACAGTGAACCCCCTCATCTACAGTCTGAGGAACAAGGATATGAAGGTGGTGCTGAGGAAGCTGCTGGAGAACAGGCGTCCTCCTTCCAGTTAGAAGGGTTGATCTCACAACATCACCATCTTTTGCCCTCTGACTTAATCACCTGCACCTCTGGTAACATATTTGGCCATGATTTTGGACATTTACAGTTAGGAGCTGATGAGAATCAGGTCGTACTCATTACAGTGACACTGAGAAGCATCTCTGTGCCCAGATCAAGTGGGTGGGGACCGAGGCCTCCGCTGGTGAGTGGACTGAGGTATGCTGGTCTTTCTCTTGTCATCCCAGTGGAGCTCCTTGGTCTGTGACAAGTGGCACTGGACAGGATGGTGGGACATAGAGATAGAGAAGGCCTCTCCCAGGAAAAGTGCGGTGGTCCCTGGCAAGGGTGGGGTTTGGAATGCCATGTTGATGGTGTAATTTATTACCATCCTAAAGGGACTGTGTTGGAGTTGACGGCTACAGGGACATAAGGATGTAGGAAATGGTCAAGCTAAAATGCCAATTAAAACCCTTGATTTTATGTCTAGTGAAGTTTGCCCTCTTTGGTCTTCCAGCCCCGATCCATGCTGGTTTCTGCACAGTGGTGTGGTTGCAGTCTCAAGAGAGGAGAAAGACATTAAAATTCAAATTTCCTATATACCAATACATATGCCTATAGAAATATCCAAAGGAGGCTTTGGGTCCAGGAAATAAAATCAACAAACCAGGGACTTCACAAGAGATGCGGTGAAGGAAGGTCATTGTACTTTTTTGAAAAGGGGGATATCTGGGCTTTTTTTTTTCAGGGATGAAGAGGCATGAATCTGTAGGGGAGGAAGGCAGACCAGAAAGACCAAAGTGCAAGCAGAGGCTGGAGGACAAGAAGGCCCACACAGCAGAGCTGGGAAAGGAAGAGAGTCAAGTCCCCTGGGGAAACTGCAGTGAGCTTGTCTTCAAAGATTGCCAGGATTGCTGAGGGAAGAGGCTTGGGGACCCCGGGTGCAGAGAGCACCGTGGACCTTGCTGCCCTTAGGGAAAGCTCCACAGGCCTTTCAACCCTAGGTCACAGAGATAGCCACCCAAGGGAAAGTCGGATGCTTATCACCCCTGCTGGAACCTCCTCTCCAACCCGATGCCTGAGTGAGCACGCCTTCCTCCGCTGGTCCAGAGATGGTCCGTGTGATTCTGCCTCCTCGGATCCCTTCACAGGGTCACTTTGTCCAGTTAGATGCCTCTGGGCACCGCCAGCCACTGCTTCTGGGTGGTTACTTCGGTTGTCATTTGACATTTCACAAAGCTTTTGACTTCCTCTTTAGACTGTGTTATTCTTGCAGTTCACCCACATCTGCAGAGTCCTATGCGGTAGGCATTTGGCACGTGTTTCCGTAACAAGTAAATTATTAATGCACACTATCTACATCCTTTATGTTCACACAAAACTTTGTATTGCCTCTGTTTTAAAAGTTTTTAATGTCTTGTTCACGATGTCAATCTTGAGTGTATTCTTGTGGAACAGAGTTTTTTGGTTTTTGTTTTTTTAAGATAGTGGGCAGTCTGAAAGTTTCAAATTCCTTCAAGAAAACAAGTCAAAACCTATACATTGCTAAAATTAAAAATGATTTAAAGTGCATTTACAGAGTCAATTTAATTCTCAACAGACTGAGTCTAAAAATGTTCCTACAATTGCCATGAGGTGCCTTATAATTTGTTCTGGGAGCAATGGACCATGATAACCCTTCTGCAATAGCTCTAACCAATGTACAAGTAGCTTTATCATGGGCAGCTGAGTTTCCACATGGACAATTAATCAAAAATTAATGGATATGTGAAATTCTATGACTAAAAAATGTGCACACATTTCTTTAAAGAATGCTTTGTGTGATTGGCTCATTCTCAATTGTTTGGTGTGTGTCACACAGATGTTAGCATTTGAGAGGATCCCCAGGACTAACATATACCCATAATTTCTCCATGTATGACATTTTTCTTTTATAGTTGTGCCTCTTTTTCCTTCAAAACCAAGTAAACCTCAATTTTGTGTGTATTGAAATTGTCGGGGATTTGCACATTCAGGGTAGTTTTCCTAGAAACTTGTGAATATGTTGCTATCTATGAAAAAAGACTTTGCAGATATGATTTAGGTAGAAGACCTTGAGATTGACCATCCTAGATGAAACAGAGTGGCCCAAATTCTCTACATAAATCTTTCAAAGCAGCAAGTATTTCTCACCTGCAGTCTGAGAAGCACAGAGATGACAGCATAACCTACCAATACTGCCCTTTGAAGATAAGCAAGGAGCCCATGATCCAAGGAATGCAGAAAGTCTCTAGAAACTAGAGAAGAAAAGAGTTTGTCTCCTGGGACATACAGAAAGGAAGGTAGCCCTACTGATACCAGTTTAAAAAAAAAAAAACTATTCTAAAAGCCTTTTTCAGGACCATTGAGAGGTGTAAAGACTATCCCATCCAGGGAGCTAGATCAGGCCCAACTTTCAATAAGGGAGGATAAGTGAGGTTTATAGCCCAAGGGAGGTGGGCATAGAGAAGTTCTGTGCATAGAAAATTACTGGGATGAAATATCAGTGGTCGGGGGATTCTTGTTGGCCCAAGGGAAGATGATCTTTGCTTAAGACAGGCAGAGTGACAAGCTACCAAGGGTTGAGGATGAGAAATTTATATACACAACGGAATATTATTCAGCATTAAAAGAAAATAAAATTATGGCATTTGCAGGTAAATGGATGGAGGTGGAGACTATCATTCTAAGCGAAGTAAGCCAATCGCAAAAAACCAAAACCAAAGGCCACTCACTGATAAGTAGATGCTGAACCATATTGGGGAGGGGTGCATGGGAAAAATGGAGGAACTTTGACTGGGCAAAAGGGAGGGAGCATGAGGAGGGGGCATTGGTGCAGGAAAGATGGTAGAATGAGATGGACATTATTACCCTAGGGACATGGATGACTGCACATATGGTACTACATTGTGTACAACCGGAAACATGAAAAGTTGTGCTGTAATTGTGTACAATGAATCAAAATGCATTCTGCTGCCATACATACTAATTAAAATAAATTAATTAATTTTAAAAATGATGGTATTGGAGGAAAATATGGGGAAAAACTGACGTGCAAGTGTACCATTGATTTTTAATATATAATAATATTTATAGTACTATTAATTTAAACACCGATGCTTTGTTAGTGTAAGTTAATGTTGTGACCCTAATAATAAGCAAATATCTAACAATTCTAACCATTTGGATTTCTGACCAGATATTGAAAAAATAAAACTTCAAATCTCTGGGGAAAAAAAAAGAGTGAGAGGATAACAGGAGGGGTTGAGTTCTCTCTGTGTTGACTCAGCAGCAGAATTTTTAGGAAACCTGGGCTCTGCAGTTGTGCCAAGGATGGGCCCAGTCAAGGAAAGGGCTGTGGGAAGTGAACCAGAGACTGGTCAAAGAGATCACCTATGACATCCTCTTCATTGTTCAGAAGGGGGAACACACATCTTCTTTTTCTAAAGAAGATGGGCTGAAGATGTAATTCAGTGGTAGAGCACTTGCCTAGCATACATGAGGCACTGGGTTCGATCCTCAGCATCACATAAAAATAAAAATAGATGTGTCCATATACAACTAAAAAATATTTTTTAAAAAAAATAGGAAAGACTTTCTTATTAAAACAACATAAGATCATTTATTTGGCCTCCTTTGGTTCATCAAGCATTTGGTGACCCATCTGTCGAGACTTGGCAGTAGAGGGCATTTGCTGAATGTTATGTTTTAGAAATGAACTCTCCCCCCAAAACTCATGTGCAAGGTAATGCAAGGAATTTCAGAGGTGAATGATTAGATTATGAGAGGTGCTACTTAACTGGTGGATTAATCCACTGATATGGATTATCTGCAGTAACTATAGGCAGGTGGGGTGTGGCTGGAAAATGCACCTTTGGGGTTTATATTTATATTTATATTTATATTCCTGGTGAGCAAAGCACACTTTCTCTTCTCTCTGCTCCCGGTTTCCTGAGGAAGCCACTGCCCAGGTCCTTTCATCTTTTCTCCCAGAGCCCCCTTGGCTTTTTCACCCCTTCCCCACAACCTCCTCACATGCTGTGAGGACCACATTCCCCATGTTCTAACCTCCTGGGAGTCCAGGAGTTCCCCAGAGGCAAAGGCTGCTTACTCACATGAGTGACTTTGAGATGGAGCAGGGGAGTGTGGCCCATGGACATCCTTGGGCCAACTTTCCCAGGCTATGTTCCTGACACCATTTCCACCAAGACTGATGTTTGCCTGGTGAGCAGCAGGGAGCACTGTGGCTCTTCCCAAGGTCTGTGCACTGGGGCTGCTGCTGCTGTGCAACCCTCCCAAATCCCCAGGGCTGGAATGTGGGTGCCTGACTCTGCTGACAGGGACTCACAGCTGTGCCTCTCTGGACTGAATAGTCTCCTGCTCACAGTTGTGCAAGGTCCCAGCAGCTGCTTCTCCTTGACCTTCCCATGGGAAAGCTCTAGAACTAACCCATCAGCACCCTGTATGTAGACACTCAGTCTCAGCATGGAGCAGAGATCTCCAAGAGTGGAAATAAGTTGGCATGCTCAGTTCCTCTTCTTTCAGGCCACTGGGGAAGATGAGACTTCAGCCAAGCATCCCTGCTCTGGGGCTCCAGGGGGCTGATTTCCCGATGGCCTGGACTCCTTCTTCCTGTGTTCCTCTTACACTGACAAGTAGGGACAGACCACAGAGACAGGGACAGCCTCAGCCTGTGTCAGCCCCTCTGCCTCAGACCACCAAGCAGTTTACCTCTGGCCTCCATTTCATCACTCCTGAGTGTCTTTCTGCAGGTCCCTCCCCAGCCTGTGCTGGCCCATCACCTTTGAGTGTCTATCTGCAGGTCCTTCCCTAGCCTGTGCTACCCGTTACTCTGAGGTCTGCAGGTCCCTCCCAGTCTGTGCTGGCCCATCACCCCTAAGTGTCTGTCTGCAGGTCCCTCTCCAGCCTGTGCTGGCCCATCACCCTTGAGTATCTATCTGCAGGTCCTTCCCTAGCCTGTGCTCCCCATCACTCTGAAGTCTGCAGATCCCTCCCCAGCCTGTGCTGGCTCATCACCCCTGAGGTCTGCAGGTCCCTCCCCAGCCTGTGCTGGCCCATCACCCCTGAGGTCTTCAGTTCCCTCCCCAGCCTGTGCTGGCTCATCACCCCTGAGGTCTGCAGATCCCTCCCCAGCCTGTGCTGGCTCATCACCCCTGAGGTCTGCAGGTCCCTCCCCAGCCTGTGCTGGCCCATCACCCCTGAGGTCTGCAGTTCCCTCCCCAGCCTGTGCTGGCTCAGCCCTCCTCCCCCTCTGCATCCCCTGGAACATGGGCCAGACTCACCTGCACCTGAGCAGTGGCCTCAGTCCTGGTGACTGAAGGACATGCAGGTTCCAGAGAAAGCCACAGAGCCCTCCCAGGTACCTCTTCAACTACACACAAGCAGACAAGGCACTTCTCTGAAGTAGTGCAGGTGAGCTCAGGTGTTGTGTCAACCTCTGGGCTCTAGATGGAGGATGAGGCCACTGTTTCTGTAGCCCTCCAAGCTGTGCTCCTAGGACGTCTTTGGTGCTCCAGAGCCACGGGGAGTGGGACCAGCCGCCCTGCACTCTCCTGGTCTGCAGCAGGCAGCCTTCATCGGGCTCTAAGGAGGTGATTTCTGTGACCTGGTTTCCTTGGCAGAGTAGATCTGATGACATCACAGTCCTTTAGCTCAAAATCTGAACTGTTCTATCTCCAGCACCTGCCTGATTCGAGACTTCACAGGCAGGGATTTCATCCTTGGAGATCAAAATCTCCCAAAGGACACTTTGGAGTAAAACAAAAAGAGGTGATTCCACCTACTCCTCAGTCAGCCTTGAGGAATAACCCCAAAAATTCTCTAAGTGCTTCAACTGGTTTGGGGGAAAAATGTCTACATGAAGAAAGAAACTGATTCCTAGAAATAAGCCACCAGCTAGTCAAAAATAAGGCTGTGTTCTCTCCAGTGTCATTGGCACCTTTGTTGGGACCCACTTGGCTGTCCATGTGGGCTTGGTTCTGGAACTCAGTTCCACTGGTCTGTGTACCTGCTATTTGGTTGGCTCTGCTGTGTCTGGAAATGAGAGATTGTGATATTTCCCACATTCTTATTTTTTTAATTGATTTCATTTTTTTAATACACAACAGTGGAATGCATTACAATTCTTATTACACATATATACCATAATTTTTCATATCTCCATTTGTATATAAAGTATGTTGACACCCAATTCGTGTCTTCATACATGTACTTTGGATAATGATGTCCATCACATTCCACCATCCTTGCTAATCCCTGGCCCCCTCCCTTCCTCTCCTACCCCTCTGCCCTATCTAGAATTTATCTATTCCTCCCATGCTCCCCCTCCCTATCCCTCTATGAGTCAGCCTCCTTATATAAGAGAAAACATTCAGCATTTGTTTTTTTGGGGGGGGGATTGGCTAACTTCATTTAGCATTATCTTCTCCAATGCCATCCATTTACCTGCAAATACCATGATTTTATTCTCTTTTATTGCTGAGTAATATTCCATTGTGAATATACGCCACATTTTTTTTTTTATCTGTTCATCTACTGAAGGGCATCTAGGTTGGTCCCACAGTTTAGCTATTGTGGATTGTGCTGCTATAAACATTAATGTGGCTGTGTCCCTTTTTAATCCAAATTGCTTTGGCTATTTGGGGTCTTTTTTGAGCTTGTATAGGAATCCTTTTTTCATATTCTGTGAAGAATATAATTGAATAAAATAAGAAATATTTAAGAAGAAAAAACTGGAAAAAAAAAGAAAGTCTCAAACATGGAAAACTAATACAAACTCACTGAGAACAATGCAAGGAGTGTTAAATAAATGCAGAGGCTGCTGTGTCAGCACAGGGCGTGGCCCAGGAAGGTGGGGGGTCCCCCTTGAGTTTCTGAACCCTGCTTGGTCTGCAGTGTGACTGAGGAGCTCGTGCTGGACCTGGAGTCCCCTGGGCTTCTGTGCCTGGGTCTTGTGCTCTGAGCTGGCCCAGACCGTCAGGACTGGCACCAGAACCGAACTCCTCGTCTCTACTCTGTGGCATGAGGGCAGTGCCGGGTCATGTTTTATTGCCAAGAGCAGAGTTTCTGCCCCGTATCCACCCTGCTGAGGGATGGGCTGAAGGCCCTGGTCCTGTGCTGCTGGGGAGGGTCTTGGAGACGCAGGTTAGGCAGTGCCCCATTCCTTGATCCCCAAGGAAGATGGGGAGTGGGTGGCTGGACTGCGAGAGGTCTGCTGACCCCCCAGGGATTCGTGTCCATCCCAGCGGGGGTGAGGTGAGACCAGCTCACATTCCACTGATGCAACACAGCACACTTCTTGGAGCCTATTTATTTTGTATTTATTTGAACAGAGTTATGTCCTATTTTTATAGATTTTTTTAATTAATAGCTCATCATTTTCAAGTTCATCTTTTATTCATTTTTATGTTCCTAGTTGATTGTACCTTTCCATCTCCACCTGTGGGGGTCGGGGAGAAGAGGGAAGGGCCTTGGGAGTGACCCTTCCTGGGCCCACACCAGCGTCCTGTCTGGTCTGTCCAAAGAAGTTTCTCTTAGGACTGGAGACAGGAAGAAGAGGGGAGAAACCCCACCATGGAGAATGCACTCCTTAGGGGGTCAGCAGCTTGTCCCCAGGAGGCCTGAGACCTGGAGGGGGAGGGGCAAGGGGAAAAATCCCGGCCATGGGTGGATGACAGTCCCAACCTTGCCTGCACGGGGAGGAGTTCTTTATTTCATCCTTTTTGAAGGACAGGGTAGTGAGATGCTCATCGTGAGCTTGTGACAAGGGGGTAGAGCTGGAGGACAGGGTGGCCATTTCCCCACCCCAGCCAGGAAGTGGGCCCCTCCCTCACAACCCACAGCTGCCCTTGCTTGGTAATGCTGGTCAGCTGGACACTTGACATTTGCACCTGCATTCCCCAGAATGGCCTGATGAGGACAATTTAAATAAGATGCAAAGATCAATGCAAATATTGTCATATATAAATATATAGTTATAACTGGAATTTGTCAAAAGCAGATTAAATAATTAGAAGCTGTCATTCAAAACAGCCTTCTAATAAAGTTGTTTCAAAGCTGCTGATGGAAAAATAAATAAATAAATAAATAAATAAATAAATAAATAAATGCATGCATGCAGAGGCCTGCTAGTTTATGTTTCAGGACACTAAGTGTGGTCATGATAAGGATCCACAAAACGTGAGGCCCCCTGTTCCCCCACAGAGGTCCCTGCCCAGCTTTGCCAGCTCCATTGATGTGGACCTAGAGCTGAGTCCTGCTGGATCCCAGGACCAGCCTTCTCAGGTCCTACCTCCAGAAAGGAAGCACATCTCTGTCAGAGGGAGGAAGCTGGTGGTGGGGAGCCATGAGCTCATAGTGTCCCAGGGAGCGAGGCTGTCCTGCCTTCTAGTTACTTGGAGATGCCCCGTCTTGAGGACTTAGTGCCGATGCCTGAATCTGACAAGCTTCATTGCTGAATATAAGACATTGCACTGACTTCGGGAAATGGGGAGAAAATTTTCAAATTCTTTTTTTTTTCCTACTGAGAAGGAAAAAAGGGAGCACAGAGGAGAGTGGGTGTTCAGGAGGACCCAGTGGACCTCTTCTCTTGCAGGTAATTAGTTGCCAATCCCAAAATGCTGCAAAGACCTTGAGAATGAAAAAAAAGTGCCTTTTTATTTTTGGTAAATGACTTGAGTCATCCCTTAGCAGGTTTTAGCTGATTTTTAAATGCAAACCTCCACCTGCCATTTCTGTGTGGCGAGAAGACTGTCTTCTAGCTATCTGAAATGCATGATATATTCACCCCTGAGTGCACCAGCCCAGAACTTACTCATTCTCTGTGTCTGGTACAGTGCGCCCACTGCCCAACCTCTCTCCTCTGCCCCACCTCCCCCGCCTCTGCTCATCCTGGTTCTGCTCTCAACTTCTGCGAGATCAAGTGTTTCAGCTTTCAGATAGGAGTAGATCCAGAGGTCCTCGTGATCCTGTCTCTCTGTGCCTGGCTTATTGCACTTCACATCATGTCCTCCAAATTCATACTGTGGTCACATGTGGGAGGGCCTCCGCCTGTGACTGTGAGGCTGAGTGGGGATGTGGCTCAGTGGGGATTGTTTTTGCCAGTTATGTTGTAAATTTCCACTCAGAATGACATGGGAATTGAAGTTTTTTGTCATTTAGGGGGCACAGTTACCAAAAGAAAATTCTCCTTTTGCAGGAAGACATGGTACATTTTTAGAAACAATTTGTTTTCTCAATAGGCAATCGTGTTTCACATTTCATATCTGATATGTACTTGCAAGAGTCTCACTTTCTTTATAAAAACAAATCTGAGTTTCAGAGAGAAAGGATAATGCAGAACATCAGAAGGAGAATTAGAATTTGAACTTAGATAATTTAACATCCTGTACTTTTTGGTTTTTGGAACCTTAGTGTGTAATTAAACCCCGTGTGTGCTGACACCATGTGCCATTCAATCATTTATTCAGAAGTTGTCTATTTAGCTTTATATGAATACTTGAGCATAGGCATTATGTACTCAGTTTACTACATTTTTCTATACATCTGGCAGGTTTAAAGCCCATTCTACAAGCACATGAAACTTATTTACTGTAGAGTTGTTTCGTAATTGTTTATCTCTGCATACAACAATAGCTTCAAAGTTTAAAGAAATATGTGTCTGAAATATTAGCATCAAATTAGCCTTCTGACTCTGAGACTATTCCATTTCCTCTGGAGTGCCCTGCCTCCAGAGACGGGGCTTCGTGGAGGCCAGGGGCAGGAGTAGAATATAACAGAGAAGAGAGTTTGGCTAGTAGTTGTAGAGCTCCTGTCCAAGATTCTCTTTGCTTCCAACTTGGTCAAGATGCTCAAGTGTCTGAAGATCAGTTGCTCTGAAGCCAATATGCAGCACTTTAATACAAGGTCCAGTGATCAATCTTCACATTTACAGCCAATGATTGTTCACAAGGCATCAAGAACTCATTGCTTAAAAAGCACCAACTTCTCCATGAATTGTGCTGGGAAAACTGGATATTCACCTGCTCAAGACTGAAATGGGGTCCTTGGGTAGAAATTCAACTTGAAATGGGATGAAGACTTAAACATAAGACAACCAATCACAAAACTAGTAAAAGAAAGTGTAAGAGAAATACTCCAAGGAATTAGTTTTGGCGGTTTTTCAGGGGGAGGTGAGGAGGAGGATTTAATTCAAAAGCAAAGGCAGGACTAAAAACAAGAAAGAGACCAAAGAAATTGTATAGAATTAAAAAACCTCTGCATATGAAAAGAAACAATGTGGTGAAAAGACACTACAGAGAGGGAGAACATATTTAATACAAGGCTTCAGCCCAGGATGATTGGGGGTGGTAGTGCTGTGGGCCTTTGATGGGACCAGCTGGGCTCCTGGGAGTACAAGGAACAGGTCCTTGGAGACTGTGAACCTCCTCTCTCTGTCTCTGCTGTGGTTCAAGACACGACCATCTACACTCCTATTTGATAGTCCTCCTTGACAGCTCTCACCAGGAGCCAAACAAATGCAGCCAACTGACCTTGGCCTTTGTTCCTCTTAACTGTGGGCTGTAAGAGCCTTGTCCCTTCATAAGCTACTGTCAAGGTGTTTTGTATTGTAGTAATTCCAGGTTGGCCAACCCAGTTCAGACCCAAAACACACAATCATGAAAAACAATGACTCACTTGAAGTGTGGGCTGAACAGGGATCAGGAGTCCAAGTCTATATGATGAGTTCAGGGTCAGAGGTGTTGGGCAGGTGACTTTTCTCCACCTGTTCTGTATCACCAGGTATTTCAGCATGGAATCCGAGGCCCTGCCTTATGTTGCTGCATTTGAAAGGGCAAGTCAGCAGCTCAAACTCCCCTAGCTCCTTGGTTTCATTTTCCATCATGGGCAGAGTGGCCTCCAGCTCTCCCTCTGACGGTCCTGTCATCAGTGCCACTGCAGAAGTGTGGCGTGAGCCAGACACCAGGGCTGCCGGTGCCCATGCAAGGACGGGGTCTGACTCTCAGACACAGAGGCACCTCTTGGGATGCAGCTCTGGAAAGCAGGCCTCGGGACCCTCCTGCTCTCACTCCTGCTTACCTGGCCAGGTGCAGGTGAGTGGCAAGGGGGACATATGTTCTGTGCTTTGTCCTGGACAGTAGCCTGGAAAGAACTGTATTCAACAGGACATGGCCAGGGCTTCAGTGCTCATGTCCTCTCCCTGACACTCAGGAACTCATCTCTGTCTGTCTTCTGTTTTCCTGTGCCTTCCACCTTTTCTGCTTTTCTTTAATTTTAATTTTCATTTGGCACATCATGGCCATATGTCTTTATGAGGCACATTGCAATGATGTAATACAGATATGTGAACGTGATGAGCAAACTCTGATGCTTAGCGTATTCTTTACCTAAAACATCACTTCTTCATGGTGACAGCACGCAGAGCATCTTTTCTAGCAATCTTGACACAGACCCTCAACACTTCTCACGTACTCCCCCCACTGGGCAGCAGAACACAGAACTCACTCTCCCTAATTCGTGCTTGCCTGGCAGTGTCTCCCTGTCACTTGGTCCCCACAGTCCCCGGGGCTCTGCTGAAGCCACACTGCTTTGCACTGCCCAGGGACCATCTCCTCACACCCCTCAGAGAGTGCCACCCTGTGGGGTCCATGGTCCTGTGCCTGGCTTTCCTCACTTAGGGGAACGCCCAGATTCATCCTGTGCCTACACGGCAGGATCCCCTTACCTCACTGTGGAGCCATGTCTCTGTATACACACACCACAGTTGCTGTATGTGTCTACTTATTGATGGAGACTGAGGCTGGTCCCATGTCTAGGCCATTGGGAGTCGTGCAGCCATAAACATAGGAGCAGGCTGCCCCTCCACCATGCTGCTTTAATCTCCTTTGGTTGTGTACCTGGCATCAGGATTGCTGGATAGGAGGGACAGGATCTCACTAAATTGCCCTGGCTGGTCTGGAACTGCCATCCTCCTGCTTCAGCTGCTAAGTAGCTGGAATTACAAGCAAGCACCATTGCACCTGGCTGAGTTCATGTCTTAAATGTGAATTCATGCCAGGTGTGGTGGCACCCACCTGTGATTCCAGCAACTTGGGAGGATCCCAAGTTCAACCATCCCTAGCAACTTATTGAGACCTTAAGCAACTTAGTGAGACCCTGCTCAAAATAAAATATAAAAAGTTGGGGGAAGTTGCACAGAGGATAAGCACCCTTTGGTTCAACCCCTGCTAACAAGAACAATCAAACAAAAGTATCCCATTCAATATAAAAACTGAACATTCACAAAGGTTGTGTGGAAGTTGGATCAATTGAGGTCACATGCAAAGGGCAATGTCAACACAACTTAAAAAATATTCAACTTAAATAGAAAATTAAATAAGAAGGTGAAATATGGTACATCTTACCAGAGAAAATCCATGTTGATTTTAATGAAATACATGCTGTCAAATACCAAGATGAATTTCATTCATTGCTAGCAAATGAGAAAGACAATTATAAACAAGAAAATTAACTTTGTAATAACTTTATTTCTAGTTGATACCTGGTTATTTTGTGGTTTTAAATATTTTAAAATGTATGGGTCCCTGCATAGTGAAGTGGTTAAATCAAGCTAATTAACATAAGAATTAACCCACGTGCTCATTACATTGTGAGTGTGTGGTAATTGCTATTAAATGGACTCAGGGGGTCGTACAGTGGATCTCTTGCGCTGATTTCTCCTGGGCAACCAAAGCTGCCTCCTTTGACCGACACCTCCCAGCCTCCGAGCCCAGCCCCTGGAGACCCATGTTCTACTCTGGGTCTTCATGGGCTCCCCTTCTTTATGGTCCACAGGTGAGTGAGAGTCTGTGGCATCTTTCTTTTAGGTTCTGGATTATTTTACTTGCGATAATGTCTTCCAGGTTATCCGTGTTGTTGGGAATGAAACAATTTCCTTTTTAAAAGACAAGACTTAGTTGTCCCTTGTGTGTCTACACCATATTTTAACCTGCTCATTTATGGATGGGCACTGAGGCTGAGTGCACTGTGGACCTTGGGGGACTTCAGTGATTGAGGACTTCAGGTGTCCATCAGACACATGGCTTTGCTGTCCCTACCAGTGTAACTGGTAGCAGGAGTGCAGAATCATGTGGTAGTTCCAGTTCTAATTTTCTGGGCACTTTGTCTTGTTACCAAGTAGCTGTGCCAGCTCAGAACCCCCTACAGTTTACCAGGGCCCATCTCCCCCGGCCTCACCAGCACCCACCTCCTGCCCTTCTGAGGACAGCCCTTTGACAGGCCAAGGTGCCTTGTGTTCAAGCATGCATTTCCTGGATCATTGTGGGTGGCGAGCAGCTTCCTAAACCTGTCAGCCCTGCCCAGAGCTTCCTCTGAGATGCTTGTTCAGGTCCTGTTCTAACTTCACATTGGGTTGTGTCCTTGCATGCTATCGACTTGAGTGGCTGTTCCTTTATTATGTCACCCCCTTACCAGATGTGTAGTTTTCAGGTTGCCTCCTTTCCATGGTCTCTCCCTTCCCTCTGTTGACCTCTATCATGGGAAGAATCCTTTTATGTGATGCAACCTCATTTTGCTTTTGTCCTCTGTGCCTGGGGTCCTGTGCTGGAAATCAGTACCCAGGGGAGTGTTGGGGAGCAACACTGTAAATGTCCCTCTTCTGTTTCACAGTGTTAAGTTTTATGTCTCTTTATGGTCTGCTTGGGTTGATTTCTGCATGTGGTTGAAATAAAGGTCCAGTTCTGTACTTCTGCCTGTGTTTATAGTTGCTTTTGAAGAGACTGACTTTCCTCATGATGTGTTGTTGGAAGCTTTGTGGAAACTCAATGGTCTGTGACCGTGTGGAGTACTTCAACTTAGATTCTGTTCCACGGATCAGCCTATGTGGTTTTGTACCAGTGCTATGCTGTGGTGTCAACTTTAGCTTGGTAATATATTTTGAAATCAGGCTCTGTGGTCCCTCTAACTTTCTTCTTTTTTGCTCATAATAAATTGGCTCCTTGGGTCTTTTGCATTTTTATTTGAATTTACATATCTTTCTCTTCATTTTTGTGGAAAGTGACATTGAAGTTTCCATAGTGGCTGCATTGACTCTGTGGATAACTCTGGGAACTATGGTCATTTTAAGAGTATTTTCCAATGGATGGCCTAGGGACCATAGTGTGATGAGAAATAAAGTCAAACTCAGAAGGTGAAGGGTCATGTTTCCTCTAACAGGCTGAAGCTAGAGAGGAAAGGGGAAAAGAAAGGTGGGGGTGGATCTCCTAAAACTCTAAAGAATAGCAATAGAGAAAAGGGACCAAGTAGGGGGAGTTCTGGGGAGTTCTGGGGAGTGATATTGGCCATACTGTGTTGTCATATTGTGTGCACATATGAACATGAATCAACACATCCCATCAGTGTGTACAACTACAGTGCACCAATAAAAACTGTGGGAAAAGAAAAAGAATTGATACAACAAAAAATATTTTCTAATCCATGGCCACAGGATATTTTTTAAAGAGTTTTATGGCTATACATATTAGCTGGGTTCATCTTGACAAGCTCATGCATGCATGGAAATGGATTTTGGTTCATGATCCCACCTTTTCCCTCCCACCCTCCCCTCTCCCATTCTCCTTCCTGTACTCTACTAGACTTCCTTTAGCTTGTCTATTAATTTATATTTGATTTGGTTTTTATGTCTTCCTATACTTCTCTCCCTCTTTTCTTTATTTACTGTAGCTTCCACATATGAGAGAAAACACTCCACATCTGAGTCTCTGAGTCGGACTTCACTAAGTTCACTTAGCATATTCTTCATTTCCATCCATTTACCAGCAAATGGCCTAATTTCATTCTTTCAGTGACTGAGCAGAACTCCATTGTGTGTACATACCACAATGTCTCAATCTATTCATCTATTGATGGGTATCTGTGTTGATTCCATAATTTACTATTGTGAATTGTGTTGCTATAAACATTGATATATTTTATTTATGTGTGAGTTTGTTGTTCAGTTTCCTTCATCATTGTTTGTAGTTTTCATTATGTACATATTTCACCTTTTTGACAAATTCACCCCTAAGAATTTTATTGTGATTTTTATGCTACTGAAACTAAGATTGCTTTCTTTATGTATTTTTTCAGGCAGCTTGCTGTTGAGAGTCTGTGTGGGAATGCATACAGTGCTACTTGTCTCACATTGCATGAGCTTTTGTAAACTCTGGCTAGTTTATGGGAAATTCCAGCCCAATATGGCATGTGCCAAGTGTTTCACATATGGCTAGGTGTCTCTCCAAGCTCTGGTTGATCCAGAAACAATTTGGCAGTTCAGCGACCCCTGGACTGTGAGCCTCCTAAACTATGTGATGACCATGTCCTAGCCCCGTCAATGCTGCTCCTACAGGGTGGCATGTCTAGTCCTCTTCTGGGGGTGCTGAATGACCATGGTGCAGCCCAGGTTCCATGCAGACTCAAGTTAACTATGTCATAGAAGTGTCCCCTACAGTAACAGGCAAGGCGTGTCCTGCACCTATCCCTATGTACCTTGCCCAGGTCAGAGGCCTCTGCCTTTTATGGATTAACTATCACGGTGTCCAGGTGACAGTCACGTAGGAAGCTGAGCAGCCTGGGGAATTCACAGGAGATGTGGCTTTGGGCACATAGCAATTCCTTGGGGAATGGAATGGAGGACTTCCTGGCTCAGGGTGCTGAGGGACCTCAGTCCCAAGGCAGGGTGCTCGGTCAGCATGACCATATCAGGGGCTTTCAAGGGTGCTGTGCCTTGTGCTGCTTCTCAGACCCTGAGCTCTGTGTGCAGCCTGTGGAGTGCTTAGTGCTGTTCTCCTACCTGCACTGGCTGTTTCCTTCCTAGGCCTCAGCACAACCTGCAGACTGGGGTCCCCACTCCTGGATCAAGCATCTCCTCCAAGTCTGTAAGGCAGGTTCCGCAGGTGTGGAATCCAGGCCTCCTGTCCTTCATTCTCGTTAGAAGCTTCCTGAAGTACGGAACACCTTAATGCCACCAAGACGGTCTCACCTTGCTCACTAAGAAGAAAAGACATCAGCTATTTAGAAAGAAGAAATTTCATGTTAATAACAGGAGCTTCCCCTCATGTTTATAAGAAAAGGTTAATGTTTTAAAAAATGGAGGCTGAAAGTTGTGAGTTGGCACTTGATGTGCAAGGGGGTTATCTGCACACAAAAGGCCATAAAGAAAAATATGATACTTACATAAAATCATATAACAGGAAAATAATTAAAAATGAAATATCCAACAATCTCAAAACTTCTCTTTAATGCCATAGAAAAGTATTCAGAGAGCAATGAGCCTCTCAGACCACAGACCAGTTTCACTGACTGTAACACAATTAACTCTCTGACACAAGAGCAATTCAGAAAGTAGCCTGTCCACTGACTTAGTCCAGCCAACGTGGTGCAATAATCTCACATTCTCCAACAGGAAGGCCCCTTGTCCTAAGTCAGGGTGTGTGACAGCACCACGTCCCACATCTTGTTCATCTCAAGTTCCTTGGCCAGCGGCTGTCCCCTGTGCTTCCTGACTACAGAGTTGCTCCTAACTCCCTGACAATCAGGGACCAGGCTGAAAGGTGACAGAGACAAGGGTGCAGCCTCCCTCCCTGCCCACACCGCAAGGTCCCCCTCCAGGTCCCCATGCTGTCAAAGTCCAGGAGGCTGAGGCAGTTTTTTAAAAAAACACACCTGCCAAAGAGAAAGAGAAAGGGTTTACATTTCCAGAATTCTTCAAGCGAATCTCAGGGGAAAGGGAGGGAGGAAAGAACACTTTTGATTTTGCCACCAGGCAGATCAAACATTGTCTGAATACTTACATTTACATTTATCTTTTCACTTTTCAAAATTCCTAACCTTAGATATAAGCTGTGGCAATGTCTTAGACTGTTTTTGTAAAGATGCTCTCATGCCTGTTTTCTAAAATGCAATAACATTGTACATAGTGTTCCCTTTATTCGTCACACAAAATCATGGCATTTAGTTCTTTCACAGTACACATCGTTGTACGTGCTATGTATTGTATATTGAGTAGTTCAAGGTTTAAACAGAGACCTTCAGATTGCTGGTGCTAGAACACTCTCTGAGCCTGGGTCATGACAATTGGGGACAAGTCCCTCATGCATTCATTGACTCAGTTTATGCCAATGTAAAATGAGAACCACACTCTGTAACTTTGCAGGTTCTGTTAGACCAAAATTGATGCACACAGATATGAATTCAGTTCTTAGCCCCTGGGAAAGCACACCTGAAGGACCAGGTCTTTGCACCCACCCTCACATCCCGTGTTAGCTCCTGAACTCACCTTGCCTTCCAGCATCCCCTGCTCACAAGCTGGCCATGGCTCGGTGTGTCCATGAGCTGATCTTCTGCTTTCATCACACAGTCGCAGCCCTGCCTGCTGGCCCTTGGCCATGACGCTTTATCTTCCTGATTACCAGGACAATTCCACGTGATGGGACCTCGGTCACCAGTCATCGCCGTAGTGGGAGCAGGGGCCGAGTTCCCCTGCCACCTCAGCCCCTCCACAGATGCCCAGCACATGGAAGTCAGGTGGTTCCATGGCAACCACTCGGGCCTGGTGCACTACCACAGGGACTCCAAGGACTACCTGGAGCAGCAGCGGCCAGAGTACCATGGGAGGACCGAGCTCCTAAGGGAGAACATCACCAGAGGGCAGGTGGCCCTGAGGATCCACCCCATCTGCCCTGCAGATGAAGGAGACTACAGGTGTTTATTTGTAAGCTCCACCTACCACAATGAAGCACGGTTCCATGTGGAGGTCACAGGTGAGCTTGTCGAACAGAAGCTCTGGTTGAGTGTTTATTGATATTCTGTTTTATCAAGAGCCAGATTGATGCCATCATGTATGAACAGAGTTGGGCAAAGCTACACACATGCTAGATATGATGCCAAGAAAGGTAGAGATGTGAGGCTCTATTTTTGTCTTTCTTACGTTTTAAGAGGAATCTATTTGCATCTCCGCATGGTCAACATAATTCCAGGGAGGGAAGTGGAGGGATTCTAGCGTGCCTCATTTCTGATGGGTCCCAGAAGCCCACAGCCTGGGCTTCCAAACCCCACAAGGAGCCAGATAGAGGGAGAGAGACTCCACAACCCACCATCAGGCCTGAGTTCAGTGCACCTCACTTCCATGCACATCCAGCACAATCCTGGGTGGTCTAATGTGGTGCTTCCCACCCTTGCCTTCTGGTTTACTTGGGACCTGCATACGTTCATGCCTTTCTGTATTGCTCCTGCTCAGATATGAACCCCAGGAAAGTATCTGTCCTGCCAAGTGAAGGAGGAAGGAAGGGTCCAGCTTCAGTGAGAGGCTGAGCCTGGATTAGCCCTCTTCACACACATCTTAAGGCCTCAGAAAGAGTTTGTATCTCCCTCCTCACAGGGGGCCTCATGATGAACCAGCCGCCACCATCAGAGGGCGTTGAGCATACTGAGCTTCTGAAGCCAGGGCAGTTTGGACCTGCTCATCTCCTGTATCAAACAGGGGGCAGCCCCAATGATCCACCCCCACGGCTTCCCCAAGTCAGGGCAAGTGCAACTGAGCTTTCCACTCAAGCACAAAGAGCAGGTAGAATGCTGAAGAAAACGAGGTGGAACTCATGTCAGCCTCCACTAGGGCACTGTTGGCATGGAGCACTAGCTATAGCAATGAGCTCCACTGGGCTCCTTATCATGCTCTGGGTCCCCACTGTGCCCAAAGGGGGTTAATGACTTCCTCGTGTTCTCTGCAGGTGGAGTGCTTGGTATTTCAGTAGGTATAGAGTTTAGGATGCAACTTTCGCAGCACGCACATGGTGAAGCCAGAATTCATGAAGGGCCAGGCCTTCCCAAATTATCACAGGCCTTCAGGGCCATCACAGTTTAAATACTGGAATAGTAAGTGACAAAATGTGTTTCTAAACATGAGATGCTTCTCCAAAGAAAGGCTTCTCTGCTGCCTACTTGAGGCAGCGACCCTTGGCACACCTCCAGGCAGGCTGCAGTTTCCCTCATGTCCTGGTGATGACAGTGGGAACCATCACTCTGAGAACCTGCTGTTCTCTTTACTTAAGCCAGGAAAATGAAATAGCCTGTTTCCTCACCTCCTCCCAGTGAGCATGTCCTTTAGCCTGTCTAGACCAGGTGTTCTGGGTTGAGCCTCTGGGTCACACCCACTGTACTCCACACCATGCAGCGTGGTGGTGGCTGCTGCGCCAGGTTAGGAGTCCTCACCAGAGTCCAGCTCCAGGTGAACCGCAGGTCTTTGGATTGAGCCTGTGGCCCTCTTCTCCAGAAGGCCTCAGTGTCCTGTGGTGGTCTATGTTGTGTGGTTTCTGGCTCATATATCTTCACCTGTTCCTCCCTCCTAGAGGAGTGAAGTTTGGTACAAGGTCAGAAATCAGTGCCTGCTGGAAATGTCATCCATTTGGGCAGCCCCAGTGTACTGTGTGTCTTAGAGAAAAGGTTCTCCCACACCTTGAGTTTAGTGAGACCCCACCGGGTCCCCCATCTTTAACCATTAGTGGGTGCTGCAGGTGCAAATCTTTGCAGAACCCCAGCCTTCAGTGAATTCTGAAGCTGAGTTCTTAAATCTAAGGCTCATCCCTATCCCACTCCCCAGCCAGCTTCACAGGAGCACAGATTCATGGACTAACATGTTGCAGGAGCCGCAGGCAGATGTTGAAATTCACCTCTAGGAGAGAGGAAATACCACTTAAAGTCTTGGTGTCAAGTCATATCCTCAGTCTCTTTGCACTAGAAAAAACCATGTGTTTTCCCCCAGGATGGTCTCAGAGTTAATATCTCAGATTCTCAAAATACGTAACACAGGGGACAGTGGCCTGACTCAGAGCACCACCTTACTCTCTTATCCCCAGAAAATCTGGCACCTTGATGCCATGTTTCTATAAAGTCCTGCTAACTGAGCTCTGTATTTTTAGAATATATGAAACACAAGCCCATCTTTATTGAACTCATGAGGACACAGCCAGTGATGAGACACAGAGGGACATGTTTTCAAGTGGAAGGGCCAGGAGGGACAAGTGGAATCTACCCTCTGTTTCCTTCACTGAGCAGCCCTGTATGCTGAGCTGTATGTTCTTATTATAGAGCCCCAGCTACTCCCTGGCTTCTCCAGCCCCTGAACTGAGAGTGTCACCCATGTCCTAGGGAAAGGGAGCTGCTGTCCTGAGAGCTGAAGCCACTGGCTCTGCTGTGCTGCTCCATGTCAGCACAGGAAATGGGGCCGCTGGGCCGAGTAGGCATTCCCCACTGCTTCTCAAAACCCTCAGCTTCTGAAATGACCCTTTCCTGTTCAGACACTGAGGTCCCTGCTGTGCAGGACACAATGGGCTTGAACATTCAATCTTCACTCCAGATGCTTGTTTAGGGCCCAATTAGCAAGGCCATTTAGCAAGGAGGTTTAGGGCCAATTAGCAAGGAGGTGACATGAGAGAGTCATCAATAGACTCTCAGGGCTTCCATTAACAAATCACCACAAAGGAGTTTTCTTGTTCGAAGTATGATATATCAAGAGCTTTGTAAGGTTTTGTACAACCAATAAAAAAAAATAAAATAAAATAAAATTAAAAAAAAGAAGCTGTTTATTTATCTAGATTTATTTACATTTCTGGAGGCCCCAAGGCCCCTGGGGAGAGCTTCCCTTTCTGATCCAGCTTTTGGCAGCCCAGCTGTCCCTGGGCTTGTAGCTTCACCACCCAATCTCCAACTCCACATCTGCATGGCTAATGTCCCTGTGTCCCTGGGTCTAACTTTTTTCTCTTGTTAAAAAGTTGCCAGTCATATGGGATCAGGACCCACCATAATCCAACTCAACCTAGTTTTTACCAATTATCTGAAAAGATCGTATTACCAAAGAATGTTACATTCACAGGTATTAGGGTGAGGACTTGACCATATCTTTATAGGAAACGAAACTCAACCCACAACAGGCCGGTTGGCCCCAGTACATTTGTTTGTATCTTATTATTTCTGTTAGCTAAGATTGTGATTATTCACTAACCTGCAAACGAGTGTCCTATAGCAGAGCTTCCTACCTCAAGTGCAGGGGTGTTGGGCACAGGTCTGCCACAGCACCTGACCTGTGAGGTTCCACAGTCCATTGTTGACCTTGCACCCACCATGGCATGGACTCCTTCTCCACCACCAGGGATGATTTTCAGTCTCCCTGCACTGCAGCCACAGCTAGGCTTACCTTGCCCAGGTCTGCATGGTCCAGAGTGGTGGCTGCTGGGTGCAAACTGTTTTTCATATTTAAACCTAATTGACACTAAGTGACAGGCAAGTCCGTGCTACAGTTCAGCCAGGCACGTAGTGCTCTGCAGCCTGTTCAGCAAGGGATGGCCATGCTGATGGAGGGCCCCGACCATGTCCAGGAACATAGTGGTGAGCTCCTCTGAGAAGGGCCAGGATGGAGGCCTGGAGGCCAGATGTGGGGCTCCCGCTGGGTCCTCAGCACCATCAAGGGCAGCTGCACAGGCTGCTCTTGGATTGATAACATGTTTGGGGTCCAGTTTTCAAAATAACCAGATAAAATGATTAGTATGGCTTCAAAGGGTGGAGAGGAAAATAAAAAAGACGATAGGGACTCGTATGTTAAATGTTGACATGGGTGATTTAGTTTATTCCCTCTAAAGTCTTTTGTGGTCAGTATTTATTCATTGATTGATTGATTGATTAGTTTTAGTCCCACTCCCAGTTTACAAAGATGACCAGCAGACGTAAGTTCATACCACTTGAAGTGGCTCAGAACTTGAAGAAGCTGTGTCTGCCTCTTCACTTTCCAGGCTCAGGGTCAACCCCTCATATTCACGTTGAAACTGATGATGCTGACGGCCTGAAGCTGACCTGCTTCCACAGGGTGGTATCCAGAGCCCGAGGTACACTGGGAGGACTCTCTGCAGCAGCACGTGACCCCAGCCTCAGAAACCAAGACAACAGATGGAGACGGCTTGTTTGGAGTGCAAACCTCCATCATGGTGGACAAGAGCTTGAGTGCAAATGTGTCCTGCTTCATAAGGAACCCGGTCCTCAGCTCTCAGAAGGGAGTGTGTGTCTCCTTAGCAGGTCAGTGCCCTCTGCATCATATTCTTGAGATCTGGCCATTGAGAGAGAGGATGTGGCTAGCAAAGGCCCACCACGGACAACCCAGAAGGATGCAGCCATCCACCAGTTTGCAACTCCTCCTACCCAGAGAGCCAGGAAAACATGTCTTCTGTCCTGTTTTATAATTCTCTCCATGGCAAAGAAATGCCATTAGTTTATTTACAAGAATATGAATGCCTGCATGTGTGAAGGCATTCAGAGAGTAAGGGAGCATTGTAGGACACTGCCAGTTCTCTCCTCTGACCATCCAGCCCACTGCCCATGGAAACGACTGCCAACAAGTGCAGTGCACTTGACATTGATGAATTGCGGGAATCCTCTCTGTGTCATTTTCCAGCTTTGCAGATTTGGGTGAACCTGACCTTCCTGTTCCCAGTACCCAGGTGTTAGGGAGCAGGAATGAGAGGGTCTCCCCATAGAGTGTTATGAGGTTAGCTGATGCAGTCATGCCACCGGCACAGAAAGACCCCACAGGCTCTACACCCTCCCACAGTGACTTTGCAGGCATGAAGTCTGCCCAGATAGTTCAGTGCACAGTCCTTTAATAGGAAATGTCTGGATTTGAGGTCTGCAAGTCTGCAGAGGTGCCTGACACCCCCATCTGCTTTGGCTCCTGCAGGGTCACCTTTTGCTACCTCCTCTCTGCCCACCTGCAGGTCCACAGCAGGGCTCTGGACATTCACCCCCCTGTTCTATCCTCCTCCCTGTACCCAGCTGGATATCACAACTGCATGTTCAGACATTAGCATCGTCCCCTCTGAGAAGCCATGCCTGAGGCATTTTACCAAGTTTCCCACTCAGTGTGCATGACTTTAGTCATGCTCTTCATCATGGGAGGGTAAGCCTCTGAAGACACTGAGCTTATTTCATATTCCTCCTCCTTATTCCTCTTTAGTATTCCTCCTTCTTAGAACAGTACTATGGAAGGACTTTGGGTCAACACTCTTTTATGCCTTAGTCTGGGAAGTCACATTTGTTTGAAAAGTTGGAATCATGAAGAAGACAAGCACTAATGTCAGAGGAGTATTTACTTTTTTAAAAAAGTATTAATCTTAATAACATAAGCTCAGAGGAGAGCAAAGGGATGGAGCCTCCTTCTCAGTGGAGAAAGTAATAGACATTTAACAGGAAATGATGAGCTGGGATTACAGCAGCAAAAATTATAGTAATACAGAGTTTTTGAAAACGAAAATGTAGAAGATAAAACAGAAAAAGAATATAGTTCTTCATATTTATGTTTGAAGCAATTACTATATAAGTAATAATTTCCCAATTGATTCATTTATAAGCCTTTTGCTAAGATTTTTGGATCAAAGTAATCCATCAACAATAGTGTCCTAAGGCCTGTTTTGAACAAATCTTATTAAGTAAAAGGTGTTGGCAGTAAAGGTCCCCTATGTAAGGTACGATAGGTGACATCAATATGCACATGCATTGTGAAGTATTGCCTTAATCAAGCTAATTAACATTCATCAATTCACATATTTATTACATTTTGTGTGTAGTTAGTGATGTACTCTCTTACAGAATTCCAAGTATACAGTGCTTTATAGTTAAATATAGTCCTTCAATGAGTGGCCTTGATGCCTCTCTTGAACCAACCCATCGTTAAAATATTTGCCCAATAGTCACTTTGACCTGCTGGCCATGGCCATTCCAGAAGAGGCCCTGAGGGAAAGTAGAATTCTGTTTCTAGAACCTTGAACAGGAAACCTGTTTGCCAAAACATCACAACCCCTCCCTGATTCTAGAGAAGCTCCCAGGACTCCTCTGCACTATTACTAGGATCACAAATACATATATGTAAAAGTTAATTGCATAGAGAGGCCTCGTGACAAAGTCCCTTAGGAATGACCTAGTAGGGGGGAGAAGTGGACAGAAGAAGAAACGTGGTACTTTTGAAGATATTACTTATTAAAAAAATAATTACAAGTCACAAATACAGAGATGCTAATGTTAGTTAAATAATAATGGAAAGGTGGTCAATGGGGAAGAAGTCAGAAAGAAGGAATTGGTCTGGGTATTCTGTTGTCCAGTAGAGTGATGATAGATTATAATGAAGTACACCACAGTTTTAAAAAGCTAGCAGAAAGGTTTTTGTATGTTTTCACCAAGAAGAAATACTATTTGAAGTGAGATGAATGTTAACCCAATTTGAACACTAAACACTGCATATGTGTATCAAAACTTCACATGGCACCCCATAGATATGTAGAATTTTGTGTTGATTTTAAGAAATGTTCTTAGTACATAGGTGGCTGAAGAATTGGTTTTGTATCTTCACTGTGTTTAAAATGTCTTAACAATTTTTAAAATAAATCCTCTGTGTCTCCATACCTCTGGAGTTGCAGGGCAGCAGGAGTCTCTTCAGGGTCCCTGTTTCCTTGGATTACCAGGAGAGGGGCCCGGACTGGGAAACTGGGCCCTTCCTGACAGTGTCCCCAGAAGGACACGTGGTCCAGGGACCCTGAGAGAGTGTCCTGTTTTGCAGAGGGCTTGTTCCCCACCTCCTGCACCTGGATGGTGGTGCTGGCAGTGCTTGTCTCTGTCCTGGTCCTCGCTGCAGCCATCTGTGCTGTGTTCCTGCTTGCCAGGAAAGACAAAGGTGAGTGGGAACAGTCTGAAGGACTGCTGTGCAAGAAAGTCAGGAGTGGATGAGGGGCAGTATTCAGAATTAAAACTGAGAAAAAATAACATGAACAGGAAACAGAATTCACCTTTACCTCTGGCCTGCGTCTTTCTCAGATGACAGGTTTCCTGGTTGAGGCAGCCACCTCGTCATGAGAAGTATGTATGTGTCTGTAGGATTGTTTTCAGATCTGTCACTTAAGTAGTTGCATTCAAAAACTAGAACTTCCTATGGATATATGTGTCTGTCTGTCTATTTATCTGTCTCTCCATCCAAAGATGGCCAAAGGCTGTGGTGTTTTCTCTTAGCCGAACCCCTTAGTCAGCTTTAGGAGATCTTCTCCTGTCCTCAGAGTGCCAGTGTTTTCTAACTTTGAAAGGTGCATGCTGGATCAGGCTCAGGTACAGTCACAGGATTTTGACAGATTTAAACTACACTCAGGCCAGGGCTGCAAGTGCCTGCCTACCTTCTCCCAGTCTCCAAAGAAAGCATCTCCTGAGAGAATTCATTTCCATGCCCCGATTCTCACTCCAGGTACGAAGTGCTGGGATTGAAGCCAGCTGTTGGAAACCTGGGTAGCCCAGGGAACTGTGCAGGATGGGAACCAACTGCTCATCTGTGGGCAGTGAAGGGAAAATGCTTCTCAGAAAGAATCACTCCCAGGAGGGCTGGAAGAAGAGCTGAGGCCTTGCCTTCCAGCATGTCCCCCAGTTTGTTGGAAGGTTTCTCTCCATCAGCATCAATGCCAGTGCTGTCCAGGCCCTGACCAGCCCTCCTGTAGGACCAGGATGTGGCTGGCTTAGACCCCTCTATTGACGGATGCTCACCCCATTGCAGTATCCTGAAGAGCCAGCTGAACGATTTACTTCCCCTACTCCTGCAAAGGGAGTACTCATACAGGGTGGACAGAAACCAGGGTGGGAAGAGATGCCTGCCCTGTGTACGTGCTGCTCTTGGGCCTCCAGTCCCTGCAAGGGACATTTGACAGAGCCCTGCCCAGAGTGTCACATGGCTTGTCCCAAAACATGATGTTACTAATGTTGTGCAACTTTAGAAGACAGGTTTCTTTTTAATATGGAGAGACATTTGAAGGAACCAAAAATAGTATTTGGAAGCCAGAAAAGAATCCAATAGAAAAATATAAGAAGAATGTTGCTTATTGATCAAATAATTTGACAACATGTCTGATAATTTGGAAAATTTTTCAAAATGTACTACTTCAATGTCACCAATCATCCTTTATTCAAAATATCTCATTCAAATTACGGTCTTTACTGTTTCCCTTTTATAATATTTTAATTCGATAATTATATTAGCTTGAACTACAGAAAAAATATCAAATAGTGTGTGTGAGTGTGTATATCAGAGTATATATCCAAAACAATTGTTTAACTACACTGAATAAGCTCTTTTCTTAAAATACATTGTTTTGGGTCCACATATGCACTCTTTCAGCTCAAACAAAATTAAACCCAAAAGTGTGTGGAATAGGCTTATCACATTGATTGATCATATAAAGAGGGAAAAGGAATATATACTCTTATTAAGCTGATTCTACATAAACCAAATTTGAAGAAAGTATAGAAAGTGGTTAAATGTAGAGAGTATAACTACATAATATTTGTCTAAATTAAACATATTTTTTAGAATGAAAGAGATCCCTGTTAGTATTCATACCAAAAATGAAATAAAATGAGGACAGCCTGGGGTTTCCCAAATTGTTTTCTATCACCTCTCTACTCAGGAAGGGCTTCTGATTTTGGGGTTAGAGTAGCTGGGCACAGGTTTGAGGGAACCCCACAAAGTGTATCTTATTATGTATCCCTTTGATTTGGGAGTAACACATATGCATTACCTATTGAAAACAATCAGAAATAAAACTTAGAGAATAAAAAAAAAAAGAATGATTTGAGCCAGGTGTGGTGGTGCACAACTGTGGTTCCAGCTTGGCAGGCTAAGGATGGAGGATGGCTCCACCAACCTGGCAACACAGTGAGACCCTCAAGTCAAAAATGACTGATTTATCAAGGAATGTCTATATTCATGCTGAAATGTGGGCATTTATCCATTAGCGTGCATTAATTGAGAAGTGCCCATGTGTCAAGGTGTCTGGAGAAGTCAAGGGCACAGGCGGCACAGGTGTGACTCTAGTTCCCATGGGGAAGTAACATTTCCCACTTTCTAAATTTCCTGGTGGCTGGCGTGAGGTCCAGTCCAGGGATGGTGCAGTGGTTGGGACCTGGTGTTCTGCTTGGTCCCCAGGGTTGTACAACAGAAAGGTGGTCAGACTCCTTAGCTGGGCTAATGGGAGGACCTTAGGTCACTGAGGGTGTAAAGTGGTTCTCACGCCACCCATTGCTAGTTCCCTTGAGGAGTTTGCTAAAGAGGGAGCGGGTCTGGGTCCTCCTCCTCCTTCTGTGTCCTGCACATTGCTAATGGGATTTAAAATACTGCAGTCTTGGTGAAAAGCAGCCTGACATTTTCTCAAGAAGCTGTGCACAGAATTATCCTAGGACTAAGCACCCCCCTCAGGTGTGTGCCCACAGAGTCAACAACAGGGGTCACCCGCCCTTGAGCATCCATTGTGCCATTACTCACAAGAGCCACAGGCATCAACATCCCAGGTATCCATGGTCATATGAATGGATGAACAAATATGGCATAGATTCAGACACAAAAAACAAGTTCTGTTATATTCTCTAATAGAGATAAACTTTCAAAATACTACATAGAAAAATAAGCCAAACATAAACAGACAAACAGTGTGTGGCTCATTAATATGCAACATTGTCAGATGTGAGTTCCCAGAAGGAAGAAGTGGATTAGGGAATAGCTGGAGCTGGGGTGGAGGAATAGGATCCTCTGCCTAATGCTTAGGTTCCATTTGGTGTGAAGCAGAGCCTGGAAGCAGAGGTGAGGAAGGAACAGCTGTGGAATAGAGCTGTTGCCACTGGGCCACTCACTTCACAATGGTTAAAGCACTAAAGAATCTGCACCAGAGCAGGCAAAGTTGCTTTCCTCATAACATTGAGCTTGGAGGTAAAAGTCCTGAACTCCACTCCTGGATTAAAGCATTGCTTTTTTTTTTTTTTTCCTGCACCCTGCTCTCTATAGTTGGGGAAGACAGGAATGTGGACATTTCTGGGCTCCTTCAACTACAGATAGGAACTCTGTGGGGACCTGATATCTAACTGGATCTACAGAGCTCTTGTGAGCTGAAAGGCAGCTCCCCCAGGCCCCAGTGAGTCTTACCAATCAATCCATCTTTCTTTTCTTTTCTTAGGTCTACTCAAGACAAAGCACGGTGAGTTGGCTTAGTTTTAACTCACAGAACCTCATCCCCCCATTAGGTCTCTGGAACACATTGTCCAGCATGAGAAGGTGTGGGAAGTGGGAGAGCTCAGAAAGTTCCAAGGAACTCAGGCCATCCGTCTTAGCAGCAGATCAGGGAAAAGCATAGGTGAGGACAGGCCACCTGGCCAGCTTAACATGCCTGTGTGCACACTTCCAGCAACATCTCCAAGGGGCAGCTGTGCTTTGGCAGTTCCAGAGAACCCAGGCAGAATCACCATACCATACTGCCTAGCAAGTTTTCTATGAGGACCCCCTAGAACATAGGGTCTCCAACTTGGGGGTGCCACAGGTTCAGCTATTAAAGTGCAGAGATCTGAGCCCTATGCCAACTTCTGGTTCAGCAGGTCTGGGCTGGTCCTAAAAATGAGGACTCTACAAGCTAATGTGTGACGCTGACATTGCAGGGCCAGGGACCACACTGATGGTTTAGGAAGATATTGAGAAGCATTTAAACATCAGAGTTTAAAGTCGATGTATTAAAACTCGATGTAGGAGAATAGTCCAAGGTTGAACACAGGAGGAATGGGTCAAATCCAGCAAGAAGACAAGCAGTTACCAAGTATGTCCACACCTGGGTCTTACCTACCTGTGGGCCTTACAAATAGAGAAGAAGATGTAAGAAGGAGAAATAGACTGAGATTTATTTCTGAGAGGAGGACAATTTATTCTGCTTTGATTTTAAAATCAAAAGAGCCATTTGGAAACTCCAGTTTCACTCACTTGGTCTATTTGGACCAGGTAAGTGCACCTGCTTCATCCCAAGGATTATGATTAAGATGCTACAAGCTGAAGATGAGGACCTTTGGTCCTGCTGCTGTTGCAAAGACGTCCCTGGCAGAGCAGGCTGGCCCTGGGGGAGGCACTAGGCTTACAGGGTAAAGCAGTTCTGAGGGAATTAGAGAGGGGCAGCACTGCCCTGTGTCCTAGTCCAGGGCTCTGGAGGGCAGATGCTGAGCTTGATCAGAAAAGCAGGCTCCAGGTCTCCAGAGCAGGCAGAGATTCCCAACAGAGTTGAGGTGCAAGTGTGATCTCTGCAGGCCACTTCTCAGGTGAAGAGCGCCTCCAGGTGCGTAATCATGGGTAAGAAGCATCGACACTACCTGAACTTAGAAACACGATGTTGGAGGTAAATCTCCTTTGGGTCTGGACTGTTCCTCTATCTCCAACTAGTTAATAATATCAGAGAAATTATCCTTCAAACAGTTTAAAATTATTTAAATAGAAAATGCCTAATGCCTGTGGCAGTGTTTCCCCCAGGGAGCCCCATAACCCAGAGAACTCTCCTGTACCATAACCCATAACTCTCTCCTGTACCATGGTGGGCACCCAGAGAAGGGGTGAGGGAGAGGGTGCTCAGGCAAACCCATCTGACCCATCCCAATCTGACATGGATGAAATCACAAGCCGAGATCATCTGTCCCTGTCAACTGTGACTCTGAGCATAGCCACATCTCTGAGCTCATACACATCGAAAACGTAAATCCCAACTTACACAAGTCATAGACTTTGGTGGCCTGTGGAATAATGAACTGTCGGGATTTTACTGCCCAGGGCCAAGTACCTTTTAACTTGGGCACATATTTGTTTTTAAGATAAGCTCAAGGGACACATGGTGAGTCATTCATAAATTCCTCTCTCCTAAAGTATTTGGCTACAATTTAAAGGCCAGGTGATTTTGATTTTGAAGGACAGATTTGAGGAAGGAAATATCAATAAATATCAATGGGGAGTTTGGGATTCTTAGTATCCCTAATGAGCTTGATCAAGCATCCCTTTACTTTGTTGTATTATTATCTCTGTTATTCCTTCCAGGTTGTAAATATGTCTTTGATTCCGAGGAATAAAGAAACTGGTTGTAGAAACTGGGCAGAATGCTAAAGGAAAGGTTGCAGTAAATCCATAAAATCCTAGAAAAGGAGCCAATCTGAAAACAGCCCCCCCCCCACCGCTGTCCACCATCAAGAGCTCTACCAATGCCTGCTGTTACCACTTCTTATTTCTTGCTCATTATTTTGCTGGTTTTGTTTGCTTACTCCTTTCCCTGTGTTTGAGAAGAAGGAAGGCTCCCTAATTGTATATGAAGTGCCTTCTTTGCATTTGCCTCTCTGTGCCTGGAGGATCCTCTCTAACCCTCTGGGGTTTAGAATCCTTCCCCATGCCCACACACCAATAACCAAAGAATCATTGCTCTTTATCATCACCAAGCCACACCCTATGAAGTGCTCAAGGACAACAACATCTTTGCAATGCCCAGGATTTCTTCCAGTTGTGGCCCTAGAGATGGACTGGCTGGTCCAGGGCATCCTGACTATTTCCACTCTTTCCACACCTACTCCTGCCCAGGGCCTGGGACCCTGTCCCTGTCCCTTAGTGCTCAGGTTCTCACAGAAGAATGAGATGAGTTCTTTGAGGAATATCTTACAAGGAGCCCCACAGAAAAGAGCTGAAACCTGAGGCAGGGGTGGACACAGGCCTGTGGGGTGTCTGCACACTGTCAACACAGACCTCGGGGTCCCTGGTCACACCCCACTTGGCTGACACATGTAGCTGCAGCCCTTCTTCATCAGCCTCTCCACAGCACTTTGCAAGTCTCAGAAAACCACCTGGGGATGATGAGGAAACACATCTCAGCATCTCTTCTGCCTCATCCTCATTCTTATCTCATATCTGGCTAATCTTTTACAAAGTCAGGGCTTGAAAGAATCGAGTCAAGATTGCTTCTCTAGCAAGTCTCCCAGACTTTGATAGCTGTGGACTCATCTTTGTTTATTACTTATCTCATTTCATACAGAACAGCTAATTAAGCAGAAAGGTGAGTACGATTTCTATACATTTTGGAGGCAAACATACTGTGGAAAAATGTTTGATATATTAAAGTTATGTTACAATTAATTTAGACATAATAATCATCAATTATTTTAAAGTGTATTTATGTCATTTATCTGCTGAAATTATCATGAAATTATCATTGATAATATTATGAATTGTAGTCACACAGACATTTTAATTTTAAGATTATCACACTGAAGCATATTCACTGTGAATATCTCAGCTTATTAAATGATTTTATTTTTTTAAGGCCACATAAAGCATAACCCTAATACTAACCATAACCCTAAACCTGGATGCATATTCTTGGTTGGCCTTTTCTATGATTGTTTCTAGATGAATACATCAACAACAAAATTCTGATTAATTTTCACCTTGATTTTTCTTGTGATTCAGTTTTAAATTTTTCCCTTAATATTATTTTTGCTTTATTATGTTGGGAAATACTAACCAAATGTATCAGAATCAACTCTGAACATTTTTAAACTTTTTTTCTGATCTTATGTAATAAAATTTTAAAAAGAAAATATCTGAAATGATTGACCCATTTATCCATATTTTAATGATTTTTCTCACAATATATTTTAATTTAATTTATTTTCTTGTCTCTTTCAACCTTGTTATTTTTAGCTTTGTTGAGGTATCAAGACAAATAAAGCTTGCATATATTCCAGCTGTACAAGATGGTGTACACCTATAGAGCTGTAGTTCTCCCTGCTATATCAACATGTCATGGCTAATGTTCTTCTCTGTCTCTCCACATGGTTTTGAGTTAAAGTCCATATTAGTCTAGATGACTCGGTTCTTTCTTAGTTTACTGGCATGGGACGGTTTCCATCACTTCACTTTGGGTGTATCTGTCCTTATGGGTGAAGTGACTTTCCTGTTGTTTGTGTACAGCTGTGACTTGTTTCCAATGCCTCCAGCCAGTCTGTCTTCTAATAAGAGGATTCAATCCCCTTGCACTCAGGCAGTCAATGGCAACAGGGCTTGCTACTGCCATGGGCCTGTTTTCTTACCCGTTTATCCCTTTTCTCCTCCTAGCATCTGTGATTAAATGATTTTCTCCCACAGTATCCTAACTCCTCACTGTTCGATTTTTGTGCATCTCTTATAAGTTTTGCTTTGTGGTCCCTGTGAGGCTTACAGAAAACATAGTTTTAACAAACTATTTTAAGCAAACAGGAACATAAATGACCACAAAGAAATGAACTGGGCAGAATGAAACTCTACATCTTAACTCCATTAACCAACACACCTCTTGAAAGCATATGTCACAATTTTTATCTTTTTATATTATGTGTCCCTTGACCATTTGCTGTGGCTAGGCCCTTACTTTTAATATGTGTCTTGGCTTCGTGTTAAGACTATAGAGGAATTCCACACATGGTTACCATGTCTGCACACTGTCAACACAGACCTCGGGGTCCCTGGTCACACCCCACTTGGCTGACACATGTAGCTGCAGCCCTTCTCCATCAGCCTCTCCATACATCTCAAGTGTGTTGATTTTTCCTGGTGATCTTTCCTTTGGAGTTATCATTTGCTGGGGCCCCTGAAGAGCTATTCCTATTTGGGAATAGCTACCTCACTGCTTGTGAGGAAAGATGGGGCCTGGTGCCTCCTACTTCTCCATCTGGCCAGTGTCTCTCACTAACATATTTGCCCTCTTGTAGGTTTTTGGACTTGCTTTTTTCCCATCTGGAACTTGTGTGTCCTCAGTCACCTCCAGGTTAGCTCTGCCTTCCCTCCAGGAGAGTGTCGACTCTTTGTTCCCTCTGGGGTGGGACAGAGCCCTCTCTGGGATACCATTGTCTTCATTGCCCTGTCACCTTACATATTGGTCTGTGCAGGTGACAAGGTGGGGCTACCTCTCCTTCACTGCTAGACCTGGTGGCCTGCTGAGTTACTGGCCCTTGGCTGACATATAACTAACTGTTGAGTGGAAGAATGAATCTTTTTTTTTTGAGGCAGATATTGATTAGCATGTTTTTGAATCTATAGACATATTTAAGGAGAAATGACATATAATCGATCACTTAATATTTCTCAAAATTATTTTGTGTGTGGCTGATGAATTTCATGGAATGATTTTTAAAATTCATTTTTAAAGTGATTATTGATTTATATATTTTTATTCATTCTTTTTAGTTATACATGACAGTAGAGTGTATTTTGACATATTACACATACATGGAGAATAACTGCCCATTCTTGTGGTTGTATATGATGTGGAATTTCACTGGTCATGTGTTCGTATATGAACATAGGAAAGTGATGACTGTCTAATTCATTCTACTGCCTTTCCAGTCCTCTCTCCCCTCCCTCCCACCCACTAATCATGGCCCTCCTCCCACCCCTGCCTACTGTGAGTCAGCAACTGCATATCGGAGAGAACACTAGACCTTTGGTTTGGGGGTATTGGCTTCTTTCAATTAGCATGATAGCCTCCATTTCCATCCATCAAATCAGATAGGATAAGAGAAATATGAAATCCATTCTGTTTATTAATCTCAGGTTTGAATACTCTGTAACACCTAATTTTTCATATAATCTGTTATTCCTGGCAATTAATATTTTATAGTGACTTGGTCATACATTGGTATGAGCAATTTGGTACGTGCATTTGTCAAGCTTCCTCTGGGCCACAGAGAGTTCCATCTGAACAGTCAGGTCAGGAGCTGCTTAGAAACGCACCTGCCCATGGGGGACCAGCCAGACTGTACAGGACCTAAGAAGGAAGAAGTGGTGGTTCCAAAGGGAGTCTTTAAGTTGTCCATCTTGCCATAAAGGGACATATTGGGACTGGCCAGTGGTTGCAAGGGCACCGAGGATTACCTTTAAGAATGTCAACAGAGAGCCAGGCAGATGAATGGAAGAGCAGGGAATGGAAGAGCCAGGTGTGGGGGTGCACACCTATAACCCCAGAAGCTCAGGAGACTGGGGCAGGAGGATCTCGAGTTCAAAGCCAGCCTCAGCAAAAGCGAGGCACTAACCAAGTCAGTGAGACCACATCTCTAAATAAAATACAAACTAGGACTGAACATGTGGCTCAATGGTTACATGCCCCTGATTTCAAGCACCAGTACCCATAAAGAAGAAGAAGAAATTAGAGGAGGAGGAGGAGGAGGAGGAGGAGATCAGTACAGAGATGTCCTCTGCTGAGACAGAGTCCTCTTTTTTCTCTTTTCAAATCTGCACCTGACCTGTCTTCAGTGCTTTTGTGCTGGGTAAATCAGAGGCTTTGAGGAGATGTGAGAAGATGTCCCCTGGGTGCAGAGTGGGAGGCTGCACTTCCTAGACAAATTATGACCCCAGATCTCTACTAATAAAAGGTTCTGGAAGCCTTTCTGAAGAACTTAGAGTGAGATAAAATGAGAGTGATTCCTGCCTAAAGCAAGTGGGTTGTATGTCTTCCTATAGCCAGCAGCAAAGGTGTAAGTGACCATGTGTTATGTGGCCACATTTGGTCAAATGCTTAACTGCTGTTTTGAGAAAACATGAACTAGGTACTAAGAAACAGAGATCATTATTGTGACGCTTCCGAAGAAGCTTCTGAGGATCTGTTTACACTTGATGTCTGAAATATTCCAAATGTGAGGAAGATGAATGGAAGAGTAGGGAAATTCCAGACACCTTCAACTGTTTATGTAGGAGAATCAGCACAAGGTGGAGACTGAGGTAAGGTCCAGCCTGGAAGACCCCAGGCTTCAGGACGGCTAAAGAGCCAGGACCTTAAAACACTAAGATGTGCATCTGGAAACACTCTTGCTGTTTCTGGAGCTCCCTAAGACATGTTGTTTACGTAGAATGCAAAAGGCATCCTCCTTCTTGGTCCTCAAGAATGAAGCAAGCCCTTCTGGAAACACCATCCATGGCAGGCTCTGCCTTGAGTTATTTTATTTGCTCCTGGTCACTTGACAGGTCTTCTCCTCTTTAATGCTTTGGTGATGAGTTGAGTACCTGAAAGTTAGTTCAGGATGTAGAGTTTGTGACTAATTGTTGCCTGTTTTCTCAGCAGGAGAACCTCACCCAAAACTTTAAGGCATAAAGGGAAACTTTTTAATATTCTGTTCCATATAAATATATTCAGTTTAAAAAGTGTTTTTCAGTTTGTGTTATGATTTCTTACTCAGGTAATATGAGTTCCTCTCTGTGTCACGCACACTAGAACACCCAGCTTTGGTCTCAGGTTCTCTGTTGTCAAATGGAGACCAAATCCTGGGATGGACTGTCTGTGGTTAAGAACAAGAGGAAATTTGTTAATATTGTTTTTTTGTGCTTTTTCATATATAAAAGAAATAGAACAAGAGAAAGGTAAGTGACATTTATTTTTGACCTATGCAGTAGTTTAACATACACAATTGATATTTGTGATTGTTGCAACAAAACCAAAATCCATTAGCAATTCCTTTAGTCACCTAAAAATAATGTTTGGGGACAATTAAACCAATATCATGGTAATTTGAAAGGTCCCTATTGAGCATTCATAGAAGGTAGACAGTCCTCAGCAGGGATGGGGGAAGGCGTGGTATGGGGCTTCAGTCCTTCCACCTCCCTCGTGCCCCACAGTGATGATGAGTGACTCCTCCCACAGCAAGAGGAGTGAGCCCATGGGTCCTGCTGAGGAGGGGCCAGCCAGGCCAAGGAGCTGAAGAGCAGGGACAGGGAGTGAGAGGCGGTGATGAGGAAGGAGAGGGCTGGCAGCAGGGACCTCCACAAGCACTGCAGTCCAGAGTGTGCCACCAGGTGGCCTGGTCAGAGGAGAAGGAAATCAGTCCTGGGACTCTCTTTCCCATGCCCAGGCAGAGCCAAGCCCAGGCAGCCAGCACACAGATCTCATTCCAGGAGAGAATGTTAACTGAATGCTGGCCAAGAATTGAGAGGCCGAACGAATCTGCGCTCAAGTGGTGCTGCGCATTTCACATTTTCTTAAGGGCAGAGAATGCATTATACAGTTAGGTGGGAGGTTTTCTGGAAGAAAGCTAAGAAGGAATCCACTCAGAGACGCTCCAATAAGCAAACAGCCTAGAAGTCAGCTGATTATTTGATATTCAGTATTTGGTATTAAAATTCACAAATCAGATTTATTCCTGAGCCATTATACAAATCTAACAGTGCCTAATCTATTGAATAAAAACTGTTTCATTGAAGGAAATAAATTCTGTGTGATTTCTGTGGTTCCTTTTAATTTATTTATCCATTCATTAATGTTGGGTTCACATAGGAGATAAATAAGTGGTGATTAGACTTTAATGTGTATTAATGGGGTCTGAAATCAGACTGTCCTGTTTAAAATTATTTCAAGATTCAATTACTTAAGATTTCCAAGATCTTGCAGAAGTTTTTTAATCTCACTCAGCTGCATTTTTCATTTGCAATTTACCTATGATGATGCTATGGAGGTGATATCATTCACACTCAAGATTAAAATTGTGCATATTTAAACACCTGAACACATATTACAGATAATGTTATTTTTACTACTACCAGAATCATAGCTATTAATTTCCAGAGAAAGCATGATTTTATCTGCTTTACCAAATTCTGAGATCCCATGAAATCAAAATGAATCTATGGCGTCTATTTAATCCTCACTCTATTATTTCTGTGAAATAATAAATTAGCTTAAAAATTAGTTTAAATTATCATGTAGGCAACAATGTATCCTGGGCCTGAATATTCTCCTCTCACATGCTCACTGCTCTTTCACTGACAGAGCTGGTCTACGGCCCAATATATTCATAAAGTATTTCACTACATTGAGCCTCACATGACCAGGGATTGTTGACCTGTGCATGGTGATAATGAGTCAAGGGTCATCAGTTAGGTGAATTTGCATTTTCACCTATTTCAGCTAATTTTTTTCCACTTGTTTGTTTTTCAGCTGCACTCCTGGAGAAATTTGGTAAGTTTTAGTTCGCCATTGCATACTGAAACCCACCATTTTGTTTTAGGAAGATAAATCTCTTGATGTGCTCATGAATATGATGATTTCACCATTATCCAGGAAATGGTCGCAGAAAGACTAAATTCATGAACCTGGGAGAAGTAGGAATCTAGTCCTTAAATTATGTTGGGTTCTAGAGAGAGAGAGTTTCTTCTTTGTCCACTCCAGTGTCCATTGCCCCAAGTCTCTGTAACACTGTTTTGCTCTACCAAGTCCACACTCCATCCAAATGCAGCCTACCACTGCACACACACACAGCCAAGTGCCCTGACATTGCTCATCCTAGAGCCACAGAATGGTAATTGTCTCTGGAGGGACTTGGCCTGCTCCACTGCACACAGTGCCACTGCCAAGACTCACAGCCCCACTAGAGGAGACAAGCCATAGGGTCCCAAATGGAAGAGGCTCTGCCTGTTCCTAGGGACTCTGAGCTTCAAAACTTACCAAAAATATCCTGCTTCAGCTTGGGATGGCTGTGTGGGTGCCACACCCAGGGGTGAGGAGCCTGCTCCTGGGCTTGTGCCATGGCCTGTCAACTCTCCCAAAGGGGGCTCTCCATGCTGCCAACACACAGAGATTTGTGTGAAAGCAAAGAAACAAGAACAGCATGGTGGGACTGTTTCAAAGTATCCCACACTGCCACCTCCCCTTAGGCACCAGACAAAATGCCACCAGGTTTGCCAGGAGTTGTTCACAATGGTATTTGCAAAGTTGTCCCTGCTTCATCTGACTTTGGAGGGAACTCAGAGGCAGATTCTCTGCCTAGCAAAATCTTCTTCCATAAGGTAAGCTACTAAGTACAGCAGTGCTTCAAATGGGCCTGTGCAAAGAAACCCCTCATTGGATTTAGGATGACTTCAGACATATCCTGTTCTTTAAGCCTTTATTTATTTGTTTGTTTATGTTTTCCAATAATTGTGACCAACTCATTCATACAGGGTAAATTAATACTTGATTTTATTTAAAATAAAATCAAATGCATTTTTTTGGTTTTAGTACCAAGGACGGAACCCAGGGGTGCCTAACCACTGAGCCACATTCCCAGTCTTTATGCTTTATTTTAAGACAGGCTCTCACAAAGTTTCTTGAGTCCTCCCTAAGTTGCTGAGCCTGGCTTTGAACTTGCTATCCTCTTGCCTCTCCCTCCAAAACCACTGGGATAACAGGTGTGCACTACTGTGCCAGGCTCAAATGCATTTTTAAAACAATGCGAACAAACTGCCCTTGTATAAGGAAAAGAAAAGCATCATGCATGGAAGAAGAAAAGCTCATAACTATAGTTTATGTTACTTAAATTGGTCATATTATATTAATCTGTTTTATGCTCCTATAATAGAATTCCAGAGACTGGTATTTCATATGTACCTTGATTTATTTAAAGCACAGATTTACTTCTTACAGTGGTCCAAGGTCATGGCACCACCATCCTGTAAGGGCCAACTTACTGCATCATTTCATGGTGGAAGGTGGAAAGGCAGAAGAGTTCATGTGCAGGATAGAAAGGGGAAGGTGCCTCGCCCACTCCTTTATCAGGAACACTCCCAAGAGAATCAGCCCACACCATGATCGTGGCACTAACTCCTTCATGAGGATGGTTCTCCCATTACAGAATTGCCCAGTAATAGTTCTGTCTTCCAACACAGCTGCATAGCAGATTATTTCTTCCACATGCACTTCCAGGGACATTCAGACCACAGCTTTCCATGGTGAAAATTTCTGGTCCCCCACATCTATGTCATTCTCCCATGCAAAATATATTTATTCCATCTCAATATCCTCAAAGTCCTAATTTTTTCTATCACCAAAGGAAAAGTCTAAGGACCAGAGTCTCCTCTGAATCAGACACAGGGAAGTCTCCAGGTGTGAGTCACATGAGGACAATTCTTCTCCAGCCCAGAGCCTGTGAAATAAGCAAGGTTCATGATTCCAAATATAAGGAAAGACATGGGACAGGTATACTTTTTTCCAGTTATTATATAAGAGGGAAAAAGGAACAAAGGAGTAACAGATACCAAGCCTAAAACTTCATGGATAATATAACATCTAGCTGGGCACAGTGGTGCATACCTGTAATCCTAGCAGCTCAGGAGGCTGAGAAAGGAGGGTTGTGAGTTCAAAGTAAGCCTCAGCAACTTAGCAAAGCATTACGCAACTCAGTGAGACCGTGACTAGAAATAAAATAGAAAATAGGGTTGGTGATGTGGCTCAGTGTTTGATTGCCCCTGACTTCAATTTCTGGTACCAAATAGTAACAATAAATAATAATAATAATAATAATAACAACAACAACAACATTAAGATTTAAAGCTGGAAGATAACATAATTTCTACTGCAGATTGATGGAGCATATTGATGGGCTTCCTCATGCCATTATCTTCATGTGTCTATTATTGTGCTTTGATTTTCTCTGTCCTACCTCTACCCTGGCTTCTCCTTCCTTCTCTTCCCCCTCCAGAATACTTCCTCTTCTACTTTCAGCTCATCTTTTTACATACAAGGCATTAAGATCTTTTTTTTCTCCACATACTCACCACGATGCTTTGCTCTGTCTCGATCACAGCCATTCTAACTGGGGTGAAATGGTTTCTCATGGTGGTATTGACCTGCAGTTACTGATGGCTAATGATATTGAATGGTTTTTTATTTTGTTTTTTTGTTTTAAAAACTTGAAAAGGAACTTTGATCATCTACTCTGGAAAGATGTGGGGACCCATGTCCTTAGCCCTGTCTTCAGGGCTGACAAGGACTTTGAGGGTTTACAGAAAGGGGACTGAGGTCCAGTGTGAAGAGCTCACACAGCTGGAAGCTTTGCACAGCTGCCAATACAGAAAGTCTTGGTCAGGTGTGCCCTGCCCATCCTTATCTCAGGCTGGTCCCACAGGGCCTTGTCCAATAAGGAAGTTGCTGTTGCCTGAGCTGGGGAAGGTGGGGTGGACTCTACTCTTCACATGAGGTCCATCCATCATCTCTTTGTCCTGGAATTCAGGATGACTTTGGAGCAAAGAAGGTTGGTGTAAAATGCAAGCAGAGAAGCTGAATCTTTAGTCCCCCTTTTAGCCCCCCACAGACATTTACAGGACAAAGTAAAGAATCTAAGTCCTTGTCACCATCTTTCCTGTCCTCTGCCCATTCCTCAGTCCTGAGGGACCTCGAGTGTTGGCCAGTCTGGTCAGCAGATTCCTTGTCCCAGTGCTAAACTGATCTTTAAACAATAGCTGGAACATAAAAGCAAAAAGGATCAGAAGTTAAGCCTGAAAGTAGAAGCACCATGATAAATTATAAAGCGGAATACAAGTGAGCCAAAGTCTGAAGTTGCCAGTTAGGCTTCTCTCTCCTTTTAAATGGTTCCAAAAATATGGGCTACTAAAAATATATAGTTGGGATCATATTTTCTTGTCATTGTCTACGTACAGGGCCCCCTGTTTAAGCTATTTGCTCCACCTTCTCTGTGCAGGAATCTGGTGGAAGGGCTTTGGTGCCAGGCAACTGTCCGTGAGAACCCTTTCTCAGTGACTTGGGGGCTTTACTTAACTTCTGCTAGAGCTTCCGCAACTGCACTCAGCATCACATTAAAAGGGCTTCTGTCTTCCTCTCAAGTCTACCTGCATCCCTGTTGTACGACTTTTCATTCCTTCTCGAGTTATTACATTGTTGAACTTCCCAGCTGAGTGTTCAAGACCAAGTAGGTGATGCCTGTGCTGACCCCTCTCCTTCTACTGCTCAGTAAGCTGAGACTTTTCAGGCCTACCCTTAGAAACTTTTGAGAAGCCTCTTGGCCCCTTCAGTCTCTTCCTCTACTAGTTGTATCATCTGCCAGAATGGGTCAAAGTCTTGCTGACCACATGGGGCTTGCCTTGAACTGTTAGGGACATTTTCCTCCCCAAAGACACTCCTCTGCAAAATGTTTGCAGATAGCTTTCTGGCCTCCAGGGTCCTCTTGGTCCCCCCCTGACTGGTAGGGTAGGTGACTCACTCAAGTGCGAAGCCCTTAGAGAGGGTCTTGGCTGACCTTATAAAGCAAGACCAAAAATATTTGTTATTTTTCTTGGCCTTTATAATCTCACAGATGAGAAATATAAATAATATTTTCTTGTGTGTCTGCTTTGATCCAAATTAAGAAAAAAATTAAATCCATAACAGAAAAGACTAGGCCACTAGTCATTATTTACAAAAATAAATAATATTCAGGCATTAAACTATGCTTGTTACTTTCATGGAAAATATGAAATAAAGTTTAAATGAACAGAAAAGATGATGAAGTGGCATTTTTGGATGGTCTTTTTTGCTGTTATGAATTAAAATATAAGTAAAAAGTATTTTAACATTTTGTATCTAACTATTGAAAATGTAATAGGATTGATTCTCTCTCTCTCTCTCTCTCTCTCTCTCTCTCTTCCCTCCCTCTCCCTCTCCCTCTCTCCCTTTTCCTCTCTAATAACATGAATACATACTAAACAAAAATAATTGTCATGAAGAGCAATGAACCAGTGCATGGCAATTTCTGACACTATTTCTAAGGAGCAGATTAAGTGACCTCCAGGGCAGACGAGCTCTGGCTCTCTGTGTGCCCTGCATGTGTTCTGGGCAGCCGGCCCATGCAGTCCTGAGTCCAGAGATGCCCTGTGTGGTCTGAGGCAGCTAGTTTCTTCAATTTCTGAGCCCAGAGATATGTTCCACATATCCAGTAATGCCACACAAGTCATATAAAATTAAAGCTAAGGATCAAATGTCTCAGAATTTTGTAAATTAATATCTTTCTATTTGTTTTAGATAAAATTAACAAAGAGCTTGGTAAGTCCTGTGTCTCTATCATAAGGTAAATTATAAATGTGTCCTGTGACCACTTAGAACACTTACCTCTTCCTATTTACTGTTGCAGAAGAAAAAAAATTCCTTGGAGAACAGGGTAAGTGAAGCCAGGATTCCCAATTGATGTGCCATGTGCCATTACCTAAAACAGCCCTGTCCTTCCCTGTCACTCAGTTAACCTTGAACGTCTTCATCAATTGCAGGTCTGAATAAAATTCAAAAATTTGCAGGTAAGTTCAAAGTGATTACTCTGTGGGGAATTCTGACTTTGTGCTTGTAATGCCATTTTCAGTTCCATCAGTCCCTCTGTGAAAAAAGAGAAGTGTTTTCCCTCCTCATCTCTAGCACACATTTGAACTGTCAACATAATCTGATTCGGGGCTTACGTTCTGTCCAATGAGCACCAATTTGCTGACTGCGAAAGGTTTCGTTTTAGAAAAGACCACAGTGCATTTGCTGTGCAAACAGAGGTAGCATGGTGTCACCTGATCTGAAATAACTTTCTAGGTAAGTGAGAAATCAGTCCTCTCTCTGTCCTGACCTCAGCAATTCCACAGCCACAAGACTGTCTAGATCAAGAGGACTGGTGAGATGGGCTGGTTTCCTTTTCTCTCTTCTCCTGAAGTCTCAGAGCCCTCATGCCTCTCAGGTTCCCCTGATCAACCTGCACAAACACCACCATTTCTCCTTTTAGAAAAGAGAAGATGGTGAGGGCTGCCTCTGTGGATCCAGTCCCTGCCACCCCCACCGTGGGTACCCTCTCATCTGTCCAACTGTCAACCCTCCATAAGGAGCTGCCTCTGAACATGCCCTCTCAACTGTCTGCCTTGCCCTCTACTTTGTCCAGAGGCCCCATTCCTGAAGACAGGCTCTGGTGGGGCCTCCCTCCCTCTGAGTGCTGCCTTTCTAGCTGGGTCCTCTGCCTGCTCACATGCCCACCTCCCACTGCTTGGGCCCTCAGTCACGCTCTGTCTCTCTGCTCTGCATGTAAGGGCCTCCACAGCCACCTCTATCCCTTTGCATCCACCCAGGTGGGCAGGGTAGACCTTGCTTAAATATTGAAGAACTATCCTGAGATCTGTACTGTCGTTACCTATGTCAAGGCCCTAACCATGGTCGTCCCAACCTATCACCAGTTCCTTTGGAACCTGTGATGAAACACTCACGTCTGTTGTAGAGATGAAATAGTTCAGGCATAGTTCACACTGAGTCAGAACCATTTTGTGTTTGGATGTGGAATGGCCTCATGGGAAATAGCATACGGATCCTGTCCTTACTTATGGAAAGAACCTCAAGTGTGACCTGTTTTTGCCTTGTCTTATAATCTGGATGGTTCTAGTAGAAGTTCTACCATTAATTCTCCTTCCTTCTGCAGAAGACATAATACTGGATAAAGACACGGCTCACCCTTACCTTGCCGTGTCACCTGATGGATAGTGTGTGAAATCCGTGACCAAAAGGCAGGATGTGCCCGACAAACCTGAGCGATTTGATACAATGCCAGCTTTGCTGGGTCGGAACCGTTTCTCCAGTGGCAGCCACTACTGGGAAGTGGAAGTAGCAGGGAACAGCAAGTGGACCGTCGGGGTCTGTGTGGAATCAGTGAACCACAAAGGACAGTACATCTCTGCTAAGACCCAGAGTGGGTTCTGGACCCTGTGCCTGAAAGATGGCACATACAAGGGCCTCTCTGTCTCCCACCACGTTTTCCAGGTCACAGGACCCCTCCTGAGGGTGGGCATTTTTTTTTGCAGTATAAGGAAGGGTTGATATCGTTCTACAATGTGACTGAATGTACCATTCTCCACACTTTCAAAAGCAAGTTCACTGAGCCCCTGAGGCCGTACTTCTACCCCAAGGCTGCTGGTGAGAAAAGTACAAATGGCCTTACCATTGTCAAGGTACAGGCCATAGAACCTGCTGTCTCTCTCTAGAGCATAGTGGTTATGTCCACATGGTTCATAATGACAGTCTAGGTTGCCATTCCCAGAGCAGAGAGCTGCAAGCCACAAGAAGCCAGGCTCCCTGCAGACATTTGGGAAGACTCAGGATGCCTTCAGGTGCTCCGGCTGCTGTCCCTCCCCCACTCAATTAATGTGCTTCCTTCTATCCCCTTCCCTGCAGAAAGACAAAGCTCTGCCATCCTTCTTAGACTCTGAAAATGCTTCAGGACTGTCCTTGGTAGGTCACTGTCACATTGCCTAATGTGCTTTACCAGCTGACAGACTGTTTCTGTATGAGCAGGAAGTGGTGAGGTTTCCCAGGCGAGAGACCAACTGTCTTCACTGTAACAGTCATCACTTTTCTTGAGCAAATACAGCACTGAATGCCACAGAATGGAGTAGAATTGAATCGTCGAGAAGGACACATGCTCTCCAGGCATTTCTGTGCAGCTCTGTGTGTAATTCCAGGGCCTTTAGGTCGCATGATCATGCACTCAGATGTAAGCCATGATGTCTGCCTCCAGCTGAAACCCTTGAGCATCTGCTGTGTTTGTTGCCTGTCAGAAAAGACACAAAGCCTTGCTCACAGAAGAGATAGAAATAACAGAAAATGAGTTTAGAGCAACTCGAATTTGCATACTTTGCTGACTGAAGAATCCATTTGAAGAAAGATTTCATTATTTCTCATAATGTTAAATGTGTTAAATTATTACTACTATAATCAGTAATTTCACTGCTGGGTGTTATTCTAGAGCAATAGACACTATGAACCAAAGATCTTCAAGAATGTTCTTAGCAGCTATATTACAAACAACTGGAAACTAGAAATTAATGTCCTACATGAGAATCTGTAAGTAAACTTAAATCCATTCATAGCCTAAAATAGTGTTTGGTACTGAAAAAAAAATGAGACACTGAAATATGCAATATGTAGATGATTCCCAGATATATTTTACTAATCAAAAAAAGGCAGATAGAAAAAATAGTGCACATCTCCATCTGTATAAACTTCTTAAGCAGGTAAAATAAATATCTTGTAAAAAAAATAAGTAGATGGTTTTGGAGGTGACTGAGTGGGAAGGGGCAGAACTTGGGTTTCTTCATTTCACTGTGTTTTCACTGTTTCCAGTGTGGTCAGAAGTGATCCTTGCTCCTGTTATTGGTACCCTTGCATAGATCTTCCTCAGTGAGTAACAGCCATGCTCCCAGAATCCAGTGCAGTCAATATTAAGTAGCATCCCAAGTCACATCCTGCAGTGGACAGCAGGTGTCCCCTTGGCTTGCTGGATAACTCACTGTGAAACACGATAGCACCATGCTGTAAGGGCACTCATGCAGTCCCATGGAGAGGCCCCGTGGAGGGAATTTTGGGCCTCCTGCTCATATCCATGTGGATGAATCAATTTGAAGTGGACAGTCTGGCCCCTGTAAAACCAGCAGCATCTAGAACGTCACAAGAGACTAAGAGCCACAGCTACTCAACCATCCTCAAATTCCTGAAATACAGAAATGACAAAAATCTTGTATGAAAAACTATCTATGTTAATGGACTAAACTTTAGGATGATTTATAATTCTGCAATCTATACAACTATTAATTGAAGAAAAATGAATTTTAAATTATAATAAAAAATCCATTTACCAGGTTTGCTTTGCAGTGTCACAGCTTAGCCCATTTACACACACACACACACACACACACACACACACACATAAACACACATATACACATATATACATGTATATTTAAGGCTTATTTTAAAGAAAAATGAATAAATAAGAATGAAGCAAAATGGCAACTGAAACTCCAACTTGAAGAGATATCCATTATTTTGGTCAGTTTTTCATCAGTGTAAGCAAAAGACCTGAGAACAATGTAAAGGAGGAAAAGTTTATGTGGCTCTCATGGATTTCAGAGGTTTGGTCCATGTTCAGAGGACTCCGTAGGTCTGGGCCTGTGGAGAGGTAAGTGTCATGGCAGACAGGCACAGTAGAGGAAATCAGCTCAGGACATGAGATCCTGGAAGCAGGCACATGTGCGCGCGTGTGTGCGCACATACACACACACACACACACACACACACACACACAGCACTTCCCACCAGGGCTGAAGTATAGATCCACTGCTTAGGTGAGGCTCTCTAACCTAATCATTCCAACTCTGAACATTCTTGCATTGTATCACACATGAGTTTTGGGAGAACACCACATATTCAACCCATAATATTCATGCACCAAACTATCTTCAAAAGAGCTAAAAAGAAAACAAGTGAGAGAAGGTGGTGCTCTTTTTCAGTATAACAGAAATACTTCTTGAAGTGGGCAGGAAGGAACGAGTTGCCCAAGTCACCCGCCCCCAACTCCTAGAAGCCCAGCATGGAGAGAGATGCCTCCCCTTTAAGGGAGGAAGAGAGAATAAAATTTGGGGCTTAGACATGAAACCCAGGCCCAGGCCCACTACAGTAACACCCTGTGTAGGCAAGGCTCCACCCCTTCTGACAGGCCATTCCCATGGACTTAGCCTGGAACTTCACTAGGCCAGGCAGCTGAAGGCCTGTACCCCTCCACCAACCTCAGAGGCTGACCTGGGAGCAAGACTTTACTCAGATATCAGCTAGGCATGAAAGACAGCAAAAGCTTTGTCTAAGATTCTAGTGCCAGCCCCGTCTTGGTGAGACAAAGCACAGAAGGCCCTGTAAACAGGCCAGAGTGCAGATGGAGCCTCTAAACCCGTTTAAGACCGAGATCTGCTGTTATCAGTTAGCTATGAGCTGTCTCCGGAAAGGTCATGTGTCAGAAGATGCAAGAAAGTTTGGAGGAGAGATGATAGGGTTATGAGGGTCTTAACCTAATCAGTGCATTAATCCTCTTGAATGGATTAACTGGGTGGTGACTATAGGTAAGAAGGTGTGGCTGGAGGAGGAAGGTCACTGCCTTTGGGATTTATATTTTGTCCCTGGTGAGCCAAGCTTAGTCTTACTGCTTCCTGAAACCCATGTTCTGGCTTGCTTTCCTGTGACACTCTTCTGCCCTGATGTTCTGCTCATCTTGCATACAGAGCAATGGAGCTGGCTGTCTATGGACTGAGACCTCTGAAACTGTAAAGGTCAAACTTTCCTCCTCTAAAAAGTTCTTGTCAGGTCTTTTGGTCACAGCAGCCAAAGAGCAGATGCCACTTGAGCACTACTGGCACAGACTCACAGTTCAGTGTGCATTGCTCCCAGCCTCAGAGGGGACCCATGTCATACCACCTCCTCCTAAGTCTGTGCAGGCCTCTGTGGCTAGGAGACTTGGCATATACCAGTTAAGCACCAGTGTTGGCAGCCAAGGCCAACCTTGGGCAACACAGATCTCAACATACAACTGCTCAGACATAGGACTCTAGAGTCACTCTGGCACAAGGTGGGAACTGTGGGATGGAATCCTGTGTGAGCATGCACCACATCAGCTTCAGTGTGGGCTCACCGCACTCCTGAGACTTCACAGGTCATTGCCAATCTGAGAGGCAGGTGTGACCTAGCTCAGCATCCACCTGGGTAGCCAAGTGACTGCTTTCACCAACATTATCCTGACCTCAGGCAGCAGGGTGGGAGAAGACCCATCTTCTGGGTAACAGGAAAGTGTGGTAAGTGCAAGACTTTGCCCTGGAACTCAGTGTTGCCCAGGTGAAATCTAATACTGGGCAGGTCCTAAGTGCCTGCACACCCAGTCTTGCCTATCAGTGGAGACTGTGGAACAGCCCCAGTTTCAGGAAAGACAGGCAACTCCAGTCTATAGACATGGTGTCAGCCAACAGCACCTGTGTTTTGTTGCTATGGTCTTGGGTCACAAGTCTGCCTCAGCAAGAGGTAGCCAATAGCAGTGTGAGTTTTTTTTTCCTACCCCAGTGTTGTGCTGCTTTTGGTGGACTGTGTGCAAAGAATGTAACATAGATTGACAGATTGACAGAATTGTTGGCCACAGGCTGGTATCTGTGGACAAAGCATCCGAGTCTCTCCTGGCCCCAGGGAAATACTTGTAGATACAGACTACTCTTTCTAGGCACTTTCCTGTTTCTTTTGAACAACCCACCAACAGTGTGCATTTGGGAAAACCCAGGGCTTGGATTTATCTCTACTATTGAAATAGTGGTAACAGACCAACAACAGACAACCATAAAATCTGGACCTGAGTGCCAAACAGGGTTGAAACAATGGAAGTGACTACAGTCTCAGAGAAAATAGATAGCCTGGTCAGAATTTTTATAAATAAGGTAAAATCAAAGCCAAATTAGGAGACTGAAATAAATGCCAAAATTCTTTAACACACAAACAATAAGCAAGGAATAAACATATTACTGGAGACAATCACCAAACCACAAAGGTCAGGCCATAAGAGAGACAGAGTGAGTCACCTTTGTATTGCTGTGATCAAAACATCTGACAAGAAGAAGATAGAGGAGGAAAGGCTTGTTTTAGCTCACAGTTCCAAAGGTTTAGTCCACAGTCAGCCATGTCCATTGCTCTGGGTCCAAAGTAAGTCAGTCCAAGTGAGCCTTTAGGTTACAGCTCTCATAATCAAATCATTTTCCCCCTTAATATTCCTCATTAGCACAAATTTTGGGAGACACCTCACATCCATACTATAGCAGGGAGGAAGACCAAAAGGAACTATAATAAAATAAAGCCCAGGTTGCACAATGGTTGTAATAAGACCTTACTTGCCAACAATCACCTCAAAGGTAGATGAATTAAATTCTCCAATTAAAATTCACTCACTAGATTTGCATGAGCTATTTCCACATTGCTTCATGTCTATGGCTTTGCCCACTGTTAGGCTAATGGAATAACTTTGAGCTTAGCTATGTATGCTAAGGTGCTCAGAAGGTCAGCTATGATAACTGTACCTCAACTTACAGTGGGGTTTCATCCCACAGCTACTTTGTAAGTTGAGGAGTATCTGTATTTAAAAGCCTGGCATTCAGAACCCAATGAAAATTGAAAGAATGCTGCAATTGGAAAAATCACATTAAAAATGAATAAAGAACTCCTACAACTCAGTATTAAAGCACTAAAAGACATCAAAAATATGAAGATTATTTGAATAAACATTTCTCATGAAAGGACATATAAATAGACGACAACTGCATAAGCTGCACTCAACAACACTAATCAGGAAACTGCCAGTCGAAGCTCATGTGATGTCACCTCATGCCTATTAGGATGTGGTCTTAGTTGTTCATTGCTATAACTTGAGGCTGTGCAATGCAGGATGAAGAAGTTTATTTAGCTCATAGTTTTAGAGGCTGCAAGTCCAAGATCAGTTCTTCCCACAGGATTGTCCTCTGCTAAGGGCCTCATGGTGGATGACATTATGGCAGGAACCCAGGAGAAATCACATGAGAGAGAAAGGCAGAGAGTGGGAGGGTCCCATCATTCTCTGTTCATTACAATACAATCTCACACACACACACACACACTCACACACACACACACACACACACATACACACACACACACAAAAAAAAACCCTTGTTCTGGGAGACCATCATCCCTTCCAGGACCAGTGCCTAAGTGATCCAATTATCTTTCATCAGGCTCCATCTCATAAAGGTTCCACCACCTCCAATATCACACCTGAGGACCTCAGTCCAAACAGGTGGGCTGCTGGATGCATGATCAAAGCATATTCAAACCATAGCACTCAACCCTGGCCTGCAGGGCCTATTCTGCATCACAATGAAAACTGCATTTATGTGAAGCCCAGTCTCAAAGTCTTGATTTTGTGGTGTGGAGTGGGCCCACAGGGCCTTGGGCAGCACCACATCCACAGCTTTGCTGTCTGAAATCCCAAGAAGATGCTCCCTGAGACTTGGCACTGACACTTGGGACTTCCCAGGTCTGCAAGTGCATGCTGCTGGTGGCCTTACTGGAGCTCAGTCCTGGTGATGGCCCCATCCCCATTGATATACCAGGCATCACTGCACTGGGTGATCTCAAGGACACTTCGTCCTGCAGCCAACGTTAGCCTGGCATCCCAGGCTGACCTTCAGAATCTTACATGAAGCTGCCATGACTCTGATCATTTGTGCCTACACAACCAGCATCATGTAGATGCCCCTGAGTTTTACTGTCAGTATGACCAGGACCTGGGTGTATTTGTGCCCTGGAAGTAGCCATGGAGTGCTTTACCAGAAGGTAGGAAGCACAATTCTGAGAAGGGCCTGGGCAGCCAGTCCGTGGAGAGTACCAGGTGCCTTCTCTAAGACACACACTCCCTTTCAGGCCTCTGCTCCTATGGAGAGGGCCAGCCCTACCAACCTCTGCGCTGCCTTCTGTGATGTTTCCTTATTGTCTTCTTGTTAGCACAGGGTTCCCTTTCATTTGCACAAATCGCTTCAGCAAGTGATTGCTTACTGACCTTTCCTTCATTTTATTCTCCTGGAAAGTTCTTTATTTTTTCTCTAGCCAGGCTATAAATGTTTTTTGTTTTTTTTTTCAGGGGAAGTGTACCAGGGATTGAACTCAGGGGCACTTGACCACTGAGCCACAAGGTGCAGGTGGCCTAAGCCAGAAATACCTGTAACCACGGGAGATCAGACTCACCCATGCTCCTCAAGGAGGCAAGGTGGAGGTTCATCTCCTGGAGCAGTGCCAGGGAAGACCCCTGACAGAGATGCTGAGGTGAGGACTGGACATCTGTGCTGTCCTTGCCCTTCTGCACACAGCTCCTGACCACACTGATGTTGGAGGTGATGGCCTCGCACTGCACAAATAAAAATATGATGGCCATTTTAATTATTATTTTATTATTTATTATTATTAAAGTATATTGAAAAAGAAAATACATGGAGCTCTAAAACCAAAATTAAAACAAAAATAAAACTAAATGGCCAAGCATAAAAAAATATTCAACCTCTTCAGGAATCATAAAAATGCAAATTAAAACTGCACTGAGAGTCCATCCTACTCCAGTTAAAAGGGAAAGCATCATGAACACACATAATCATAAATGCTGGCAAGGATGTGGGGGTAAATAAACTCATATACACTTTTGGTGATATTGTACTTTAGTACAGTCACTCTGGAAATCCATGTGGAAGTTCTTCTAATCACTAGGCATGAAAGCATCATCTAACCCAGCTATACTACTAGTCAGTATTTATCCCAAAAAATTAAATTCAACATGCTATAGCAATACATGCATATCCATGTTTACAGCTGTGGGATTCACAGTAGCCAAACTATGGCACTAGACTAGATGTCCGTCGACGGATGAATATGTGGTGCATATATACAAAGAGTCTTATTCAACTATAAAGAAGAATTAAGTAATGTCAATTTCAAGAAAATAGATAGGTATTGTGTCTCACAACTAAACCAATCTGGGTCACTCCAAGTGAATTTGGGGAATAAATAAAGACACAGACTCAGAAAGTACCTTTTCTTTGGGTTCACTGACCCCTCCTCAGCTGCAGCTCCCACAGGGGAGCAAGGCAGGCAAGAAAGAGAGTGAAGAGCATGTGCTGAACCCTTTCATTGGGGAGAAGCCATCCAAATGAGGCAAGGAGTAGGGTTACAAATAGGTAAGTGTAACTCAATCCCAGCAAGGTGTTGCCTACACCTGGAGCCATGCCTTGTTTTCTTAGCAGGTGCAATGCCCAAGTTACTGCGATCTGGCACTGCTGTGCAGGACTGAAGACAGTAATTGGTCAGAACCCAGTGCATCAGGACTTAAAGGTATCTGCATCCAGGGCAGCACGAAACTTATTCTTCCTTTCTTAATATATATTTTTTAAAAAAGGCAACTAGAGAATTGTATATTTTAGTCATTGGATTCTTGGTCCAAGGTTGTTATGATCTACTATTGAAACACAAAAAGAATTAGTTGAAAACATATCATTTCAATAACATAACATTGGAAGATCTAGGTTATTATTATTATTCTGTCAAATGCTCATCAGAAGGTTCTTAATCATTTCCCAATTTTATTGGGAAGCATTGTGTTTGACCATAGTAACATAGACATTTTTATTTGGCATGACATTCAAGCCTTTCCACAAACCATAGAGCAGAGGGCTCATTCACATTATTCCTTACAATGGTTTGTAGAGTATTTTAACTTAGTTTCAATTCTTCCATCAGCACTTATCTGACTATGAGGGATCTTGGAGGAAATTTAAGTAAAATTATTTTTTAAAAATCACATATTGTTTTAAAACATAGCCACAAATGCTGTATTGTAGGAACAATGAATAATGTTTTAAGTATTCACTTCAAGGATCATGAAATCAAGAGCTTTCCTAGGTCTGGTTAAATGGCATGCACCTGTTTAAAAGCCTGAATGTTAACTTCTGCATGCTAGCTGGCAATAGGATGAAGGAAAGTTGATGAAGAATCAATGTCCTTTTCCACTACTATAACTAGGGATGGAATGAGGCAAGTTGTACCTTTTATAGGCTACAGGATTTTTTAACCTTCCTTTCTCTCAATTATCACATTAAAGAGTCTTTTAGGTCAGTAATGCAAAAATTCTGGAGGCAGAAGCACCAGATATTCTGTTGGATGCCAACTCACTGAGGAGTAAGTCTTCTGCAATTGTCCTTGTCAATTCTAGGAGACCAGTCTGTAAATGCCTGGCCTATATAGGAAGGTTCTATTTCAATAGTCATTCTATTTTGACAATTGTCCAGATATATAGTCTTAATTTCTAAGGACCAGCATGATTGGCTGGTTTAGTTTTCTCATATGCTGTCTTTTTCTCAAAAGATATTCCCAGACAGCCTGTTTACACAGGATCACCATATAGGTGTAACTGACCATTACAGTCAGGACAATTAATCTGATTATATAGGTGGACTTTCCAGTCCACAGCACAAAGCATATTAAAGGTGGACCTGAGAAATGGGCCTATAGAAGTTTGATCCTAATTTTTACTTACCTGACAAGCTCATGAAGCTGCATGGATGTAAACTCCGCAGTTGGGAGATTTACCTTTCTGTGTCAGGGTTTTAACCTTTCCATGATGACTAGGTTAAACTCTATTTTTTGAAATTTCATTTAATATACTGAATCACGTTCAGCAGCAGTAAGACTCAATACTAAAATTAAGAAAAATTTAAAAAAATATTTTGTAAGATTTATTGTGACCCTGTGGGGTCCTGTTTCTCCCTGTTTTAATATATTAACATTGAATGAAATGCTGACATATATCATAATATCATTAGTATAAATTATTGACAATAGTACAAGTATTTATATGATAAAGATTTATTATCTTCAGCTGGTCGTGAGACTTGACAAAAGTCAATTTAGGGAGCATGGTAAATAACAATTTAGCCTTTACTAAATGTATGACTTGATTTTGACTTTAACTGAATTATCAAAAATGAAGAATACAATAAGTTGTATACAAAAATTTATATTTTGAAATTAGCTCTAGATTAACTTAATCAATTATCTTAATTTGGAATAAAGGTAGAGACAGAGTTTTTAAATTAGGAGTGGTGGTGGGCTTTACTAGGGGCATGAAAAATTATGTAAACATCTATCCAAAATAGAAAGTCAAATGCTAAATAAGCCTAGAAAAGATATTTTGTTTTTACCATTACTAAAAAATGAAATAGAGAAACAAAATTAATAGTCTTTTATCTATGAATCTAAAAAAAGCTGTCATTATCATTATCAAACTTAGTGTAGACTTAAGTATGGAGAGTTAGTATCTCAAATATTAATAGGTAAAAATAAGTCAATAGTGTGATTTAAAACAATGACTGAATTTAGAATTTGTATAAAACTGACTAGCAATGACATCTTGAGGGATTATTATCAAAACAATTGTGTATAAAGAAACATATGCATGAACATCTTTAATAACTCCACTTAATGTAGCAAAATTAGCTCCAGTAACCATGCATAATCCATGACTTTACTAATTTCAAAAATATTAATGTATGTAGGGTATCATCTCAGAGCATTAAAATTGAAAAAAAGCTCTATTATGTTAAATTATTACTAAAATTAGTTATTGGCTATGGAGCTGATTTATTTATGGCTGTCTAATATTTTAGGAGTAACTATTTTTAGGGCTATTTTCCACAGTGACAAACTGTTGACAGGGCCAAGACTCCATTTTAATGTTTAGAGGCTCTCAAAACCTGTTTTTAATTAGGAGTGAAATTTTTCACTAAGAATCTTATTTTTCTTGTGGTAAGATTACAACTTTAATCTCTTTTTGTCTGTATGTTTGCCTTTATTTTTCTTCTTCACTTGGGCTCCATTTAACTATGGTGCAATACCTAAACTTGGCTAGAATTATGTAAATCCTTTGTAATATTGATGGCTAACTGGATAATAGACTCATCTTTTGCAAATAGGTGACCCCTTATAAGTTTAGGTGCTGTATTGTCCCTTTAAGTATCTCTATGAAAATAGTAGAATTTTTCTAAAGGCTTACTAAAGTTCTTTTTTAGGCATTTTGTTTATATGGTGGATATCTGTTTTGGAGGGTTGTCTGTACTTCAGTTAGACTATCAGATTTGTCCCTATTCTGTGTTACTGGGACATGGTTAAGATAAATCTCCCTTAAATCTAGTTTTATTTTTTTTATTATTAGTTGTTCAAAACATTACAAAGCTCAATTGCCTTTTATTTCAAAATTTAGCTAAGTAAAAGCATAATGTTTCTCTAGGTAAGATTAGACATTTGGCATAAATTTTGAAATAATACATGAATTTGGATTTCTTGAAAATCTTCCTGAATTTGTTTTGGTCTATATTAAGTTTGAAAACTTCCCTTCTAGCTTTCTTTCTAGTAGGCAATTTTTAAGGCCTTCTTTGATGATAGAGTTGAGGCTAGATAAGAAAATGAGATACCATTTGATTATTGTAATCTCCCATTATATAGACTAGTTGATTCATTCTAACAATTCAAAAAGATCCCTCAATCTTTTTTTGAGAGAAGGTCTCAAAACATCTCCATATCTCAGAATATTATCCTTTAAAGAGGTGTCTCTTAATTGTCTTTTTAAAAATATGATTAAGGTTACTTCCCAGTGTAGGGAGTAGTATATGAGTCTTACCATATTATTTATGGATAATAGGTCCAGTCAGACAACTTATATAATACCAATGAATTTCCAACAAAGTTTGCAACTTTTATTGTTCAAAACTAATGTACAACTTTAATTTGGAGAACACCCGTTCTAAATAAATGTTCTTCAAAATCCCATAAACATCCAACAAATACAAGTAATATGCAAGAATCAAATTTAGTCTCCAAGGAGAAATGTCAAAGTTAGAATTTAGTCAGCATTTTAAAACATTGACTGTTTTAGTTAAGGATGTGAATTTATTCACTAAAATTAATTCTTAAACATTAAGAATCACTAGGTAAATAAAAACCTTAGTTAAAGGAAATAAACTTAGCATTTTAATAAGTCTTTATTATGTCAAAATATGGATAAAATCTTAGCTCACATCAACATAATAAGGTCAGGGAAATAGCCTAAAATATACTAGAATTGATTGGTTTATATTTACAGTCAGTCCAGTTATACATAAATCAGTTTCTCAATTATTTTAAATTTTTCTATTTTCTGTCTATATAATAGATAATGATGTAAGGATTTCCTTATGTAGAAAAATCTAGAATATAACAACCTTATATTCCCCAAAGAGGATTTCTTTCCTCTTTGTAGGACCTCCAATTTATGTTTCCTCTCTGTGGAAGTATCTTCTTCTCTGTTTAGAATTCTTTCTTTTGGTTATAATTTGGAAGAATTTCTATAAGTCTTAGAATCTAAACAAATTATTGTACCTTGATATGAAAAAATATCTCAATGAAAATATATTGAAATATGGATATTTCTGTAGACAAAATTATATTTGTTTATTATCTTATAAAAGTTTGTAGAATAATTTGAGAATTAGAGATTACATGATCCCATAGCTCTTGCATTCTCTATTCCTCCAGAACCAGCACCCCATAAATGATGCCAAGAACTGCTGCCAGCTCAAGCATTAGCTGGACCCACTGGGATTATGGCTGCAATGACTTCTGAATTCCTAGTTAGTTGAGCATGCTGACATGAATCCTGGGGAAAGAGATTTTCTAGATGGTCCTTTTGGAACAGGGTATTCTTGCCTCTTTTCTCAAAGCAGTCTTTCAAGTGAGTTTGTTCTTTGACATCATTGAGTTTGTGTTGTGTGTCTGTACAATTCTTGATACCCTGGAGATATCTTTCCAAGTGTCCCAATGAGAAGCACTTGTATTTTTTTTATAGACACTGATCTCTTCAGCAATCACATCCTCCTTGACCACAAACTTAAACATGTTCCCTTTCTGCCCAAATTGAAAGTGTTTCAAATCTTTCTGCTCTGCTTTTGACTCCCAGAATTGAACCTGGCTAAAAGCTGCCAACAATACAGTCATTGCCTTAGTGCTCTGAGTTGGAAATTCTCTCTCCTGGATCAATGAATCCATCGTATTTAAACTCAACCTCACACATAGTCTCTGAGCATGGGTAAAATTTAGACAGGTTATTTTCTAGAATGTAACAGATGTGACTGCTAATCCAGTTTCCCACAGCATGCTCATTCCCAGACATGAATTGGTGTGAACATACTTTATATACAAACAGAGATATGAAAAAAATTGTTCTCTATGTGTGTAATAAGAATTTAAATGCATTCTGGAATCATGTATTTAAAAAATAAAGTCAATTTAAAAATAAACATAGATATGTACATTAAAAAAGCCTAATGAATGAAGTCTTTATTGTCCATATGCCTTTTGGCATTTCAATCTTCTGAGCTCCTATCAGAAGAGTCCTTCATTAAGTTCCACTTTCAACATTATAGAACTTCTATAGAAACTTTCTATACAAGTCACCCATAGATGTTCAATAAACTATATTTCTGGAAAAAATGCATGTAAATATGGAGTTTGCAGAATTCATCTGGGATTCTCTGAAGGTCTTTCTGCTCTAGCAGGGAACACTGGAGCAGTGAGAACCAGAAACTATAGACACAGTGTGTGGATGGAGCTTGTGTTCTGTTTGGATACTGTTAAGCAAGTCAAGGCTTCCTGTAGCATCCAGTGCTGGGGTGCTCACTGGTTCCCAAGCATTCCCCTATCTGAAAACTTTAAGAAATGCCTTTACTAATCAATCAAATATGTTCAGGCTTTTAAATTTACCTAGGTAATAAGTACATTGTTTTTTTTTCATTTTTTTCCTATTAGTGTACTGTTGAATAAAATTGTTTCTCAAAAGTTAGAATTCGATGTAATATTTTCATATTATATATATATATATATTCTCTTTTTGTTATATAAGTATTCCTAGGTAACTTGATATGAGCATATGTCATTTATAATTCATAGTTGGCAAAGCATATGTCAATGAGGACACTAGAATGTTTGGAGAGAAATAAAGTTTGTGAGAGGATCAAAGATTGCCACAAGACTTGGAAGTGGCACACCCCTGCAATTCCAGTGCATCAGGAGCTAAGGCAGGAGAATAAGAGTTTCCAAGCCAGCATCAGCAACTTAGTGAGACAGTAAACAACTTACTAAGACCCTGTTTCTATATTAAACACATAAAAGTCTGGGGATGCTCCCTTGTATTCAATCGCTGTTCAGGAAAAAAAAAAAATAAACTGCCACGAGGTTTTAAGAAACAAGTACAGATAGATGTTTAAAAGTTCAGAAAAGTGAGACAATTTTAAGTGTTCACATCATCAGACACTGAGGCCAGACAATTACAATGTGGGAGGAAAATTGTCCAAAAGATGACCTGCATTTCAGCCTTGGGGTTTGGTTCCTGACAATGGGTCACTCATGAACAGCTAAGGAAGGTGGGGTCTCTTCCCCAGCAGTCAGGTTTATTGTCAGGACACAAGGGGTGGTAACAATGCCCCCCCCAAGTTTACTTTATGGAAAAGAAACTCTTCTCTTTTTTTCATGTTCTAGATGGAGAGGGATATTATTGTGTTTCTCTCTGGATTTTTGGTCACAACTTCTTTAGGATTTGATTTTTGTATATTTTCAAATAATTAATTGACAAAATTATATCACAGTTCTTGCATATTTGACACTGGCTCTGAGTAAGAATAAATTATGGAGTGTAAGTTATCTCTAGATTAAATTGGTAAAATTTTCCTCTGTCACAGTATTTGATCACATCAATGTTTATAGGAGCTCAAGTCACAATAGCTAAACTATAGAACCAAACTAGATGCCCTTTATATAGGTAAGAGGATATATTGGATGAATCATATATATATATATATATATATATATATATATATATATATATATATATATATAACCTCAAAGAATTTCAGCAAATATGTTGAACTATATTTATTCACTAAATTATGCATTGATAAAAATAAGTGGGAACCAATGTAACAAAAAAAGTAAAAAGACCTCTACAATGAAAACAACAAAACAAAGAAGGAATTTGAAGATGTCCTTAGAAAATGAAAAACCTCCCATGATCTTGGATAGGCAGAATTAATATTGTCAAAATGACCATGCTACCAAAATCATTATACACATTTAATGCAATGCCTATCAAATCCCACTGTCATTCTTCATAGAAATATAAAAAAGAAATTTTGAAATGTATTTGGAAAAATAAGAGATTGAGAATAGCGAAGGCAATCCTTAGCAAGAAGAGTAAAGCAGGAAGCATCACAATATAGAAATTTAAACTATACTACAGAGTCATAGTAACAAAAATGGCATGGTTTTTGCATGAAAATACACTTGTAGACCAATGGTACAGAATACAAGACATAGAGACAAACCCACATAAATACAGTTATCACATACTAAACAATGGTGCCAAAAAATACATCAAAGAAAAATAGCTTCTTTAACAAATAGAGCTGGAAAAACTGGAAATTCATATGTAGCAAAATGAAACTAAATCCCTATCTCTCACCCTGCACAAAACTCAACTTAAAATGGATGAAAGACCTAGGCATTAGACCCAAGACATTGTGCCTACTAGAATAAAAATTAGAACCACATCTTCATCATGTTGGCTTAGGACATATTTCCTTAAAAAGATTCATTCAGCACAAGAAATAAAATCAAAGATCAATAAATGGGATAATATCAACTAAAAAACTTATTCACAACAAAGGAAAAAATCAAGAACATAAAGAGAGAGCCTACAGAATAGGAGAAAGTCTTTACCACATGTACATGAAAGAAATATATCCAAAAAACTTAACACCAAAGAAACAAATAACCAATCAATAAATACACTTAGAAACTGAATAGACACTTCACAGAGGAGGATATACTATTGATCAACAAATATATGAAAAAATTTTCAACATCTCTAGCAATTAGAGAAATGCAAACCAAAACTACTCTGATATTTCATCTCACTCCAGTAAGAATGGAAATTATCAGCAATAAAAGCAACATTACCTGTTGGTGAGGATGTAGGGGAAAAGGTACACTCATACATTGCTGGTGGGACCAAAAATTGGTGCAACCACTCTTGAAAGCAGTATGGATATTTCTTAGAAAACTTCTAATGGAACCACCATATATAACCCAGCTATCTCACTTCTTGTTTTATACCCAAAGAACTTAAATACTGCATACTATATGACACAGCCACATCAAAGTTTATAGCAGCTCAAGTCAGAATCCTAAACCCTAGACCCAAATTAGGTGCCCTTCAACAAATGAATAGATAAAGAAAATGTAGTATATGTACACAATGGAGTATTACTCAGCCTTAAAAATATAAAATTGTGGCATTTTTGGGTAACGGATGGTGTTAGAAAATATCCTGCTAACTGAAATTAGCCAATCCCCAAACACCAAAGGCAAACTGTTTCCTTTGATATGAAGTTTTGATTCATAAATAGGGTGAACATAGGGAAGTATGGAGGAACTTTAGATTGTGCAAAAGGGAGTGAGGGGAAGGAAGGATGTGGGGGAGAAGGCTGTCAAAATGAGGCAGTCATTATTAACCTATGTATATACACTTATGGTTGCACAAACCGTAAAACTCTGAATCATATACTACCAGAGAAATAAGAAATTATACTCCATTTAGAATAATCAGTTAAAATGCATTCTGCTGTCATGTGTAACTAATTAGAACAAATAATTAAAAATAAAAATGTATACAATGATAAAATTACAAATTTTATGAAGTATCCATGGAAAAATATGGTAAATCACAAAAAAGATATCTTATAAAATAAATCAGCTCCTAATGATGTGATCCCAGTGTAGGCAGGATTAGATGGAAATTCCAGATGTGAAGAGCTTTATCTAAGAACCACAAACAGGGAAATGAGGACAATCCTGAAATGCAATTTTATCATTTCCCTGAAAGCAACTGTCTTTGCATTACTCTCCTCACAGCTTCCTTTACCTGCTTGTTCCTGAGACTGTAGATGAGAGGATTCAGGAAGGGAGGAACCGTGGTGTAAAAGGCAGAGAGAACATGTCCTGGAGGGTGTCAGAGGTTGCTGATGGTCTCAGATACAAACTTGTGATGGAACTGAGGAAGACTGACACAACAAGGATGTGAGGGGTGCAGGTGGAGAAGGCCTTCCCTGGGGCTCTGGTGGGAAATTTCAGCACAGCAGAAAATATGTGAATATATGACATTATTATTATAGCAAAGCAGCCACCACCAATGATTATAATAGAGACAAGAAGAAGGACCATGTTGCTGGTGGTGTCAGAGCAGGAGAGCCTCAGCAGAGAGGGGACATCACAGAAGAACTAATGGACCATGTTTTACTGGCTGAAGGACAGCTAGAATGTGTTCCCAGTGTGCACACCTGCATACAGCAGACCACTGAGCAGGGAAGCCAGGGTCATGCAGACACAAACCTGGGGTTCATGATGAAGAGGTACTGAAGAGGCTGGCACATGGCCACATAGTGGTCCCAGGCCATGATTGTGAGAAATAGCATCTCCACATATGCACAAAAAATGACCAAGAAGATATGTATTGCAGAATCAGCTACTGAAATGACCCTGTTGCCAGTAAGAGATTTGACACAGGTATTGAGGACAGTGACAGAAATGAAGCACATGTCTAAGATGGACAGGTTCCTGAGGAAGAAGTACATGGGTTTATACAGGTGCTGGTTAGCAGTTGTGACTGTAACAATGAGAAGGTTCCCTAACAAGGTACCCAGGTAGGTCATTGGGAATGCTGTGAAATAGAGGAAACTCAGATTCCAGCCATCAGGAGAGCCCAGGAGGAGAAATTCAGTTACCATTGTGACATTGGTCATTTACTTGAAATTCTGGTTATTTGAGAAGATGAAGAGTTAAAAAGAGGAAGTAAAAAAAAACCTGTGTGAGAGTTCATTGTTTAATGCTCTGTAGTTTACTTACCTTCATCCTCCTCCATAAATACAATTCAATATTATTTTGCCATTACCTCCACACCTAATAACTCAAATTATAAAGCAAATTGTAATAATTTTTACATTTGTATGTAAAGATCTATCTATATCATGTTGGAGTACTGATCACTATGAACATGAAAACATTTGACTTATGAGAAAACCATCTCAATAATTCAAATATTCCCATTCCAGCATCACAGGCCCAGTGTTGTGGAAAACTGAGGTGACCTGAGTGCCTCTGAACTCTGCTGACGTCTCCCACTCTCCCTGGTGCTCCCCAGGATGGGAGTGGTGCTGTCTCATGGACACACACCCTCAGCCAGCCTGTCCCAGCTCCTGCTGGGCTCTCTATTCCTCTCCAGGTTATCAGGGTAAGGTCTTCAGAGCCTCAGGCCCCGAGCAGCTGACACTCTCCTTAACTTCTACTTTGTACCTTTAAATGTTCTCACTCTGTGTTCACCACCATGAAATTGAAGTTCCCTTTGTCGATAATTTATATTTTCCTTGTGGAACCTTCCATTATTTTTCTTTCTTTTTAGTGGCATCATAATTATACAAAAAGATACTGAGTGTATATGCTAAAAGAACATTTTTTCCATGATTACAATACTTCTACAACAGGTTAGACCACCCATAGGTAACTCAATCCAGAATCACCCATATTGTCATTTCCTCTGCCCTCTGCAAACCTGGTCCTTCTCAGCACCTTCTAGGTTAACCACACGTACCCTTAGAAAAGTGATCTTTCTGGTGAGCCTCTCTGGGTTCCTCTGGAAATGTGTGTTCCCCTGGGTCAGGGGTGGGTAGCCAGACACAGGTAGGTTGGTGTTAATTTCACAGTGAGGGTGAAGTTCAAGGGGTCCTACTCTGTCTACCTGAACACTGTCTTGCCCCATCCCCAATTCTTCCCTGATACAAACCTGAGGCTCACTCCCAAATGACCCCCTTGTTTGTAGCATACTCTGGAACTTGCTGAAAGAAGCCTTTTCTAACTGTGACATAATGATATAATTTTCTCCATTAATGTGTATTGGGCTTTAAAGAAGGCTCAAATGAAACTTTTCCTCTGGAAATTGCTTTACAATCTTAAACATTTCCCCCTTCTGTGTAGTGTTAGAAATAGACATATTGTATTGCCTTTGATTAAATCAGCATGTATTCATCACTCAGATCACTGGTGCAAATTCCTTGATTTGGGACCTTGTATTGTTCATCGTTTTAGTATCAAGTGCATGACTTCCTTCACAGTGGTAAGGAACTAATGCCTGGTGGCTTTGTTGACTGATCACTCCCCTCGACTGGATTACTTTACGCTACTGACTTACAGATGAAGAGCTCTCACGCATGCTCTGCCCCTTCTACACTGCTATAGCACACACAGTGTAGGATGGTGGGAGGTCATGCAAGCGCATGTGCCCTGTGCACTTGCAAATGTGCACATTTCCACTTTATAGCAGTAATTGCTCAACAAGCATAACCGATGAAACAAGTATGGCTAAAACGATTACTGATGGTTAAGTTTTGGAAAGAAGAAAAATATTGATATTTTCAAGTAAATTGATTACCATGAGAGAAATAATACAATAATACATTATGTAAAAATATAAATGCACATGACAAATTCAGAAGGTGATGAATGATGAGACAAATGCATTTTAAAAACTTTGCAGGTTTTCAACTTTTTATACTCACTTTCATGCACTACAGGAGTCTTTGCTCACCACCTCTAGACATTTGTGTCAAATATAAGATAAACAAACATGTACACAGGATCTGGAAGTTGGCACAGAACTACAGAGAAATTTTTTTTTGTTTCCACTTTTTATACTAAACCATGTACTATTTTTATTTTTCCAATAAAACTTAGTAAATTGTCCAGTAAGCAATTTGAATCATATAAATTTAATTGATGTCCTTCATTTCTTTTGTGTTTAACTACTTCTTGAAAAATTCTTATCTATATTTGACTTACTTTTTTCATGGATCAGTCTCACAGGAAACTTCAGATTATGGATATGACAAAATAAATATAGGACCACTACCTGATTTCCTGGGGTCCTCAAAGTATTCTTGTAGATCTCAAAAATGTGATTAATTTCTTCACCTAGATTTTTTTAAAAAATAGGAAATAAGTCTTCAAATTTTCTAATTTGACTTCACAATTTTAGCAGTGTAAAAAACTACATTGTCCTCTAATAAAAATACTTATTGAAAATTCCCATAAACACCAAAAGTTGGTGTTATAAATAAAACAAAGGTCAGGTAACAAGAAGGTCAAGAATAGAATCATAAAGAGAAATTAGCATATTTTTAATGCCAGTAATTTGAAGAAGGGCTTCTGCAAATACTTTCGTGTGTTAGTGGAGAAAGCTGGGAGTTTTCCCTTTTGGTATTTCTCTGACAGTTCTTTACTATCAAGTAAGTAGATTGCATTAAAAAATGCAGTGGATTGTTTATGTTGTAAAATACAGGTTTTAATTATTTTCTAAATTACATTTTTTCCATATTAGCAATTATGGTTTAGTGTTATTGATCAGTCATTGAGTGATGCTGAGGAGTACTTTAGCACATCTGACCCTAATGTGCTTCTAAAGGCTGCATGACCCTATTATTATATTTTTACCACTAGACACACATCTTCATTACACATGATATGCTTTTAGTCTAAAATGTGAATAATTATTGAAAATGCGAACATATTTGTGATTAGGACAAAAAGGTGACGTTGATGAATTCAAAATGCTTCTATGAAAATTGTGTACCATATTGGATGTTTTTATTTTCAACAGCTACTGAAAAATATTACATTTATGGAATGTAATTTCCATAAATGAATTCATATCTACCTCCCTGCCACCTGCAATGTATTTGGCATTTTGTTTCTGTTGCCTTAATATGAATATACTTCTTTGTCAGCCATCAAAACTGTGCAGATAATTTTGTGCATTTTCTACACGTGTGGTAAGTAAAAACTATTTGAATAGAAGAATTTTAAACCAATAAGAGGTAACATGAAGAATTATCACATGTTACTTGCAAACACTGTGCAGACGTCCACCACGCTCCAGGTATAATACTACTGAAGCACTGAAAATCAGAAAATAGTATTGTGTTTACAAATCTTCATTGTTACTATAATTCTTTGAACAGTTAACCATTTTTTTTCCTGGGGTGGCTGACAATCTGGATGAAACTCCAGTGTATTGAGCAGAATAAAAATGAGGCTCAGAAGTGCCTGGACTCTAACTGCCAAGTACTCCCTCCTGAGTGTTTCCTGTTCTCCAGGTGGGAGCAGAACTGCATCTCTCCTTGGTTTTTCCCATCAAATCTGTCTGCAGCCAGGGTGCATCTGAGCAGTCAGCACAGTGCTATGTGGGATGTGGGAGGCTCAGTCACCTCTGCTTTATGTGAACTTGGTGCCTGGCCAGTGGGAGCAGGACCCCAGGGAGCCCAGAGCTCAGCCTGCAGAGACAATCAGAGGCCTGAGCACATCACCAGGCAGCAGCACCTCCAGAGCCCAGGAGAGAGGACCTGGCTACATGCCAGCATGAACAGTGGAAGAAGCAGTGGAATTCCTTTGCTGGACATCTGTAGAGAAATGAGTAACACTAAGGAGAGACTGATGGTTCTCACTGTGTGTTTCCATCTTTCCCTCTTTCACCTCAGTGTGAATTAGGGGTATTTTGGTGTCAGATAATATTAAGCGTGGTGGGCAACTTTCATTCACTCACCAACCTGTAAATGGGAAACTTCTAACACTATCTGCAGTTTTGCTGCAAAAATTTCTTATCATTGAGATAAAATTCACATGATATCATGTTAACCTTTTAACAGTTCATGGTCATCAATTCAGTGTTATCTACCACATTACAAAATTGTGAAACTTCCAACTATATCTTCCTAGATATTTTTATCACTTTCAGTGAAACACTACCCATTGTCCCTATGTATCTTTACTTACAGTCACTTGAAGACTCTAAGTATAATCTCCATATTTAAATTTATGTCTTGCAGGTTTGGTTGAGTAGAATTATTCAGTATGGGTTCTTTTTTATGACTTGGGTCAGTCACATGTTTTTCAAATTAATCCACATTGTAATGTTTATCACAAGTTTATTCTTTTAGAGAATGAAACTATTCCCTTATATATGTATACCAGCAACTTAAAAAGTCTATATATCTTTCTGTAAGCAATTGGTCCTTTGTTCTGTTATCATAGTGTGGAATTGCCAGTCACTGTCTTTGGGCTTCTTGTCTTCTGGGATAGATTCCATATCTACACAGGGTGCTGTCTTTTTGATGTGCTGTTGGATTTCATTTTTTAGGTTTTGCTGAGAATGCTTGCATGTGTCTTGATGAAGGATCTGGGTCTGTAATCCTCTTATTTGGTGTAATTTTCTGAATCTTATACTAGGGAAATGATGTTTTTTGTGGAATGTGACTTGAGGAGTTGAAGTTCATTTAAGTTCCCTGGAGTGGGTTCAGGAGATGTGGCGTTACCTCTCTTTGAATGTTTGGTAGAACAGTAGTGAAGCCATGAGCTTCTGGAGGATTTTATGTTTTTGTTTTTGTTTGTTTGTTTTACTAATTAATGATTCAAATTTCTTGGTCATTATGTATATCCAGGTCATATATTTTCTCATTATTCAGATGTAGTATGTTATATTTGTCCCAAATTTATCCCTTTCTTGTATATTTTTCAATATTTTGAGATGTGGTTTTTCATAAGACTTGCTAATGGTTTTGGCATTTCTGTGACATCAGTTATAAGGTTTCTTTTATTCTCTGATATTTTATTTACCTTTGGATTTTTTATTGTTAGGGTAGCTAAAGGTCTGTTGATTTTGTTTGTATTTTCATAAACAACTTTTGCTTTCATTGATACTTTTTGTATTGTTATTTAGTGTTAATTTATTTCTTCTCCAATATCTATCATTGCTTTTTCAACTGCTTATTTTAAGTGTGGTTTGTGTTTGCTTTTCTACTGTCATTGTAGGATCTGTTCTTAGACTTTCTGCTTTTTCGATGTAGGCATTTAGTGTTACACCTTTTTCCTTAGTAGTGGTTCATGAATGTCATAGGATTTGCTATGTTATAGTTCCATTTTCATTAATAGTCTTAGTAAAAGGAATGTTTTCTGGTGTCTTCAAATATCTCTCATTTAAAGTTAGTTTACTTTTTATTTTTGAAAAGGAATTTGAACATTAGGAAAAACGTCCATAAACAAAAATTTTCACAACTTCACAAGTATGGAAGAATGATCACTCAATAGTCTATGGCCATATATAAAATGACGCATATTTTCCACAAACCAAATACATACAAAGTACCCAGTTCAGGCAGCATTTATGTGGGTTGTTTTCAGGATGCACTTATGCCAATATTTGGTGGACAAATTTGTGCATGTTATGTTAAGTTAATTTTGTTCTTGTCAGCAATATGTGAGTACACTGATTTCTCTCAACTATAGCTACAAGAGTTTCACCAGCTGACCTAAGTATATGGCTAGACAATATCATTTTACTGTCTTTTATTTTTTATTTGATATATCCCACAACTTCAGTCACAAACCTTGAGGGGACGTTCCTCTCTCTCCACAGTGGCTCAGGGACTCTCCTTACACTGGAAGTCCTCACAATGGGTATGAAGCAGGAATATCCAATCTACTATGTTTCATGTCTTCTGGGATCTGATCTCCCCCACTGTCTCTTTTGCTCTGTCTACAACTTTTCTCTGCCTTTCTCAGTGTCCCTAAAAACAGACAAGGGTGCTGCCACTCAAGCCTGGGTGGCCCTTTGCCCTCAGTGCCTGGCCAAGCTATGCTCAGAGCAGCTCATACCACCTGGTCCAGAGGCCTGAGTCCATTTATTTTTTCTTTCTCAATTTCACTCATCAATATTGTATAGTTTTAGGACCAAGATAGTTCACTCTTAGGTTAAATGTTGCTGCTTATTTGAAGTGTTTATTTTTCTTTCATTTTACATTTCAGTAGAGTATATTTAGAACATATTTCTACAAACATGGAATACATCTTATTCTAATCAGGATCACAGTATTGTGAAGTGTATACATGATTTTGATGCTAATGTAAATATGATTTTTTTAAATTAAATTTTGATAGTACATTATAATGAACAGAAATGCCAATGTAGGCAAATTCACCAGCATAGAAATTTCTCCTCTATCTCAACCTCTTCTGTAATTCAATGAATATCAATCCTCTATATGTTTCCCCATTAATTTCTGAGAAGTGAGTATATTTGAGATTCTCTTCTTACAGTTTCCCTTGTGTGTGATGAACAGTGGTTAATATGAGTCATGGGTTCTTCTGCTTTAACTCAAGTTATATTGAGAACCAGCCTCATTGAACTCTTCTGGGATACATACATTGGCAAGGTACAGTTTCCTACCGGAAGTTCACATCCTGGTACTGCTAGATCCAGCTCAGAACCCCCAATGCCAAGTTCACTAGGCAGACCCTCCTTTTAGAGGTCTCTTCTGCAGATTTGAGGGGGTCATCTCTCCCCTCTTCCCCAGCATTTATCTGATGTGCTACATTTCCAAAGGTAATAACTGCTTATCTCAGAATTACTTTATGGGAACACTTTATTTTATTTACTTGTTTTCTTTTATTAGTGTTTATAGTTGTCCATAAAGACTCATTGTAACATAATCATACATACATTGAACTTAATTTATTGCATTATACTTCTTGCTGCCCATCATTTCTCTCCTCTTCTTCCTTCCCTGATTCCCCTTGTTCTGTTTAACTGGTCTGCCTTATACTTATTTATTTTTAATCAATGTTTATATTAAATTAATAATTAGTGCTTTATAGATCCACATACAGTTGGAATCCACTGTTGTATATTTATACATGCACATGACCATTTCTGATCCCTTTCTCTGGATATTCTTCCTCAATTCCACTGGTCTTCCATATATCTTTATGATATCCAACTCCATTTTCCCCTTTACTTTACTCTAGATTCTGCATTTGAGAGAAAACTTTTGATCCTTGACTTTCTGAGTCTGTCTTATTTTACTTAGCATGGTGTTATATTCTTCCATTCATTAACCAGAAAATGCCAAATTTAATTATTGCTTTTGAATGAATAAAATTTACTGTGTACATATATCACATTTTCTTTATTCATTCATGTGTTGACAACCATCTGAGCTAGTTCCATAACTGCCTATTGTGAACTGTGCTTCGATAAACATTGATATGGCTGTATCTCCATCGTATATTGATTTTAGTTCTTTTGGATAAATACCAAGAAATGGTAAAGGTGACTTATATAATGATCTCATTCCTAGAATTTCCATACTGCTTCCTAGAATGTTTGTATTAATTTGCAGTCCCACCAACAATTTACTAGGGTCCTATCCTCCCCATATACCTGCCCACATTCATTATTTGTATTCTTGACAGTTGCCATTCTGACTAGTATGGAATGAAATCTGTAAGTAATTTTGACTTGCATTTCCTTGATTGCTAGAGATGTTGAACATTTTTTCATATATTTGGTGGCCATATGTATTTCTTTTTAAAATAAATATCTGTTTAGTTCTTTTAATTTTTATTGGGTTATTTGATTTTTTTGGTGTTCAGATTGTTTACTTCTTTATATATTCTAGATATAAATATCTTGTCAGAAGAATAGCTGACACGGATTTTCTCTCACTCTGAATTTGTTCTCTCTTCACCCTCTTTATCATTTCCTTGGCTATGCAGAAGCTTTTTAATTTAATGCTACCTCATTGATCATTGGTTTTATTTTTTGAGCTTTAGGGGTCTTGCTAAGGAAGTCAGTGGATGCACGAATACATGCTGATCCTATGCTTTCTTCTAGAAGTTGCATGTTTCTGGCTAGATTTCTACATCTTCAATCCATTTTGATCTGACTGTTGTGCAGTGTGGGATATAAGGACCTAATTTTATTCTTGTATATGTGGATATTCAGTTTTCTCAGCACCATGTTTTCAAAGTGATTATTTCTCCAACATATATTTTTGACTCCTTTGTCAAGAGTCAGAGGACTGTGTATGGGTTTGTCTCTGTATCTACTTTCAATTCCATTGGACTTCATGTCTATTTTAGTGCCATAATCATGCCATTTTTTGTTACCATAGCTCTAAATCTATTTATTCTATTTATGTGGTGTATTGCATTTACTAATTTGCATTTATTATTTATTTATTTACCCCATGTATCCCTGGGATAAAATAACTTCATCATGGTTTATTATCTTCTTCATGTATTTTAAAATGTGTTTTGTAGATTTTCTTCCTTGAAATATCTTTGGTTTTGGAATCAGAGTTTTTCCACTCTTCAATTTCATGAAATAATTTTTTTTTTTATTGTTGGTTGTTTGATAAAGACTAATCCTAGTTCTTCCTTAAAGGCCTAAATGGTCTTTTATATCTCATAGGTGCCCTCCCAATTACTTTGATCTTCTTTTAAGTTATTGAATATTTTAATAATCAGATTTTTATAATCTTTCTCTGGAATTACATTTATCTGTGGGATCCTTTGTTGGTGTCTTGTGAGTTTGGGAGGAGGTTCTCTTGCACATTTCCTCAAGTTTTTGAAGGTCTGGAATGTGCACTTCAGTTGACTTGGACTCATTCCTCTGTTAAATGTGTGTCCTTTGTGGGTAGTTATCATTTTGGTTCTAGGGACCTCTCTCTGTCTTTGCTGAAGGAGTTGATATCCAGGATTTGGACCTACATTTCTTCTCTGTTTCTTTGTGCCCAGACCTTTGTTGTTGTTTTCTCCTGTATTCAATATATGGAAGCATTTCTGAGGCTGTGGTGGGTCTAGTTCATGTGTGGAGTGAGATTTGCTGATCCTTGGCTTGGTTTTGAGTATTGCTGGGCAGCAAGATCTCTTCATTGTGAACTTAAAGTGTCCCAACCACTTCCAGCCCCTAATGACCTCCCTGTCAGGACCCAGCATTATCCACATGGATCTTCCAGCACAGCAGAGAAATCTGGGCTTCCTGAGCACAGTACAGGAGCCTGGAAGTATACCTGAAGAATGACCAGGGACTCTTTCAATTGTTTGCAATCCTTATTGACCTGGAAACAAGTCTCCATATTAAATTATCTTGGATAAAATGCTTAAAGTCCATTTCTCTCTTCCTGATGAGATACAAATGGATACACAGCTCTGTGTCAATCAAAATCCAGCTCCCTACTTCTCCTCCTCCTAGCTTTTCAGAATGAGCTCAGGCTAATCCTCTCTTGCAAATTCCTCCCTTTAGGTTTACTAATCCTAACTCCTCTGTATTAGATTTATCTCCTACTGACCCATAATGTGAGTTCCTATCACTCCCTATCTTCCTAGCAATCCCATTTTGGCATGAGTTCACAATATCAGCCAAGCCCTCACTTAAATAATCAGAAGTCTGTTGTGGATCAGGCATTGACAAAAACTGTAAAATTCCCTTTCACAACACAAGCATCCTTATTGGGCTGCACCTGGGTAGAGTACTGTTTGGTAGCTACTGAACCACAACTTTAGGTGGCTCAGATGGGTCTGAATCCTAGCCCTGTATCTGCAGCAGAGAGGCCAGCCTACTAAGGGCATGGGCATGGCCTGAAAGGCATGGGCAGTGCTGGGGTGGGGGGAGTGAGGGTGTGGCCCCAGCCTGGCCATATTAGACTGCCATGGCCTAAAGGGAAGGAAGCCAAGTCTCCCCATCTAGGTTTTCCAAAAGCTGTGGCGTCTTCCTTCCTATTCCACCTGGTGATGGGGCTCCTGAACTTGGTCTAAAAAATGCTCCAGTAGATCTGGAAATTGCGCAGCGCATATTACAAATGCCACTCTTTTCAGAGCCCCAAAGTCCTCCCAAATTTTGATTATAACCGTAAATGAAGTCACATAAGGGTAAGGATGGCTTTGTGACTATGGAGAGCTGTACCACCGGATCACTGACCAATGATGGTTTTTGTAACCAACAAATTCTGAGTTACCTGTAGAAACACATCAGCAACAAGAAGACAAGAAGAAAAAACAAAAGTGCTCATGAGAGACACCACAGACCCAGGCAGCCTTCTGTAGGTGAGGAGAGTGTCCACCGGAAGCTTGCCTTGTCTTTATTCAGAGTTTTGTCAAATGATAAATCACTGAAACTGTGTACACGTCTGTCACTTGCTTCTGATGGAGTTTCCTGAGTTTTTTGATTAAAGGCTGCAGAGCTGCTGCCCCTCCCTGGGCTATGAAAGTTACAATAGGGGAGGGTAGATGGGCAGCCAAGAGCAGCTGCCTGGTGCAAAGCTGCTGGGCCCATAAACTGTGACGCACTTACAGGACAACGCTGATGAATTTCTGAAGACTGAGTGTGGATTGGCATGAAGAGAGATTCTGAGCCTTAAACCTGAGAGGTTCTCCAGGAGCCTGGTTGGCCAGTGCAGTTGACATAAAGCAACTGTCCAACTGTGGAAGCAGATTTGCTTTTCATCTCCTTTGGAATGATATTTTTGATGCCAGTTTTCTTCCTTTGTAGAGAAATTTAACAATGAAACAGGAAAAGGCTGTAATGAAAAGGTATTTGAAAATTGACTGGCTTGCATTGTGGAGACTCCCCTGAATGAGGAAATGTGTATTTTTCAGTCTTTTTTCTCTAGATATTGGGTAGTGTTGTAGTCACCCAGAGGTGTTGAACACCTCGAGGCAGTTATCTCTCAGGTGTCATGGTGCTATTGTGATTGGCATAATAAAAGAGAGTATAACAGTCACCTAATTGGAATGCCTTTGTGACATAAGCTGCACAGGCATCAGGCAGCTTGCCTGTGATGGTGGCAGGAGGTGCTGTCACTGCGCACATCTGTAGTTTTGTTAAATCTCTCATTATTTGAGAGGATGACCAAAAAGTGGTGTGTTAGTCAGTTTTTCATTGCTGTGACCAAAATACCCAACAAGAATAAGTTAGAGAGGGTAATGTTCAGTTTGGTCTCTGGTTTTAGAGTTTCAGTACGTGGTAGACAAGTTCCATGCTTTGGGCCATGGTCACAGGGTGTGGTAGAGAAAAGCTGCTCAGCTCATGGCAGCCAGATAGCAGAGGGAGTGAGGGGGAAGGGTCTGCAGGGAAGATATATCTTTCCATTCAAACTAGGATGGTCTGATTAGGTCTCAGCTCTCCTGATCCAATCATTTCACAGCTTCCTGCCGTAACACAGGGGAATACCTCCCATCTTGCAAAACTGGAGATCAGGGAAGCCTCTGTGTTCATGATGAGTGAGCATGTACCAGCCTCCATACATAGTGAACTACCACCTAGCTGGGTTCCAAGCAGGGTATAACATGACCCATCAGTGTGTCCTTATATCTAAGCAACTGAGCCTCAGCCAATCCTAGGTTGAAGCCTGTCCAGTGATGCGGAAATGAGGCCAAGGCCAGGCCTCATCTACTGGGGACTCCCTGCATGCCATTTCCTGTCTTCCTGGTTGTGAGGCCTGGGGCACATTAGCAATGTCCTTCTGTGTGGAGTGTTGGCCATGCTAGGACCTTTTTCTGTCTGCAATAAACTTTGTTACATTATACTGGTCTCAGTTTATCTTTATCAATTTTGATGTGGTCAACAGGACTTGACATAGAGCTTCCAGTGAATGTAGGAGCCCTAGATGAAAACACCAGGAACCTCCAGAGTCCATTTTGTCCACAGATCTCTCACAACAACTAAAAAGATAACACAAAGTTCAGGTGAACATTGCACTACCCAAGGAACCATTTGATTATCTTAGAAGTTTGCATTAGAATGTTACTAGAGTTTTCAGTACTTCCATTTCCATGTCTGGAAAGTGTGTGTACAAATACCATGTAATATTTTGGTCTAATTAAATAGTTATATGAGAGTTAAAGTATATAGGATAGTCTGGGGGAGCCCTTAGAATAAGCTTCTGCTTGTTGGTGACATTGTTTCTTCAGCTTGCTTAGTTCATGCCTGTGCCTTCGGAGTAGGAGAATCGGATGAATCACACTCTCAATATGCATATTCTATAGATCTTATTACTAAATTAATAGTAAGCAGCATTCTTACTTGTCTTTCCTAGTAAGTAATCAGTTGATTCATAAATATAGAATGCCCAGGAATTAGGATGTACTAAAACAGGGACATTATTATTTTTGTCATTATTTTGCTCTACATTTTTGTTTCATAATGAACAAAACCATGTGATTTTCAATTGAAAATCAGTTAATATGAAGATTATTGAGGATTTATGACATCATGAAATTAACAATCCATGTCATATTAGCTAGAACACAAGTTGGCACAATTTTTAAGAAGTCAAGCAGCATGTGTAAGTAGGTTATCACAATATTCATTTAAATTCCACTTTTAGAAACTTAGAAAATAACCAACAATTAAAAAGTGTGGGCTTTGTGAATTGCAGTTATCTTAGTGAAATCTGAAAGTAATTTTATAACAATCAACAGTGGAGGAATTTGATAAGTTAGGATCCAGTAAGATATATAATTGTTCCAATGAAGTTGATGCATATTTAGAAACTGTACTGTAATAACTATTTAAAATGAATTACAGATGACAAAGAAGTTTCTTTATTTACTTGCAAATATGCTAAAGAAAATATAGAGCTCAGTGTCTTTTTGTTTGTGTTATGGGTCAGGCTATATAGGCAATGAACAACAGACTCCATTTTACCCTAAGGCTCCATGTCATGTAAGAAATGCATCTCCCATGGAAACACTATGCCTCTGTACCTATCAATAGTTGCTTAGCATAGCAAGTTTGCAACATAAATTGGCAATTTTTATACAATTTGAAATTGTTCTCTCTTTGGTTCCCATTTTTCATGGGCAGTGTACCCTGTCAGAGATTGATTGTCTAGACATTAGTAACCATTCTCTAAATTGTACTCAACTAGGGTAATTTTGAACCATTTCCCTTGTGCTTGCTGTTATGCCAACCTGGAAAGTCCCATGGGAAATACCAATGTACCCATTGCATTGTCTCGCTAACTGCTCAATATTGCTTCTGTGCTCCTGCTTGTTTGCAGCTACATCAACCGAGATATAGTTTTGCCAGTTTTTGCCTTTAAAGAACTTGAAATGCTCAGGCTTGGGGTTGTTTTTTGCAGAAAAATTTATGGGTGCGGTAGGGAGCACTTCCCAGCTGGCCAGGTAAATAAAGACTCTCCAATCTGAACAAAATGGACTTGTTATGTTTTCTGAGTGATCTTCCCCATAACAGTTTGTGCACATGTAGATAAAAGAGCTATATCTGCATATTACCTGTATACTAGGTATGTTGAAGGAAATGGAGACACCTAATTAGTTACATGGAGGTGTTCATAGAAATGTACACAGGCTGCTTTATATTTTCTCTATCTCCTATCTTCTGTTTACCATTTTGGTCAATATGAAACATGTTTCTCAGTAAAAAATTAATTAAATTCATTGTGTTTGAGGACAAACTAAAAAAAATTAAAAAGATTACATGGTTGGCTAATTTGGGAGGACATTCAAAAATTGTACTGGAAAAAAAAATAATCCGTGCCATGCACTTTAAGTTCTCAAATACATCAAAAAATTCAGGTTCATAATTTTATCTTGTTGTTGGTGAGATTGCCTTCCTTTTGTGAGGTTCTGCAGCACTAATGTCCAGGAAGAAGGGAGGCCCCTGAAGAGATGACCGCTCCCAGTGCTCTGGATTTAGCTGTTTCATGCCTCACCACCTGAGATCAAGTGGTGTTGTCTACATCTGGGATACTTCATCTAATGAAAAAGAGTGAAGAAACATTATGCATGGCAGTGTCACAGCTGTGACTACTATGCTATGTGGAGATGGCTGGTTCTCCTCCCTCTCCATCTTCAAGGCCTCTGTGACTGGCTTCATTTTACCCCAGAGTTGAGGGGCTGAGGTTGTGGAAGTTTCACTTCCCCCATGTGAGTAGCTATGCCAAACTCTGTCCACCATGATAACAATGGGTATTACCCACTCCATGTTCTGGGGTGAAAAGAGGAAGCACTCATCACTTTATTTGGTATGTTTGTATTTCATCCACGTGCAATTCTAGTTGCTCCAGTTAGAACAGAGAAGTAAACAGCACAGTCTTTCCTCCTGGAGCCTGGAGGAAAGATATCACAAAAGATAGCATAAGTAGCTGGGATAGAAGTATTCTATTATTGTAATTTTATAAAATCCCATAAAAACTGGGAAATTGTGAATTGGTGAGTAATTTTAGAAAAAAGTTTCTGAGAAAATAAATTAGAGTTATTGACTCACTCAAACACTTTTTATTTACCAAGGTAGATGTCATTAGGAAGGAGAGGAACTTCCTGTTTATTTTGTATGTGTCTGAATAAAACTGCCATGTGCTATGTGTTCTACACATTGCAGGGTAGGGTGGTATGTTTCTATTTCATAAGCAACCATGTGAAGTGAGCAGCAGTGCTGGGAAATGTCCCAGTGATGGACATCCCCATGCACACTCACACTCACACATGTGCATGTTCACCCACACAGGGATGTGCTTTGCTTTATCTCTGGAGAAAATATCTGTCACTTGCCCATTTTTAATAAGGCTCATTGTGATTGAATATAGAAGTCACTTACATCTAGAATAAAATTCTGTATCAGATGCAGATTTCTCTTTCCCATCCCACAGGCAGGTTGCCTTTCCTATCTTACAATATTTTTTATATGCAGAGGGTTTTAAGTTTGATGTAGTTTTCATTTGTTTATTTTTCATTTTTTTTCCTCTGCATTTAGGTTCAGATTCATGAAACTGTGATTATGTCCTGAGTCCTGGAGCTTTATCACAGGTCTTTCTTGTAGGAGTTCAATGGATTTAAGGCTCACAGTTAGGCCTTTGTGCATTTTGAGCTAAGATCAGGTGTGGTATAGAGGCCCAAGTCACCCTTTTGCAGAGGACCCTGTACCATGACTCCCTACTGGGTAATCTCAGCACCCTTGTTTAAAATCTCCAGGCCCAGAGTGGAAGGGCTGCTGTAAGGCTCCACCTTCTGTTTTTTGCACTGTGTGAGGGATGCAGGTGCTGTCATAAATAATCTCCCTCTTGTACGTTTGGAAACCTCAGTGTGAGACTTTAATTTTGCTCATTTCTTTTCAAGACTATTTTAGCTTTTCAGGACAGTTTCATTCTATATGAATTTTATGATACTTTTTTTGTTTCTGAAAGAAAAAGATGAATAAAAAAAATTTGATAATAATTTTGTTGAATCTTTAAAGTATTTTAGAAACTAAAGTTATTTTAATAACATTAAGACTTCTTATCCACAGGCATGGAACATTATTCTATTTATGTATAACTTTAATTTATTTGGACAATGGTTTTATTATACTTTCATGTAAGAATCATTAAGATTTTGATTAAATGTACTTTATCCTTCTTGATACATAATTGAATGGGATGACTTTTTAAATTTCCTTTTGTGATTTGTTATTGTTAATGCAAATTATAAAATTTTGAGTGTTGAGTTTGTATCTTTAGACATCTTGGAATTAATTATTAGTTCCAACAATTTTTTTGGTAAATTTTCAGGGTTTTCTACATGTAAAATGTTGTCATCTCTAAACATATTTTAAGTTCCTTTTTAAATTTCAATCCTTACACCTGATATATATATATATATATATATATATATATATACATACATATATATGTGTATATATATGTATATATAATATTAAAGGTAACTTTTTAGTGGCACATTTGTGATATATGCAAACAATTTCCCTAATTTTTGTTGTTTCTTCTTTTGAGGCAATTTCTTGTCATAGGTTCATAATTTTATTTATCAGACTTCTTTATATCAAACCACATACAGTTGAACTTTCTTCTCAGATTCTATGTTTGTGAGTTTGCTTGTTGCTATTTTTCCACAAATGTGACCCCAGACTCTGTACTTGCAGCCCCCAAGGACCACTCCTAAAATGCAAGAACAGTGCATTATTTTAGTTACCCCAATGCATACTCCTGGTTTAGGAAGAATGCAGCAGGACTCTGCCTTCTTCTTCTTCTTTGGGCTTTCAATTCGTACACCAGTGTCCTCTCTCTCTGTCAAGGTTTGCTTGTTGCTATTTTTCCACAAATGTGACCCCAGACTCTGTACTTGCAGCCCCCAAGGACCACTCCTAAAATGCAAGAACAGTGCATTATTTTAGTTACCCCAATGCATACTCCTGGTTTAGGAAGAATGCAGCAGGACTCTGCCTTCTTCTTCTTCTTTGGGCTTTCAATTCGTACACCAGTGTCCTCTCTCTCTGTCAAAGTCCTGCCTCTCTGATCTAGTTACTATGCTCTTGGTGCTTTGTTGTCCAGAAGGCCACCCATGTATGGTGCTGAGCTTCTTTCCAGTGTCCGTGAGCACCACTAGGTTCTGATGTGCCTTACAATCGGATGAGCTTTGTGTGGCTGAATCACAGCACTGACAGTGATGAGGTGCATTGAACAGCAGGTCCTCTCCCGGAAACATGCACAGAACAGGGTATGTGTGTAGTCGGTTGGTGAAAAGGCTGTGATCAGTCACAATCAGAGTTCTCAGAGGCTAAACTACATTTCTCACGGTTGCAACGAGGCAGTGTTTATGAATACAGCATTTGCAGTGATTTTGTAGAACTGTGAGGAGTGAGAATTGATCATTTCTCTTTGAGGGTGCAGTTGAGGCCTGGTGTGGTAGTGCACACCTGTGATCCCAGTGACTTGAGAGCCTAAGGCAGGACAATCAAAAGTTCTAGGCCAGCCTGGCAATGGAGCAAGACCCTGCCTCAAGGTCAAAAATTAAAATGGCAATGAATGTAGTTCAGTGGTGAAACACACCTGGGTTGAGCTGTAGGAAAAAGGAAACAAAAAGAGTGCTGTTAAAAAGAATATTCAGAGTGATATTTTTTCCATCTAATAGAGGTATAATGAAATAACAAAATTTGCTTACATTTACTATATAAATATGCCCTTGTTGAAAATTTGCCAACATGATTACATATATTTAGATTATTTCTGACCTGTCTACTCTGTTCCATTTGCTTGTATTACTGGTTTTATGCCAGTGCTATCCTGTAGATTGCAATGGTTTTATAAAAATACCTTAAATTATAAAGTAGAATGCCTCCAATTTTGTTTTTCTTTCCCATTATGTCTGTGAACATGTAAAGTTTTGTGATTTCATACAAATTTTCAGAAATTTTTCTGTTATATTACATACATACATTACATGTGTATGTCATATAGAAATTTTTAAGATATACCTGTTTCAGGTACTTATGAGGCATATGTGTATTATGCACAAAATGATAATTATAATCAAACTTTTTGTATGTGATATCTGAAAGTTTTGAGCCCACAAAAGTATGTGAGGCTGAAATGGAGTGATGTTATGTGGGGTCAGTAAGTTCTGGTCAGCAACTGCCCAGCATGAAGACTGTACTCAGGGCACTGTGTACTTGATAGTTGAAGAGGGCAGATCCTAAATGTTCTCACCACAGACAAAAAATAATGATAACTATGTGAAGTGGTAAGTGTGCTAATGCATCTGAATGCCTCCTGCTGCTTCTTCATATCTGTGTCCTCTGGGTAGAATGTAACATCTTATGTTCTGTTATTCAGTAGTGCTGAGAGAGGGGACCTTGCCTTATTCCTGATCTTAGATGCACATATTTCATCTCTCCATTGAATTTGGTGTTATCTGTGGGCTTTTTATGCCTGCCTTTTACTATGTTGATGTATTTTCCTCCTATTCCTAAATTAATGTACATTTTTATCTTGTTCAGTTTTGTTAAATTTTTCTACAACAATTTTAATGATCATAGTTTTTGTATTCATTTTGTTAATTTGCTGTATTACATTGATTGACATAGATTAAACCATCCTTGCATGCCATGTATAAATCCCATCTGCTCAGGAGTATCACTTTTTTTTAATGTGCTGTCCAATTCAATCTGCTAGTTTTTTTTTTCTTTTCAGGATTTTTGAGTTACTAGTCACTTGGGGATATTGCTCTTTTGCTTTCTTTTCTTATAATTTCCTTGGTTGAGGTTTCAGGGAAATGATTTGCCTCTCAGCATGAAGTGAGAGTGTTACCTTCTCTTCAGTTCTTCAAAAGAGTTTGAGAAAGATTGCTGTAAATTCTTCAAATATTTGTTAGAATTATCTAGTAAATCAACTCTCTATCTCATTTCTCAAAGGAAAGAATTTCCAATCAATATCATCCTTCTAAAAATATAAACTATCAATGTTTTATTTTCACATTATTTGAAAAAAATATGATAGAAAGGTAAACTGTATTCTCTAACAGAAACATGGAAAGTCCTGCCTGTTCATGCTTGGAGCCAAGTGCTCCTCTAACAGCATAATTAGCCCAGCATCTCAGTCTTCTCTCTTATTTCTCGGCAATTTACTTTTCAACATGCTTTGGGGCACTAATTTTCTCAGTCCTTTTGACTCCTTAGTTTTCCCTAAGATCGCTGCTTGCATCAGACACCTGAGGGTCACATGGCATGCCTCTGTGTGTTGTCTGTTAGAGGCACCAGGGTTCAAGTGGGAGGGATGCTCAGGAAACAGAGCTCTGATTAGCTCCCAGAGGTTGTCTTCTATCTTGTTAGCTTAATGAGTCCCATGACGATTCTTCAAAATATTATTTGCAAGATTCCAAATTTCCCCTCATGATTCCAGCCAATGATTATCTCCGTGTTTTGCTCATTATTCTGCCTCTGTCCTGTGGGGCCCTCTAACTGTACCCAGAGAGAGTTGGGAGTGCTTTTTTGAGTTCAGGCTGTTTGTAAGATTCCAGGGCTGGAATAAGAAAAAATCACTGTGAAGATCAGAATTTAGATATTTTTCCCTTTTGTTCCTGTCCAGAAGTTTTGTAGTTCCAGGCCTTACTATTATGTCACTTATCAATTTTAAGCAGATTTTACACGTGAAGTTAGATAAGCACCCAATTTCATTCTTTTACTTCTGGAAATTCATATTTTTCTTAGCAATGTGTATGGAATAGACTCCTCTTTCCTCACTGTGTCTTCTTGGTGTCCTTGTTGAAATCCACCTGATTACATATGTTTAGAATATTTCTGACCTGTCTACTCTGTTCAATTTGTCTAGGTTCTTAGTATTATGCTAATTGGGAAACAGTCTTCTGTTATTGTTTTTGATGCTTCTTCAACTTTAGACTTGTGAAGCCCTAAGGTCTTATGATACATGTCTCTTCTCAAATAAGACCAAACAACATTTGATGTTTTGAAATAATAAATCAATCTTTGTCATGATAAAGAATTTTAAATATAATTTGTAGATTGGGATTGAGTTTGTATAATATATTATGTAATCTTCTTTTGTATGTGTTTTTAATAGTGCATAATAGTTTTACATACTAGTGGGTTTCATTGTTACATTTTCACACATGCACACAATATAGCAATATAAGTTGGTAAATATCATTCCTCAGTATTTCCCTTTCCCTCCCCCTCCCCCTCATGGCATTGTTTCTGCTCTACTGATCTTCCTTCTATATTCAGAAGATTCCCTCACGCTTGCTTGCTTTCTCTCTCTCTCTCTCTCTCTCTCTCTCTCTCTCTCTCTCTCTCTTCTTTTTTTCTTTCTTTCTTCCACTCATGAGATAAACATACCCTTGACCTTTTGAGTTTGGCTTATTTCCTTCAGCACAATGATCTCAAGTTCCATCCATTTTCCTGCAAATGACATAATTTCATTTTTCTTCATGGTTGACTAAATCTCCATCATGTACCTACACCATATTTTCTTTAATCCATTCATCCATGGTTTGACACCTAGGGTTCTTTCCATAGTTTGGCTGTTGTGGATTGTGCTGCTATAAATATGGGTCTGAAGTCATTCCTGTAGTGTGATTAATTTAATTCTTTTTTTTAAAGAGAGAGTGAGAGAGAGAGAAAGAGAGGGAGAGATAGAGAATTTTTTTTAATATTTATTTTTTAGTTATTGGCAGACACAACATCTTCATTTGTATGTGGTGCTGAGGATCGAACCTGGGCTGCACGCATGCCAGGCAAGCGCGCTACCGCTTGAGCCACATCCCCAGCCCATTAATTTAATTCTTTATGGCAAATACTGAGTGGTATTCCTGGGTCAAATGGTGATTCCATGCCCAGTCTTTTGTGAAACCTCCATACAATTTTCCATAGTAGTTGTCCTAAATTACAGTCCCACCAACAATGTGAAGTGTTCCCTTTACCCATATCCTCTTCAGCATTTATTATAATTTGAACTCATCATAATCCATTTGTTTATCTATCTAGAGAAATATCTTTAGCTCATTTGAACAATTCTATCAAAGTTCTCTGAATTTCTATCAAAGTTGAACATTTCTATCAAAGTTGTTGTTCAAGTCTTCAACTACATCAGTGTGGAATACATTTCCATTCATCCATGTCTACTGTGACTACTTTCTGTAGCATTTTGGAGATTTCTGTACATGAGACTGTAACCTCCTTGTTCAAGTTAATTCCTGAATGTTTTATTATTGTGCCCTTGCTGAGTACAGTTGCTGCCTTGGTGTGCATTTTTTTAATTTTTAAAACCCTTTGAAGCCCAGGTGCACCCTACCTTTGCCCTGAGTGAAACAATCTTTCCTCATGTTGTCATGGAGATGAGGCAGCTGGTTTCCCATCACACTGAGCCCAAACTCAACACCCCTGCAACTGCCAACCTACTGGCCAGCACCATAGTTAGGTGAACAAATGTCGCCATTCGCATGTGTTATTATTATTATTTTTTTAATTAGCCAGTTCCCTGGGGAAGCCTATGGATATTGCCCATTGACCTTGGTAAAGGCAGAATCCCATGGTGTCTCCCTCAGAACTTGACTCCAGCTCCCGGTCATTTCCAACTCTCAGTGGGCACCTATAACACCTCTGGGACATGAGTGTAGGAGAACAGTACAATTCTTCTGTGTCATGGGCTGGACTTTCTCTTTCTCCTCTGCCCTCTGTCTGACACACTTGAACCTGATGTCAGTCAGAACTCCTCCAGGGAGTGCCCACCTTGGCCTCTGGCCACTGTCAAGCGAGAGACCTCAAGTCAACACTGGAAGGAAATTAGAGCAAAAGAAGATCATGTTTATTATTTTGGGTGCTACTACAATGGAATTCTTTATCTCCTCTAATTGCTCATGGTTGTGTTATAGAGATAAATGTCTGTTTCTATTAGTTTTGTATTCTGCATCTTAGCTGCACTGATTTAGTAATTCTTACAGTTTGTTGTGGAAACTGTTTTTTTTTAAACACTAAAGATCACATTATGGTGGAAAAATAAGATAATTTTACTCTGTCAGTTACTTTGTCTGATGTCTTTTATTCATTTTTATTTAATTCATAATTCTGCTTTTGACATACAGTACTTCATTAAGTGAAAATAGTGAAAGCAGGAAATTTGTCTTATTCTTGTCTTAAAGAACCTCCCAGATGCTCAGAGCTGGTCATTGTCTTTGCTGTGGTATTTACTATGAGACTCTGACTATTTGGAAGTAGTTTTGTTCTTACTGTTTACTTCTTACAATTCACATTCTTTCTCTATTCCTATTGTTTCTTTTTATGGATTCCTATTTCCTTCAATTTCCAGTTTAATATCTGATCATTAAAATACTGAGTTTTACAGAGTGCTTCTTCTCCACCAGTGGATCATGAGTGATTTTTCTCCCTTATGACTCCTAGCCTGTTTGTGACATTGATAGATTTGTGTGTGTGTGTGTGTGTGTGTGTGTGTGTATTGAAACTCTCTTGCATTTAGGGATAAACACCACTTATTTTTGCTGTGTAACACTTTCATTGTGCTTTTAAACTCTGTTTGATATCATATTTCAATATTTTATTAGTGCAGTCTAGTTATTCATAATATTGGGGATTATAACGGCACATTCATACAAGCACGGGACATAGTTTCTTCTAATCCAGTCCCTAGTGTCTCCTCTTCCTCTCCTCTCTTCCCTCCCCATGTTCCCTTTCATCTGCTCTTCTGATATTCCTTCAATTCATTTTTTTCATTTGATGTTTTGAAGGTGGAATCCACTAGGATGTATTCACATATGAACATACAATAGTTTGATCTTTTTCCCATCCTTTCTCACTCCCCTCAACTCCTGACCTTTATTCCATGGATTTCCTTCTACATTCATGGCATCCTCACTTCTTTACTAATTTTGCTCTTCCACACATTAGGGAAAGCACTCAACCCTTGACTTCTGAATCTGTCTTCTTCACTGAGCATGATGTTCAGCAGTTCCATCCATTCACCTGAAATGGCCATGATCTCCTTCCTCTTTGTGGCTGAGTCAAACCCCATTGTGTGTTTGTACCACATTTTCTTAATCCAGTCATCTGTTGGTAGGCTTCTGGGTGGGTCCTTGACTGGCCAGATACATTGATGAGCCTGTTTCATTGTAGTATGCTGGTTTTAGTTATTTTTGATAAGTACCAAGGTATATGATTTTAAAAATACTCATCAGGGCTATCTGTTTTGGGTTTAATTTTCTTAATTTGACTTTGGCTTTCTATGAGGTAATACTAGTCTCAGAAAAATGAGTTAGGATGTATTTTCTGCCTTTTGTTTTTGTATGAGTTTTATAAAAGTTCTTTTTAGTGGTACTAGGAATTGAACCCAAGTCTCCCTAACACTGAGCTCCATCCACAGGCCTTTTCAATGTTTTTATTTTTTATCATTTTTGAGAGAGAATCATGCTGATTTGCTAAGATTGGTGTCATTCCTTTAAATCTTTGTTTTGAAGAATCAATAATCTAAGTTTTATTGATTTTTCTTGAGGATTTTGTATTTTATTTTCCTTTTATTTTATCTCTATTACTCCACCTGCTACTAATTTGTAGTAGTCTAATTTGTTTCTCTTGTTCTATGTCTTCAGTGTGTAAAGTTAAGTGACTGATATGGAATCTTTCTTTTATGAGTCTGAGTATTTTCAAATACAAATCTTACTTTCCCACTGTTCTCTCTGCATCCTTTCAATTTCAGTGTGTTGTGCTTTTACTTCATTTTTATAAGGAGATTTTCTGGTGGAGAAGGCAACTTCTCTTCTGACCTCTTATTTTCATAGGAGACAATGTTAATTTACACATATTTGTATATTTACCATATTTTACCATTCTGTCTTTGCTATGTAGTTGGAATCAATTGTGAACCAAAGTCTATGCCTTCCCCATCACTGGGTGGAGTGGGGTATGTAGGACTAGTGTGCTCTTCTAGTTTCTGTGTTCCTATTTCTTTTCTCTGTGTTGTAGGTACTAGTTAAATACATTTGGATATTGAAGTGTATGAATATTATTTCAGAGCTGTCTCTCTCTTTTCTTCCTGCCTAATCTTTCTCAATTTATTGTGAAGCTCTGATACATGTTATGTATGTTATCTTGATTGTTAATACCACCTGTACATTAACACTTTTATCATTATGTAATGATCACTATATTTTTAAAAGTTTTTGACTTTGAATTAATTTTATTCCTACATTGTTGTAGCACCCTGGACTCTTTGGGTTGCTGTTTATGCATTCTTCATCCTTTTGGTCTTATCCTGATCTGAGTCAATACTCTAGGAGACAGAACAAGATTGTATGATATTTAAAATCCTATTTTCCGATGTGTGCAATTTGATTAGACAATCAAATCCAGTTAATTTTAATGACATTAATGACGGGAAGGACTTCTTTTTGCCATTTGTTGTTTTCTGTATGTCTTGGAGCTCTTTTCATTCTTATTCATTCCTTTATTTATGTCCTTTGTGTTTGATTATTTTTGCAGTGATATTTGATTCACTTCTCATTTGTATTGAAGCAATACATATAGATATTTTGTGTGTGTGTGTGTGTGTGTGTGTGTGTGTGTGTGTGTGTGTGTGTGGTTATTTTTGGGAATTACATCTATCAATCTTAGTTTATCTTGGTTTATAACTATCTGTTTTAAACAGATACCAACTTAACTTTGATCATGTACAAAAGTTCTACTCTCTTAGTTTTGACCTTATACACTATATTATTGATGTCACATATGGTCTACCAATTAACAGACCTAAAATCATTTCGTTGCTTTTTTGTTCTAATCCCTAAGAAAAGTTAAATGTGGAGTAATAAACTGAAATACAAATATTAATAGTTTTTATATTTTCCTTTACCAGAGAATTTTATTTTTATATGGCTACAGATCACTATCTAGTGTCATTTTATTTTTATTTTAACCATATCTCGTTGGATCTGTATAGTACTAATTAAGTTGATTGCTTTTTTTTCATAGAGTATCATTATTTCTCTCTTATTTTAAGGAGATAGATGATAGTTTTGTCATTTGGGGAATTTATACTGATGTGTTTTATTTTCCTGTGCTAAATATATCAAACCACTGTTATTTAGTGTGGAAAGTTTCTACTGAGATACTGACTATTGACCAATAATATTATAGAAGATTAGTTTTGTGTGATGAGCTGCCTTTGTCTTATGCCTTTCAATATTCTCTTTATCTTTGGCTTTGATAGTTATGACTCTTAGACTTCATCTCTGGATTTATTGGAGTACATGAATGTCTTAGATGTACATATCATATCTTTGAATAGGTATTTTTTTTTATTTTTTTAAAGAAGGTCTTAACTTCTTTCTCTACAATTTGATATTATCCTGTAAGTTTCTAAGAATGTTTACTGTTTTCATTTTCTTTTCTTTTTGTTTGTTAGACTTGATCATTTTAATTTAACTGTCTTCCAATTCTTGATTCTTCTTCCTATGTGTTTAAATTTGACATTGAAACTTTTACTACACTTTTCAATTCATTTCTTAATTTTAGTTTCAGAATTTTTTTCCATTTACTTTGTAACTTCTACAATTTTCTTAGTACGCTTATTTTTTTTTCATGTATATTTTTCTTTTTTGCTTTCATGCTCTCTTAGTATTTTTCCCTTATCTTTTTGAATTATTTAAAGCAATGGATATTTAGTCTTTGTCTATTAAATTTGAAGTTAGTGTCTTTATATTAGTATTTGTAGATTAATTTTGTTTTTTTAATGGGACACATTTCCCTGTTTCTTTGTGTGTCTTGTGATCTTTTGTTGACAAATGGGCTTTATATAAGACATCAACTATAAGACAACCTCTGTCATTGAAGACTGGCTCTGTGTGTGCTAGAAACCTGCTTGATTGAAGGCTCACTGAGGGCATCTTTTACCAGCATGTGTCTTCCCTTCCCTGTGCAAGTGTCCCCACAATCCTCCCAAGTTCATGGATGCCTTAAATGTCTTTATTTTTTTCTGAGATTCTTATCCATTTTTCTTCTCAGTAACTGATTGTTCTTTTATGTTCCTTGGCCTAAGTTCTCTTGCCCTCACATATCTGCAGGTCCTTTATCTTTCATTCCTGTGGTACCTGTCACAGCAATTGGAGGTTTCCCGCTTTGGCAGCCAACTTTGCCACTATTACTATTTGACCTGTGAGCCAAGTGATACAGAAGTAACTCCTGTGATATTCCACAAACATGACAGGATGAATCAAATTCTGTCCCTTTCATTCCAAGGGAGGAAACTGGGAATTGGACTACCTCTTCTTGTCTATGTCATGATGTGATAAAGATTAAAAAAATAAAAAGAAGGAAAGAAAAAAAGACTCTACAAAATTCCCAACTTACTTGATGTGTGTTTTTGGATATTGTATAACTGGGTTAATATGGGTCATTGAAGACTGTCCATAATTCTCAAAAGTCTATTTGGTCAATCTATAGATATTCAATATTTCCATGTGGATTGATTGTTTCTGACTTCATAGCCCATGATCTTGCTGACTTCTCATAATTTTGTTTAAAGAAGAGTTTTCTTAGTGCTTGTGTTGCTGTAAGAGTATACAGCTTCGGGTAATATCTAAAGGAAACAAAATTAACTGGCTTACCATTTTGGTGGCTGGGAAGTCCAGATAGCATGGTCCAAGCATCATGGTACTACACTGGATATACCAAAACAATGAAGAACCACAAAGAGAATTGGTCAGGTGAGGAAGGGACACTGTGTGAGCCAGGAAGCATGAGGGAAGGAAGGAACTGAGCTCACTGTTTTATAAAAACCTTGTCTCACAAGAAGGAATCTAGACCTATAGGACTGACTGAGTCTCATCAGATGGTGCTGCTCAGATGGTGGAATCACCCAAGGCCTCACCACCTCAGGACTGTTTTGTTTCCTATTTTCATTGTTGTATTACAGTGGTACATGATGGGATAAATGGTCTCAGATTCATATGACCTACAGCAATATAATTTGATCAATAGCATGCCCCAATTTTCCCCTTTTCTTCTCCTCCTTCCTCCAGGGACCTTTCCTCTACTCTACTGATCTCCCTTTGATTTTCATGAGATCCACCCCCACACACCTTTTTGTCCTTTCTAGCTTTCACATCTGAGAGAAAATATATGGCCCTTGATTTTCTGAGTTTGGCTTATTTTACTTAATCTAATTTTCTCAAGCTCCATTCATTTTCCTAATGACATAATTCCATACTTCTTTATGGATGGATAATTTTTTGTATATATTGCCACAAAACTTTTTATCCATTTGTCCAAGGAGAGACACCTGGTCTGTTTGCATATTTTGGCTATTGTGAATTGTGCTGCTATGAACATGGATATGCATGTATCAGTACAGTATGCTGACTTTAATTCTTTAGGATAAACACCACCTGTATAGTTTAATTGAGGACCATTCTTCTAGCACATAAAACTTTAAAGTAAATACTCAAAACACATTCAAAACAGAGCATTAGTTGTTTTTAATTATAATATGAAAATAAATGAAAACAGAAGCAATATAGATTATATTTCATATATATGCCAATCCTCTTTCAATTTTTAAAGAATAACTCAAGTTCCATATAAGAGTTTTACTTGTTCATTGTGGAATATTAAAGAATGGTCATTGTGGTGTGTAGCAGGTAAAGCAAGAGAATATAAGGAAGTTAACCTGAGATAAACCCACATAAAGACTGTAGTCTGAGCTTTGATACTGCTTGCTGGATATTCCCATAGCTCCCTACAACACACCTACTTGGTTACAATATCCAAATAATTTTGTTTTATGGAATTAACATATATGTTCACAGGGACTGGGAATTGAATTGAGATTCCACCTTTCTCAGTCTTTGCCCTCAGTAATTCCTGGTGATATCATCCTCAGGGTGAAGAGAGATTGTTATTCCAGTCCAGGGACACTGGGCATGTGGAGGGCAGGCACTGTCTTAGAAGCCCAGGTACACATTATATCATGCTCTATAAAGCTGCCACCTCTTATTTTTGTCAATTAATCTCCAATTTGCTGCATTGTGTGTGTGTATGTGTTTCTGTCTGTATATGTGTCATTGTTCATACCCCATTTTATTTAGAAGTTTAGTAGAATATTCTACTGATGCTCATAAGTGAGTTTCTTCTCTATATATTTTATATATTAAGTGACATCTGGTTTCATTGGGATATCAAGTTATATAGTCATGTTTAATGTTTGAAGAAAGCTTTCCAATTTCCTGTCATGTGCAAAAACACATCTAGTGCCTGCATTTTGAAGAAAAAGCATTTGATGAAGCTGTATCGAAGCTGGAATGGAGCCATAGACTTAGGACTTGGGTATTTCTGCTATCAGTCATTATCTTCAGTTGCTGTTTTCTCCTGTTTTCAGTTATTGTTGCACCAAATGGATTTTTCCAGTAAAAATATAGTTTACTTTTTAAAAATCTTTGCCTGAACAATTTTGTAGTTTTATTCTATGAATTTTTATCTCTACTCTTTTGGTTACACATGAATTTTTTTAATTTAATTTCTATTAATCCTTTAATTTTCATGAACATTTGCAAAGGTAATATTTAATTGCACATTCTTTAAGTGTATAAAATGTTGTCATTTCAAATATTGTTTTTTTCCATATTTTTTTTCACTGTTTGCAAACATAAGTGTCAAGTGGAATATATAGTTACTGACTGGGCCATATGTGAAAACTCGCGTACAGGAAGCCAGCTGGCTGAAGTCCAGCCTGTATAGGGTGCCACCCCCTGTAGGGGCGTGGGCACCCAGCACAGGGTCTCCCCTTCCCCTGCTCCCTGGGACCATGCTTTCTCACAGGAGTGCTCCAGGGGTTTCTCTTTTTCTTTAGTTTTTATTTTCTGCTCAGAAAAATTATGTGGGAAGACATTAGTTAAATCACAGAGACCACCCAGAAAAGAATCTGCATAAATCTATTCAATGTGATGGTGGCTTCAGCCTCAGTATCTGCATAGCAGTAGGTCCTCCATCAGTGACAGTTGAGGGGTGACCAAAAGCATTTGCTGAGGGCCCTTTCCTGGCACATGCATTATTGATATAGCTTTGCAGAGATACTGTGCTTGCTTGTTTCTAAACACTGAGGCATGAGCTTATCACTTGATCCCCTGGGTAAGTTGAGAGGCAAAAAATAATGGTGACACTTATAAAATCAAGTAACCTGCATAGTCTCAAGTCACTGCTTAGAAACTTGCTTAGTGGAGATTTGGACAGTCAAGAATGTCTAGGCCATTTTTTAAAATATTTGTTGATTGATTATTATCATATTCTGAGAAGTGTCTGTTCAGGTCCTTGGCCCATTTATTGATTGAGTTTTTTGTTTTTTCTGTGCTTAGCTGTTTGAGTTCCTTATATATCCTAGAGATTAGTGCTCTATCTGATGTGTGAGGGGTAAAAATTTACTTCCAGGATGTAGGCTCTCTGTTCACCTCACAGATTGTTTCTTTTTCTGAGCAAAAGCTTTTTAGTTTGATTCCATCCCATTTATTGATTCTTGGTTTTAATTCTTGTGCTACAGACGTCTTATTAAGGAAGTTGAAGCCTAATCTCACTTGATGGAGATTACGGTCTACTTTTTCTTGTATTAATTCCTAGGTCCTTGATCCATTTTTGAGTGAAGTTTTGTGCATGGTGAGAGATAGAGGTTTAATTTCATTTTTTTGCATATGGATTTCCAGTTTTCCTAGCACCGTTTGTTGAAGATGCTATCTTCTCTCCAGTGCATATTTTTGGCACCTTTGTCTAATATAAGATAATTGTAATCTTGTGGGTTAATCTCTGTGTCCTCTTTTGTGTACTATTGGTCTACCAGTCTGTTTTGGTGCCAGTACCATGCTGTTTTTTTTTTTTTTTTTTTAACCGTTGTTCTGTAGTATAGTTTAAGGTCTGGTATAGCAATACCACCAGCTTCACTCTTCCTGCTAAAGATTGCTTTAGCTATTCTGGGTCTCTTATATTTTCAGATGAATTTCATTATTGCTTTTTTTCTATTTCTATGAGGAATGCCATTGGGATTTTGATCATAATTGCATTAAATCTGTATAGTGCATTTGGTAGAATGGTTATTTTGATAATATTAAGTATGCCTATCCAAGAGCAAGGTAGATCTTTCATCTTTTAAGGTCTTCTTTGATATTTTTCCTTAGGGTTCTGTAGTTTTCATTGAATAGATCTTTCACCTCTTTCACTAAGGTTATTCCCAAGTGTCTTATTTTTTTTTTGAGGTTATTGTGAATGGGGTAGTTTTCCTCATTTCCTTCTCAGAGGTTTTCATCACTGATATACAGAAATGCCTTTCATTTATGGGTGTTTATTTTATATCCTGCTACTTTTCTGAATTAATTTACTAGTTCTAGAAGTTTTCTGGTGGAGCCACATTTACTATTCATTTTCACAATGAATCTCATTATTGGCAAAATTATTATGTGTTACTTATAATGAAAATGAATTAGAAAAACTTAAATATCGCAGCATCTTTTTATGAACTTATTTATTACAGCGTTTTACTTACATTATAAAGTCTGAGTATGAAAAATTCTAGCAAGAAACATCATCTCAATAACGGTTTCAAGATGGTCTAATCCTTGAAGCTGAAGCATGGCCTCCATCTGAATACCCCTGAGTGGGTGAATGGCGAAACATGTGGAATATGGTCACAAAGTACAGTACTCAGGGTGAAAAATCATGAAATGTCGTCGCTTGAGGCTGGACACAGACTGGTGGAAGGGAGGTCATGGTGTGGGATAAAGTGTACTCAGAAAGATAGAAAGGAGATTTCTTGGACCATGCAGTATGAGACCAGCTGCTGGCCAGGATGGCCTCATTGGTGGTGCCAATGGGTGCCCACCGGCAGCTGACACTACAAGTAAATGATTAGTCGGGAGGAAGCATAATTTCCTCAACTTTAGTTCTTTCTTTATATTCTTTAAAATATCTAAAGTCGACATTGATCAATAAAATTACTCTTGTATACAACTCTAATTTTGAAAAATTTCTCCTTGTAAACTATTGGAGATAAAAAGCAGATGCTATATATTAAATTTATCTTGCTAAACTTAAGCAATTCAAACAATATGTTTACTTATGATACAGATCTAAAGACGATGAAGTTCTCCATCTATATTTAACTTTCTTCCTGCACCAGGGATACATGTGACTGACAATAGTGCTTAAAAGATATTACACCACCCCAAGCCAGAGTAAATAAAATAAAATTTTATTTTAAATGTGCTATCAATTTTGCAATTATTATTTTTGGGTGTGTGTTTGCACAGGCGTGTGTGAGTTCTGTATATCAGACAATGACAATGGCAATTTCTCTTTTCCCTATCCTATTGTATGCATGCTCTTTCTCTAACTCATCTGTTTGTCCTAAAGTCTTGCTTGCTAAGTAGAAGTTTCAGGAATATGCTTTTATGCCTGTTTCATAACTTCCAACAGATACTTGGCTTTGCACATTACTAGTCTGAACAGAGGTTGTAGTTCTTTCCTGGCCTGTGGCAGGTGCATGAACTTAAGATTCCTTTCCTCCCTCCAGGACTCCTCCTCTGCTGCTCAGCATGCATTTCTTCATGCTGGTTTCCTGTAGTGCTTTGTGTCTCTACAAAGCTCCATTTTAAATTAATTAATATATACCAATTAAAAGGAAGAAATGTATTCACAGATTATGGCAAGAATCTGCTACAAAATCTGAAGTATCGGTATTGTGCTTCACCTATAGGGACCTACCAAATGCTTTGAGCAGTGTCACTGAAAGCCACTGTCACTTCAGACATGTCTGGTTCTGCTAGATCCTAGAGATCAAGTGACTGAGAAGTTTGCATGCCAGCTTGGACTTGCCACAGAGCCCTCTCTTCTTCTCTTTCCCACTGAGAGTCAGAGGCTTCATGGCCACCTGGTCAGTGGACTGAAGTAGCATATCCATGCAACCAGTAGGCTGTCTTGAAAATTAAGAACAGCTCTCTACCCAGTATGACTCTTTTCAGTTGTAGAAGAGACCAGGAAGAATGACTTATACTTCAAATAAGAGGGCAAATCTCATGACCCAGACCATGATATCCCAGCTGTTTTCCTGATATGTGAGACCCCTGATCTTTTATTGTTTTTATTCAGCTTCTGACACACAAATTATTGCCAGCAAGCCAAGAGCAGTTCCTGCTTTGTACTTGGTGGGTCCAATCAGTATTGCACAATTGACCATTGCTAGTCCTGGAGATGATGCAGGTTGTCAAGTCTCTGCTAAAAATCCTGATGTAAGTCTGAAATGTCGATATGTACCTGACAGGACACTGAGGGTGTGATTTTGGTCTTACCAGGTGAAAGAAGTTTGCTTCCAGTAGCCTGTACTAAATTATACTTGGAATAAAACAACTGCCCATGTCAGAGAGCCCAAAAAGGTCTCATTATTTTATTTCCCTTGGTGCACAGTCACCCTGGCAGAAGACTGTAGGTCTTTACCAGATGGCTGGCAACACTTAACGATTTCTTTGCAGCTTTGGCAGGATTTCAATGGCTCTTTCTAATAGAACCCATCTTAAGATTTGCTGGGAGTTAAGGTTTGCATCCTGGATCAGGTGAGGAATGCGCTGGAAAGCTGGGACTCTGAGATTTCATGGATCCATGGAGACTTGTTCCCTCAGTCAGGGCTCATGATTGTGAGTTGGTACTGATGGGCGGATACTGACTCAAGGACAGCAGGAACCAACCCAAGACAGGGCAGTGTTTCTGAGGTCAGAGTGTGTTGGGTGCATCCTGTGAATGAAGGTGGGCTCATTGACACAGCCTCCTTCTTCCCTGTGAGGCTGCCACCCAGGTGCATGGAGACACAAGATGGAGGTACTTCTGCTGTGGCTGTAAGCTTGGCCACAGGTTTCCTGAAGTGACATGGAAAGTAGAACAGGGGATCCTCTTAGGGAGACTCCCACATCACTGTTCAAGATGGCACTCATTCTTTTTGTTTGTTTTTTTGCTCATAGTTAGCACCAAAAAGAAGAGAGTCAAACCAAGTCAATGGTTCTTAGACAGTAAGCAACTCAGATATGATAGTTTTAAACCTCTTGACAATGATAAATGCTCCCCTCAGATAAGAGACTACAGTTTAGAAGAGGCTGCAGAGAAACATGGACTTTGGGTCCATTTGAAAAGAGCCTTCATCAATTGTGGTTAGCTAGTGTGTCAGTGAGATCCTGACAGTGTGCCCTGTGGACTTCTCCTTCAGACTTAAAACTAAGCAGTCATTCTGGAAATGACTACAGGCTGCCAAAGAGGAGAATTAAATCTGGACTCTGTAAAGGACATTGCAGAGCCAGTGTTCACTGTCATGCAGAGGGAAACCTTCCCAGGTTCCTGGGATACCAGACAGCCCTTGTCCATCTGAAGTTGCTGATCACAGTTCCTCGGCTGAGTGCTCTTTCTCCTGTCTGAGCTGTTTGCTTTGCTGCCCTCCTGTTTAAGACTCACGATGCATTACGGTATTTTTACCAACTGGAGTTCTTCTTTCTTGTCACTCTTGTCATCTTGTTCTTAATGTTCCTACTTTCTCCATGAAAAAGACACATGTGGTTTGATTTGACTCAGGATCTGCCTAAAACTGTCAAGCCAATGTTGTGCTTGTCCTTATTTCTCTTTGAGTGCCACCAAGATCCACTTGTTACTAACATTTGGTGGTGATTTATTTATGTTCCTACCCGACTCAATTCAAACATGAAACAGCATTTTAGATGAAAATATCCCAACTGCGTGTGACCATAATTCCATGAGGCCCAGTAAGTAAAAGCCAGAATGGAGTGTGACTGCTGAAATAACATGTAGGCCTTCTGTAGATTTTAGCCACTGTGGGAGGCCATCCTCGCACATGATTTGAGTTAGCTCCCTGGCTGGGTAAGAAGCACTTAGACACAGCTGTCAGAGCTTTCCTCACCCTTCTCCAGGTCCAAGGGCTTGTCCATGCAGAGACATGTCTGGAACCTGCCCTGAAGACCCAATCATCACCCCTGACCTTAGAATGCTGCCCCCCTTAATCTTCATTGGATGAGTTATCCCCAGAATTTTTTGTTCCCCAATAAAAGTCCACTACCTGACGTCTTCTCTCTCTCACTAGCCACTTCAGTAAAACTCACTACCACATTCGCTGGCTTGAGGCTAGAGCTGGGAGGAGCAGTCCTGGAGCTGGTTTTAAAGGTAATTAGAGTTTTGTCTCTTTCATTTTAAACTCCCTAGCATTTTCTCACAATCAAACCTTTTTTCATGAAGCCAGCGTGGGTGTTGGGCTAAAAGCACTTCTCCAGATTTTCACAAAAATGGAGCTTAGAGAAGGACTGTGGATGTCAGTGAACAAAATTAAAGTATTCCATCTGGGAACCTCACAGTAAACTCATTAGTTGGGGTTTTCTGCTTATCTTTTTTTTTTTTTTTTTTTTTTTTTTTTTGTGGGAAAATGGACAATACCGCTTGGTTGATTCATTTTTATTTTTATTTTTTTTTATTGGTTGTTCACAACATTTCAAAGCTCTTGACATATCATATTTCATACATTAGATTGAAGTGGGTTATGAACTCCCAATTTTACCCCAAATGCAGATTGCAGAATCACGTCGGTTATACATCCACAATTTTACATAATGCCCAATTAGTAATTGTTGTATTCTGCTACCTTTCCTATCCCCTACTATCCCCCCTCCCCTCCCCTCCCTTCTTCTCTCTCTACCCCATCTACTGTATTTCATTACTCTCCTTGTTTATTTTCCCATTCCCCTCACAACCTCTTATATGTAATTTTGTATAGCAATGAGGGTCTCCCTTCATTTCCATGCAATTTCCCTTTTCTCTCCCTTTCCCTCCCATCTCATGACTCTGTTAAATGTTAGTCTTTTCTTCCTGCTCTTCCTCCTTGCTCTGTTCATAGTTGCTCTCATTATATCAAAGAAGACATTTGGTATTTGTTTTTTAGGGATTGACTAGCTTCACTAAGCATAATCTGCTCTAGTGCCATCCATTTCCCTGCAAATTCTATGATTTTGTCATTTTTTATTGCTGCATAGTACTCCATTGTGTATAGATACCACATTTTTTTTTATCCATTCATCAATTGAAGGGCATCTGGGTTGGTTCCACAGTCTAGCTATTGTGAATTGTGCTGCTATGAACATCAATATGGCAGCATCCCTGTAGCATGCTCTTTTAAGGTCTTCAGGGAATAGTCCGAGAAGGGCAATAGCAGGGTCAAATTTTAATACAGTCCCTTATTTAAATTTTTATGTTTAACAGTAATATTCTGCATGTTTTATTTTATGTAGTATTCTTGTGTGTTGCTCCTTAGATTATGTGTTAAGTAATTGACATTGATGCTATTGAAAAAATGTATCTTTTAAAATTTTATTTTTATCTGTTCTTAGTATATAAAAATTTGAGTAAACATTTATATATAGTTGAAACTTTCCATTTAAAAAATTGCTTCTAAATTCTATATAGTGTATAAATTATTTTAGATCATCTGAGTATATAATCCTGCAAATTGAAAACACTTTTTCTTTTTCGTGCTGGATTATCTGAAATAAATGCTAAGTATAAGTTGTAAGAATATCCACCATTTTCTTTTTTTTTTTTTTTTTTTTTTTTTTTTTTTTTTTATAAAACTGTATTAAATTTTATTTTATTTTTTTTTTTTTTTATTGTTGGTCGTTCAAAACCTTACACAGTTCTTAATACATCATATTTCACAGTTTGATTCAAGCGGGTTATGAACTCCCAACTTTACCCCGTATACAGATTGCTGTATCACATCAGTTACCCTTCCATTGATTCACATATTGCCTTTCTAGTGTCTGATGTATTCTGCTGTCAGTCCTATTCTCTACTATCCCCCCTCCCCTCCCCTCCCCTCCCCTTTTCTCTCTACCCCTTCTACTGTAAATCATTTCTTCCATTTGTATTATCTTGTCTTACCCCTCCATTACATATTTCTTGATATATCATATTTCACATTTTGATTCAAGTGGGTTATGCACTCCCATATTGCCCCTTATACAGATTGCAGATTCACATCAGTTTCACTTCCATTGCTTTACATATTGCCATCCTAGTGTCTGTTGTATTCTGCTGCCTTTCCTATCCTCTACTATCCCCCCTCCCCTCCCCTCCCCTCCCCTCTTCTCTCTCTACCCCCACTACTGCAATTCATTCCTCCCCCTTGTATTATTTTTCCCTTTCCCCTCACTTCCTCTTGTATGTAATTTTGTATAAACCTGTTCTGCTTATCTTTAATTCAGTTTGCTGATCTTTCTACTTGAAGTCTCTCCACCTAAATACCAGCTTTGAGAAGTGAGGCCCACACTGTGCTATTAGACAATTCTGAAGAGGTATTTTACCAAAAATAAATTATTTTCATTTCCACAGGGACGGGTATGTGGTCCCAGCCACTGAGCAAATGTTGCGTCCTGCTCCTAGGCCAGGCAGGGGTAGTTCCCAGGGATTGCTTCTTAGATTCACATGAACCCTTAAAACATATAGGACTGATACGGGCCTTCCATATTCCACTTTCATCATAAGAGATGTGACTAAGGTAGCATAAAAGCTCAATTCCAGTTGAAAAATCAACAATTTGACTTTTGAAAGGAAGTTCTGCACTCCATCTTTTATCCTAAATCCTATACAATTCTAAGTTTAAATAAGGCTTTCGAAATTGGGGAAAAGTGCTACTGATGCTCCAAACACAATAAAATATTCACCCTGATGAATAGACTGAGCTGGACACATGTTAGTTTGACAGAGCAAATCTGGACATGATGCTGGATTCCTATGATGGAAGAACATCCTCTCTTACTCTGAATCTTATGTCCTACAGAAATCTGTGGACTTTCATGCAATTGCATTGGAACCACTAATCAAAGTAGGAGCGATTTTACTCATAGGAAATCCACTTTTGTTGGTACATTAGAAAGGAACATTTCTATCTTTGACTAGAGGATGATTGGCTGCTGGACCAGGTGGAAATGCACCACAGACTCTGATTCTACTTCTCTGGTTAAGTTGGTGTGTATCTTTGATTTTTTAAATGTTGAACAACTATGTTTGCATCCATAAAATTACAAAAATTAGAAGAACATCAAAAACTTTGAATTGATCTTGATGTAAATATCGATCTGAACAGATAATTCAGTGAACACTGGGGCATATTTGAATTGGTCACTTCCATCTCTGGGTTGCATATTCTACAATCCAGCTTTGCATCACCAGATGCACTAATAAATTGTGGGGTCCTGTAAATTCTTACTGAGAAAGTAGAATCAAGGGGCTGGGGCTGGGGCTCAGTGGTAGAGCACTTGCCTAGCATGAGTGAGGCCCTGGGTTCGATCCTCAGTGCCACATATAAATAAAGGTATTGGGTGCAACTACAACTAAAATACATATAAATATTTAAAGAAAGAAATAAATAAAGAAAACAGAATCAAGAAACCAAAGTAACTTGAGCATTTGCTCAGGAACTCATTTGATCCAGTAAGTCGGGGCCCATTGTGAGCTCATCAGCTGTCAGTCTGCTCCTAGGAACTGGCTCATAAAGCCATGCTGCTGAGACTTGCCCCTTTAACCCAAGAGTCCAAACTCAGTACCTATGCCTCTGTCACCCCAGTCTGAGCCTTCACATGGCCAATTTCAGCAAGTCACAATGACATTACTTACCATTCTATTTTGAATCATTTAACAGTAGACCACACTAGTAACTTCTTCCATATCCATGTCTGTAAAGGTGATATTATCTCTTGATGCATATAATTTAATAAATAACAAGAGAAGAACCACATTAAATAGATTAAAACAATCCCTTATTTTATATGCAAAAGAAATATCTTAATAATTAGCTGCTGCTATTATCTATTTTTAACTGATGTTCTCTTTTTTTTTGTCCTTGGGAAGTTATCTTCATGGCTTTGCATAATTTGAAATCCAATATGGGATTCCATATAGTCTTTGTACCAATATTTAGTTATTCACATCTTCTTTGCAACCAGCATTTTTGGTATAAAACATTTTAAAATACAAGTTAAATATCCAATGACTTTCACCAAGATGGATGTCTCTCAATAGGACTGGTTTTTTGATATTTATTTTTTTCTAAATTTATGCATTAAAGTTAAACTTAATTGTCACCTCAACTCTTGTAAGATTTTGAATGCCACTCATTAGGATTCAGTAGGTTATAGTTGTAAAGGTGGAGGTCACAGAAGTCATCTGTGGTGCTCTGAAGGGCCTTCTGCTCTAGCAGGGATTATTGGAGCAGGGAGACCCAGTGGTCAGACACAGTGGATGGAGCCTGTGTTCTGGTTGGATCCTTTTACAGCACTTTAAGGCTTTCTGTTGATTGTCTGGGGTGCTCATGGGTTCCTACTACAAGTATTCCCTTGTCTGCAAACTTTAAGAGATGCTGTTATTCATTATTCACATATATTTAGATATTTGTATTTTCCTAGGTAATACATATATTTATAATTTTGTCCACTATTTTCTTATTAGTGAACTGGTGAAAAAATTGTTCTCAGAATTTGGAGTTTGATGCATTGCCTGCAATATATATGGACTCTTTTTTTTCTTATTTTGTTATATTAAAATTTCTAGATCCATTGACAGTGAGTATATGTAAGTTGTGATTAATAACTAGAAAAACACATTCCAGTTTGGCCACTAAAATATTTCAAAAGACATAAACTCTGTGAGAGGATGAATGACTGCAAAAAGGCATTAGAGGACATATACAGATACAGGCTTACATTACATACTTACAGAAAGTTGATAGTTGACATAGGGGAGACACTTAGGTCATATAATTAGTATCTATCATTTCATTTTTATAAGATAAGACAAATGTCTTAAATATTAGAGAATTAAGTTACATGGAGGATTCAGCAATCTTAATGCTCACCTACAACTTAGCCCTAAGGTTTGGTCCCCATCTCTGGGTCAATCATGGACATAAAAAAGACTGGCATCCAACAGGGCCTAAGAAGGCAATGTGGCTTCCCCAGGGGATGGATTTGACTGTCAGGACAAAGGGGTTGGTAACCATGGCCCTCTGTTTACTTCATAGACAAGGATTTTCCTCTTTTTCTATGTTCCAGAAGGAGAGAAATGTTACTATGATTCCCTCTACACTTTTGCTTATAACTTCTTTAGGATTTGATTTTTGTGTTATTTCCAATGTATTTACATTCACACAATTGTGTATTATAGATCTTCCATATTTATTTCACACATCACTAAATGAAATCACTAAATATGATCAAATGTTTTCAGGATGTTCTCATGATTGATTTGTAAGGTTTGCATCTGTGAGTTTACTTGATAAAAGTACTACAAACTATTTGATGAATCATAAACATATATAACCTCAAATGATTATAGCAAACAAATTTAATTATACTCATTTATAAAAGATGCATTTTAAAACATTATACATTTTATGAAGAATAAATAGAAATGATGGTGTAAATTAAAACAAAAATTATTTTGTAAGTTGAAGTACCCAGGACCCAATAAGGTGGCATTAGAGTAAGCAGTATAAATTCTGAAGCACAGCTATGAAGAGCATGATCTCTAATCAAGAACCCCAAATAGGGAAATTAGAATAATACTGAAAAGCATCTATATTATTTCCCTGAGAACAACTGTCTTTGCATTATTCTTCTCACAGCTTCCTTTACCTGTTTGTTCCTGAGACTGTAGATAAGAGGATTCAGGAAGGGAGGAACCATGGTGTAAAAGGCAGAGAGAACTATGTTCTGGAGGGTGTCAGAGGTTGCTGAGGACCTCATGTACACACCTGCACCAGAACTAAGGAATATGGACACCACGAGGATGTGAGGGGTGCAGGTGGAGAAGGCCTTCCCTGATTCGGAAAATTTCAGCACAGCAGAAAATATGCGAATGTATGACATTGCAATAAGAGTAAAGCAACCACCACCAATTCCCACAGCAGAGACAAAAAGAAGGACCATGTTGCTGGTGGTGTCAGAGCAGGACAGCCTCAGCAGAGAGGGGACATCACAGAAGAACTGGTGGACCACGTTTGACTGACAGAAGGACAGCCTGAATGTGTTTCCAGTGTGCACACCTGCATACAGCAGACCACTGACTAGGGTGGCCAGGGTCATGTGGACACAAATCTGAGGATTCATGATGAATGGGTACTGGAGGGGCTGGCAGATGGCCACATAGCGGTCCCAGGCCATGATGGTGAGAAACAGAAGTTCAACACATGCACAAAAAAGGACCAAGAAGATCTGGGTTGCACAGCCAGCCACTGAAATGGCTCTGTTGCCAGTGAGAGAGTTGACACAGGCATTGGGAACAGTGATGGAAATGTAGCACATATCCAAAATGGACAGGTTCCTGAGGAAGAAGTACATGGGTGTGTGCAGGTTCTGGTCAGCAGTGGTGACAGTGACGATGAGAAGATTCCCTAACAAGGTACCCAGGTAGGTCATTGAGAATATTGTGAAATAGAGGAAACTCATATTCCAGCCATTAGGAGAGCCCAGGAGGAGAAATTCAGTTACCATGGTGGCATTGGCCATTTACTGGATATTCAGGTTGACTGGGATGATAAAGAGATAAAAGTGGAAAGAAAACAGATTCAATGCAATTACTTTATATATTCATATGCACCATTATTTTTTGTATTTTGCGGTTAGATTCCGTGCAAAGGAAGGTCACTCTTGGTTTTCTGATATGTTTACTCATTTCTGAGCAGAGTGCACCTTCCAGTTCAGGTGTGGAGGTCTGAAACCCAGGGTCTGGGTGTGACCTGTAGGGCTTGTGTTCAGTTCCTCCTCATCAAGCCTCCCCTGACCTCCTGATACTCCATGCAGAGCATGTGACAATGTTTTCTTTAATTCTTTAATGATCAGTAATATAGTTACCTACATTCTCTTCCTTAAATCAATTTCAACATTATTTTGCCATTTTTCCACACTAAATAATTCAAAGTATGATTAATAATTCCAATTGTAATTAATTTTCTAATATTTTTACATAGGAAACTCTTCATAATGTAGGAGTATTTATCTCCACGAACATGAAAAAATTTTACTCATGAGAAAAGAATCTCAAGTATTCAAAGTTTCCCATTCCAGGGCTGCAGGACAAGTGTTGTGGTAAACTGAGGAGATCTGACTGCATCTGGACTCTCCTGCAGTCCCCTAGTCTCCCTGCTGCTCCCCATGATGGGGTGGTGCTGTATGCAGGCCACACAATCTCAGATAGGGATCTGGTCCTGTTCCCACTGGGGCTCTCTTTTTCTCTCCAACACAAAATAAGTGTGAGGTGTTTAAAGCTCCAGACTCCAGCCCAGCTGACATCTCCTAAACTTTTATTTTTTACCTTAATGTGTTTTTACTCTGTGTTCAGCTATATGAAGTTGAAGATTCCTTTGTCTACATAATAATTTGTCATTTTTTGTTGACACCTTCCATTTTAATCCTTTCCTCCAAATGTCATGATTATACAAAGTGATCCTGGCTGTATACCCTAGAAGGAAGATTTTGCTCATATTTATAGCACTTATGAAGTAGCTCAGACTGATTCAATCCCAAATCACTAAAATCATCGTTTCTGCAGCACTCTGAAAACCTGGATCCACCTCAGCACCTTGCCAGGTTAACCACACTCATCCTTAGAAAAGCGATTTTCCTCATGAGTTTGTCTGGCCTTTACTTAAATTTTTTTGTGTCCTCCATGGACTGGGGTTTGTGTCCTGACACAGGTACGTTGGTGTTAATTTCACAGTTAATTTCAAGGACCCCTACACAGTCTAACTTCAATCTCTTGCTTGCCTTATTCCCCATTTCTCCGTGACACAAACCTGAATCTCACACCTCAATGACCCCCTTGTTCACAACATGCCCTAGAACTTGCTGACAGAGGCCCTTGTCTACTGTGACATAATGATTCCATTTTCCTCATTACTACGTACTGAGCTTTAAAGGAGGCTCAAATGCAACTTTTCCTCAGACACCTTCTTGTAGCTTCTAATTATTCTTCTATTTCTCTGTAGTGTTAGAAATCAACATGTTATTCTACCTTTCAGTAAATCAGTATTATTTATCCCTGGAAATGCTGTTGCAAATTCCTTGATTTTTGATCATGTATTGCTTCAAGTTTTATTCTCATAGTAGCAAGTGCATGACATCATGCATAGTAGTTACTAAAAAATGCAATATAGCATAATCGACTAACTGTTAACATGAACTAAGTTTTTATTTGACTTATTTACAATCGAGTAACTCCTAAATTGGTGAAGCCCTTTCTTCACATCTGTAAGAAATACAGTGTTCCTTCTTTTGAAATAACTCACACTTGCCCTTGGGCATAACATAAGATCTTTTCAAATTAGGTAATCTTTACATAAATATTTACTAATGATTCATACCATGGCAAAATCTGCTCTGGATACTGGTTTTAGTAAAAGAGGTAAATTATCATCTTTAAAACATAATTTAAGTATTGTGAAGGAAAAATAAAATGGTACATATGTAAAAAGTCAAATAAACATGAAAAATTTTGAAAGGTATATATGATGAGACTAATCAGGCTTCTTTATGGAAATCTTCCAGGTTTTTCACCTTCTATCCTGGATTCTGGGATCTTCAGGAGTTTTGGTTGATCATCCCAGAACATCCTGTCACATACAGATGGGACATAAACATGGGTTTAAATCTAGAAGTTGCATAGAACTATAGAGACATTTTCTTTTTAAAAAATGTTTTAATTTTCTGTGTGTGTCGTGCTGAGTGTTGAACCCAGAGTCTGGTGCATGCGAGGCCAACACTCCATCAACTGTGATATGTCCCTAGTGCTCTTTCTTTATTATGGTTTTTAACACTAAACCACCTACTGCTTTTCTTTCTCCAATAGAACTTAGAAAATTCTCCACAAGTATTTTGAATTATAGGAACTTACTTCATGTCCTCTTTTCCTTGTGTGATTTTTGTATAGTTTGATAAATTCATCTCAATTCAACTTTCTTTTTTCATATTCCAGTCAATATCAGGAAACTTCTAATTATGGAGAACTGATGCAAAATCATGTATAAATACAATAAAATAAATGTACAAAGCACCACCTGTTTTTTACAAAGGGCCTGAGACAATTTCAGTAGATTCTAAATATATGGTGATTTTTGAAGCTGGATTTTTTTTTAAATATGGCTTAGATTGCATAGGTTGAATTTAAAATTTTATGTGGTTCAGTATGACATCCTTATTTTAAGGGGCAAAATACCCATAGAGGATTCCCTCTTAAAGACAATAAGATGAAGGTATGAATAACAGAAAGGGTTGGTAGAAGTGAGAGTCAGGACAATGTGTGTGAGGAGAACTAGCATGTTTTAACTCCAAGAACATGAAGAGGGACTGCCCAGGTGCTTTCTCTGCACGTGAAAAATCCAGGACTTTTTATTTTTTGTATTTCTCTTGATAGTGTTTCAAATAATTAAATATATGACAAATAGATCATTTCAAAACTGCTTAAAGAATTTTTGATTTGAAAGATTCAATAATTAATTATTTCTAAATTACATTTTCCTTATTGGGAAATTGATTAGTATCTTTGATAAGCCATTGAGGAATGCTGAGGTACATATAATCCTAAAATTGAAATATACTTCCAAATGTTGCACAATTTGAAATTTATATTGATACCACCAGACACACACATCCTTATAGTCATACTTAATATATACTCAGTAAAAAATGTTAAGAATACAATTGAAAATTTGGGCACAGTGACACATACTTGTAATCCAGCAGCTCAGGAGGCTGAGACAGACTCAAAGCTAGCCTCCCAACTTGTCAAGACTATGTCTCAGAATAAATAATCAAAAGGGCTGGGATGTGGCTCAGTGGTTAAGCAACCCTGGGTTCAATCCTTGAAACCCCAAAGCAAAAAGTAAAAAATGAATAAGTGCAAAAATGTATTGTGATCAAAAGAAAGGGTTGAGATTAATTTTCAAACTATTCCAATGAAAATTGTGTTCTACATTAAATATATTATTTCCCACAGTTATTTACATATGTGCATATTTATCAGTTGTATAAAAACATTCCTATCTACCTAACTATCCTATACCATATTTTGCATTTTGTCCTTGTTGTCTTAATGTGAGTGTGTTTATTTTTCTCTGTAATTTTACAAGTATGCTATAAGGAATAGTAATCTGAAGAAGAGACTTTTAAACTATCCAGAATCAGCGTGAAGAATTTTCACACTATACTTGCATACACTGTGCAGACCTCCTGAAGGTCCCTGTGTTCCTATTGCAGCAGTGGCAATCACCCCCCAAAACCATAGTGCACTTTTAAGGAGTCTCCATGCTTGCTGTGTTCTTCTCAGAATTAAAACTTTTCCTGGACTAGCTGACTCTTTGGATGACACTGTAATTTGCTGAACAGAATAAAAGTGAAGCTCAGATGCATTTAAACTCTAAGTGCTTATTACTCACTCCTGAGTGTCACTTGTTGTCAACATGGAACAGAACCATGTCTCCCCTTGCTTCTCCCATCAATGGTATCTGCAGCTAGGGTGAATCTGTCCAGTCAGCACAGTGCTATGTAGGATGTGGGAAGCTCAGTCATCTCTGCTTTATGTGAACCTGGTGCCTGGCCAGTTGGAGCAGGGCCCCCAGGAGCCCAGAGCTCAGCCTGCAGAGACAGCAGGAGGCCTGAGCACAGCCCCAAGAAGCAGCTCCTCCAGAGCCCAGGAGAGAGGACCTGGCCATGTGCCAGCATGGACAGTGAAACTGCTCTGCCACACATGGCTGTATGTCATTACTGAGAAGTGAGTAACACTGAAAAGACTGATGGTTCTCCCTGTGTGTTTTCATCTCTGGCCTCCTGTCCTCATTATTAATTAAGGGTGTTGGTATGGATCAGGTAACATCAAGGCTGGTGAGAAACTCTCACTCACTCACCAACTTGTAAGTGGGAAACAGTTCACACTGTAGTTCAGCATAAAAATTTCTTATCATTGACATGAAATTCACATGACATAAAGTTTACCTTTGTGACAGTTCATGGTTATAAATGTACTGATATTTACTACATTACCAAGTTGTAGAACATCCAAATGCAACTTGTTCCCAGATACTTTTATTACTTTGGATGAACCATCTAATCTGTTACACATGGTCTAACAAACACTAGAAAACTCTAGTTATATTCTGTACCTCTGAAATTATATATTTGTGAAATTTTATATAAATAAAATCATTCAATATATGTTCTAGCTTGACTTTCCCTAACTTTTTCAAAATCATTCCACCTTGTACAGGCATTGTTTGTACTTAGGATGAAGGACATTCTGTTACAAGTACATTCCACGGATCTTTAAATCAGCACATCTATCTGTGGACTTATTTCTCCTCAATCTGGTAATATAATGTGACTGAATTATTGTGTATTATAAGTTAGGCCATTTGGTCATCTCTCGTATACACTCTGCACTCTACATGATTATGATGAAGAACTGTGTCAGATTTGCATGGCTGTGACCAAAATACCTGGTTAAAAAACAAAAAACACACCCACAATAAACAAAAACCAACCAATTTGGGAAAGCATATTTTGACTCAGGGTTTCAGAGTTTTAGTCTATCTTTGGCCAATTTCATGACTTTGTGCCCATGGTGGGGGCACACTGAGGACCAACACAGCAGAGGGAAGATGCTCAGCATATGGCTCCAGGAAAGCAAAGACAGGGAAGAAGAATGAGGGTTAGGGTTAGAGGAAAGCTATCAGGGATTAATCCCAGTGGGCCACTTTCTTCAGCAATGTCCCAAATGCCTAAATCTACCACCCAGTCAATTCATTCAAATTAAGATGGATTGATTAGGTTGCAGCTCTCATAATCCTATCATTCTACCTTTTAAAATTCTGTCTCATTTCAGGAACTTTTTGAGATACCTCACATTCCATCCATAATGTTTCAACCCAAGACCTTCAAAACTCATGTCCATTTCACAATGCAAAATGAATTTAGGCCATCTGCAACTGTCTGTTAGTCATAATAATTCCAACTTTATCCTAAAGTTTGAGGCAAATATATCACCTAAAACTGAAGGTGAAATCTTGGTTTTGAGGCCCCATAAAAATCAAAAGCAAGTTACATGCATCAATATCCACTGTAGAACATAAACCTTCTTATTCCAAAAGGACTTAGTAGGGCTGTGGAAAGAATGGGTGATGTAGAGGAAATATAAAACCAGCTGAGAAAATAACTCCATCTGTAATTCCTCATGTAACAGCTAGCACTCTTGAGTGCAAGAATATTTCCAAAATGTTTGGTAATTCCTTCCCTTTGGTATTTCCAGGTGCAGAGCACAGGGTCTCTCTTTGCCTTTTCTTGGCAGAGAGTTTATGCTACTGGTAACTATTAATGTCTTGGGATTCCATGCCAACTTTGGCTTCACATTCACAGCTTCAACTATTCACCCTGTCAGGGGGAGCCTGTAGGGCCCCAAACTATACTACAGTTCACTTGGTCTACCAAGCCTTTCTTTGAATTGATGGTGGAAGGCATTAATTTCAGCACCCTGCATTCCTGTAGAGCTGGCACAATGTAAATGATGCTAAAGCCTGATGCCACCTCACCATAGTTGGGTCCCCCAAATTATTACAATGGTGGTTTCTGACTGTCTTCCTTGCTTAGCATGGTAAAACAACTTCTTGTGCCCGCTGTGCAAACAGGGTGGCCACAAGACACTTCTCAAGGGAATATTCCTTTCTACATTCTTGAGTGTGCAATAGGTATGGTCTTACAAATTTATTAAATGCTCTCAGCTCCTTTCCTATTGAACAGGTATGAAATACTTTGCATCTCTTTAGGGCTTGCAGTCAGTTTACAACCACTCAGTTTTTGGATCCAACTTTTAAAATGATGTCTTTAAAATTCTGATCAAATCTAGCTTTTAACTCTACTGATACAAACAAGTGATTCCTTGCAGTTGATATAATACTCTAAAGTCATTGATATAAGTATTCTAAAGAATTTATGAAGGTGGAAAAAGTCAGATGGTTCTGGTATAACTCTCAGTTGTGAATATTATCTTAAAAGTCTCTATAGAATAAGTTTCTACATTGCCTTGTTGATTGCTAAACTTTCATTATACTTCTAACTCTGTACTGGGCTCAGGCTTGGTCTTCTGCAGCTTTCATCCCACAGACACTGACACTCATAACCATGGGAGATGGTGATGTGCATCAGGTTTGTGATTGTCTCATGGTGGTTGTGTGCTGCTTGCAGTGGGAACTCCCTGAGCAAATACACAGTTGAAGATTCCCCAGTTGCTATAGTGACACTCTGCCTATGAAAAATCAAGGCAAAGGCTCAGAGTTATCAGTCTGAACCTTGAAACTGAGATACTATCTCCCAGGGATCAGAGATTCTGAGCATAGATAACAAGAACCACAATGTCTCATTGGTAGTGGGAGCCTCACACCTGCCTGCTTTGTGGAAATTTTTCCACAAATAAATTTTTATGATAAAACCTACAAAACAAATGTGCTGAACCAGCTCAGGGTCACTCATCTCAACCAGAGATGAGTGTCCCACCTGATCCCAGCATTCTCTCTGAAGGTTTTTGTGTGTTTTTTAAAAATCTCTGGTCATCCCTGTGTGGAATCTGAATTAATGGTCATGGAGGTGGCAACTCATGTACTCTTAAATATTGTTTCCTTATTAGAGTAAACCTAGTATTTTATGAAAACTGGCTTAATAAATAGACCTAATATTTCAGAAAAGTTGGCTATCCAAAATATATCTTTGACATAATGATATTACTATAAAAATATGCTTTTTGGCTCATGACTAATACTCAAAGTAAATTTTTTTAGCAACTTCTGCATATGATTTATACCACACCAATTGATGGGTCTTTGCATTATTTCACACACAATGTGAGCTATAATAAAGTCCTTATATCAATATTTTTTGTTCATCTCCTTTGACTCAAGGTTTTCCAAATAAAACATATGTTAAATATCCAAAAATGTACCCTAGAGAATGCGTCTCAATAGGACTGGTGGTTGCAATTCAATTTCTTTCCTCCTTTATGTGTTAAATTTAAACTTCATTTATGTGGACACCTCAACTCATGAAAAACTCATAAAATTAGATGCAGGAAGCCATAGTTGAAGAGGAAATGCATGTCAAGGTGGAGTTTGCTGAATTTATCTGGAGTTCTCCAAAGGTCTTTGCCTCTAGCAGGAAACATTGGAGCAGTGAGAACCAGAAACCATGGACATAGTGTGTGGATGGAGCCTCAACTCTGGTGGATCATATAGAGGAAGTCAAGCCTTCCCACATCAGGCAGCATTGGGGTGTTTGGCTCCTACTGCAAGTATTCTCTTGACTGAAAATTTAAGAAATGCCTTTATTAATCAATCATATATATTATTATATTTTCCTAGGTAATAAATACATTTTTATTTTTAATCCACATTTTTCTATTAGTGTTTTGGTGAACAAAATTGATTGTTTAGAATTTGGAGTTGAATACACTGATTGTTTTTTAGTATAAATATTTTTTTCTCATTTTGTTATATCAGTACTCCTAGGTAACTTGATATGGAGTCTATGTCAGTCATAATTAAAAATGAACAAGGCACATGCCAATAAGAACACTAAAGTGTTTGGAGAGAAATAACTCATGTGAGATGATGAGCTGCCACAAACTGGGCACAGGGGTACATACCTGCAATCCCACACATGAGGAGGCTGATGAACATTGATCACAGGTTTGAAGCCAGCCTCAGAAACTCCTGGAATTCCTAAGCTACTTAGCAAGACTCTATTTTCTGTGATACAATGTGCACATTAGAAAGAAATTACTATGTGAGTCTTGAAGTAGGACATTATGTTTATTAGATGGTGGGTAGGAATAGCAGATAGAAAATCAGCTATGCATCCTTCAACATTTTGCAAAAGGTAGGGTACATTTTTATAGTCCCAAACTTCAAGCTACCTGTAAGTCAAAACCATAGTAACATGGGGAGTGAGTCAGAATTACCCAGTTCAGGGTACAGTACACAGCGCAAGAAAAATAGGATTTAAAATGAGAACAACTTACATATGTATTTCCTAATAATACACTGTGAAAGAATAATTGAAACTTTTTTAGTTTTATTTGTTGCCACACAGGCTGTGCTTGGCAGGAGGTGGTTCACATATGCAGGGTTTTCTCATGTGAGAAGCATTTTTTATATGCAATTGAGTCTGAGGGTAAAATGGAGTTTGTCTGGTCAAAGCATGTGTAGTTTGTCCCACAATAAAAACAGAAAAAAGTCTAGGATGCAGCCTTGGTTCAGTCCTGCTGAGCACAACAACAGCAACAACTACCAAAAAGATGGACAGAAATGCACCCAGAGGTTTACTTTGCAAATTCCAAAAAACTGAGAGAAATCTTCAAGTTTACATGGGTCAGACAATGAGGCTAGACAATTCCTGGCCACTTTTTCATAATGATCAGATATGACCCATTATCATAGTTATTACAGAAGTAAAATGTGTTGGAGGAAAACTCTTAGAAAGCTTACCTGCAACTCAGCCCCGAGTTTCTGTCCCCCATACTAGACCATCCTAGACATAATACAAGATTGGCAGCCATAACAGCTGGGGGAGCCCAAGGTGCTCTTCCCCAGTGGAAGGATTTTACCTTTGGTTCATGATGGGTGTAACCTTTGCTGTGTCTTTTCTTCATGGACAAGGAGTATCTTCCTTTTTTATATAAATTAAATGGAGAAAAGTATCATTGTGATTCTCTCTACAGTTTTTATTACAAAGTTTTAAAGATTTGATTTTTATATATTTTCAAAGTAATTAAATTGACACAATTTTGTATCACAGTTTGACAGCAGATTATGTGGATATACATTATCTTCATGTTTTATTTGTAAAGATTTTCTCTGTGACAGTAATTGATGAAACTTTAATATATATATCACCAGAAATTTTTTCAGAAAATATATTGGATCAAATTTATATACTAAAACGAATTGATAAAATTAAACATTTATGAAGGATCTGTGGCAATAATAAGGTAAATCACAAAAAAAACTATGCTATAAAATAACTGAGATCTAGTAAGGTGATAATAGGGTAGGCAGAGTAGAAGAGCATTTGATCTCATTTAACTCCACTCAATGAAATGAGGATAATGCTGAAAAGCATTTTTATCATTTCCCTGAGAACAACTGTCTTCGCATCACTCTCTCACAGTTTCCTTTACCTGTTTGTACCTGAGACTTTATGTAAGATGCTTTAAGAAGAGAGAAACACTCATGGCAAAGGCAGAGAACTGTGTCCTGGACTGTGTCAGAGGTCACTGAAGGCCATCTTTTACACACATGATGGGACTGAGGAAAACTGAAATCATGAGGATGGGAGAGGTGCAGGTGGAGCAGGCCTCCCTGACTCTCTGGACCTTGTTGCTGGTGGTGTTAGAGCAGGAGAGCTGCAGCAGAGAGGGGACATCACAGAAGAACTGAGGAACCACATTTGATGGTAGAAGGACAGCTGGAATGTGTTTCCAGTGTGCACACCTGCATACAGCAGACCACTGAGCAGGGAAGCCAGGGTCATTCGGACACAAAACTGAGGGTTCATGATAAGGGGGTAATGGAGGGGCTGGAAGATGGCCACATAGTGGTCCCAGGCCATGATGGTGAGAAACAGAAGTTCAAAACATGCACAAAAAATGACCAAGAAGATTGTATTGCACAGCCAGGCACTGAAATGGCCCTGTTGCCAGTGAGAGAGTTGACACAGGCATTGGGGACAGTGATGGAAATAGTTTTCCTAACAATTTACCCAGGTAGGTCAGTGGGAATACTGTGAAATAAAAAAAACTCAGATTACAAATATCAGGAGAGCCCCGTGGGGGAAATTCAGTAACCATGGTGGCATTCGCCATTTAGTGGAAATTCTGGTTGTCTGTGAAGATAAAGAGAGAAGAAAATGAAAGAAAAATTATGATTAACACACGTTCTTGGGCCTGGGTCTATAGTTCAGTGGTAGAGCACTTGAATAGAACGTGTGAGCCACTGGGATTGATTCTTAGCACTGCATATAAATTAAAAAAAATAAATAAAAATGTTCATAGACAACTGAAACATATTTGAAAAATAATACAGTTAGTTTACACATTCATGTCCAAATGTTTTCTTGTACTTTTCAGTATCTTTCCCTGAAGAGGAAGGTACTCTTGGTTTTCTGATGTGTTTACTCATTTCTGAGCAGAGTGCACCTCCCAGTTCAGGTGTGGAGGTCTGCAGCCCAGGGTCTGGGCCTGATCTGCAGAGCTTGTCTTCAGCTCTCCATCAGGCCTCCATTACCTCCTGAGACTTCATGCAGAGCACTCCAGGACTGCCCACCTCCTCTTCCCCATGAACATGTGTGTCACCATGCATTTCTTTTGTTCTCCATTTTAGTCACCTTCATTTTATTTCATTAATATAATTGTCCAAGTTATTTTCTCATTTTTTCCACATTTAATAATTTGAATCACGTTTTTTTTTAATTTTTTTAGGTAGGAAATGATTCATAATTTTGGAGTATTTATTCTCATGAAGAAAAATAAAATTCTCATGAGGAAAGTTCTCCAACACACTTTCCCATTCGAAGCTCACAGGTCTGGTTTTACAGTAAACTCAGAGGACATGACTACACCTGGCTTTTCTGCAGTCCTCTACTCTCTCTGCTGCTCCCCAGGACATGAGTGGTGCTGTCTCATGGTCACACACAATCAGACAGGCACCTGTTCCTGTTCCCACTGGGACTCTCTTTTCTTCTCCAACAGATCAGAGTAAGGTCTTCATAGCCTCCTGCTGACATTCTCCTAAACTTCTACTTTTACTCTGTTGTGTTTTTATTTCATGTTCAGCACCATGAAGTTAAAGATTCCTTTGTCTAAAAATCAATTTGCCTTAGTCTTGACACCTTATATTATATTTCTTTCTTCCTTTTTATTTTAAATAGCTTTATTTTGTTTATTCAATTTATTTATTTGTTTATTCAATGTATTTGTTCAATTTGTTTATTTATTTCAATATATTTATTTTGTTTATTTCTTTTTATGTGTTGCTGAGGATTGAACCCAATGCCTCACATGTGCGAGGCAAGCACTTTGTCACTGAGCCACAACCCAGCTCTATATTTTTTCTTCACAGTTTAATAATCATACAAAAAATTCTGACCAAATACACTGAAAGGAAGATTTCACTCATAGTTCAACACTTTTGTAACAGCTCAGACCACTTCAATCCCAGGTCACGTCCATCATAATCTCCTCAAGCCTCTGTCATCCTGGGTTTAACCTTGACAGGTTAAACACACTCACCCTTAGTAAAATGACCTTCCTGCTAAGCCTGCCTGGGCTCCTCTGGAAATATGTGTGTCTCCTGGGATAGATATTGGGTGGCCAGACACAGGTAGGGTGCTGCTCTTGCACACTGTGGGTGAAGTTCAAGGGATCCTACTCAGCCTATGAAGTAGGACAAAATATATAATCTTGAAAAGAACACACAGTGATAATGATAAGAAACCATAAACAGAACATTCAAGAAATATGGGATAGCATAAAAAGACCAAATTTAATAGTTATTGAAATTGAAGATGCATAGAGTTCCAAACCAAAGGAATAAATGATCTATTTAATGAAATAATATTAGAAAACTTTCCAAACATGAAGAATGAATTGAAAATCCAAATTCAAGAAGCCTACAGAATGCCAAATGTACAAAATCACAAAAGATCGACACCAAGTCACATAATAAAAATGCACAACAATAAGGAGAGAATTTTAAAAGCCATGAGAAAAATGAATCAGATTACATATAAGGGGAAACCATTTAGGATAACTGCAGATTTTTTAACACAGACCCTAAAAGCTAGAAAATTCTGGAACAACATATATCAAGCTCTGAAAGAAAATGGATGCCAACAAAGAATGTATCCAGCAATATTAAGCTTTAGATTTGATGAAGAAATAAAAGCTTTCCATGATAAACAAAACTTAAAAGAATTTTTAGTTAGAAAACTGGCCTACAAGATATCCTTGAAAACATATTCCATGAAGAGGAAACAAACAAAACAACAACAACAAAAAAAAAAAAAACGATGAAATCAGCAGAGGGAGGTAGTACCCTAAAAGAAAAACTAATCAAAAAAGAAAATCAAGTCAAATTAAGTAAAAAGAAATAGATAAATATGGCTGAGAATACAAAACATGTCTCAATAATAGCCCTGAATGTCAATGGCTTAAACTCACCAATCAAAAGACATAGGCTATAAAATTGGATTAAAAAACCCCAACAATTTGCTGTCTCTAGGAGACTCATCTGATATAAAAAGACATCCAGACTGAAGATGAAAGGTTGGGAAAATCATACCACTCAAATAGACTGTGGATAAAAGCAGGGGTTTCCATCCTCATGTCAAATAAAGTAGACTTCAAGCCAAAGTTAATCAAAAGGGAAAAAGATGGAAATTACATACAGCTCAAGGGAACCATACCAACAAGCCATAACAATCATAAATATATATTCCTCAAACAAAGGAGCAGCTATGTTCCTCAAACAATTTTTCCTCAAGTTCAAGAATCAAATTGACCAAAACACAATAATCTTGGACAAATTTAACACACCTCTCTCATACCTGGATAGATCTTCCAAACAAAAATTAAATTAAAAAACTATAGATCTCAATAATACAATTAATAACTTTGACTTAAGTGACATATAGAGAATATTTCAACTGGAATCAGGTATATACACCTTCTTCTCAGCAGCACATGGATGCTTCCCTAAAATAGACCATATAATATGCCACAAAGCAACTCTTAGCAAATACAAAAGAGTAGAGATACTACCCTGCATTTTATCAGATCATAATGGCATGAAATTGGAAATCAATGACAAAATAAAAAAGATAAAAATTACTCCAACACCTGGACTGAACAATATGCTACTGAATGAACAATGGGTTGTAGAAGACATCAAGGAGGAAATTGAAAACTTCCTAGAGGTAAATGAGAACATAGACACAACATATTGAAATCTCTGGGAAACTATTAATGCAGTACTAAGAGGAAAGTTCATTGCAAGGAGCTCATTCCTTAAAAGAAGAACAAGTCAACAAATTAATGACATCACACTACATCTCAAAGCACTAGAAAAAGAAGAACAAATGAACACCAAAAGCAGTAGAAGAGAAGAAATTATCAAAATTAGAGCTGAAATCAATGAAATCAAAGCAAAAGAAACAACTGAAAAAACTGACAAACAAAAATTGGTTCTTTGAATAAATAAATAAAATTGACAGACCTTTAGTTATGCTAATGAGGAGAAGGAGAGAGAAAACTCAAATTACTAGCATATGAGATGAAAAAGATAATATCACAACTGATACTACAGAAATACAAAGGATAATTAGAAATTATTTTGAAAACATATACTCCAATAAAGTAGAAGATATGGCAGGCATTGACAAATTCCTTAAGTTATACAATCTGCCAAGAATGAACCAGGATGATATACACAATTTGAACAGACCAATATCAAGTGATGAAATGGAAGACACCATCAGAAGTCTATCAAACAAGAAAAGCCCAGGTCTGGATGGATACACAGCCCAATTCTACAAGACCTTCAAGGAAGAAGTAACACCAATATTCTTCAATTTATTTCACTAAATAGAAAAAGAGAGAGCACTGCCAAATTGATTTTATGATGCCAATCTCATCCTGATTCCAAAACCAGGCAAAGATACATCAAAAAAAGAAAACTTTAGACCAATATCTCTAACAAACATAGATGCAAACATTGTCAATAAAATTCTGGCAAATAAAATACAAAAACATGTCAAAAACATCGTACACCAAGATCAAGTTGGGATTCATGCCAGGGATACAAGGTTGGTTCAACACGTGAAAATCAATAAATATAATTCATCACATCAATAGACTTATAGATAAGAAGCATATGATCACGTCATTAGATGCAGAAAAAGAATTTGACAAAATACAGCACCCCTTCATGTTCAAAACACCAGGGAAACTAGGGATAATAGGAACATATCTCAACATCATAAAGGCTATCTATGCTAAGCCCCAGGCCAACATCATTTTAAATGGAGAAAATTGAAGGCATTGCCTCTAAAAACTGAAACAAGACAGGGATGCCCTCTTTAACCACTTCTGTTTAATATAGTTCTTGAAACATTGGCCAGAGCAATAAGACAGATGAAAGAAATTAAAGAGATACATGGGAAAACAAAAACTCAAATGGGCACTAATTGCTGAAAATATGATTTTATACCTAGAAGATCGAAAAAGCTCCACCAGAAAACTTCTAGAACTAGTAAATGAATTCAGCAAAGTAGCAGGATATAAAATCAGTACTCATAAATTAAAGGCATTTCTGTATATCAGTGACAAGTACTCTGAGAGGGAAGTGAAGAAAACTACCCCATTTACAATAGCCTCAAAAAACAAAAATACTTGGCAATCAATTTAATGAACAAGGTGAAAGATCTATATAATGAAAACTATAGAACACTAAAGAAAAAAAATCAAAGAACACCTTATAAGATGGAAAGATCTACCTTGCTCTTAGATAGGCAGAATTAATATTACCAAAAGCACTATACATATTTAATGCAATTCCAATCAAAAGCCCAATGATATTCCTCATTAAAATAGAAAAAGCAATCATGAAATTCATCTGTACAAATAAGAGACCCAGAATAGCTAGAGCAATCCTTAGCAGGCATAGTGAAGCAAGTGGCATTGCTATACCAGACCTTTGACAAAATACAGCCTAAAACATACTACAGAGCAATAGTAACAAAAACAGTATAGTATTGGCACAAAAACAGACTTGTAGACCAGTGGTATAGAATAGAGGACACAGAGACTAACCCACAAAATTACAATTATATTAGACAAAGGTGCCAAAAAATGCATTAGAGAAAAGATGGCCTCTTCAAAATATGGTGCTGGGAAAACTGAAATTTTATACACAACAAAAAGAAATTAAATCTCTTTCTCTCACCATGAAAAAAAAAACTTTAAAAAAATTCAAAACTTCAACTCAAAGTGGATCAAGGATCTAAGAATTAAACCACAGTCCCTGTGCCTTACAGAAGAAAAGTAGGCCCTAATCTTTATCATGTGGGATTAGGTCCCATCTTCCTTAATAAGACACCTATAGTGCAAGAATTAAAACCAAGAAACAATAAATGGGATGGATTCAAACTAAAGAGTTTTTTCTCAGCAAAAGAAACAATCTTTGAGGTGAATAGAAAGCCAACATCTTGGGAGAAAATTTTTATCCCTCATACATCAGATAGAGCACTAATCACTATGGTATATAAAGAACTAAAAAAGCTAAACACCAAAAAGCAAATAATCTAATTAATAAATGGGCCAAGGACCTGAGCAGACACTTCTCAGAAAAGGATATACAATCAATAAACACATTTATGAAAAAATGTTCATCACTGCTAGCAATTAGACAAATGCAAATCAAAACTACTCTAAGCTCTACTATCCCCCCTCCCCTCCCCTCCCATCTTCTCTCTCTACCCCATCTACTGTAATTCATTTCTCTCCTTGTTTATTTTCCCATTCCCCTCACAACCTCTTATATGTAATTTTGTACAACAATGAAGGTCTCCCTCCATTTCCATGCAATTTCCCTTTTGTCTCCCTTTCCCTCCCACCTTATGTCTCTGTTTAATGTTAATCTTTTTCTCCAGGAAAGGTAGCAGAATACAACAGTTAATAATATGGCATTATGTAAAAATGTGGATGTGTAACCGATGTGATTCTGAATCTGTATTTGGGGTAAAAATGGGAGTTCATAACCCACTTGAATCTAATGTATAAAATATGATATGTCAAGAGCTTTGTAATGTTTTGAACAACCAATAAAAAAATTGAAATCGGAAAAAAAAACTAAGTTTTCAGCTCTCTCCTTTAAGAATGGCAGCTATTGGGCTGGGGATGTGGCTCAAGCGGTAGCATGCTTGCCTGGCATGCGTGTGGCCCAGGTTCGATCCTCAGCACCACATACCAACAAAGATGTTGTGTCCGCCGAGAACTAAAAAATAAATATTAAAAATTCTCTCTCTCTCTCTCTCTCTCTCTCTCTCTCTCTCTCTCTCTCTCTCTCTCCTTTCTCATTCTCTCTTAAAAAAAAGAATGGCAGTTATTATGCATACAAACAACAATAAGTGTAGGGGAGAATGTGGAGGAAAAGGCACACTCATACATTGATGGTGGGATTGCAAATTGGTGCAGCAGATATGGAAAGCAGTGTGGAGATTCCTTGGAAAACTTGGAATGGAACCCCCATTTGACCCAGCTATACCTCTTTTCAGTCTAAACCCAGAGGTCTTAAAAATAGCATACTACAGGGGCACAGTCATATCAATGTTTATAGCAGCACAATTCACAATAGCTAAACTGTGGAACCAGCCTAGACGCCCTTCAGTAGATGAATGTATAAAAATGTGTGGCATATGTACACAATGGAATATAACTCAGCAGTAAACAAGAATAAAATCATGGCATTTGCAGGTAAATGGATGACATTGAAGAAGATAATGATAAGTTAAGTTACCCAATTTCAAAAAAACAAATGCCAAGTGTTCCCTTTGACATAAGGAGACTGACCCATAGTGGGTAGGGAGGGGGGCATGGGAGAAAAAGATGAACTCTACATAGGACAGAGGGATGGGAGGGGAAGGGAGGGAGCAGGGTGTTAGCAAGGATGGCAGAATGTGATGGACATCATTATATAAAGTACATGTATGAAGACATGAATTGGCATGAACATACATTATATACAACTAGAGATATAAAAAAATGTGCTTTATATGTATAATAAGAATTATAATACATTCTGCTGTCATTTACTTAAAAAAATAAAAAATGTGTTCTATATGTGCAGTAGAGATCGTAATGCATTCTGCTGTCATACATAACAACTAAAATTAAAATAAATAAATAAATAAATAAATAAATAAATAAATAAATAAATAAAACACTACCAACAACAACAATATAAAAACAAAATGACTATCACAAATAAAGATAGAGGTTTACATTACAAATTCGAGAAAAATGAGAGAAATGTAAGAGTTGGCATGGCCCAGACACATGTGTCAGACAACTATCGTCCATTTCTCCATGATTATTAGGACTAAGTCATTAGCACAACACTACAGAAGTAAGATTTGTGGAAGAGAAACCATCAGAAAACTGTCCTCAGTTCATGGACATAATCAAATACTGGCCCTGTCATGGCCAAAGAAGCACAGGCTGCTGTTCCCTGTGGAAAGTTGTGAATGTTGGGACATGGGGTGCATTAACAATTGCTCTCTCTTTACTTCACAGAAAGGAGTCTCTTCTTCTTGCCTGGTCCAGATGGAGAAAAATATTACTGTGAAATTCTCTACATTTTGGCTATAACTTCTTTAGGATTTGATTTTTTATATATTTTTAAAGTAAGTAAATTGACAAATTATGTATCACAGTGTTTACAAGTAGTTTCTACACTGTTCTGAATAAAAGCAAATTATATAAGAATAAGTAATCTCCAGATTTGATAGGTTTTCTTTAGTGACAGTATTTGATATAGGTAATTGACATAAGGGATGATTCTTTAAAATATATAACCACCCATGATTTCAGCAAATATATTGGATTATATTTAATCATTAAAAGATGCATTGATGAAATTACACAATCTATGAAGGAACCCTTGAAATGATATGGTAAGTCATAGAAATATACCTTACGAAATAAATCAGCTTCTAATAATGAAATAGAAAGATAGACAGTGTAACTTGTAAAGTTCAAATCTGAAGAGTACTGTATCTAATTAAGAACCATGATCAATTAAATTAGGATGATGCTGAATGGCATCTTTATAATTTCTCTGACAACAACTGTCTTTGCATTACTCTCTTCACAGCTTCCTTTAACTGTTTGTTCCTGAGGCTGGAGAGGAGAGGATTCAGAAAGGGAGGAACTGTGGTGTAAAAGGCAGACAGAACCATGTACTGGAGTGTGTCAGAGGTTGCTGAAGGCCTCAGGTACACACCTGAGCCAGAACTGAAAAAGACAGACACCAGGAGAATGTGAGGGGTGCAGGTGGGGAGAAGACTTTCCCTTGGGCTCTGGTGGGAAATTTCAGCACAGAGAAAAATATGCAAATGTATGTCATGGCAATAAAAAGAAAGCAACCACCACAAATGACCACAGTAGAGACAAGAATAAGGACCCTGTTGCTGGTGATGTCAGAGCAGGAGAGCTTCAGTAGAGAGGGGACATCACATATGAACTGGTGGACCATGTTTGACTGGCAGAAGGACAGCCAGAATGTGTTCCCAGTGTGCACACCTGCACACAGCAGACCACTGAGTAGGGAAGCCAGGGTCATGTGGACACAAAACTGAGAGTTCATGATGAGTGGGTACTGGAGGGGCTGGCAGATGGCCACATAGCGGTCCTAGGCCATGATGGAGAGAATCAAAATCTCTATGTATGCACAAAAAAGGACCAAGAAGATCTGTGTTGTACAACCAGTCACTGAAATGACCCAGTTGATAGTCAGAGAGTTGACAAAGGCATTGGGGACAGTGATGGGAATGAAGCACATGTCCAAGATGGACAGGTTCCTGAGGAAGAAGTACATGGGCGGATGCAGATTCTGGTCAGCAGTGGTGACAATGATGATTAGAAGGATCCTTAACAAGGTACCCAGGTAGGTCATTGGGAATACTGTGAAATAGAGGAAACTCAGATCCCAGCCATCAGGAGAGCTCAGGAGGAGAAATTCAGTTACCATGGTGACATTGGCCATTTGCTGGAAATTCTAGTTGCCTGGTAAGATAAATAGATGAGAGAGGAAGGAAAAAATAATTAATACAATTATTTTACATATTTATGTCCAGATTGTTTTCTTTTATTTTGCATTAGCTTTCTCTGTAGAGAAAAGGTCTCTCTTGTTTTTCTGATATTTTTTAATCATTTTTAAGCATAGTGCACCTCCAAATGCAGGTGTGGAGGTCTGCAGCCCATTGTCTGCATGTGGCCTTCAGGGCTTGTCTTCAGCTTCCCCATCAAGGCTCCTCTGACTTCCTGAGACTCTCAAGCAGAGTACTAGCAAGTATTGGTCATTTTCTCTCCTGTTTGAGCACCTGTGTGACAGTGCATTCTTTAATGTTCTGTAATTTGATTACCTCATTGTCTTCCATAAATGCAATTTCACCACTTTTTTGCCTTTGTATCCACACTAAATAATTCAAATTATAATTTATAAATATTTTTTGTAGATATGGTTTCAGAGACTTTATCATCATGAACATGAAAATCTCACACATGCTCAGCCAGACCTGTTTCAGCCCCCCGCAGGGCTATTTTTCTCTCCAGTAGATCAGTGTAAGGTCTTTAGAGACTGACATTCTACTAAACTTCTAATTTTTACCTTAATATGTTTTTACTCAGTGATCAGCACCATAAAGTTGAAGATTCCTTTGCCTAGACAATTATTGTTCCTTTTCTTTTTGACACCTCCCTTTATGTACCAATCTTCTTAAATTTATCATAAGTGAACAAAAAGATACTGACTGCATACCCTAAAAAGAATGTTTTGCTTATACTTATAGCACTCCTGCAGCACCTCAGCCTGGTTCAATCCTTTGTCACCAAAATCATTATCTCCTCAGCCCTCTGCAACCTGGGTCCACCTTAGCACCATGCCTGGTTAACCACACTTACCCTTAGAAAAGAGATCTTCCTGCTGAGCCTGCCTGGGCTCCTCTGAAAACGTGTGTGTCTCCCAAGGTCATTGGTGGGTGGCTAGACTCGTGAACATTACTGTTAATTTCACAGTGTGGGTGAAGTTCAAGGGATCCTACTTAATCTATCTGCAATCTTTTGCTAGCCCCTTCCCCCATTTTTCCCTGACACAAACCTGAACTCACACTTCAGTGACCTCCTTTTCCACACCATACCCTGGAACTTGTTGACAGAGCCCCTTTTCTACCAAGCCACAACTGATTTAATTTTTCCTATTAGTATATACTGTTCTTTAAAGAGGCTAAAATGTAACTTTTTCTCTGAAACCCTTTATTAGTCTTTAATTTTCTTATACTTTTCTGTTAGTGTTAGAATTTGACTTGTTATTTTACCTTTTAGTAAATCTATATGTACTAATCACCCAAATCACTGGTATAAATTCCTTGATTTTGGACCTTGTATCATTCATCTTTTTATTCTCTTAGTAGAAAGTGACTTCATGCATAGTAGTTAATAAAAATGCAATGTAGCACAATTGACTAACTGCTGACATGAACTAAATTTCTTGATTCCACTAATTTACAAGTAAGTACCTTCTAAATCAGTGATGTCCTTTATTCACTTCTGTAAGAAATACAGTGTGTGTTCATTTTAAATAACATACCCCCACTTCTGTGCTGAAAGAAGATTTTTTTAAAGCAGGCAATCTTGACAAATATTTACTAATGATTTATAATACAGCAAAATCTGCTGTATTATAAATTTGTCCAAATCTAGAAGGTGCATGAAACTAGAGAGACATTTCCTTTCTTTATTATTGTTTTCTACACCAATCCAAATAGTGCCTTTCCTTCTCCAATAAAACTTAGCAAATTCTCTACAAACCAGTTTGAGTTACATTAACTTACTTGATATCCTACTTTGTGTGATTTAGCTATGGTTTGATAATTCTTCTGAATTTGACTTTCTCTTTTTATGTATCAATTTTTTTGAGTGAGAGAGGGGAGAGAGAGAGAGAGAGAGAGAGAGAGAGAGAGAGAGAGAGAGAATTTTTAATATTTATTTATTTTTTTTAGTTCTCAGCAGACACAACATCTTTGTTGGTATGTGGTGCTGAGGATCGAACCCGGGCTGCACGCATGCCAGGCGAGTGCTCTACTGCTTGAGCCACATCTCCAGCCCCTTATGTATCAATCTTCAAAAACTTCCATTTATGGAGCACCAATCCAAATTCATGTTTAAATACAATAAAATAAATGTACAAAGCACCGCCTAATTTTTACCCAGTGTCTCAGATAATTTAAGTAGATTCTAAAGATAGGATGACTTTTTGAATCTGGATTTTTAAAATAAAACTATGGCTTAGATTGTATAGATTGGCCTTAATATTTTAGTGTGATTCAAGTCTACATTCTCATTTAAGGGGCAAAAATGCCTATAAAGAATTATCTCATAAAAACAATAAGATGAAAGTATAAATAACAGAAAGGGTTGGTAGAAATGAGAGTCAGCACAATGGGTGTGAGGAGAACTACCATGTTTTAACTCCAGGAACATGAAGAGGGACTGCCCAGGTGCTTTCTCTGTATGTGGTAAAAGCTGAGAGTTTTCTCTTCTTAATTTCTCTTGATAGTGTTTCAAATGATGAATTACACAATAGATAGAGCACTTCAAAACTGTGAATAATTTTTGGTTTGGAAGACACAAGAATAAATTATTTTAAATTACATTTTCCATATTAGGAATTATTGATTAGTGTCTCTGATAAGCCATTAAAAATGCTGAGGCACATATATTCTGAAAATAAAAATATGTTTCCAAATGTTGCACAACTTTATTTTTATATTTATACCACTGGACACACACATCCTCATAGTCATACATAACATATATTTAATATAAAATCTTAAGAATATAATATAATTATAGGCCTGTTGGTGCATGCCTATAATCCCAGCAGCTCAGGAGGCTGAGACAGAAAGATTTCAAGTTCAAAGTCAGGACTCAGCAACTTGTCAAAACCCTGTCTCAGAATAAATGTTAAAAAGGGCTGGGATGTTGCTCAATGATTAAGCAGCCCTAAATTCAAACCCTGACACCAAACAAACAAATAAAGGAATAATTGAAAATATATATTTGTGAACAAAAGAAAGGAGTGAGATTAATGTTCAAAATATTTCAATGAATCTTGCCTACCACATTAAATACACTTTCCACAGTTATTGACTTATGTGCATGTGTATCAGCTATATAAATTCATTTCTTTCTACCTACCTATCCTATACCATGTTTTGCATTTTATTCTTGTTGTCTTAATGTGGATGTTTTTATTAGTCTTCTATTGAATTTATGTGCAGGCTTCTTTGGATGTTATCTAAGTGTACTAAAAGTTAAAGTAATCTGAAGAAAATAATTTTAAACCAATAAGAAGCAACACAAAGAAATATTACACACTTTACTTCTATACACCATGCACATGTTCCCAAGGTCCCTGTGCTCCTATTGCAGCTATGGCAATCACAGAAAATACCATATGCATTTTTTATTTTTAGTTTTTGAATCCATTGGGGTATAATTTCTCATTTTTCTGATTATATAGTTTTCAGAATCACACTGGTCATAGAGTCACCTATATACATACAGCAATCATAATGTCTATTCTATTCTTCTGCCCTTTTTATCCACCCTTTCCCTCTCCTCCCCTCCCATCATTTCTCTCTATCCAATCTAATGTGACACACCTTTTTTTTTCTTTTTCTCCTCACAACATCATATATTTATTCTGTATAACAATGAGGGTCGGGCTGGGGATGTGGCTCAAGCGGTAGTGCGCTCGTCTGGCATGCGTGAGGCCCAGGTTTGATCCTCAGCACCACATACAAACAACGATGTTGTGTCTGCCAATAACTAAAAAATAAATAAAATTCTCTCTCTCTCTCTCTCTCTCTCTCTCTCTCTCTCTCTCTCTCTATTTCTGCCTCTATCACTCTCTCTTTAAAAAAAAACAAACAATGAGGGTCTCCTTCCATCTTCCATGCAACTTGGATACAAAAACATATCTGGCAAATCGGGTACAAAAACATATCAAACAGATAGTGCATTATGACCAAGTGGGATTCATCCCCAGGATGCAAGCCTGGTTTAATATATGGAAATCAATAAATGTAATTCACCACATAAATAGACTTAAAGATAATAAACATGATCATCTCAATAGATGCAGAAGAAGCATTCAACAAAATACAGCATCCCTTTATGTTCAAAACACTAGAAAAATTAGGGATAACAGGAAATTACCTCAACATGGTAAAAGCTATATATGCTAAGCCAGAGGCCAGCATCATTCTAAATAGAAAAAAAATGAAGGCATTCCTTCTAACATCTGAAACAAGACAGGGATGCCCTCTCTCACCACTTCTATTCAACATAGTTTTTGAAACACTAGCCCGAGCAATTAGACAAACAAAAGAAATTAAAGGCATAAATATTGGAAAAGAAGAACTTAAATTATCACTATTTTCCAATGACATGATCCTATACCTACCAGACCCAAAAAGATCAACCAAGAAACTTCTAGAACTAGTAAATGAATTCAGCAAAGTTGCAGGATATAAAATCAATACCCATAAATCAAAGGCATTCTTGTATATCAGTGACTAATTCTCTGAAATGAAAATGAGGACAACTACCCCATTCACAATATCCTCAAAAAAAATTACCTTGGAATCAACCTAATGAAAGAGGTGAAATATCTATACAATGAAAACTACAGAACCCTAAAGAATGAAATAGAAGAAGACCTTAGAAGATGGAAGGATTTACTTTGCTCATTGTTAGGTAGAATTAATATTAGTAAAATGGCCTTATTTCCAAAATCACTTTACAGATTCAATGCAATTCCCATCAAAATCCCAATGATATTCCTTGCAGAAATAGAAAAAGCAATCATAAAATTCATCTGGAAAAGTAAGAGACCCAGAATAGCTAAAGTAATTCTAAGCAGGAAGAGTGAAACTGGTGGTAATGCGATTCCAGATTTTAAACTATACTACAGAACAATAGTAGCAAACACAGCATGGCACTGGCACCAAAACAGGCTGGTAGACAAATGGTACAGAATAGAGGACACAGAGACAAATCCACAAAATTACAACTACCTTATATTAGACAAAGGTGCTAAAACCATGCAAGGGAGAAAGAATAGCATCTTCAACAAGTGGTGGTGGGAGAACTGGAAATCCATTGAAACAAAAATGAAAATGAATACCTTTCTCTCACCATGCACAAGAGTCAACTCAAAATGGATCAAGGAGCTAGGAATCAAACCAGAGATTCTGCATCTAATAGAAGATAAAATTGGCCCTAATCTTCATCATGTGGGGGCAGGCCCCAAATTTCTATAGCACAAGAGTTAAAACCAAGAATCAACAAATGGGATGAATTTAAACTAAAAAGCTCTTTTGAGGAAGAGAAATTATATGTGAAGTGAATAGGGAGCCTGCATCCTGGGAACAAGTTTTTACCCCTCAAACATCAGATATACCTTTAATCTCTAGACTACACAACAAACTCAAAAAGTTAAACAACAACAACAAAAACAAACAAATAACCCTATCAACAAATGGGCCAAGGACCTGAACAGACACTTCTCAGAAGAGGGTATACAATCAATCAACAAATACATGAAAAAAATGATCACCATCTCTAGCAATCAGAGAAATGCAAATTAAAATTACTCTAAGATACCATCTCACTCCAATAAGAATGGTAACCATTATGAAGTCAAATAACAATAAGTGCTGGTGAGGATGTGGGGGAAAAAGGTACTCTCATACATTGCTGGTAGGACTTCAAATTGGTGCAGCCAATTTGGAAAGCAGTATGGAGATTCCTTGGAAGCTGGGAATGGAACCACCATTTGACCCAGCTATTCCCCTCCTTGGACTATACCCAAAAGACCTAAAAGGAGCATACTACAGGGACACAGCCACATCAATGTTTATAGCAGCACAATTCACAATAGGTACATTATAAAACCAACCTAGATGCCCTACAATAGATGAATGGATTAAAAAATGTGGCATATATACACAATGGAATATTACTCAGCACTAAGAAATAAAAAGATCATGGCATTTGCAGGGAAATGGATGGCATTAGAGCAGATTATGCTAAGTGAAGTTAGCCAATCCCTAAAAACAAATGCCGAATGTCCTCTCTGATATAAGGGGGAGTGACTAAAATTGGGATAGGGAGGAAAAGCATGAGAAGAAGATTACCACCATAATGCAGTTAAAAGGACTCTCTCTGCTTCCTGTGTTATTCACAGAATTCACCAAAATTTTCCTGGGCTAGCTGACTCTTTGGATGAAATTGCAATTTGCAGAGCCAAATAATTATGAATCTTAGATGCATTTGGACTCTAAATGCCAAGTACTCACTCCTGAGTGTCACCTGTTCTCCACAATGGTTCAGAACCACATCTCTTCTTGGCTTCTCCCATCCACTGTGTCTGCAGCCAGGGTGGATCTGTCTAGTCAGCCCAGTGCCATATGGGATGTGGGGAGCTTGGTCACCACTGTTTTATGTGAGCATGGTGCCTAGCCATTGGGAGCAGGGCCCCTGGGAACCCAGAGCTCAGCCTACAGGGACAGGACAAGGCCTGAGCCCACCACCAGGCAGTGGAATCTGCAGAGCCCAGGATAGAGGACCTGGCCACGTGCCAGCATAAAAAGTGGATGACACATTGGAACTCCTCTGCTGGGCATTGACTTTAGTCATTATTGAGAAACTAATGACACTGAGGAGAGACTGATGGTGCTCACTGTGTGTTTTCATCTCTGCCCTCCTTCACCTCAGTGTGAGTTAGCGGTAGGTCTTTGTATGGATTAGTTAACATGAAGTGTGGTGGGCAGCTCTCACTCATTCACCAACCTGTAAGAGGGAAACATCTAAAACTACCTCCAGTTCAGCAACAAAAGTTTCTTATCACTAAGATGAAATCCACATGATATAAAATTAACCTTTGTAATAGTTTATGATTCTCAAATCAGTGTGAGTTACCACACTGAATAATTGTACAATTTCCAGCTAAATCTTTTTCCAAAATACTTTTTACTTCAAATTGACCACCTAACCCATTACATACATTGTCCCTATAGTCCCTAATTGCAGTCACTGGAAAACACTAAATGTATTCTGTATCTTTGAATTTACATATTTGTGAAATTTTATATAAATAAATTCACTCAGTGTATGATGTGTATTCTGGCTGAAGTGAGCATAAAATCATTGAAATTAGTTCACCTTGTAGCATGTATCATTTGTTCATTTCTGAAAGATGAATGACAAATGTCACGACCCCCTTGCCCGCAAGGAAGACGCGACTCAGGAATCTTCTTTCAGCAGTTTATTCAGGCCCTTGACATTCTTCTAATAATTCTTCTAATCCTCCTCGGATGCCCCTCCCAGCCTTAATAAAGCACCACAAACCCCAATGCGAAGTTGCCACGTGGACCCTTCTCACAGGGTGCTAGAAAACGACACGCCAACTTTCTCTGATAAGGAGTTGACAATACGCCAACTCTCTCTGATATGGAGTTGTCCTTCACAGACCACAGCGGAGCCAGCGCCATCATGTAATGGCGACCACAGTCCGCAGGAACGTCTCACCACAGACAAACCATTATTTGCATATGTCAGAAAGATTTTAATCAACATATCTATTTGTGGATATATTTTTTCATTCTCTACTACAATTTGACTGATTTGTTTGGTAATCTTATGTTTTGCTGTATTTGACTTCTCTGGTAAACACACTACACTCTCTTCAATTATATTTAGAAACTGTTTTCAGTGAGCTTTGCATTGCTGTGACAAAAATACTTGAACAAAAACAAAAAACAGCCAGGCATTGTGGTGCATGCATATCATCCCAACAGCTCCTGAGGCTGAGGCAGAAGAATTGCGAGTTCAAAGGCAGTATCAGCAATAACAAGTCACTGAGCCACTCATAGAGGCCCTTTCTCTAACTAAAATACAAAATAGGGCTGGGGATATGCCTCAGTGGATAAATGATCCTCAGTTCAATCTTCAGTACTGCAAAAAGAAAAAAATATCTTTAAATGCTCTCAGCCACTTTCCTGATGTCTCTGTGTGAAATGCTTAGCATCTCTTTAGGTGCTGGTATCTATTACAGTTACACATTCCTTGGACGTAATTTCTTTAACAATCCCTTTAAAACTCTGATCCAATTTGGTTTTTAGCTGTATTAATATTAACAACTGCTTTATTACAATGCAATATATCTCTGGTATTAATATAAATATTCTAAAGTCTTTTTAAAACTTAGAAAAGTCTGAATGTTATGGCATAATAGTCTCAGTCATGAATGTTACCTTAAAACACACTATAGAATAAGTTACTACATTTTCTTCTTGATTGCTAAACTCTCATCAAATTTTTAACTATGTATTGTTCTAAGTTTTTTGTCTTCTGAAGTTTTGATTCTACAAAGCACTGAAAATCATAATCACAATAAAGGCTCTAACAAGTACTTTAAAATATTGTTTCCGTAAATGGTAGAGTTAATATTTCAGAAAAGCTCAATTTCCACTACATATCTTTCACATAATTTGTATTACTCTAAAAATATATTTCTTTGTTAATGACTAATACACAAAAAAAAATTTTGCTAAATTCTGCAGAAATTTTACACCATTCTCATGCACCTGCAGGGTTTTGTGTTATTTGATACAAAATTTGAGATATCACAAAGTCCTTATACCAATGATTCATTTTTTTTTGTATCTATTGCTACCAGGTCTTGTGATAAAAACATCTTTAAACAGGTGCTAAATATCCAACATCTTTCATCAAGAGAGACACCTTTCAATAGAACAGGTGTTTGCTTCTTAGTTTGAATCCATGCCACTTATTGATTCTTAATTTTTCTTCTTGAGCTTTAGGAGTCTTGTTAAGGAAGTCCAGTGCTAAGCTGGCATGATAAAAATTTGAGCTGACTTTTAGAATGGAGTCAAACTAAAAAGCTTTTTCTCAGAAAATAAATAAACAATAACATGAAGAGACATCCTACAGAATGAGAGAAAATCTTTACCACATTCAACTCAGGTACAGCGCTAATCTCTAGGATATATAAAGAAAGCAAAAAAAAATTAACTCAAAAAAATAAGAGAAAGCAACACAAATAATACAATTAACAAATGAGCTAAATAACTGAACACTCTACAAGAAGAAAAAATACAATTGATAAACAAATCTATGAAAAATGTTCAACATGTGTAGTAATTAGAGAAATGTAAATTAAAACTACTCTAAGATTTTATCTCACTTCAATCAGTATGGAAATTATCAAGAATACAAATAAGCATTGGAAAGAAGGTGGGTAAAAAGGTGCACTCATACATTTCAGGTGGGATTGAAAATTGGTGCAAACACTCTGGAAAACAGTATAGAGATTCTGCAGAAAAATTAGAATGGAACCACTCCACTGTAAAGAATCAAGGTGGCATAGAAACATAGAAACAAGGTGGCAGAGTGACTCTTTGTCCAAGCATCCACATTTATCTATATCAACAGGTTACATTAGGTCCTTAGTGCCATAACCACATTATTGTTTGGAGTATCACTGAGGTCTCTTATTCTGCAGTTACATTTCACGGTCACAGTATTCGATGTCAGGAGCTTTGTGTAGCTCTCCAGAAAGTCCATTATCTGAAATTACTGTTAGGAGGGCAGCTCCAGGAGCACCTTTGATGAAACATTGTAGTTATCTAGCCAACAGATTCTTCTATTCCCAGGGGCTATGTGCCTAAGATCAAGATGGAAACCCTCGTGAAGAGCATTACTACAGTGGCCAGGCATTCCGTGTCTTTAACATGGAAGTTTTCCAGCAATCAGGCATTCTGCACATTTGCACAGAAACTTCCTAACCACCAAATGTGCCACATTCAAAAAGTTTATTAGAGTCTTAATCTCAAATGCAGAACTTCTACAAACCAGCTATCCCACTCTTTGGTTTATATCCAAAGGACAATGTTAGCAAACTATTGTGATACAACCACACCAATATTTTTGGCAGCTCAATTCACTATAGCTAAACTATGGAACAAACCTAGATGCCCTTCAACAAATGAATGGATAAAGGAAATGTGGTATATTTAAAGGGAATATTACTCATCATTAAAGAAGAATGAAATTATGGCATTTGCAGGTGAATGGACAAAGCTGCAGAATATCATGCTGATGTAAATAAACCAATTCCTAAAAACCAAAGGCCCAATGTTTTCTCTGATACACAGATGCTGATCTGTAATGGGGGGAGGGCTGGAGAAGAATGGAGAAACTTTAAATTGGACAGAGAGGAGTCTGGGGGGGAAAGACAGTGGAATGAGGACATTATTATTCTATATACAGGTATGATTGCACCACACATGACTCTGCATCATGTACAGCCAGAGGATGAGAAGTTGTGCTCCAATTATGTACAATGTGTCAAAATGCCTTCTGATGCCATGTAAAACTGATTAATTAGGACAAATAAAAAAAATACCATCTATACAAAAAATAGAACTGGTGTTTATAATTTGATTTCTTTCCAACTTTTTACATTAAATTTAAAATTAATTTAACTAGACCTCTCATCCATGTAAAATGTCCAATACCACTCACTAGGATTCAGTAAGCTACAGTTATAGAGGGAATGCATATAAAGGTGGAGATACAGACTTTATCTGGGGTTCTTTGAAGGTCTTTCTGTTCTGGCAGGGAACATTGGAGTAGTGAGACCCAGAAGCCATGGGACACAGTGTGGGGATGGTTGGATTCTGTTAAGAAATTCAAGGCTTCCTGTAGCAGTAAGTGCTGGGGTGCTTATCTGCTCCTACCACAAGAATTCCCTTGCCTGAAATCTTTAATAAGTGTATTCATCAATTAATCAAATATGTTTATTATTATATATTTTCCTAGGTAATAACTACATATTTTCATATTAGTGTATGGTGAACAAATTGTTTTTCAGAATTTGTAATTCAAAATCTTGAATGTGGTATTATATAAATATTTTTTCTCATTGTGTTATATAAGTAAACCTAGATAAACTTGTCCTTCAGCATATGCCAGTTATTATTGATAATTATCAAAGTATATGCCAATGAGGGCACTAGAATACTTGGGGAGTAATAACTTGTGGGAGATGATGAAAGAGTGACACAAGACAGGTGTGGTGGTGCAAGCCTACAATCACAGTGCCTCAGGATGCTAAGGCAGGAGGATCAGAGGTTCCAAGACAGCATTATCAATAGAGAAATGCCTGAAGCCACTTAGCATGTCTCCATTCTAAATAAAACACAAAAAAGGACTGGGTATGAGACCTTAAGTTCAATCTTTGATTAAAAAAAAGAAGAATGAAAATGATGATGATGATGATGATGATAATGATCATCATCATCATCATCATCATCAGAGCACATACAATGCCATAAGGTTTTAGGGAACAAGTATAGACAGATGTACTTTAAGAAAGAAGTACAGTAAACTCGGGGAAATTTAAAAGTTGACCCAGGTCAAAATTTTAGGCCAAAAAATAATGATCCACCATGTCATAATTTTGAGGCATGGCACGTTAGCATAGGTGTCACAGAAGTAAGATGTGTGGGAGCCATCAGAGCTGACTGCAACTCATCAGAAAGGCTTTGTCCCCCACACTGAGCCACTCATGGACATAATAAAAGGCTGGCAGTGGCCACTGCCAAGGATGAACTGGGTGCTCTTCCTGGTGGATGGATTTGACTGTCGGGACACAGGGTGTGGTAAACATGGCCCTCTGTTTATTCATGGACAAGGAATTACTCTTCTCATGTTCCAGATAGATTGGTTATAACTTCTTTAGTATTTAATTATTGCATATATTCAAATTAGTTAAATTCATAGAGTTAGATACCACAGTGCTTGGAAATTTGCTTGACACTTCTCTGAATAATAGCATATTATGTGAGTGTAAGGTTTTTTCAGATTTGATTGGTAAAGTTTTTCTCTGTGACAGTACTTGATATAGGTACTGCTATGTATTTGATGAATCTTTAATGCATGCCTCCACAAATGATTTCAACAAATATATTAAATTATGTTCATTCATTAAAAGACACGTTGATTAAATTACACATTTTATAAAGTATCCATGGAATAATACGGTAAATGAAAAAAATCAAATAATAAAAATCTCATATTTAAACAAAGTGACATTAGAGTTGGCAGTTTAAAATGTGTCACCCAGATATGAAGAACATTTGGCCTAATCTTGAACTTCACTCAGAGAAATTAGGATGAACTGAAATGCATCTTTATTGTTTCCTTGAGAACAACTATCTTTGCATTAATCTTCTCACAGCTTCCTTTACCTGCTCGTTCCTTAGACTGTAGATGAGATGATTCAGGAAGGGAGGAACCATGGTGTAAAAGGCAGAGAGAACCATGTCCTGGAGGGTGTCAGAGGTTGCTGAGGACCTCAGGTACACAGCTGTGCCAGAACTGAGGAACACGGAAAACACGAGGATGTGAGGGGTGCAGATGGAGAAGGCCTTCACTGACTTCCTAGTGGGAAATTTCAGCACAGTAGAAAATATGCGAATATATGACATGGCAATAAATGTAAAGCAACTACCACAAATCAGCACAGCAGACAAGAAGGAGGACCTGGTTACTGGTGGTGTCTGAGCAGGAGAGCCTCAGCAGGGAGGGGACATCACCGAAGAACTGATGGACCACATTTGACTGGCAGAAGGACAGCCAGAATGTGTTTCCAGTGTGCACACCTGCATACAGCAGACCACTGAGCAGGGAAGCCAGGATGATGTGGACACAACTGAGGGTTCATGATGAGCAGATACTGGAAGGGCTGGCAGATGGCCACATAGTGGTCCCAGGCCATGATGGTGAGAAACAGATATTCAGCAGATGCACAGAAAATGACCAAGAAGATCTGTGTTGCACAGCCAGGCACTGAAATGGCCCTGTTGCCAGTGAGAGAGTTGACATAGGCATTGGGGACAGTGACAGAAATGAAGCACATGTCCAAGATGGACATGTTCCTGAGGAAAAAGTACATGGGTGTGTGCAGGTTCTGGTCAGCAGTGGTGACAGGTACAATGAGAAGGTTCCCTAACAAGGTAACCAGGTGGGTCATTGGGAATACTGTGAAATAGAGGAAACTCAGATTCCAGCCCTCAGGAGAGATCAGGAGGAGAAATTCAGTTACCATGCTTGCATTGGCCATTTGCTGGAAATTCTAGTTGTCTGGGAAGATACATAGATAAGAGATAGAAAGAAAAAAATAAAAACATGATTATTACAATTGCTTGGGGCTGAGGTTGTTGCTCAGTAATACTGTACTTGTCTAGCATGTGTTAAAAAACATCCATTGACAATAACAATTATTTGAAAAAAATTCAATTATTTTACATATTCTTATTCAAAGTATTTCTTCTATTCCTGTTGCTTTCCTGGAGAGGAAGGTCACTCTTGGTTTTTTGATATGTTTAGTCATTTCTGAGAAGAGTGCACCTCCCAGTGCAGGTGTGGAGGTCTGAAGCCCAGGGTATGGGTGTGACCTGCAGGGCTTGTCCTCAGCTCCCCATCAGGCCTTTCCTGACCTCCTGAGACTCCCGTGTGGAGCATTTCTAGGGGTTTTCCCCTCTTCTCCTTCATGGCCACCTGTTGTACAGTGCATTCTTTAATATTCTCCAATTTATTTATCTTCACTTTAGTGCATGAATATAATTTCCACATTATTTTGCTATTGTATTCACACTTAATAAGGTAAATAATACCTACTTTCTACTTTTTTTAATATATAGGAAACTGTTTATAATGGTGGAGAATATATCTCCATGAACACACAAAAAAATGGGCTCATTTGGAAAGCATCTCAAGAATTCACTTTCCCACCCAGGCTCACAGGTCCAGTGTTGTGAAAACTGAGGTGACCTGACTGCACTTGGACTTGCCTGCAGTCCCCCACTCTCCCTGCTACTCCCCCAGGACATGCATGGTGATGTCTTATTGCCACATGAGCTCAGCCAGAACAGTTCCAGCCCCCACTGAGGCTCTTTCCTCTCCAACTGAAGCATAATGTCTTTTCAACCTCTAGGTTCCAGCATAACTAACATTGACCTAAACTTCTACCTTTACCTTCTATATTTTTATATCATGTTCAGCACCATGAAGTTGAAGCTTCTTTTGTCCAACACATAATTTGCTTTAGTCTTGGTGACACCTTCTGTTATATTGCTTTCTCAGCAATGTCACAATCCCACAAACTGAAATTGGCTATAAACCCTAGAAGGAAGGTTTTCCTCATATTTTCAACAATTCTGTAGCAGTTCAGTACAGTTCACTCCTGAGTCACCTGTATCCTCATCTCCTCAACCCTCTGCAAACCAGGGTCCTCCTCAGCACCTTGTCAAGTTAACCACACATGCTCGTAGAAAAAAGACTTTCCTTCTCATCCTGCCTGGGCTCCTCTGGAAGTCTGTGTGTCTCCCAAGACAATAGGTGGGTGGTCAGACTCAGGTAGGTTCCTGTTAATTTGGTGGTGAGTGTGAATTTCAAGCGGTCAGTCTTGCAATCTGTTCCTCCTGACACACACCTGACTTTCAGCCTGAGGGACCCTCTTGTTCACTGCTGACTTTTTTTTTTTACTGTGATGTATTAATTTCCTATTTCCCTGTAGTAGGTACTGGGCTTTAAAGGAGACTCCACTGGAATCTTTCCTCTGAAAACTTATTCATAATCTCTAATTTTTCTTCCAATTTTGTTGAGTTTTAGAAATCAACATGGTATACAACCTTTCAACCAATCAATATATATTCATCACCCCAAGTCACTGGTACAAATTCCTTGATTTGGAATCTTGTATTATCCATCATTTTACCTTTCAGTAGCAGTGCATGACTTCCTGCACAGTGGTTAATAACCTAGCACCTGGTGGCATTGTTCAGAGCACTCATTTAGACTGGCTTTCTTTATGCCACTGATTTACAGGTGAAGAGCTCCCAAGCAGGCTCTGCCCCTTCTGCACTGCTGTGGCACACACAGTGCAGGGTGGTGTGAGGTCAAGTGCACTTGCAAATTTAGATATCTTTAAAGCAGTACTCGTCCAACAAATATTACTAAGGACATAAATATGGTGAAGGTATTTCAGACCTTGAGAATTTGGAAAGAAGAAAAAATATTGGTATTTTAAATTGATTACCATTAGAGGACAAATATAATAACACAATATCTAAGGTGTAAATATATATGACAAATTGAGAATGTGATGGGTGATGAGGTAATTCCATATTAAAAACCTAGCAGCTTTTCCCCCTTGTATACTGACTTCTGGGCACTTCATGGGTGATTGCTGACCAACCCTAGGCATTAGTGACAAATATTAGTTGGAAAATCAACTATCTGTTAGGATTTGGAAGCTGATGTAGAATCACTTGAGACATTTTCTTTGTTTCACTATTTTTATACTAACCCATTCACTGTCTTTATTTTTGCAACAGAATTTAGTAATTTCTCTAGTAAGTAGTTTGAATTATATCAACTTAATTGATGTCCTTCTTTGCTTATGTGGTTTAATTACAACTTGAAAACTTCTCTAAATTTAACTTAATTTTCTCATGGATGAGTCTCCTAGAAAAATTCATACTATGGATGTAATACAGTAAGTACATGAATCATCACCTAACTTTCATAGTTCCTCGGAGTATTCCTGCAGATCTTCAAATTATGAATACTTTGTGCACCCAGATTTTGTGAAATAAGAAACAGGCTTTAATTTTTGCAGTTTGACCTCCATAATTTTAGAGTGTTCAGAACGACATTCTCCTTTAATTGGTGAAAAAATGCTTACTGAAAATTCCCTTAGAAAATTCAAAAGGTGGGGGCATAAAGAAAACCAAGATTAGATATCTTGAGGGTCCAAAAATAAGTACAAGGAAATATAGCATATGTTTAATGCCAGAAGTATGTAGAGATACTACTCCAAGTGCTTTTCTCTGTAAGTGGGGACAGCTGACATTTTTTTCCTTTGGGTACTTCTCTTGATAGTGCTTAAAATAAAGAAGTGTATGGATTGCAAGTAAAAATGCAAAACATTTCTTTTTTATGGCTCATAATGTTTTTTTAATTTTTAATTTGTTCTAATTAGTTATACATGGCAGCAGAATGCATTTTGGCACATTGTACACAAATTGAGCACAAATTCTCCTTCCTCTGGTTGAACATAGTGCAGAGTCATCCTAGTAGTGTAATCATACATGTATATAGGGTAATAATGTCTATTTAATTCCACCATCCTTCTGATCCCCACATTGCCTCCCCTTCTGTGACTCCCCTGTGCACAATCCATTAATTTCTTGGGTTATAAGAGACTGGAATTAATCATTTTCTAAATTACATTTTTCTGTATTAGCAGTTATGGATTAATGCTGTTGATCAGCCATTGGGGAATGTTGAGAGGCACTTATCATATTCTGAGCTTGATAATGAGCTTCCAAAGGCTGCACCACTGTATTTTTATATTTTTACCACTGGACACACAATGCTCATCACACCTGATATAACTTTAGTATAAAATGTGAAAAATTATTGAAAAGTAGATCATAATTCTTATTATGACCTAAAGGTGAAGTGGGTGAATTCAAAATGCTTCAATGACAATTTTATAGCATATTAGAAGTTTTATTTTCAATGCTACTGAAAAATAAGTATATCATTTGCTAAATAAATTCAACTATTTGGCAATTTTCTTTCTTGTCATGATATGCATGTATTCCTGGTCACCTCTCTTCTCTGTGCAGATAATTCTGTGCATTTTCTAAGTGTGTGGTCAATAAAATATTTTGAAAAGTATAATTTTAAACCAACAAGAGGCAGAATAAAGAAGGATCACATTATGTACTTGCAAACAGCATTCATATGTCCACAGCACTCTATGGACAGTTACACTAATATGTATGCAATAGAAAACACAGTAAATTCTACAGTGTTTACAAGACTTCTCTGTGCCTGTTATTCTTGCAGAATGAAGCAAGTATTTATTTAGATACCTCATAATATGCATGAGATTGCAATTTGCTGAAAAGAATCAAAATTAGGCTCAGATAAACTTGGACTCTAACTGCCAAGTACTCACTCCTGATTGTCACCTGTTCTCCACCTGGGAGCAGAACCCCGTCTCTCCTTGGCATCTCCCATCCACTGTGTCTGCAGCCAGATGGACCAGTCCAGCCAGCTCTGTACAATGCGGTATGTGGGAATCTCAGTCATCTCTGATTTTTGTGAACTTGGTGCCTGGCCAGTGATAGCAGGGCCCCTGGGAGCCTAGAGCTCAGCCTGCAGAGACAGAAGGAGGCCTGAGCACACTACCAGGCAACAGCACCTCCAGAGCCCAGGATAGAGGACTTGGCTATGTGCCAAGGTGGACAGTGGATGACACAGTGGAACTTCTCTGCTGAGCATCACCCTAAGTTATTATTGAAAATTGAGTAACACTGAGGAGATACTGATGGTGTTCACTGTGTTTTTTAATCTCTGCCCTCCTCAATGTGAGGGAGGAGTGTTTACAGGGATCAGTTAACATTAAGGGTGGTGGGCAACTCTCACTCATCAACCTGTAAGTGGAAAACCTCTAACAGTGTCTGCATTTTAGCAGCAACATTTCTTATCCTTGAGATAAAATGCAAATGATTTAAAGATAACTTTGGCTAGAGTTCATGGTTATCAATTCAGTGTTATATACTATATTTAAAAATTGCATAATATCCAACTACATCTTGTTACAGAATATTTGTATTTCTTCAAATGAACCATTTAATCCATTACACACAATATCTCTGCTTATCATTAATTAGAGTCACTGGAAACCACTGTGTATAATCTCCATTTTTTTTAAATTTATATGTCCCAGACAATTTGTTTGACTAGAATCATTCAATATGTGTTGTTTTTATGATGTGGATTCAGCTTGATGTTTTCAACATTATTTTACATTGTAGCATTTATCACTATTTCATTTTTAAGGGATGAATAACAGTCCATTATATGTATACACCAGCACTTTAAAAATCCATGTATCCACTGATACATGTTTTGTTCTTCACTGTGATAACATGAGGTGAGATTAGTTGGTAATCTTCTATAGGGGCTTCTTTGTATCCTGGGAGAGATTACACATGAATGTGTTCTATAATCCATCTTATGTGCTGCTGGATTTGCTTTGCTAGGTTTTGTAGAGAATGTTGGCCTATGTTTTGATCAGAGCTATTATCCTGTGGTCTTCATTTCAATATGACCTTTCATCCCCCACCTTTTACCTGTCCTAAAGTAAAAATAAGGAAGAAAATAAATCTGTGTTGATCCAGAAAAAGAGAGAACAAACAAAGATCCTATATCTACAGCCATTAGGAACGATAGCCATCTTGGACTTTAGGCCACTAGGTCTGTGAGATTGAAAGACCCAATGAGGAGGGATGTCACTGTATGGTCCAAGGGGGCTCCCAGCCTAGGAAAAGAGTAAAATGTAAGTGGTTCATCTGCAGTAGAGACAATACTACTTATTATGCCTATGTACCTTATTTTACTTTGAGTCCCATGGAAAATGAAAGGAAGGAAAATGTCCAAGAACAGGATTCAGTATTTGACTTGTTCACCATTGTACAGCTCGAGGGTGATCCTACATTCCTGAAAATTCAAAAGTTACAAAGGAATCTTTAACCTTTTGTACTCATATTGGTACAGACCAAACTAAGGCCGAGAGCTCAGCACAGGGAAGGAACACTGATTATGATGAGCCACAGAGGGAAATCTGCTGAAGGACAGTAAGAGAGTGACCCATGAGCATAGTCCCCTTGTCTCACTCATGATCTTCAGAAGACCCTGGCCAAGGCCACAGCCTCCACTCCTTTATGGACATTTTACCTGAGATGTAGTGACCAGGACCTGGTGTTGGTCATCAGAACAAGGTAGCTTCTAAAATAATACCAATCTCAGGTGTACTGGTGATCGGTCTAGCTTTCACAGGTTAACTATCATTTCTAGTATAACCTTCCCTATGTCTAGGAAGAAAGTACAGAATATAAAAATCATTATGAAAGAATACCAAGTCAGATGCCTAGAAAGAAGTTTAATGGAGAAAGAATGATGTGGATGGACACCTTCTCTTCAATCCTTCAGCAGTGTTTCACAGGTGAGGGATCCCAGAAAAAAAGGACTCCTCTGTTTTTAGATTTATGAGAAGGAATGATTAAGAAATCAGGAAAGAAAGTTAAGAGTAATGAAGAAGAGGAATAGGCTTCTAGGAGTACCAGAGGGGTCCAGGGGTCACAGTGCTGACCTCCCTGCAGGCCATGGAGGGAGAGGAGCACTATCACCTGCCATGGAATCCTGTCAATCTTGGCCTTGGACTGTCCCTGGACTATTGGAATTGTTTTTCCTCCCATCCCTCAGGACCTAAGAGAGGCCAGTAGCATCATTCAGGGCAGAGCCAACAACAGACTCCTCATGAACACAACATTCATCAAGCACTCTCCAGAGTGGGGCTAATGAGGTGGAGACCTGCCCCTCCTAGGCATGGTGGCCTCTGTGGAGGTGGGAGGCCTATGCTTAGGGCTGGAGCAAATCCAGTTGTCCTTTGGGCTGTTTCCTTAGAGGGATGCATTGAGTCTCTAATTTATAGCAGGCACAGTGTGAATACAGGGTTATCTCAGCAGAGGCTGGAGCAATACTGATACTAGCAGCCAATGGCAGCCCTTCTGCTCCATGCACCTTCATGAGCATGCTCAGAGTCATGTCCACCATGTACCACAGATATGGTCAGTGGTTTGTGTGTCAAGTTTCTGAGTCCTCAAGAGACCTCTGGTTGCTCTCTCTAGAGTTTCCATTTGAATTCATACAAATTTATTTATTATTTCTATTTTTGCCTGGGATAAAATGTATCATTGCCAAAATGCGGACATTGTTTTCATAGCTCAGCAGGTTGTCTCATATATGGAGTAAGCTTAAATATGTTACTGCTTTCTCTTTTTCTATAATTCAACCTAATGTTATTTTATGAAGGATGAATAGAAATAATCGTGTAGATCACAAAATTATTATATTAAAACTTTCATGGGTCTTAATTAAGTGATACCAGGGTAGGGAGTGTAACTTGTAAAGCCCAGATTTGAACACCTTCATCTAATTATAAATCTTAACAGTAAAATTAGGCTAATTCTGAAATTCATCTTTATTATTTCCCTGAGAAAAACTGTCTTTGCATTACTATCCCCACAGCTTCCTTTACTTGTTTGTTCCTGAGACTGTAGATGAGAGGATTCAGGAAGGGAGAAACCATGGTGTAAAAGGCAGAGAGAACCATGTCCTGGAGGGTGTCAGAGGTTGCTGAGGACCTCAAGTACACAGCTGTGATGGAACTGAGGAAGATGGACACCAGGAGGATGTGAGGGGGCAGATGGAGAAGGCCTTCCCTGGGGCTCTGGTGGGAAATTTTGGCACAGCAGAAAATATGCAAATATACGACATGGTTATTATAGCAAAGCAGCCACCACCAATGATTATAATAGAGACAATAATAATGATCAGGTTGCTGGTGGTGTCAGAGCAGGAGAGCTTCAGCAGAGAAGGGACGTCACAGAACTGATGGACCATGTTTGACTGGCAGAAGGACAGCCAGAATGTGTTCCCAGTGTGCACACCTGTATACAGCAGATCACTGAACAGGGAAACCAGGGTCATGTGGACACAAAATTGAGGTTCATGATGAGGGGGTACTGGAGGGGCTGGCATATGGCCACTTTTGCTCCCTTATATCATCCTTTAATGCACAAAACATTTAATAATATACATCCTGAACTCTGTCTCTGTCATTTCTTCTGCTGTGCTGGTCATGGATTCTAATAATTTAGTATCTTAGTTGTTTACAGCACTTTCTTCCCTTGTTTGTTCATGGTGTTCAGATGTCTTCTCTTCTTCACTATAGATCTGAGGTGTTACAGTTTTTATCCTATAGGCTTATGGTGTCCCTGCAGGATTCCAATACCTCTCCTTTAGTGAGGAGAACAATATTAACACATCACAATACAAACATACCGCCTTAAACCAAATAGTTGCTATTAAGATGTTTATGGTTTTGTCACAATATACAGAAATGGTGAGTTCAATTCTCATCTTCAACACAAACAGGAGGTTTGCAAAAGGGTCTGTAGTTTCTGATGGTGGACAATGAAAAAGCTGGGGGTGAGGTGTAGGATGAAGAGTTAAGGAGGTAGGAGGTGAGAATACAGAGTTATTTGCTCTTAGGAAGAGAGGAAAAAGAATCTAAAGTTGATTTGTAGGAGTAGAAAAGAAAGAAAGTTATTTTGGGGAGACAAGCAAGTGAAAAGACAATACAGAATACAAAAAAACATATATTTTTTAAAATGTAAAAATAGGCAATAAAAGAATTATTTTTAATTCTTTTAAACAACTGTAATATACTATTCAGACATCCTAGACCTCAGTAGTGTAATGCATGATTGGTACTTGGTTCCACAAATGTTGGGGATATGAGGGTGGGAGTAGAGAGAGAGAAAGAAAAGAAGAAAAATATCTCTAAGGAAAATAGAAGGATTGTTTTTTGTTGGAGGTCAGGATCTTCCTGCTTCCCTTCTCATCTGATAGGTGGGTTTATCTGTTGTTTCCTGGTGTCTCCACCCTCAGGAGGGTGAAGGGTTTTATAGTGGGAAGGTTGGTCTTGGAATCAAATGTCCTCAAGGTGGAGTATAGTATCTGCTGGTCCCCAGTGGAGACTGCACCTCAAGGATCTCCTTTGGGGCCTGCTCCTGCGATGTGGGCACTTGGTCACTTGGTCTTATCTCCTTGTATCACCTATACCACTCACAGTTCCTGGTCTCTAAGTCTCTAAACTGAATCTCCTTTATCCCCTCCCTTTCTACTTCCCAATCAGGAACCTTTTTCTGGAGGTCTGTGGGCAGCACACTGGGGGCTGTACACCTGTCACAGAGAGATGTTTTGTATCTTGCAGAGCAGGACCAGGCTTTGGGGGATAGGGACCAGCAGTATAGACTCAAGCCCTGTGCCAGTTTATGGTAGCAGGGGAAGAGGGGTAGTTGGGGACTATAGGTACCTTGATCTTGCTTCTAGTCCCCAGCCTGTGTCCCAAGCTGGGATTTCCCTCAAGTAAATATGGTGACAAAGGTGTCCCACAATGGAGGCAGCTGCTGTCACAGATGGGGTCTCGTGTTGGGTTGGGTTGAGTGGTGGTGTTGGGTGGCATTTTCAGAGACGCTCTGTGGCCTGCAGTGTTGTTGCTGATGGTTGTCTCCCCGAACTCGTCCTTTGTCTCCAAACCTTGCCCTGTGTTCCCAGGTGCAGGCTACAGCATGCAGGGGACTATAACAGTCATTGCAGTGTCCCAAGATGGAGGATATGGTGGGATCCCCATGTTGGAAGATGGGGGTCCATATGGGAGTGACATCTGGAGGCCCTATGTGTGGGCAGTGGCTGGGTATCCTGTGTGAGTGGGCAGCCCGGGATTCTGTGTGGGTGCTGATGCCAGTGGTCCCACCACTGCACAGCAGCTGGAGGTCCTGTGTGGGTGAGCTGCTGGGAGTCCTGCACTGAACTGAGGCCTGGAGATCTGCGCTAGCATGGTGGCCGGGATTGCTGCACAAGCAGCTTTTGGGGGTCCTTTAATAACTCGCAGAGAAACTGTATCACTACTAGAATTCCAGGTCCCAGAGCCCAGCCTCCCTCTAACTCGCCATCTTCAGTCCCCCTCCCTTGTCATGTGGGCTGTGCAGGGCTTGCTGACCTGCTTTGAGGTGTCCTGTTAGGTATCATGGCATTTCTCCATGTTTCTCTACCATTTGTTTTCCTGGAGAGAAGAAATGTGTTTTCATCTAAAAATATTCATATAGCACTTATTTATTGCAACATCTTAAGGAGTGTGTTTTTATTTCAGATTATTCATGGACATAGGAGTATATATTCTGTCTCATGCTTCAGATGGTGATAGGAAGCTGCATTAGTTGTCCTGAGACTGCAAATTTGCAGAGGGAGAAGTGCTGTCCTTGCTTCACTGAAATTTAAACCAAGATTCAACAAGAATTTCATTCAGTTTGGCATGGTTTACTACAAAGAACTCTAATGTGAACACAGACTGTGGTCTGCCAGTGTATCCTGAGGCAAGCAATGTGGTTTAGAATTTTGAATAATACTTTTTATTGAGTTTCTTTTTCTATTCACTTATATTTTCAAATTTATTAATTATATTTTATCTTAATATTTTGACTTCCAAATTAATTATTTCTCTTTTAATATTTTGAATTTCATCTTATTTTACTCAAGATTTTAAGTGTCTTTTTCAAATTATTAAACATGTTTCCTTTTCAACATTTCAAAATCCAATTGATTTATACTTTAGGTACAGAAAATGATATTAGAAAACAAGGACACAAATGTCTTTGTAAAAATTTACCTAAAGTATAAAAAAAGGCAATGAATGAAATACCAATAAAAATGAAGAAAGAAAAAAATCACATAGGAGAAGAAAGAATGGTAAACAATATTAAATGCTTTTAATTGGGGATTTGTGTTGTTCATATAAAAACCCAAGGCTAAGTATGAAGGCTAAAATATCAAATAAACTAAAGCATATTTAAATATAGGTATAAGATCAAAGGTTAATTCCTATTATCAGGGAAGTTGTACTATTAATTTACATACTCTTTAGAAAAATAAAACTACATAAATTTAAATAGAATCATAAATATTTTCTTTTAGTGAGAATTTCCAGATGATCCTGAATTCATAATAATAGATTTGTGATGAAAAATGTAAATCACATGCACACTAGGGCCTTACCATCTTAGTTCTGAATTACCAAAAGGAGATACAAAGGTTATTTATTGGTGGTGTATGAGTTAGGTAAAAATCAGCCCTGCATGTGCGGGTATGGGAGAGCATCCCCCATCCCTGCTTGGAAGCTCTGTCAATATAGAGTTTGGAAAGAGATGGGTTGCTCTCATAAAAAATGCACTCATGGCAAGAATGGAGGAATTATTTACAAAGATATTTTTCTCAGTGTTTAGATAAGAAAAACCTGAATAGAAAATACATCCAAAATAGGATTAAAATCATTACACAAAGTCTGGCACTAAGATCAAGTAGTATGAATCTCTGAATCACACTCAAGGATCTATACTTAGAAGGAGTGTAAAGACGTGAGGCTGTATGCACAACTGTAATGCTCTTGAACTCGGGATTCTAATCCATATCTGGCATACTTTATGAAAAACAGTGCCGTGTATTTACACATCACATCTAATAAAATGTATTATGAAAATAAGAAATCAAGCCTCCATAGTAAATATTTTATTGATATTACAGTGGGATTACAGTTGATTTTATTGCTTCTTTTTAATGTGTCTTTCTTTGTAGTATTCACAAAATTCATTTATACAGAAAGCATATGTTTTAAGAATATAATTCAATACAATTTTTTTAAAGTAAACACATAATATCATTGACCTGAATTTTTTTTCCTTTGTATGAAGAACCAGAACCTGTAGGTATCATTTGAAAAGACAAATCCCAGAAGATAACCCTCAAGCTCTTGTTCAATTCGAGAGTCCAGTGCAAGAATCCAGTGCCAGAGTCAGCCTAAGTAAGTGGTCTCATGAGACTCCGGGGATGAGGAACCAGAAGGAAGCTGGGAACTCCTAATGCAACTTGGTGCTGGTCAGTCCTGGGACTTGGTGGGCGCCCCAGCAAGGGGCGAGTTCCTCTGCAGGCCTGGGGCCTCTGATCCTGTCCCCTTGCCCTCCCTGCTGGGCTCTCAGGCTGCGCCCTGCTCAGTGCTTGGCTTCCAGTCCTCTCTGCAGCAGCACTTGGCCATCTCCGCTTCTCACCCCCTTCACCGACATCCGCAGTTATGACAGCCAGCCTTGCTTACTTTTGTAGAACACATTGATTGAAAAAATTAGACCATTATGATTTATTTGTTCATCGATATACTTTCTCCATGGACTTCTGAGCTGCACCAAAGCAAGAATTTTATTTCTTGTTCACAGTATGTCCACCCATCAGAGCAAAGCACCAGGCTCATGAGAATCAATTATTGAAGAACAGTGATAGGTTTCTAGAATGTTCCATAAAATTTTACACTATTTGGCAACATGCAAAGGCTAATTTCCAAATGAACAATGCCAAGTCCCTTTCACATAACATAAGTTTTGTGTCCTGTGCCTCTCATGTTCCTGATTTCTTTGGAAGATTTCTACGTTTCTGGGAAGACAAAAAAAAATCAGTATTCTGGTGCTTAGTTCTGTGTCCCAGTTAGTGTATTTAACCAATGCCTCTGCCACACCTTTTCCACCTTGCCAAGTAGAAAATGTTCAAATAATACCAATTCCGTAAATGTCTCACTTGATTCCCCCCTCTCTTTCTATCCCCCTCTCCCCATTCATATTTCTCTCCCCCCCCATTTCTCTCTCTCTCTCTCTCTTGGTACTGGGCATTGGACCCAGGTGCACTTAACCACTGAACCACATTCCCAGCCCCTTTTTATTTTTTGTTTGGAGACAGGGACTCACTGTGTTGCTTAACACTAAAAAAATTTGCTGAGGCTGGATTTGAACTCACCATCATTCTGCCTCAGCCCCCTGAGCTCTGGGATTACAGGCATGTGTCCCTGCCCCTGGTCCATCTCTATTTTCAGGGATGGTAATACCTTGATATTTATACTTTATTCCTAGTTGGTTTTTGAGAATTATGATGATGGACATATATATGGTAGAATCAGGCAGCAGTTATAGTGATTTCAGTTTCACCAGTTCTGGGAATGTCAGCACTTGTTTCTGGAAGTACCCTGTCACCCCCTGTCTTCTGGAACAGAATTCTCTGCAGCAATGGTTGTTGTAGCCATTCATCAGGTAAGAACAGTGATGGGGATGCTATGCTTGGTACTTTAATTTACGTTACTTAAGGCCAAGGAAGTAGTGCCCAACCCTCTTTACACTCCTTAATATTCTATACCCAGGTACTGCTTCAATCACTCAGAAAACGGTACTGAAGATTACACTGGGGGCACAGGACAATTTGTTCTGGGATAATCTATAGCCCATGCATTTCTATTAATATCACCATATAATGCTAAATAATATCTGCTTCTTTGGGATGAAAACATAGATAAATGAAAGTTAAACTTTTCCAATTTTAATTCCATGTATAAACATGGCTGAGTGTATAATCTGGAAAGAGCATGTAAGTATTCTAAGGTGACCATGTAAGGTTTTCAACTGGAAATGCAAGGGCTGCAGATTTTATAGAAGAGTTACAAGAGGTGCTGCAAAACCACGTTGGTTTAAACAGACATTTATAAGAAAGTCATTGCATCCCATTGTCCTCTCCGAATAAATGGCAGTAGAGTCTTTCTACAAATTTTGCACACAAAATTTTGCTTACCATTATGTTCGAACCCTGATGACAAAAACCATAGGGAGGACCAACCAGAGCTACCCTGTCGCCTTCTTCCAGCTTGAGATCTCTGTGTTGGAGCCCCAGAAGGCGTGCTGCTGGTGGAGATGGCCTTTTACCACCACATTGCTGTCTGCCAGCCCCTGCTCTACACTGTCCTCATGCACCGTCCACTCTGTTGGAAGCTTGTTTTCTTAGTCTGGCTGTCTGGTCTGATAGTGTCTCTGTTCCAATCTTCCACCACCTTCCAGCTGCTTTTCTGCCCCCATCACTTCCTGTATTGCTTTCTGTGGGAGATGCCTGTCCTCATGCACCTGGCCTGTGGAGACACCACCAACAATGAGTGGCAGATGACCATATCGGCTGTCATCTTCACCATGATCCCTGTTGGGCTGATCCTGGCTTCCTATGGATGCATAGCTCAGGCTGTGAGGAGCATGAAGTCAGAAGAGGGAAGGATGAAAGCCCTTTCCACCTGCTGCTTCCACTTCCTCATGGTCTTCATGTTTTATGGGACAGTGGCCATGAGTACACTGACCCTAAGTGCAACTTTGCTTCAAAGAATGACAAGCTTTTCACCTCCTTCTACACTGTGGTCTCACCCCTGTTGAACCCTCTCATCTACACCCTGAGGAACAAAGAGGTACATGATGCTTGGCTGAGACAGCTGGGAAAGTGGGTGAACCCAAGGAAAAGCAAATAGTGGAGGATTTGAATCAAAAGGGAAGTTTATTAATGAAATACATACAGTTTCCTAAACAGAATCTCTCTGCTAATGAGGAGTAAACCGTTTTGCAAACATACTATTTATATTGTAAACTACAATTTATCATACCATTTCTGTTTATTGTGACAAAAGTGTGGCCATTTAGTAAGAGCTCTTAGGTTTAAGGCTAGATAGCATTTGCATTGGGTGCTGATGATATTGATCTCCTTCTTAAAGATGAGATACCGAAAAATTTAGGGGATAATATAAGTCTATAGGGTAGAAACTGTGCGGCCTCAGATCCACAGTATGAGAAGCCACATGAACAACATGAAAAAACAAGGGAACAAAGTTCCCCAGGGAAAGAAAGATGCTAGAAAAACAGAATCCATTGACAACACAGTGGAAGAAATATCAGAGAAGAAGTTCAGAATGTGCTCAGTTAAGCTGATGTCAGAGGAGGTATGATGGAAAGAGTGAAATCAGAGACAAATTTCAGAAGGTAAAATATTACTTCAATAAAGAGAGATTATGAAATTAAATCAAACAGAAATTCTATAATCTTGAAAATAAAATTGACCACAAAGAGATGGTGGTAAGAAACCATAAACAGAAATTCCAAGAATTATGGGACAATATGAAAAAAACAAAATGTAAGATTTATCACTGTAGAAGAAGGCATAGATATACAAATCAAAGGAACACATGATATTTTCAGTGAAATAATACCAGAAAATTTCTGCAAACTGAGAAATGAAATGGAAAGTAAAATACAAGAGTCTTTCAGGATCCCCAAATGAACAAAATTATAACACCCGCATGAATGCACAAATACCTAACAGAGAATTAGGATGAAATTTTAAAGGCTGCAAGAAAAAATTATGAAATTTCCTATGAGGGAAACTATTTTGGATCTCATTTGATTCATCAACCCACAGTCTCAATGCTAGGAGTTCCTGGAACAACATATACCAACTCCAAAAGAAAATGGGTTCCAACCAAGAATCTTATATCCAAAAACATTAAGTTTCAGATTTGAAGATAAAATAAAAACCTTCCATTATAAACAAAAATTAAAATAATACACAACTAGAAAGCCTTCAGTACAGTACATTCTCAGCAACATATACCATGAGGTTGAAATAAAAAAAAAAAACAGTGAAAATCAGCATAGGGCAAAAATACACTAAACAAAAAGCCAATCAAAGGAGAAACTAAATCAAGTTCAAAACTGGTAATAAGTTGTTCCAGGATCTCCTGGCTTTGAGGATCTGGGTTGAAAAATCTGCTGAGATCTGAATTGGTCTTCCTTATATGTAATTTCATTTTTTTTTCTTGTGGCCTTTAAAATTCTATCTTTATTCTGTATGCTGGGCATTTTCATTGTAATGTGTGTTAGTGTAGATATGTTGTAATTTTGTACATTTGATCTATTTTATTTGATTTTCCAATTCATTTTTATGCTTGGGAAATTTTCTGATATTATTTCATTGAAGAGATTGTGCATTCCTTTGATTTGAATCTGTGAAGCTTCCTCTATCTCAATAAATCTTAAATTTGGTCTTTTGATGGTATCTCATAATTCTTGGATATTCTGTTCATGGTTTTTTACTATCTCTACTGTGAGGCCAACTTTTCAAGATTGTATATTTTTTCTTTATTGTCTGAGGTTCTGTCTTCCAAGTGATCTAGTTTGTTGTTGATGTTGACTATTGAGGATTTTTTAGTTGGCTTATTGTTTCTTTAATTTCAAGGGTTTCTGTTTGTTTGTTTGTTTGTTTGTTTGTTTTTCAGAATCTCTATCTCTTTCTTGAAGTAATCTCTTGCTACCTGTATTTGCTCTCTTATCTCTTTGTTGGTGTGATTGATGGTTGCATGTATTTGTGCTCTTATCTCTTTGCTGGAGTAATTGGTCCTTGCCTATATCTGACCCAATCTCAAACACAAAACCCCTATAAACCACCACTTGACCCAACTATCCCACTCTTTGGTTTATATCAAAAGGGCAATATCAGCAAACTATTGTGACACAGCCATATCAATATTTATGGCAGCTCAATTCACAATAGCTAAACCATGGAACAAACCTAGGTGCCCTTCAACTGAATGGATAAAGAAAATGTGATATATATATATAGGAATATGACTCAGAATTAAAGAAGAATGAAATTACGGTATTTGCAGGTAAATGGACAAAGCTGCAGAATATCATGCTGATGGAAATAAGCCAATTCCTAAAAACCAAAGGCCTAATGTTTTCTGATGCACAGATGCTGATCTGTAATGGGGGGAAGGCTAGGGAAGAATGGAGAAACTTTAAATTGGACAGAGGGGAGTGAGGGTAGGGGAGTGTGAGGTGGGAAGACAGTGGAATGAGGACATTATTATTCTATATACATGTGTGATTGCACCACACATGACTCTGCCTCATGTACAGACAGAGGATGAGAAGTTGTGCTCCAATTATGTACAATGTATCAAAATGCCTTCTGCTGCAATGTAAAACTAATTAATTAAGACAAATAAAAAATTAACATCTATACAAAAAATCTGTCGTTTATAATTTAATTTGTTTCCAACTTTTTACATTAAATTTAAAATTAATTTAAGTAGCCCTGTCATCTATGTAAAATGTCCAATACCACTCACTAGGATTCAGTAAGCTATATTTGTACAAGAAATGCATATAAACGTGGAGTGTACAGAATTTATCTGGGGTTCTTTGAAGGTTTTTCTGTTCTAGCACGGAACATTGGAACAATGAGAACCAGAAGCCATGGGACACAGTGTGGGGATGGTTGGATCCTGTTAAGCAATTCAAGACTTCCTGCAGCAGTCAGTGATGAGGTGCTCATCTGCTCCTACTACAAGAATTCCCTTGCCTAAAAACTTTAATAAGTGTATTCATCAATTAGTCATATATGTTTATTATTTTGTATTTTCTTAGGTAATAAGTACATTTATGTTTTTCTCCATATTTTCATATTAATGTAACGGTGAACAAATGTTTTTTTAGAGTTTGTAATTTAAAATCTTGATTGTGATATTATATATTTTTTCTCATTGTGTTATATAAGTAACCTTAGATAAACTTGTTTTTAAACAGATGTAATTTATTATTGATAATTATCAAACTATATGCCTGTGAGGACATTAGAATACTTGGGGAGAAATAACTTGTGGGAGATGATGAAAGAGTGCCACAAGACAGATGTGGTGGTGCAAGCCTGCAATCACAGTGCCTCAGGACGCTAAGGAAGGAGGATCAGAGGTTCCAAGACAGCATTAGCAATGGAGCTATGCCTGAAGCCACTTAACAAGACCCAGTTCTAAGTAAAATACAAAAAAGGGGCTGGGGATGAGACCTTAAGTTCAATCTTTGGTTAAAAAAAAAGAAGAAGAATGAAAATAATAATAATAATAATAATAATAATAATAATAATAATAATAATTGAGCAGATATACTGCCATAAGGTTTTAGGGAACAAGTACAGACAGATGTACTTTAAGAAGTATAGTAAACTGAGGGAAATTTAAGAGTTGACCCAGGTCAGAAATTTAGGCCAGAAAATAATGGTCCACCATGTCATAATTTTGAGGCATGGCATTTTATCATAAACGTAACAGAAGTAAGATGTGTTGGAGATAATCCATCAGAGCTGACTGCAACTCATGCTCCAGGCTTAGTACCCTACACTAAGTCACTCAAGGACATAATAAAAGACTGGCAGCAGCCACTGCCAAGGAAGCACTGTGTGCTCTTCCTGGTGGATGAATTTGACTGTCCAGACACAGGGTGTGGTAAACATGGCCCTCTGTTTATTCATGGACAAGGAATTACTCTTCTCATGTTCCAAATAGATTGGTTATAACTTCTATAGGATTTAATTGTTGTATACATTCAAAGTAGTTAAATTGATACAGTTAGGTACTGCAGTGCTTAGAAACTTGCTTGACAATTCCTGAATAATTGCAGATTATGTGAGTGTAAGTTTTCTTCAGATTTGATTGCTAAAGTTTTCCTCTGTGATAGTACTTGATACTGGTACTGCAATGTATTTGATGAATCTTTAATGCATGCCTCCAAAAATGATTTCAACAAATAAATTATATTTACTCGTTAAAAGACACATTGAGTAAATTACACATTTTATACAGAATCCAGGGAATAATACAGTAAATTAAAAAATCAAATAATAAAAAATCTCATATTCAAACAAAGTGACATTGGAGTAGGCAGTTTAACTTGTGTCACCCAGATATGAAGAGTATTTGACCTAATCTTGAACTTCATTCAGAGAAAATAGGATGGTGCTGACAAGCATCTTTATCATTTCCCTGAGAACAACTGTGTTCCCATTACTCTCCCCACAGCTTCCTTTACCTGCTTGTTCCTGAGACTGTAGAGGAGAGGATTCAGGAAGGGAGGAACCATGGTGTAAAACACAGAGAGAACCATGTCCTGAAGGGTGTCAGAGGTTGCTGAGGACCTCAGGTGTACACCTGCACTGGAACTGATGAAGACGGAAAACACAAGGATGTGAGGGGTGCAGGTGGAGAAGGCCTTCCCTGGGGCTCTGGTGGGAAATTTCAGCACAGCAGAAAATATGCGAATATATGACATTATTATTATAGCAAAGCAGCCACTACCAATGACTGTAATAGAGACAAGAATAAGGACCATGTTGCTGGTGATGTCAGAGCAGGAGAGCCTCAGCAGAGAGGGGACGTCACAGAAGAACTGATGGACCACGTTTGACTGGCAGAAGGACAACCGGAATGTATTCCCAGTGTGCACACCTGCATACAGCAGACCACTGAGCAGGGAAGCCAGGGTCATGTGGACACAAAACTGGGGGTTCATGATGAGGGGGTACTGGAGGGGCTGGCAGATGGCCACATAGCGGTCCCAGGCCATGATGGTGAGAAAAAAAAGTTCAACACATGCACAGAAAATGACCAAGAAGATCTGGGTTGCACAGCCAGCCACTGAAATTGCCCTGTTGCCAGTGAGAGAGTTGACACAGGCATTGGGGACAGTGATGGAAATGTAGCACATGTCCAAGATGGACAGGTTTCTCAGGAAGAAGTACATGGGTGTGTGCAGGTTCTGGTCAGCAGTGGTGATAGTGATGATGAGAAGGTTCCCTAACAAGGTACCCAGGTAGATCATTGGGAATACTGTGAAATAGAGTAAACTCAGATCCCAGCCATCTGGAGAGCTCAGGAGGAGAAATTCAGTTACCATAGTGGCATTGGCCATTTACTGGAAATTATGGTTTTCTGAGAAGATAAAAAGAGAAGAGGGAGGAAGCAAAAATCATGAATAATATGATTATAATGAATAATACAATGATACTCAGGTCCACAGTGTTTTCTTGTACATGCAGTAGCTTTCTCTGGAGAGGAATTTCACTCTTGGTTTTCTGATATGTTTAATCATTTCTGAGCAAAGTGTACCTCCCAGTGCAGGTGTGAAAGTCTGAAGCCCAGGGTCTGGTCCTGACCTACAGGGCCTGTCTTCAGCTCCCCATCATGCCTCCTCTGACCTCCTGAGACTCCATGCAGAGCACTTCCAGGGTTTCCCACCTCCTCTCCTGCATGGCCACCTGTGTGACCATGTGTTCTTTAATGCTGTCTCTAACAAATAAATTAGTTGCTTTCATTCTCTTCCATAAATACATTTGTAACATTATTTTGCCATTTTATCAATTCTTAACAATTCAAATCATGAATAACAATTCAAATTATAATTATTTTTTTAACATTTCTACATTGGAACATGACCATAACCTTGAAGTAGTTAACTCCAGGAACATGAAAAACTTTTACTCATGGAAAACCATCTCAAGAATTCAAACATTCCCATTCACACTCACAGGACCAGCTTGTGGGAAACTGGGGTGACCTGACTGCCCCTGGACTCTCCTGCTGTTCTTCACTCTCCCTGCTGCTCCCCCAGGACATGGACAGGACTGTCTCACAGCCTCATACCTTCAGAGAGGGACCTGTCCCAGCTCCAGCTGCAGCTCTTTTTTCTTCTCCAACACATCAGTGTGAAATCTTTGAAGTTTCCTGGTTCCACCCAGCTGACATTCTCCTAAACTTCCATTTTTTACCTTAATATGTTTTTGCTCTGTGTTCAGCACCATGAAGTTGAAGATTCCTTTTCCTATATAATAGTTTGCTTACTTTTTCTCGACACCTTCCATTATATTCCTTTCTTCTCAAAGGCATCATAAGTGTACAGAATTATACTGACTAAAACACTTCTGCAGTAGCTCAGATGAGTTCAATACTGAGTCTCCTACATTGTCATTTCCTTTGACCTCTGAAAACCTGGATTCTCCTCAGCACCTTGCTAGTTTAGCTACACACACCCTTAGAAAACCAATCTTCCTGTTGGGTCTGCTTGGGCTCCACTGGTAATGTGTGTGTGCCCAAGTTTCAAGGGTTGGTGTGCAGACACAGATAAGCTGATGTTAATTTCACAGTGGGGGTGAATTTCCAGTAGTCCCACTCAGTCTACCTGCAATCTGTTTCTCCCCAGCCAGATTCCTCTTGGACACAAACCTGAAGCGCACACCTGAGTGGCATCTTTGTTCAAAGCATGCTCCTTGGACTTTGGGACACAGCCCCTTTTCTACTTGACATGCTGATTTGATTTTCTCCATTACTATGTATTGGGCTAGAAAGGAGACTCAAATCAATATTTTTCTCTGGGAACTCTGTACAATTTAAATTTTTTTCACTTTTATGTAATGTTAGTAACAGTACATCATACTACCCTTCAAAAAATAAGTATGTATTCATCACTCAAATCACTAGTACAAATTCCTTGACTTTGGCCATTGTATCCTTCACGTTTTTCTCATTTTAGTAGCAAGTGAATGACTTCCTGCCCAATGGTTAGTTAACTAATTCCTGGTGACTTTGCTGATGGACTACTCACCTGCACTGGCTTTCTATATTCTAGATAAATCTGATTTATAGATAAAGAGCTCCCAAGCAGGCTCTGCCCCTTCTACACTGATGTAGCACATGCAGTACAGCCTGCTACGAGGTCATACAAACCCAAGAACCTGTGGACTTGCAAAGTCAGCTCTCTTTAAAGCAGTAATTTGTCAACTGGTGTTTACCAATGATACAAATATGGCTACAGATGTTTCAGATTCTAAAGTTTTAGAAAGAAGAAATTATTATGAGAGAAGTAATACAAAGATATAAAATGTAAGAACGTAAATACATTTGACTAGTTCAGAAGATGTTGGGTGATGAGACAAATCCCTATTGAAAACCTTTCAGGTTTTCACCCTTCTATACTGATTTCTGAGCACTCCAGGGGTCCTTGCCAACCACACCTAGACATTTATGCTAAATATAAGACAGACAATTCAATATTTATTTGGGATCTGGAAGCTAGCACAGAACTATACAGACATTTTCTTTGTTTCTAGTTTTTCCTTCTAAAACATGTACTGTTTTTGTTTCTCCAAAGGAACTTAGTAAATTCTCCAGTAAATAGTTTGAATTCTATGACCTTAATTGATGTTCTTCTTTGCTTATGTGATTCAACTCCAACTTGAAAAATTCTTCTCTAAATTTGACTTGCTGTTTTCCTGGATGAGTCTCCTAAGAAATTTCAGATTATGGATGGATGTGATACTATAAATATATGAATCACCACCTAATGTTCATGGACACTCAGAGTATTCCTGCAGATGTACAAAAAATGGTTACTTTGTGAACCTAGAATATTTAACATAAGAGGTAAGGTTTAGTTTCTGTAGCTTGACCTTAACAATTTTAGAGTGTTCAGAACTACATTCTCCTTTAAAGGGTGAAAGGGATCATTTAAAATTTCTTCAGAATAGTACAAAAATGGGGACATAAATAAAGCAAATTTCTGGTAGCATGAGACTCAGGAACAGAAGTAGGAAGAGAAGTTACCATGTGTTTAATGCTCAAGTATAACAGGGACGACTCCAAGTGATTTCTTCCTAAAGTAGAAGTTTCCCTTTTGGTACTTCTCTTAATAGTGCTTAACATGAGGAAAGGTATGGCACACAAATTGAATGTAAAAATGTAAAGATTTCGTGGGTTCTAAGATACAGGAATTCATTATTTTCTAAATTACATTTTTCTGTATTAATAATTGTGGCTTAGTGCTATTGATCAGCCACAGAGGCATGCTGAGGGGTACTTTATTACTTCCTGACCTTCATAAGGGTCTTCTGAAAGCTGCACAAGTCTCTTTCTTCTTTTTTATTTCTACCAATGGATACACATCCTCATACTCACATTTGAAAAACTTTTCATATAAAATGTGAAAAATATCAAAAAATATATTTGTGGTCAGGGCACAAAGGTAAAGTTGATAAATTCAAAATGCTTCAATGAAAATTGTATAGAATATTAGATTTTTCATTTTACACAGCTACTGAAAAATATTAATGTATGTAATTTGCATAAATGAATTCATATCTACCTCATTGTCACCTGCAACATATTTGTCATTTAGTCCCTGTTGCCTTAATATGAATATATTTCTTTGTCATCCCTCAAATCTGTGCAGATATGTTTGTGCATTTGTGTGTGTGGAAATTAAAAGCTAATTGAAAAGAAGAATTTTAAACCCACAAGAGGCAGCATAAAGAACTATCACATGCAGTACTTGCAAACACTGGGCAGATGTTCACCACACTCCAGGTACATTACTAGTGAAGAATAGAAATCATAGAAAAACTAAAGTGTTTTCAAGACTTCTGTGTGCCTGTTATTCTCTGCAGAATTAAGTTCCTGGGCTAGCTGACAATCTGGATGAGATTGCAGTTTGCTGAGCAGAAAAAAGATGAGGCTCAGATGCCTTTGGACTCTAAATGCCAAGTACTCACTCCTGAGCAGAACTGAGTCTCTCCTTGGCTTCTCCCATCAACCATGTCTGCAGCCAGGGTGGATGTGTGCAGTCAGCACAGTGCCATGTGGGATGTGGGGACCTCAGTCATCTCTTCTTTATGTGAACCTGGTGCCTGGCCAGTGGGAGCAGGGCCCCAGGGAGCCCAGAGCTCAGCAGAGACAGAGGATGCCTGAGTACATCACCAGACAGCAGCACCTCCAGAGCCCAGGAGAGAGGTCCTGGGCATGTGCCAATGTGGACAATCTATAACACAGTGGAACTCCTCTGCTGGGAAACACCCTAAGGCATTGTTGAAAATCAAATAACACTGAGGAGAGACTGATGGTGCTCACTGTGTGTTTTCACTTCAGCCCTCCTTCACTTCAGTGTGAGTTAGGGGTGTTTATGGGGATCAGTTAACACTGAAGGTAGTGGGCAACACTCATTCACTCCCCAACCTGTAAGTGGGAAACATCTCAAGCTATCTGCATTTTAGCTGCAAAATTTCTTATCATGGAGATGAAAGGCACATGTCATGAATTTAGCCTTTGTAACAGTTTGTAATTATAAATTCAGTGTTATGTACCACAATATGCCATTGTACAATATCCAACTACATTTTATGCCCAAATATTTGTTTCAGTGTTAATGAGACACCTATCCATCATCCCTTCTCAAGTTTACTTACTGTCAATTGAAGCCACTATGTATAATCTCCACATTTTAATTTATGTCCTGGAGATTTTTCATGAGTAGATAATTCATTATGTGCTCTTTTTTATGACTTCACTCAGCCTGATGTTTTCACAATTGGCTCACATTACAGCATTTATCACTATTTCATTCCTTTAATGGATGAATAAAGTTCCATTATATGTGTATACCAGCACTTTAAAAAGCCCATATATACACCAATAGCCATTCCGTTTCTTTGTTCTATTAACATAGTGTAAGATTTGTCAGTCACTGTCTCATGGGCTTTGTTACCTGGATAGATTCCAAATTAACACCATGTGCTATATTTTTGATGTGCTGTTGGATTTGGTGTTCTAGGTTTTGCTTAGAATGCCTTCCTATGTCTTTATTAAGGATATGAGTCTGTAATCCTCTTTTTTTGTGGTATTGTTGTGTAATTGTCTGGATCTAGGAAAATGATGATTTTGTGGAACATGACTTGAGGAGTTTAAGTTCATTTCAGTTCCCTGGAGTGGTTTCAGAAGATGTGGTGACACTTTTCTTTAAATTTTTGGTAGAACAGTAGTGAATCCATGAGCTGCTGGAGTTTACTGCAAACTATTATTCCTGATTCAAATTTATTAATCATATTGATGTCCAGTTCTTATATTTTCTCATAATTCAGTTCTGGTATGTTATATTTGTCCCAAATTTAATGCTTTTTTGTAGATTTTCCAATATGTTGGTATGTGTTTGTTGGTAAGAGTTGCTAGTAGGCCTTAGCATTCTGTAGCATTCTTTTTATTTTCTGATATTTTATTAATTTGGGGCATTTTAATTGTTAGTATAAGATATTTTCTATTGGTATTTAGTGTTGATTTCTTATTCCTGTTCCAATGTGTATAATTTTTTTTCCAACTGCTTTTTATAGGTGTGATTTGTCTGTTTTCTATTGTCATGGTAGGGTCTGCACTAGTCTTTCTGCTTCTTTGATGCAAGCATTTAGTGTAACATCTTCTGCCTTAGTAATGCTTCATGAAAGTCATAGGTTTTGCCTTGTATGGTTCTATTTTCATTAATAATCTTAGTAAAAGGGGTGTTTTCCAGTGGCTTCTAATGTCTCTCATTTAAAGTTAGTCTATTCTTGATTTTTAAAAAATAAATTTGATCTTTAGGACAAAGTTCATACGTAACTTTTTTTCCAACTTCAGAAATGTGAAAGAATGATCAACCAACAGACTATGACCACATATAATATGTCAGACATTTTCACACATAATACATGGAATGTACACAGTTCAGGGACAAGTTTGATGGACAAGTTTGTGCATATGATATTGGACTAACTGTTGTTCTTGTCAGCAGTATGTGAGTACACTGATTTCTCTCAACTGTAGCTACACGAGTTCCACCAACTGACCTAAAGTTTACTGCTAGTCAATATCATTTTACTCTCTTAAAAAAATTTTATTTATCCACTTTTATCACAACCCACATTTTCTATCACAAACTTGAGGGGACATTCCTTTCTCCTCATAGTGCTTCATTCTTCCCTTACAGTAGGTATGAAGGTACGGAAATCTAGTCTAATGTGTATCATGTCTTCTGGGCTCTTATCTCCTCCACTGTCTCTTTTGCACTTTCCACATCTTTTCTCTGCCTGGCTCAGTGTCCCAAACAGACCAGGGGAGCTGCAACTCCAGCCTGGGTGACCCTTTGCGCTCAGTGCCTGGTCCAGCTGTGTGCAATCAGGTCCAGAGGGCTGAGTCCATTTTTTTTTCTGTCTTAATTTCACTCATCAAAATTTTGTAGTTTTACGGGCACAAGTTGTTTATTTCTTTGGTTACATTTACTCCTAAGTAGTTTAGACATATGTTTAAAAATTGTTCCTTTTACTTAGACATGACAGTAGGATATATTTTGACAGATTTATATAAATATGGAATACATCTTATTCTAATTAGAATTTCAGTCGTTTGAATCATATACTAAGTTGATGCTATTATACATATAATGTTTTCTCTTATCAAGTTTTAATTTATTTTTAGTTGTGGACAGACATAATACATTTATTTTTATTTATTTGTTTTTATGTGGTGCTGAGGATTGAAACCAGTGCCTCACACATGCATGGCAAACACTCAACAAACTGAGCCACAACTCCAGGCTGCTTAATTGATTTTTTATTATTGTTCAAAATATTACAATGTGCTTGACATATCATATTTCATACTTTTGATTCAAGTGGGTTATGAACTCTCAATTTTACCACGTGTACAGACTGCAGAATCACATTGGTTACACATCCATGTTTATACATACTGCCATACTAGTGTCTGTTGTTTTTTGCTGCCTTTCCTATTCCCTAGTATCCCCCTCCCCTCTCCTCCCCTCCCCTCCCTTCTTCTTTCTCTATCCCATCTACTATAATTCAATTCTCTCTCTTGTTTTTTCCCCCTTTCCCCTCACCTCTTCTTATATGTAATTTTGTATACCAATGCAGTCTCCTTCCATTTCCATGCAATTCCCCTTCTCTCTCCCTTTCCCTCCCACTTCTTGTACTTGTTTAATGGTAATCTTCTTCTCATGTTCTGTCTCCCTGCTCTGTTTTGAGATACCCTCCTTATATCATGAAGACATTTATCATTTGTTTTTAAGGGATTGGCTAGTTTAACTTAGCATAATCTTCTCTAATGCCATCCATTTCCCTGCAAATGCCATGATTTTGTTATTTTTTAGTGCTGAGTAATATTCCATTGTGTATAAATGCCACATTTTTTTATCTATTCATCTATTGAAGGGCATCTAGGTTGGTTCCACAGACTAGCTATTGTGAATTGTGCTGCCATGAACATCTATGTAGATGTATCTCTATAGTAGGCTCTTTTTAGGTCTTTAGGGAATAGTCCAAGAAGGGGAATAGCTGGTTTGAATGGTGGTTCCATTCCCAGATTTCCAAGGAATCTCCATAGTGCTTTCCAGATTGGCTGCACCAATTTGCAGTCCCACCAGCAATATATAAGTGTACCCTTTTCCCCACATCCTCACCAGCATTTGTTATTGTTTGATTTCATAACAGCTGCCATTCTTACTGGAGTGAGATGGTATCTTAGAGTGGTTTTAATTTGCATTTCTCTGACTGCTAGAGATTGTGAGCATTTTTCCATGTATTTGTTGATTAATTGTATATCCTTCTCTGAGAGTGTCTGTTCAGGTACTTGGCTCATTTGTTGATTGGGTTATATGTTTTTTTTTTTTGTTTAATTTTTTGAGTTCTTTGTATACTCTGAATATTAGGGCTCTATCTGAAGTGTGAGGAGTAAAAAATTGTTCCCAGGTTGTAGGCTCCCTATTTACCTCCCTTATTGTTTCTCTTACTGAGAAAAAAACTTTTTAGCTTTTAGTTTGAGTATGTCCCATTTGTTGATTCTTGTTTTTAACTCTTGTGCTGTAGGTGTCCTATTAAGGAATTCGGAGCCCGACCCCACAAAATGTAGACTTGAGCCAACTTTTTCTTCTATCCATCGCAGAGTTTCTGGTTTAATATCAAGCTCCTTGATTCATATTGCGTTAACTTTTGTGCGAGGTGAGAGAGATATTTAGTTTCATTTTGTTGCATATGAATTTCCAGTTTTCCCAGAACCATTTGTTGAAGATGCTATCATTTTTCCATTGCATGCTTTTAGCAACTTTGTCAAATATAAGGTAGTTGTAGTTCTGTGGATTGGTCTCTGTGTCCTCTATTCTGTACCATTGGTCCACCCGCCTATTTTGGTACCAGTACCACGCTGTTTTTGGTACTATTGCTCTATAGTATAGTTTGAAGTCTGGTATTGCTATATCGCCTGTTTCATTCTTTCTGCTTAGAATTGCTTTTGCTATTCTGGGTCTTTTATTTTTCCAGATGAATTTCAAGATTGCTTTATCTATTTTTACAAGAAATGCCATTGGGATTTTGATTGGCATTGCATTAAACCTGTACAGTACTTTTGGTAGTATTGCCATTTTGATGATATTAGTTCTGCCTATCCATGAACAGGTATAGTTTTCCATATTCTAAGACCTTCTTCTATTTCTCTCTTTAGGGTTCTGTAGTTTTCATTGTATAAATCATTCACCTCTATTGTTAGGCTGCTTCCCAAGTATTTTATTTTTTTGAAGATATTGTGAATGGGGTGGTTGCCCTCATTTCCATTTCAGAAGATTTGCCACTGAGATACAGGAATGCCTTTGATTTATGCATGTTGATTTTATATCCAGCCACTTTGCTGAATTCATTTACTAGCTCTAGAAGTTTCTTTGTAGACCTTTTTGGGTCTGCTAGGTATAGAATCATGTCTCCCACAAATAGTGCCAATTTAAAGTTCCTATTTTTTTTTATCTTTATGCCTTTAATTTCTTCTGACTGTCTAATTGCTCTGGCTATTGTTTCAAGAACTATGTTGAGTAGAAGTGGTGAGAGAAGGCATCCCTGTCTTGTTTCAGATTTTAGAGGGAATGCCTTCAATTTTTCTCCATTTGGAATGATGATAGCCTTTGGCTTAGCATAGATAGCTTTTACAATGTTGAGGTAAGTTCCTGTTATCCCTAGTTTTTCTAGTGTTTTGAACATAAAGGGATGCTGTACTTTGTCAAATGCTTTTTCTGTGTCTATTGAGATGATCATATGGTTCTTATCTTTAAGTCTATTGATGTGGTGAATAACGTTTATTGATTTCCGTATATTGAATCAGTCTTGTATCCCAGGAATGAATCCTAAGATGCTTTGCAGTACTGGTTTTCTGGCTGTGAATTCTTTTAACTTTTGATTATTGTGAAAGATTTTTATTTCGTTTTCATACCTGAAGCTTAATTTTGCTGGACACAAAATTCTTGGTTGGAATCCATTATCTTTCAGTGTTTGAAATATGTTGTTCCAGGATCTTCTTGCTTTCAGCATCTGTGATAAAAAATTAGCTGTTAACCTAATTGGTTTACCCCTGAATGTAATCTGTCTCCTTTCTCTCATAACTTTTAATATTCTCTCTTTGTTCTGTATATTGAATATCTTCATAACATTGTGTCTTGGAGTTGGTCTACTGTGATTTTGTTTGCTCAGCATCCTATATGCATGTTCCTTTTTCATGTCTGGAATGTTTTCTAAAATTATTTCATTCAACATATTGCTCATTCCCTTTGTTTGGACCTGTATACCTTCCTCTATCCTGATGACTCTTAAGTTTATTTTTTTTATGCTATCCCATATCTTTTGGATGTTTTCCTCGTGATTTCTTACCAACTTTTCTGAGTTGGCTAGACTCTTTCGAGATGATATATTTTGTCTTCATTGTCTGACATTCTGATCTCTACTTCATCTACTCTACTAGTGATACTCTCATTTGAGTTTTTAATTTGGTTTATAGTTTCCTTCATTTCTAGGATGATTGTTTGATTTTTTTATAATCTCTATCTCCTGGTAAAGGTGCTTATTTGCTTCTTGAATCTGTTTATGTAAATCATTTTCAATGTGTTCTTTCACTGTTTGAATTTGCTGTCTAATGGCCTCTTTAAGATTCCATTCCATCTGTGTAAGATATGCCTTGAGTTCTTTATATGATCATTTTTCTGATGCCTCTAGGTTCTCCTGTAAATTTAGCCTGTCTTGCAATGTTTGTACTCCTTTTCTTCATTGTTTTTTCATGGTGCTCATGTCACTTCTGGCTCTATTTGACTGCTGAGTTACTGTTTATTCCTTTGAATTTATTTTGGTTTTGTGTATCTCCTGGTTCTCTCCTTTGTGATGGGAGACTATGTCTAGAGATGTTGAGTTTTATTGTACTTTAAAGCAGATTCGTTCATTTCATAAAATGATTTGCATTCTGATGGCATATAGCAATCTGCAGTTTGGTCTTGGGACTTATGTTTACATCAGGTGATGTGATGCTAGAGAGGTTGGTATATCTTGGCAACCTTGAAAGATTGCTCTACTGAAGGGGGATATTAACAGGAGAATTTTCTGGAGTATTTGGGGTTATCTAGGGACTTGGGAGCACTATTTATTGCCTCAGAACTTTGATCTATATACATTTAGTAAATTCACATATAAACAGAGTCATAATGCTTGGGAGGAAAGGTATGAGAAGAGGAAGGAAGAGGTCACTAAGGAGAATGAGAGAAAATAGGTAGAATTCAAAAATAGTGGAAAAAGGGAAATTTAAAAAGAAATGAAAAAAAAAAGATAAATGCAGTCTTAAAGTTCGATTAACTTCTCTTCCAGTAGCTGGAGCTGTGCCCACTGGGCCAATCTTCTCCTCTCAATATGCAGGAAACAATCCCTGTGTGGTGGTTCTTCCTCCCCCACTGGGCAGCTCTCCAATGCTGGTGGCCCAGGGCCTTTTCTGGACTACAGCCACCTCCCCGCTTCTCCTCCAGCCAGGCACCACTCACTGCTGGCGTTGACCACAGAACTAGCCACATGCCAGGCCTGCAGCTCCTGGGTGCCCTATTTTCTTGAAGGTCTGTGCACTCTCTCTGTTTGCCATTCACCTAGACCCCAAGGTTGTGGAGTGTGGCGCTGGGGACTATCAGTTGTTTTTGCCTGATTCCCTCTGGTAGCCACGGTCCTGGGAGTTGGTACAAGAGACCTCAGTGGTCAGCACTGGTGGGAGTAGTAGCCAGAGGACAGGTGCTGCTCCTGACTCCCTCAGGTCCAACAATCACACTCTTGGAGAGCTGGGAAGAGCCCTTGAGATTTCCCTGCTGTGTGGAGAGGGGGGCTGGTGGGGTTACACATTCTCAGTCCTGCTCTCACTGCACAGCGATCCCATCTGCCAAATTCTGGTGACATCAGTTCTCTGCTATGGTGGATGTGGTTTTCTGATGGGGTGTCCATTGCAAAAGGTGGGTCTAGTCCGTTTCTCCCAGGTCCCACCTCCACTCTCACCTGCTGACCTATAGAGGCTCGGTTGACATCACTCAAAAGGTTCACAAGGAACCTAAGAATTGATTCTCTGTTCCACTGGAGTGTCTCTGCAGCACTGAGTCTCGGTGGTATGGTTACAAGACACAAACAGTCTGCCAGTAACTCTACACATGGAGAAGTCTCAATTCACCCACGCAGAGCCTGCTGTGGCCTCCTCTAGAGATTCAAACTGCTCATACTAGATCCACTTCACCCCATCATTGCCAAATGTTTCTGAGCCAATAGCATGTAGTCGGTTGAAGTCTCTTTTAGCCAGCGCAGCAGAAGAGGTCACAGGATTGATCTCTCCAAGTCTGCCACCATCTTTTTTAGTAATAATCTGCTTAACTGATTTCTTAATAGTACATTAAAATAAACAGAAAAGCCATTGATGGCAAAATCATCAAAATAAAAAATGTCTTCTCTATCTCAAACTCTTCTGTAGTTCAATGCATATCAACCCTGTGTAGTTGTTCCTCAGTAATTCCTGAGAATATTATACATTATTACTATTTTTTTTACAGTTTCCCCTGTGTGTGATAACAGCAGTTAATACCAGTCACTGGGTTCCTCTGCTTTATCTCAGGTCATATTGAGAACCAGCCTCATTGAACTCTTCAGGGATACCTGCATTGGCCAGGCACAGTTGCCTACCAGAAGTCCACATCCTGGCACTGTGAGATCCAGCTCAGAACCCCCAATAACAGTTCACTGGATACATCTTGCTGTCAGAGGTCTCTTCTGCAGCTTTGAGGGGTCATCTCTCCCCTCATCCCCAACACTTACCTGATGTGCTACATTTCCAATGGGAGTAAATGCTTATCTCAGAATTTATTTATGGAACACTTTTTATTTATTTTGCTTTCATTAATGCTTTTTGATTTTATATAAAGATTCACTTTAACATAATCATACATGCATTAAACTTAATTTACTCTATTACAGTCCCTGGATCTCCTCTCTCCAATCCTCATTTCCTTGATTCCCTTCATCTATTCTACTGATCTACCTTATCCTCATTTAGTGATTTATTTTTAATTGGAGTTTTATAGATGCACAAAAAGGTGGAATCCACAGTGTTACATTTACACACACTCATGACTCTTTCCCCATCCATTCTTCCTTTCTCTGGATCTCCTTCCTCTATTGCATTGATCTTCTCTATGTCTTTATAATATCCAACCTCATTTTCCCACTTACTTTCCTCTAAATTCTGCATATGAGATAAATCAATTGACCCTTGACTTTCTGAGTCTGTCTTATTTCACTTAGCATGATATTTTCTTTTTCCATCCATCCATCAACCAAAAATGACACAATTTAATTATGCCCTTTTAATGAGTAAAACTTTACTATGTAGATATATCACATTTTGTTCATTCATTCATCTGTCAACCACCATCTGGCTACTTTCATAACTGGCTATTGTGAATTGTGCTTCCATGAGCTAAAATATGGCTGTATCAATGTAGTGTACTGATTTTAGTTCTTTTGGGTAAATACCAAGGAATTGTGCAGCTGAGTCATATAACAATTACATAAATTTTGTCAAAATGGCCATACTCTACAAAAGCATTATACAGGTTTAATGCAATTCCAATTAAAATCCCAATGTCATTCTTCATAGAACTAGGAAAAGGAATCACAAAATTTATTTGGAAAAATAAAAGACATAGAATAGCCAAAGCAATTCTTAGGGAAAAGAGTGTAGCAGGAGACATCACAATATCAGACCTTAAACTATACCACAGAGCTATAGTAACAAAATAGACATGTAGACCAATGGTACAGAATAGACACCAACAGAGACCAACCCCCATAAATACAGTTATGACATACTAAACAATGGTGCAAAAAAATACTTCAGAGAAAAGATAACTTCTTCAACACATAGTGCTGGGACAACTGAAAATCCATGTGCAGCAAAAGGAATGTAAACCCCTATCTCTCACCCTGCATAAAAATCAACTCAAAATGGATCAAGGACCTAGGAATTACACAAGAGTCCCTGTGCCTAATAGGAAAAAAAAGTACATGTGAAGAGCTTTATCCAAGAACCACAAACAGTAAAATTAGGATAATGCTGAAATGCATCTTTATCATTTCTGTAAGAACAACTCTCTTTGCATTAGTGTCCTCACAGTGACCTTTACCTATTTGTTCCTCAGACTCTAGATGAGAAGATACAAGAAGGAAGGAAACATGGTGTAAAAGCAGAGAGAACCATGTCCTAGAGAGTTTCAGAGGTTGCTGAGGACCTCAGGTACACATCTGAGCTGGAACTGAGGAAGAGGAACACCAAGAGGATGTGAGGGGGCAGGTGGAGAAGGCTTTCCTTGGGGCTCTGGTGGGAAATTTGAGCACAGCAGAAAATATGCGAATATATGACATGATTATTATAGCAAAGCAGCCACCACCAATGACTGTAATAGGGATAAGGATAAGGACCATGTTGCTGGTGATGTCAGAGCAGGAGAGCCTCAGCAGAGAGGGGACATCACAGAAGAACTGATGGACCACGTTTGACTGGCAGAAGGACAGCTAGAATGTGTTCCCAGGGTACACATCTGCATACAGCAGATGACTGAGTAGGGAAACCAAGGTCATGTGGACACAAATCTGGGGATTCATGATGAGGGGTACTGGAGGGGCTGGCAGATGGCCACATAGCGGTCCCAGACCATGATGGTTACAGAAGATCAATACATGCACAAAATGACCATGAGAGTCTGGATAGCACAGCCAGTGAGTGAAATGGTCCAGTTGCCAATGAGAGAATTGATATAGGCATTGGGGACACTGATGGAAATGTAGCACATGTCAAATATTAACAGATTCCATAGGAAGAAGTACACGGGTGTGTGCAGGTTCTGGCCAACAGTGGTGACAGTGACAATGAGAAGATTCCCTAACAAAGTACCCAGTAGATCAGTGAGAATACTGTGAAATAGAAAAAAAAAAACTTAGATTTTAGAATGGCATCAAGAAAGCCTGGGAGAAAAAAAATTTAGTTACCATGGTGAGAATAGCTATTTGCTGGAAATTCTGGTTTTGAGAAAAGATAGAGAGATAAGAGAGAGAAAGCAAAGCATGATCAGTACTACTACTTTACATATTCATGTGCACATTATTTTCTTCTATTTAGTAGAAGGCTTCCCAACAGATAAAAGGTCACTATTTGTTTTCTGATATAAACATACATTTTCTGGTATACTCATTTCTAAGCAGAGTGCACCTCTCAGTGCAAGTGTGGAGGTCTGCAGCTCAGGGTCTGGGTGTGACCTGCAGGGCTTATCCTCAGCTCCCCCATCATGCCTCACCTGACCTCTTGAGACTCCCATGTGGAGCACTTCCAATGTTGCACACCTCCTCTCCTGCATGCCCACCTGGGGGATAATGGATTCCTTAATTGATTGTATATTTGTTACCTTCAATTTCTTCCACAAATAAAATTTAAACATTATTTTCTCATTTAATCCACAATTAGTAATTCAAATTAAAATCCCTAATTCAGATTATAATTATTTTTAATTTTTATTTTAAAAATGTATATAATCTTGGAGTACTTATCAGTAGGACCAGAAAAAAAATTTACTCACAAGGACAGAGTCTCTAATAAACAACCTTTTCCATTTCAGGCCTGCAGGTCCTGCATGTTGAAAACTGCAGTGACCTGATAGCACCTGGACTCTCCTTCAGTTCCCCACTCTCCCTTTTGCTCACCCCCACATAGATGTTGCTGCCTCCTGGCCACTGGGTCTCAGCCAGGAACTTGTTCCAGCTCCCACTGGGGCTCTCTTCTCCTCTCCAAGAAAACCTGACACATTTATTACACTCACCCTTAGAAGCGTGACCTCCTGCTGAGCCTGCCTCAGCTACTCTGGAAATATGTGTGTCTCCCATACTCAGGGGAGGCTGGCCAGACACATGTAGGCTGCTGTTAAATTCACAGTGTGGGTGATGTTCAGGGGGTCCTACTCCCTTTACCTGCAATCTGTGTCTCGCCCCATCCCCCATCCCTCCCCGTCACAAACCTGAATCTCACTCCTGAGGGATCTCCTTGTTCATAACCTACCTAGAAATTGTTGACAGAGCCCCTTTTCTACTGTGACATAATGATTTAAATTCACCCATTACTATGTACTTTAAAGGACAGTCAAGTGCAAAAAATTCTCTAGAAACTGCTTTCAAATCTCAAAATTTTTTCATTGTTGTGTAGAGTTAGAAATCAGCTTGTTGTACTACACTTTCACTAAATCAGTAGGTATTCATCTTCCAAATCACTGATGTAAATTTTTTGATTTGGAACTTTGTATCTTCAGCTTTATATCCTTTTAGGAGCAAATGCATTATTTCCTGCACAGTAGTTAAAGCCTGGTGGCTTTACTAACTGGCCATTTCCCTGGAATGACTTTCTTTATGCTACTGATTTACAAAGGAATAGTTCCCAAACAGACTCAGCCCCTTCTACACTGCTGTAACACACAAAAGTGTACATTGGTTGAAGGCATGCAAGCCCAGAGGACCTGTGCACTTGCAAGGTAAGGTCTCTTTACAGCTGTAATCACTCAACAAGCATTGTTTATGACACAAATATGGCCACCCCTATTTCAGATGGTGAAGTTTTGGAAAGAAGAAAAATACTGATATTTTTAAGTATTTTGATTACCATGACAGAAAAAATACAATAATATAATATGTAAGCATGTAAATCCATATAACAAATTCAGAAGGTGATGGGTAAAGAGAGAAATCCATATTAAAAACCTTGCAGCTTTTCACCCTTCTGTACTGACTTTCGGGCCCTGTAGGGGGTCCTTTCTGACCAGCCCTAGACATTTGTGTCAAATACAAGATGGAAAAATACATACGTTTTCAGGATATGGAATCTCACCTAGAATTATAGAGACATTTTTTTTGTTTCAATTTTTTTCTACTTAACAATGTACTATTTTAGTTTCTCCAAAAGAACTTATCAAATTCTCTAGTAGTTTCAATTATATAACTTAATTGATATCTTTCTTTTCTTCTATTGTTTAATTACCTCTTGAAAAATTATTCTGTAAATTTGACTTACTTTTTTCACGGATCAATCCCATAGGAAATTTCAGATTATGATGATGGTAAAATACATATATGAATCACATCCTAGTGTTCATACAGCCTCACATCCTGTAGATCTAAAAAATGATTACTTTATAAACCTACTTTTAAAAAATAAAGCATAAGCTTTATGTTCTGTAGTTTGATTTCAATAATTTTAAGGTGTTCAGAACTACAATCTCCTTTAAGGGTGAAAAGGTTTATGGAAAATTCCCTCAGAAAAACGATAAGATGGTTCATAAGTAAAACAAATCTCCATTAACAGGAGGGTCATGAAAAGGAGTATGAGGAGAGGTTAACATATTTTTAATGCCATTGATTTGAAGAAAGACTGCTGCAAGTACTTCTCTCTATAAGTGGGGAAGCTGGGGGTTCCTCCTTGGTTCTTCTCTTTTTAGTGCTTCAAATAAGAAAATTTAAGTATGGTCAATTTATTGTATGTAAAAAAATGCAAAAGATTGCTTGGATTGTAAGATATGAGAATTAGTTACTTTCTAAATTACTTTTTTCCTCCTATTAACAATGATCACTTAGTGCTATTGATCAACCAGTGAGGAATGCTGAGGGACACTTTATTACGTCATGAAATTCATAATGTGCTTCTGAAGCTCAATAACCCTATTGTAATCATTTTGCCACTGGACACACATCCTAATCACATACAATATACCTTTAATACGAACTGTGAAAATTATTGATTTTGATCTTTTATCTTAGTATTTTCCTAAAGTTATTTATCAGCTCTAGAAGTCTTCTGGTGGAATTTTTGGGGTCGTATAGATATAGAATCATGTTATGACCAAATAGAGATAGTTTGACTACTTCTTTTCCTATCTGTATCCAATTAATTTTCTTCTCTTGCCTTTGGTTTTCTATCCATGATTTGTTCCTGATTTTTGAGAAAATGTTTTCAGTTTTTCTCCATTTAGTATGAAGTTGGCTTTGAGCTATTCATATATACCATTTATAATGTTGAGATGAATTCCTTTTATCCCTATTTTATCCAGTATTTTTAACATGAAGGGGTGCTGAATTTTATCAAAGATATTATTCCTCATGTATTGAGATGCTCATGTGATTCCTGTTCTTAAATCTATTTATTGTATTCATGTTGTTTATTGCATTTACTGATTTGCATTTGTTAAATCAACCATGCATCGCTGGGATAAATCCATGACCCAGATGATTCTGCCAATATTGTGAAAATGGCCATTCTACCAGAAGCAGTAAACAGATTTAATGCTCTTCCAATTAAAATCCCAATGTCATTCTTCATAGAACTGGAAAAAGCAATTATAAAATTTATTTGGAAAAAATAAAAGACCCAGAATAGCCAAAGCAAATCTTAGCAAGAAGAGTGAAGCAGGAGACATTGCTATAAACTATACTACAGAGATATAGTAACAAAAATGGCATGGTCTTGGCACCAAATGAGACATGTAGACCAATGGTACAGAATAGAGGACACAGAGACAAATGACAAAAACTTCTGCTTCAACAGAGGAACTACCGGGAGACACCTCACACCCCATCCATAACATTTACTGCTGGCCCTTCAAACCCCACGTCCATTTCACAATGCAAAATTAATTTAGTCCATCTCCAAGTGTTTCACAGTCTTAATAATTCCAGCATTGCCCCAAAGTGAAAGTCCAAAATCTTTCCTGAAACTGTAGGTAAACTATTGGCTGTGAACCCCTATAAAACATCAAAAGAAGATACATGCATCTAGTATTCACTAGCAGAGAGTAAATCTTCCATTAGCAAAAGGCATTATTAGGGGCATATAAAGAATGGATTAGGGCTGAGGAAATGTGAAACCTAGTTGAACAAATATGACCCTCAACTCCACCTGTAATTCCTCTGGTAGCATTGAAAACCCTTGACTATTTCCAAAGTGCTTAAGTATTTCTGCTCTTTGGCTTTGCCATTTGCAGAGCACAGGCAAATACTCTCTATTCCTTTGGCTATCTCTGTACCCAGCAGCTTTACTTGGCCAGCAGTTCATGCTTTTGGTAACTACAAATTTCTGAGAATTCCATTAGAACTTTGGCTTCACCTTCAGAGCTTCACCTATCACCTGGTCAGGGGCAGCCTTCAGGCCTCAGACCCTGCTACAGTTTGATTGGCATATGAGGCCTTTTATTGAGATGATGGTGAAAGGCAGCATGACCCCTTAACTTGAGCACCCTTCATTCCTGCAGAGCCAGCACAATGTAAATAGTGGCAAAGTCTGTTGTCAGCTTGTGCTTCAGTTGGTCCCTGAAATTACTGCTGTGATTATTTCTGAATGTCTTCTTGCTGAGCAAGGTAAACTCACTTCCTGGGCCCCTATGCTAGTGGTGTGGCCCCAAGACAGTTTGGAAGGGAATTTGTCTTCTACCTCCTTGAGTGTACAACAGTGGTGGTCTTGCAAATTCCTTACACTTCCTCAGCCTCTTCTATATTGTGTCAGTTTGAAATGCTTGACATCTCTTAAGAGATTGCAATGTCTTTACCACCACACCTTCCTTGGCCCTAGTTTTCTCAATGATAATCTTATATCAAATATGGTATTTAACTCTACTAAAATAAGCAACTGCTTTCTTACAATGCTATATGTCTATGATATTGATATAAATATTGTAAAGGCTATTTAAAACATGGAAAAATGTAATGATTATGATATTATATTGTCAGTGATGAACATTACCTGAAAGCATTCAGTAGATTATGTTACCATAATGTCTTTTTGGTGGCTCTCTTTACAATAGATATTATCACACAATTATATTACTATAAAAATAACTTTCTTTGTACAAAACTAGCACACAAAGTAAAGTTTTTCTAAATTCTGAAGAAGTATCATATCACACTCACATACCTACAGTGTTTTGTGTAATTTGACACAGCTGTGAAATATCATGAAGATCTTATATCAATATTTTCTTTTTTGGTTTCCTTCATCACCAATTCTTTCAATATAAAACATCTTATAATATAAGGTAAGCACCCAAAGTCTTTGTCAAGATAGATACATATCATTAGAGATGGTTTTGCAATTTAATTTCATTCTTAATTCATCTATTAAGTAAAAAAATTACCCACCTAACTTAACTCAAAATTGTTGATACAAGTCACTCATAGAGGTTCAATAAGCTATAGTTCTGGGGGAAATGCATGTAAATGTGGAGTTTGCAGAATTCTTTGGGATTTTCTGAAGTTCTTTCTGCTCTAGCAGGGAACATTGGAGCAGTGACAACCAGAAACCATAGACACAGTGTGTGGATGGAGCTTGTGTTCTGTTTAGATAATGTTAAGCATGTCAAGACTTCCTGCAGCAGCCAGTGCTGGGGTGCTCATTGATTCTTATTACTAGCATTCCCCTATCTGCAAACTTTAAGAAATACCTTTACTAATCAATCAAATATGTTCAGGCTTTTAAATTTACCTAGGTAATAAGTACATTGAATTTTTTGCATTTTTTCCTATTAGTGTACTGGTGAATAAAATTGTTTCTCAAAAGTTATAATTTGATGTAATTATTTGTATAAATACATATTTCTCTTTTTTATATAAGTAGTCCTAGCTAACTTGATATGAGCATATGTCAGCTATAATTTTACTTGACAAAGCATATGTCAATGAGGACACTAGCATGTTTGGAGAGAAATAACATTTGTGAGAAGATGAAAGATTGCCACAAGACTGGGGAAGTGGCACACCCCTGCAATTCCAGTGCATCAGGAGCTAAGGCAGGAGAATAAGAGTTTCCAAGCTGGCATCAGCAACATAGTGAGACAGTAAACAATTTACTAAGATCCTTTTTTTATATTAAACACCTAAAAGTCTGAAGATACTCCCCTGGATTCAATCACTTCTCAGGAAAAACAAATAAATAAATAAACTGCCATGAGGTTTTAGGAAACAAGTACAGATAGAAGTTTAAAAATTCAGTAAAGTGAGAAAAATATAAGTGTTCACATAATCAGACAATGAGGCCAGACAATTACAGTGTGGGAGGAAAACTGTCAAAAAGATGACCTGCATTTTCACTTTGGACTTTGGTCCCTGACACTGGGTCACTCATGAACAGCTAAGGAAGATGGAGTATCTTCTCTACCGTTGGGTTTATTGTCAGGACACAAGGGGTGGTAACAATGGCCATCCAAATACTTCATGGACAAAGAAATTTTTCTTTTTTAATGTTCTAAATGGAGAGAAATATTATTGTGTTTCTCTCTGGATTTTTGGTCACAACTTCTTTCGAATTTGATTTTTGTATATTTTATAATAATTAATTGACAAAATTATATATCACAGTTCTTGCTTATTAGACACTGGCTCTGAGTAAGAATAGATTATGGAGTGAAAGTTATCTCTAGATAAAACTGGTAAAATTTTCCTCTGTCACAGTATTTGATATATGTAAGAGGATATACTGGATGAATCTTCAATATATATATAACCTAAAAGAATTTCAGCAAATATGTTGAATTATATTTTTTATTAAATTATGTATTGATAAAAAAATACTTGTGAACCAATATAACAAATGAGGTAGAAGACCTCTACAATGAAAACAACAAAACAAAGAAGGAAATTGAAGATGACCTTAGAAGATGGAAAACCTCCCATGATCTTGGATAGGCAGAATTAAGGTTTTCAAAATAACCATAATTCCAAAATCATTTTACAGATTCAATGCAATTCCTATCAAATTCCATTATTATTTTTTATAGAAATAAAAAAAGCAATTTTGAAATGCATTTGGAAAAATAAGAGATCCAGAATAGCAAAAGCAATACTTAGCAAGAAAAGTAAAGCAGGAAGCATCACAATACAGAATTTTAAATTATACTACAGAGTTATAGTTTCAAAAATGGCATGGTTTTGGCACCAAAATACTATTTTAGACCAATGGTACAGAATAGAAGACATAGATACCAACCCACATAAATACAATTATCACATAATTAATAATGGTGCCAAAAAATATTTCAGAGAAGAGAAAGCTTCTTTAACAAATAGTGCTGTAAAACTGGAAATCCATATGTAGTAAAATGAAACTAAACCCCTATCTCTCACTCTGCACAAAAATCAACTTAAAGTGGATCAAAGACCTAGGCATTACATCCAAGACCTTTTGCCTACTAGAAGAAAAAGTAGAACAACATCTTCATAATGTTGGCATAGGACATGATTTCCTTAAAAAGATTCCTACAGCACAAGACATAAAATAAAAGATCAATAAATGGGATGATATGAACTAAAACACATCTTCACGAGAAAGGAAAAAAATCAAGAACATAAAGAGAGAGCCTACAGGATAGGAGAAAATGTTTCCCACATGTACATAAAAGAACACTAATATATATATATATATATATATATATATATATATATATACACACACACACACACACACACACACACACACACACATATATATATAAATTCAAAAAACTTAACACCAAAGAAACAAATAACCCAATCATTAAATAGATTTAGAAACTGAACAGACACTTCTAATAAAAACTACTCTAATATTTCATCTCACTCCATTCAGAATGGAAATTATCAACAATAAAAGCAACAATACTTGTTGGTGAGGGTGTGGGGAAAAGGTACACTCATAAATTGCTGATGGGACTGAAAATTGGTGCAACCGCTCTGGAAAGCAGTATGGAGATTGCTTAGAAAACTTGGAATGGAAATACCATATGACCCAGCTATCTCACTTCTTGGTATGTACTCAAAGAACTTAAAGATAACATACTATATACACAGCCACATCAATGTTTATAGCAGCTCAAGTCACAATAGCTAAACTATAATACCAAACTAGGTACCCTTCAACAGATAATGGATAAAGAAAATGTAGTATATGTACACAATGGAGTATTACTCAGCCTTAAAAAAAATAAAATCATGGCATTTTAGGGTAAAGGATGGAGTTGGAGAATATCCTGCTAAGTGAAATAAGCCAATCCCCAAACACCAAAGGCAAAATGTTTTCTCTGATATGCAGTTTTGATCCATAAACAGGGGGAAAATAGGGTAGTATGGAGGAACTTTAGATTGTGCAAAAGGAAGTGAGGAAAGGGAAGGGTGTGGGTGGAGAAAGCTGGCAAAATGAGGCAGTCATTATTAGCATAGGTACTTATATATATGCACAAACCATAAAACTCTGTATCATGTAAAACCAGAGAAATAAGAAATTATACTCCATTTAGAATAATGAGATAAAATTCATTCTGCTGTCATGTATAACTAATTAGAACAAATAATCAAAAATAAAAAATATGTACAATGATGAAATTTCACATTTTATGAAGTATCCATGGAAAAATATGGTAAATCACAAAACATACCTTTAAATAAATAAGCTTCTAATGATGTGATCCCAGTGTAGGTAGGCTAAGATGGAAAGCCCAGATGTAAAGAGCTTTATATAAGAACCACTAAGAGAAAATGAGGATAATCCTGAAATGCATCTTTATTGTTATCTTGAGAACAACTGTCTTTGCTTTAATCTCCTCAGAGCTTCCTGAGACTGGAGATGAGAGGATTCAGGAACGGAGGAACCATGATGTGAAAGGCAGAGAGAACCATGTCCTGGAGTGTGTCAGATATTTCTGAGGACCTCAGGTACACACCTGTGACAGAACTGAGGAAGAGAGACACCACGATGATGTGAGGGGTGCAGGTAGAGAAGGCCTTCCCTGGGGCTCTGGTGGGAAATTTCAGCACGGCAGAAAATATGTGAAGATATGACATGAGTATTATAACAAAGCAGCCACCACCAATGATTATAACAGAGACAATAAGAAGGACCATCTTGATGACCTCCTGAGACTCCATGCAGAGCACTTCCAGGGTTGCCTACCTCTTCACCTGCATGACCACCTGTGTGAGAGTTCATTGTTTAATGCTCTGTACTTTACTTACCTTCATATTCCTCCATAAATACAATTCAATATTATTTTGACATTACCTAAACACCTAATAATTCAAATTTTAATGAAAATTGTAATTTTTTTTACGTTTTTATGTAGAGATCTCTCTCTCTCTCTCTCTCTCTCTCTCTCTATATATATATATATATATATATATATATATATATGAAATAAGCCAATCCCCAAACATTATATATATATATATATATATATATATATATATATATATATATATATATATATATATATATATATATATATCATGTTGGAGTACTGATCACTATGAACATGGAAACCTTTTACTCATGAGAAAACCATCTCAAGAACTCAGATTTTCCCATTCCAGCATTACAGATACAGTGTTGTGGAAAACTGAGGTGACCTGAGTGCCTCTGAACTCTGCTCAAGTCCCCCACTCTCCCTGGTGCTCCCTGGATGGGAGTGGTCTTTCTCATGGACATACACCCTCAGTCTGACCTAATTCAGCTTCTGCTGGGACTCTCTATTCCTCTCCAGGTGATCAGGGTAAGGTTTTCAGAGCCTCCAGGTCCCCGTCCAGCTGAAATTCTCCTAAACCTCTACTTTGTACATTTATTGGTTTTTCACTCTGTGTTCAGCACCATGAAGTTGTAGTTTCCTTTGTCTGAACAATCATTTATACTCTCCTTGGGGACACCTTTCATTATTTTTCTTTCTTCTCAATGGCATCATAATGATATAAAAAGATACTGAATGTATATACTAAAAGAATGTTTTCCCCATAGTTACAACACTTCAACAGCAGCTCAGACCACCTATAAGGTGACTCAATCCAGAGTCACACATATTGTCATTTCCTCTGCCCTCTGCAAACCTGATCCTTCTCAGCACCTTCTAGGTAAACCACACTTACCCTTAGAAAAGTGATCTTCCTGGTGAGCCTCCCTGGGTTCCTCTGGAAATGTGCATTCCCCTGGGTCAGGGATGGGTAGCCAGACACAGGTAGGTTGGTGTAAATTTCACAGTGAGGGTGAAGTTCAAGGGGTCCTACTCTGTCTATCTGAACAATGTCTTGCTCCATCCCCCATTCCTCCCTGACACAAACCTGAGGCTCACTCCCAAGTGACCCCCTTGTTTATAGCATACCCTGGAATTGCTGACAGAAGTCTTTTCTAACTGTGATATAGTTTGACATAATTTTCTCAATTACTGTATATTGGGCTTCAAAGAAAGCTCAAATCAAATTTTTCCTCTGGAAACTGCTTTACAATCTTAAACATTTCCCCCTTCTATGTAGTGTTAGAAATAGACATATTGTATTGCCTTTAATTAAATCAGCATTTATTCATCACTGAGATCACTGGTGCAAATTCCTTGATTTGGGACCTTGTATTGTTCATCATTTTTGTAGCAAGTGCATGACTTCCTTCACAGTGGTAAGGAACTAATGCCTGGTGGCTTTGTTGGCTGATTGCTCCCCTCGACTGGATTTCTTTATGCTACTGACTTACAGATGAAGAGCTCCTAAGCAGGCTCTGACCCTTCTACACTGCTATAGCACACACAGTACATGATGGTGGGAGGTCATGCAAGTGAAGGTGCAAAGTAAGATATCTTTATAACAGTAATTGCTGAATAAGGATAACCGATGACACAACTATGGCTACAGCTATTTCTGATGGTTAAGTTTTGGAAAGAAGAAAAATATTGGTATTTTAAAGTAAATTGATTACCACGAGAGAAACTGTACAATATACATTATGTAAAAATATAAATGCATATGACAAATTCAGATGGTGATGGGTGATGAGACAAATGAATGTTAAAAACTTTGCAGGTTTTCAACCTTTTATACTAACTTCCAGGCACTACAGGAGTCCTTGCTCACTACCCCTAGACATTTGTGTCAAATATAAGATAAACAAATATGTGTTCAGAATCTGGAAGTTGGCACAGAACTACAGAGACATTTTTTGTTACCAAATTTTATACTAAACCATGAACTATTTTTATTTTTCCAGTAGAACTTAGTAAATTTTCCAGTAAGCAGTATGAATTATATGAATTTAATTGATGTCCTTCATTGCTTATATATTTAACTACTTCTTGAAAAATTCTTATCTATATTTGACTTACTTTTTTCATGGATCAGTCTCACAGGAAACTTCAGATTATGGATATGACAAAATCAATATAGGACCACTACCTGATTTACTGGGGTCTTCCAAGTATTCTTACAGATCTCCAAAATGTGATTACTTTTTTCACCTAGATTTTTTAAAATAAGAAATAAGCCTTCACTTTTCTAGTTTGACCTCATAATTTTAGTATGTTTAGAACTACATTGTCCTCTAAGGTATGAAAATGCTTATTGAAAATTCCCATAAAAACCAAATTTGGTGTTCTAAATGAAACAAAGGTCAGGATACAAGAAGGTCAAGAATAGAATCATAAAGAGCAACTAGCATATTTTTAATGCCAGCAATTTGAAGAAGGGCTTCTGCAAATACTTTCATCTGTTAATGGAGAAAGCTGGGAGTTTTCCCTTTTGGTATTTCTTTGACAGTTTTTAACTATCAAGTAAGTGGATTGCATTAAAAAATGCAGTGGGTTGTTTGTGTGTTAAAATACAGGTTTTAATTATTTTCTAAATTACATTTTTCCATAGTAGCAATTATGGTTTAGTGTTATTGATCAGTCACTGAGGGATGCTGAGGAGCATTTTAGCACATCTGACCTTCATAATGTGCTTCTAAAGGTTGCATACCCATATTAACTTATTTTTAATACTAAACTCACATCCTCATTAAGTGATATGCTTTTAGTCTAAAATGTGAACAAATATTGAAAATGCGAACATATTTGTGATTAGGACAAAAAAGTGAGGCTGATGAATTAAAAATACTTCATTGAAAATTGTATACCATATTAGATGTTTTTATTTCCAATAGCTACTGAAAAATATGAATGTATGAATTTGCAGAAATGAATTCATATCTACCTCCCTGTCACCAGCAATGTATTTGGCATTTTCGTCTCTGTTGCCTTAATCTGAAGATATTTCTTTGTCAGCCATCAAAACTGTGCAGATAATTTTGTGCATTTTCTAAGTGTGTAGCAAGTAAAAGCTATTAAGAGGTAACATGAAGAGCTATCACATGTGTTACTTGCAAATAATGTGCAGATATCCACCATGCTCCAGGTATAATACTACTGAAGCATAGTACCGTGTTTACAAGAATTCATTGTTCCTATAATTCTTTGAAGAATTAACCATTTTTTCTGGGGTGGTTGACAATCTGGATGAAACTGCAATTTGTTGAGCAGAATAAAAATGAGGCTCAGAAGTGCTTGGACTCTAACTGCCAAGTACTCCCTCCTTAGTGTCTCCTGTTCTCCAGGTGGGAGCAGAACTGCATCTCTCCTTGATTTTTCCCATCAACTCTGTCTGCAGTCAGGGTGCATCTGTGCAGTCAGCACAGTGCTATGTGGGATATGGAAGGCTCAGTCACATCTGTGAATCTGGAGCCTGGCCAGTGGGAGCAGGACCCCAGGGATCCCAGAGCTCAGACTGCAGAGATAGTCTGAGGCCTGAGCACACCACCAGGCAGCAGCACCTCCAGAACCCAGGAGAGAGGACCTGGCCACATGCCATCATGGACAGTGGATGAAGCAGTGAAATTCCTCTGATGGATATCTGTAGAGAAATGCATAACACTAAGGAGAGACTGATGGTTCTCACTGTGTGTGTTTCCATCTTTGCCCTCCTTCACATCAGTATGAATTAGGGGTATTTGGGGATCAGATAATATTAAGCGTGGTGGGCAACTCTCATTCACTCACCAACCTGTAAATAGGAAACCTCTAACACTATCTGCATTTTTGCTGCAAAAATTTCTTATAATTGACATAAAATTCACATGACATCATTTTAACCTTTTAACCGTTCATGGTCATCAATTTAGTGTTATCTACCACATTAAAAAATTGTGAAACTTCCAAATGCATCTTGTTCCCAGATAGTTATCACTTTCAGTGAGATATTATCCATTGTCCCTACGTATACATACTTACAGTCACTTGATGACACTAAGTATAATCTCCATGTTTAAATTATGTCTTTCAGGTTTGGTTGAGTAGAATCATTCAGTATGGCTTCTTTTTATGACTTGGGTCAGTCAAATGTATTTCAAATTAGTCCACGTTGTAGTATTTATCACAATTTTATTCTTTTAGAGAATGAATACTATTCCTTTATATATGTATACCAGCAATTTAAAAAGTCTATCTATCCTTCTCTGAGCATTTTGGTCCTTTGTTCTGTTAGCATAGTGTGGGATTGCTGGTCCCTGTCTTTGGGCTTCTCGTCTTCTGGGATAGATCCCATATGTACACAGGGTGCTGTCTTTTTAATGTGCTGTTGTATTTCATTTTCTAGGTTTTGCTGAGAATGGTTATATGTATCTTGATCAAGGATACGGGTCTGTAATCCTCTTGTTTGGTGTTTTTTGTGTAATTTTCTGGATCTTATATTAAATGATGTTTTTTGTGGATGTGACTTGAGGAGTTGAAGGTCATTTCAGTTTCCTGGAGTGGGTTCAGGAGACATGGCGTTACCTCTCTTTGAATGTTTGGTAGAACAGTAGTGAAGCAATGGGATGCTGGAGGATTTTATGTTTTTCTTTTTATGTGTTTGTTTGTTTGTTTTACATAGAATTATTTTTATTACTGATTCAAATTTCTTGGCCATTATATATGTCCAGAACATTTATTTTCTCATAATTCAGATGTAGTATGTTATATTTGTCCCAAATTTATCTCTTTCTTGTATATTTTCCAATATGTTGAGATGTGATTGTTCGTAAGAGTTGCTAATGCATTTCTGTGACATCACTTAAAGATTTATTTTTATTCTCTGATATTTTATTTACTTTGGTCTTTTTTTATTGTTAGTGTAGCTAAAAGTCTGTTGGTTTTGTTTGTATTTTTATAAACAACTTTTGCTTTCATTGATACTTTTTGTATTGTTATTTAGTGTTAATTTATTTCTTCTCCAATACCTATCATTGCTTTTTCAACTGCTTATTTTAAGTGTGGTTTCTGTTTGCTTTTCTACTGTCATTGTAGGATGTGTTCTTAGACTTTCTGCTTTATTGAACCTTTTTCCTTAGTAGTACTTCATGAATGTCATAGGTTTTTCAATGTTATGGTTCCATTTTAATTAATAGTCTTAGTAAAAGAAATGATTCCTAGTGTCTTCAAATGTCTTTCATTTAAAGTTAGTTTACTTTTTTATGAAAAGGAATTTGAACATTAGGGAAAAAGTCCATAAACGAAAATTTTCCCAGCTTCACAAGTATGGAAGAATGATCAATCAATAGTCTATGACCACATATAAAATGGCACACATTTTTCCACATACCAAATACATACAAAGTACCCAGTTCAGGCAGCATTTATGTGGGTTGTTTTCAGGATGCACTTATGCCAATATTTGGTGGACAAATTTGTGCATATTGTGTTGAGTTAATTTTGTTCTTGTCAGCAATATGTGAGTACACTGATTTCTCTCAACTATAGCTACAAGAGTTTCACCAACTGACCTAAGTATATGGCTAGACAATATCATTGTACTGTCTTTTGTTTTTTATTTTTTGTATCCCACAACTTCAGTAACAAACCTTGAAGGGACATTTCTCTCTTTTCACAGTGGCTCAGAGACTCCCCTTAAACTGGGAGTCCTCACAATGGGTATGAAGGCAGGAATATCCAATCTACTATGTTTCATGTCTTCTGGGATCTGATATCTTACACTGTCTCTTTTGCTCTGTCTATATCTATTCTCTGCTTGGCTCAGTGTCCATAAACAGACATGGATGCTGCCACTCAAGCCTGGGTGGCCCTTTGTCCTCAGTGCCTGGCCATGTTGTGCACACAGCAGCTCATACTGCCTGGTTCAGAGGCCTGAGTTCATTTATTTTTTCTTTCTCAATTTTACTCATCAATATTGTGTAGTTTTAGGACCATAGATAGTTCATTCTTAGGTTAAATGTTGTTGCTTATTTTTAAGTGTTTAATTTTTGTTAGTTATATATGTCAGTAGAGTATATTTTGACATATTTCTACAAACATGGAGTACATCTTATTCTAATCAGGATCACAGTATTGTGAAGTGTATACATCATTTTGATGCTAATGTAAATATGATTTTTTCTTAATTGAATTTTGATAGTACAATATAATGAACAGAAATGCCACTGTATGCAAATTCGCCAGCATAAAAATTTCTCCTCTATCTCTTCCTCTTCTGTAATTCAATGAATATCGATCCTCTATATGTTTCCCCATTAATTTCTGAGAAGTGATTATATTAGAGATTCTCTTTTTACAGTTTTCCCTGTGTGTGATGAAAAGTGGTTATTATGAGTCATGGGTTCTTCTGCTTTAACTCAAGTCATATTGAGAACCAACCTCATTGAACTCTTCTGGGATACCTACATTGGACAGGCACAGTTCCCTACCAGAAGTTCACATCCTGGTACTGCAAGATCCAGCTCAGAACCCCCAATACCAAGTTCACTAGGCAGACCTTTCTTTCAGAGGTCTCTTCTGCAGATTTAAGGGGGTCATCTCTCCCCACTTCCCAAGCATTTATCAGATATGCTACATTTTCAAAGGTAGTAACTGCTTATCTCAGAATTACTTTAAAGGAACACTTTTTATTTTATTTACTTGTTTTCTTTTATTAGTGTTTATACTTGTCCATAAAGACTCATTTTAGCATAATCATACATATATTGAACTTAATTTAGTACATTATAGTTCTTGTTTTCCCTCTTTTCTCTCTTCTTCTTCCTCCACTTAATCCCCTTCTATTCAACTGGTCTGCCTTATCCTTATTTATTTTTAATCCATGTTTATATTAAATTAATAATTAGTGGTTTATAGATCCACATACATTTGGAATCCACTGTTTTATATTCATACATGCACATGAACATTTCTAATCCCTCTCCCTTTCTCTGGATCTTCTTCCTCAATTCCACTGGTCTTCCATATATCTGTATTGTATTCAACTCCATTATCCCCCTTAATTTACTCTAGATTCTTCATTTGAGAGAAAACTTTTGATCCTTGACTTTCTGAGTCTGTCTTATTTTAGTTAGCATGGTGTTTTCTTCTTCCATGCATTAACCAAAAATGCCACAATTTAATTATTCATTTTGAATGAATAAAATTTACTGTGTACATATACCACATTTTCTTTATTCATGCCTGTGTTGACAACCATCTGAGCTAGTTTCATTACTGCCTATTGTGAACTGTGCTCCCATAAACATTGATATGGCTGTATCTCTATACTGTATTGATTTTAGTTCTTTTGGATAAATTCCAAGAAAAGGTAAAGCTTATTCATATGATGATCCCATTCCTAGAATTTCCATACTGCTTTCTAGAATGTTTGTATTAATTTGCAGTCTCACCAAAAATTTACTATGGTCCTTTACTCCCCATATACCTACCGACATTCATTATTTGATTCTTGACAGTTGTCATTTTGACTAGTGTGAGATGAAATCTGTATGTAATTTTGACTTGCATTTCCTTGATTGCTAGAGATGTTGAACATCTTTTTCATATATTTGCTGGCCATTTGTATTTCTAAAATAAATATCTGGTTAGTTCTTTTAATTCTTATTGGTTTATTTGATTTTTTGGTGTTCAGATTGTTTACTTCTTTATATATTCTTGATATAAATTTCTTGTCAGAAGAATAGCTGACGAGGATTTTCTAACACTCTGAAGTTTCTCTCTTTACCCTCTTTATCATTTCCTTGGCTACGCAGAAGCTTTTTTAATTTAATGCTACCTCACTGATCATTGCTTTCATTTCTTGAGCTTCCAGGGTCTTGCTAAGGATGTCAGTGACTGCACCAATACATGCTGACCCTATGCTTTCTTCTAGAAGTTGCACATTTCTGGCTGGATTTCTACATCTTCAATCCATTTTGATCTGACTGTTGTGCAGAGTGGGATATAAGGTCCTACTTTTATTCTTTTAAATGTGAATATTAAGTTTTCCCAGCACCATGTTTACAAGGCGATTATTTCTCCAACATATATTTTTGACCCCTTTGTCAAGAGTCAGAGGACTGTGCATGGGTTTGTCTCTGTATCTACTTTCTATTCCATTAGACTTCATGTCTATTTTAATGGCATCACCATGCCCTTTTTGTTATCATAGCTCTAAATTTATTTATTCTATTTATGTGGTGTATTGCATTTACTAATTTGCATTTGTTAAGCCACCCATGTATCCCTGGGATAAAATAACTTGATCATGGTTTATTATCTTCTTCATGTATTTTTAATTTGTTTTCTGAAAAAAAAATTAGGAATTTTTGCATCTATGTTCATCAGGGACATTGGTTTGTAGATTTCCTTCCTTGAAATATCTTCGTCTGGTTTTGGAATTAGGGTTATACTTCTTTAATAGAATGTAATTGAGAGTTTTCCCACTCTTCAATTCATGAAATAATTTGATAAAGTCTAATCCTTGTTCTTCTTTAAAGGCCTAAATGGTCTTTTATATCTTATATGTGCCCTCTTAATTACTTTCATCTTATTTTAGGTTATTGAATATTTTAATAATCAGATTTTTATAATCTTTCTCTGGAATTCCATTTATGTCTTTATCTATGGGATCCTTTGTTGGTGTGTTGTGAGTTTGGGGGGGAGGTTCTCTTGCATGTTTTCTCAAGTTTTTGAAGGTCTGGAATGTGCACTTCACTTGACATGGAATCCTTCCTCTGTTAAATGTGTGTCCTTTGTGGGTAGTTAACATTTTGGTTCTAGGGACCTCTCTCTGTTTTTGCTGAAGGAGTCAATGTCCAGGATTTGTACCTATGTTTCTTCTCTGTTTCTTTGTGCCCAGACCCTCGTTGTTGTTGTTTTCTCATGTATTCAATGTATGGAAGCATTTCTGGGGCTGTGATGGGTGTAGTTCATGTGTGGAGTGAGGTTTGCTGTTACTTGGCTGGGTTTTGAGTATTTTTTGGCAGCAAGATTTCTTTGTTGTGAACTTGAAGTGTCCCAACCACTTTTAGCCCCTAATGTCCTCCCTGTCAGAGTGCAGCATTCTCCACATGGATCTTCCAGCACAGCAGAGAAACCTGGGCTTCCTGAGCACAGTACAGGAGTCTGGAACTGTACCCGAGGAATGGCTAGGGACTCTTTCAATTGTTTGTAATCCTTATCTACTTGGAAACAAGTCTCCATATTAAAGTATCTTGAATAAAATGCCTAATGTTGATTTCTCTCTTCCTGAACAGATACAAATGATACACAGCTCTGTGTCAATCAAAATCCAGCTCCACACTTCCCCTCCTCCTAGCTTTTCAGAATGCGCTCAGGCTACTCCTCCCTTGCAAATTCCTCCCTTCAGGTTTACTCATGCTAACTCCTCTGGATTGGGTTTATCTCCTATTTACCCATAATGTGAGTTCCTATCAGTCCCTATCTTCCTAGCAATCCCAATTCTGCATGAGTTCACAGTATCAGTAAAGCCCTCACTTACATAATCAGAAGTCTGTTGTGGATCAGGCATTGACAGAAAATGTAAAATTTCAGTTCTCAGCACAAGAATCCTTATTTGTCTTCACCTGGGTAGCATCCTGCTTGCTAGCTACTCTACAACAACTTCAAGTGGCTCAGGTGGGTGTGAATCCTAGCCCTGCATCTGCAGCAGATATTCCAGCCTACTCAAGGCATGGGTGGGGCCTGAAGGGGGAGGGCGGCATGGGGGTGGGGGGAGTAAGGTGTGTGGCCCCAGCTTGGCCATTTTGGATGGCCATGGCTGGGAGGGAAGGAAGCCAAGTCTCCCCATCTAGCTTTTCCAAAAGCTGTGGTGTCTTCCTCCCTATTCCACCTGCTGATGAGACTCCTGAACTTGGACTCACAAATGCTCCAGTAGATCTGGAAATTATGCAGAGCACATCACAAATGCCACTCTTTTCAGAGCCCCAGAGTCATCCCAAATTTTGATTATAATCATAAATGAAGTCATATCAGGGTAAGGATGGCTTTGTGACCATGGAGAGCCAGTACCACCCAATCACTGACCAATGATGGTGTTTGTAACCAATAGATTCTGAGTTAACTGTAGAAACACATCAAGAACAAGAAACACAATGAAAAAAACAAAAAAGTGCTCATGAGCAACACCATAGACCCAGACAGCCCTCTGCAGGTGAGGAGACTGTCCCCGGAAGCTTGTTTGGTCTTTATTCAGAGGTTTGTCAAATGGTAAATCACTGAAGCTGGGTGCATATCTGTCACTTGCTTCTGATGGAGTTTCCTGAGTGTTTTGTTTAGAGGCCACAGAGCTGTTGCCCCTCTATGGGCTATGTATGTCACAATAGGGGAGGGTATATGGGCAGCCAAGAGCAGCAGCCTGGTGCAAAGCTGCTGGGGCCATAAACTGTGGCACACATGCAGGAAAATGCTGATGAATTTCTGAAGACTGAGTGTGGATTCGCATGAAGAGAGATTCTGAGCCTTAAACCTGAGAGGTGCTCCAGGGACTTGGTTGGCCGGTGCAGTTGACGTCAAGCAACTGTCCAGCTGTGGAAGCAGATTGTCTTTTCTTCTCTTTTTGGAATGATATTTTTGATGCCAGTTTTCTTCCTTTTTAGAGAAGTTTAACATTGAAACAGAAAAAGGCTGTAGTGAAAAGGAATTTGAAAATTGACTGGCTTGCATCCTGGATATTCTCCTTAATGAGAAAGTGTGTATTTTTCAGTCTTTTTTCTCTGGATATTGGGTTGTATTGTAGTCACCCAGAGGGTTGAACACCTGGAGGCAGACATCTCTCGTGTATCATGGTGTTATTGTGACTGGCATAATAAAAGAGAGCATAACAGTCACCTAAGTGGAATGACTTTGTGAAATAAGCTGCACAGGCATCAGGCAGCTTTTCTGTGATGGTGGCAGGAGGCGGTGTCACTGCCCACATATGTGGTTTTGTTAAATCTATCATAATTTGAGGGGATGACCAAAAAGTGGTGTGTTAGTCAGTTTTTCATTGCTGTGACCAAAATACCCAACTAGAGTAAGTTAGAGAGGGTAATGTTCAGTTTCTTCCCTGGTTTTAGAGATTCAGTACATGGTGGACCAGTTCCATGCTCTGGGCCATGGTCATAGGGTGTAGTGGAGAAAAGCTGCTCAGTTCATGATAGCCAGATAGCAGAGAAAGAGAGGGGGAATGGTCTGCAGGGAAGATACATCTTTCCAGAATATGCCTCCAGTGACCCATCTCCTCCATCCTCCCCCACCTGTCTACATTAGTCATCTAGTCAATCCATTCAAACTAGGATGGTCTGATTAGGTCTCAGCTCTCCTGATCCAATCATATCCACAGCTTCCTGCTGAAACACGGGAGTTTGCAGGGAATACCTCCCATTCAGAACTGGAGATCAGGCAAGCCTCTGTGTTCGTGATGAGTGAGCATGTACTAGCCTCCATACATAGTGAACTACCACTTAGCTGGGTTCCAAGCAGGGTATAACATGACCCATCAGTGTGTCCTTATATCTAAGCAACTGAGCCTCTGCCAATCCTAGGCCAAAGCCTGTCCAGTGATGCTGAAATGTAGCCAATGCCAGGCCTCATCCACTGGGGACTCTCTGCATGCCATTTCCTGTCTTTCTGGTTGTGTGTCCTGGAAAACATTAGCAACTTCCTTCTGTGTGGAATGTTGGCAAGTGCTAGGAACTTTTTCTCACTGAAATACACTTTTTTACGTTTACTGGTCTCAGTTTTTCTTTATCAATTTTGATGTGGTCAACAGGACTTGACATACAGCTCCCAGTGAATGCAGGACCCCTAGATGAAAACACTAGAAACCTCCATGGTCCATCGAGTCCAGAGGTCTCTTACAACAGCTGGAAAGATAACACAAAGTTCAGGTGAACATTGCACTACCCAAGGAAACATTTGATCTGTAGAAGAGTCACGTTATAATGTTATTAGAGTTTTCATTACTTCCATTTCCATGTCTGCAAAGTTTGTGTACAAATTCCATGTAATATATTGGTCTAATTAAATAGCTATATGAGAGTGAAAGTATATAGGGTAGTCTGGGGGAGCCCCTTAGGAATAAGCTTCTGCTTGTTGATGACATTGTTTCTTCAGCTTGCTTGGTTCATGCTTGTGCCTTCAGAGTAGGAGAATCTGATGAACCACAAAATTAACATGCATATTTTATAGATCTTATTACTAAATTAATAGTAAGCAGTGTTCTTACTTGTCTGTCCTAGTAAAGAGTCAGTTGATTCATAAATGTAGAATGCCCAGGAATTACGATATACTAAAACATGGATGTTATTATTTTTGTAATCATTGCACTCTACATTTTTACTTCATAATGAACAAAACCATATGCTTTTCAATTGAAAATCAGTTAATTTGAAGATTATTGAGGATTTATGACATCATGAAATTAAAAATCCATGTCAGATTAGTTAGAACACAAGTTGGCACAATTTTTAAGAAGTCAAACAACATGTGTAAGTAGGTTATCACAATATTGATTAAAATTCTACTTTTAGAAACTTAGATATATTGATTAAAATTCTACTTTTAGAAACTTAGATAATAACCACCAAGTATTTAGAGTGGGCCTTTGAATCGCAGTTATTATAGTGAAATCTGAAAGTAATTTTTATAACAATCTACAGTGGAGGAATTTGATGTTAGGATCCAGTAAGATATATAAATGTTCCAAAGAAGTTGATGGATATTTAGAAACTGTAATGTAATAAGTATTTAAAATGAATACAAATGACAAAGACGTTTCTCTATTTACTTATAAATAAGCTAAAGGAAATATACAGCTCAGTACCTTTTTGTTTGTGTCATGGGCCAGGCTATATGGACAATGACCAAACAGACTCCATTTTACCCTGAGACTCCATGTCATGTAAGAAATGTGCCTCCCATTGGAACACTCTGCCTCTGTACCTATCAAGAGTTGCTTAGCATAGCATGCTTGGCAACATAAATTGGCAATTTTTACACAATTTAAAATTGTTCTCTCTTTGGTTCCAATTTTTCTTGGGCAGTGTACCCTCTCAGAGATTGATTGTCCAAACATTAGTAACCATTCTCTAAATTGTACTCAACTAGGGTCATTTTGACCCATTTCCCTTCTGCTTGCTTGCTGCTATGCCAACCTGGAAAGTCCCTTGGGAAATACCAAAGTACCCATTGCATTGTTTCACTAACTGCTCAGTGTAGCTTCTGTAACATGCTTGCTTGCAGATACATCAATCCAAATGTAGTTTTGGCAGTTTTTGCTTTTAAAGAACTTGAAATGCTCAGTTTTGGGGCTATTCCTTGGAGAAACAGTTATGGGTGCTGTAGGGATCAGTTGCCAGCTGGCCAGGTAAATAAAGACTCTCCAATTTGAACAAAATGGACTTTGCATGTTTCTAAGTGGGGCAGCCCATAGTGGTTTGCACATATTTAGATAAAAGAGCTATATCTGCATGTTACCTGTATACTAGCTATGTGGAAGGAGATGGAGACACCTATTTAGTTACATGGAGGTGTACATAGAAATGTACACAGGCTGCTTTATATTTTCTCTATCTCCTATCTTCTGTTTATCATTTTGGTCAATCTGAAACAGGTTTCTCAGTAAAAAATTAATTAAATTCATTGTGTTTGAGGACAAACTAAAAAAATGGTTTGCTAATTTGGGAAGATATTTGAAAACTGTACTGGAAAAAAATTATAATTGGTGCCACGCATGCTAAATCCTCAGATACATAAAAAATTCAGGTTCATAATTTTACCTTATTGTTGTTCAGATTTTCTTCCTTCTGTGAGGTTCTGCAGCACTAATGTCCAGGAAGAAGAGAGGCCCCTGAAGAGACAGACCGCTCCTGGCACTTTGGAGTTAGCTGGTACATGCCTCACCACCTGAAATCAAGTGGTGTTGTCTACCTAAGGGTTACTTCATCTAATGGAAAATAATGAAGAAACATGATGCATGTCAGTGTCACAGCTGTGACTACTATGCCATGTGGAGGTGGCTGGCTCTCCTCCCTCTCCATTTGGAGGGCCTCTGCAACTGGTTTTATTCTATCCTAGAGTTGAGGGGCTGAGGTTGTGGAAGCTTCACTTCCCACATGTGGGTAGCTATCCTGAATTCTGTCCACCATGATAAAAATGGGTGGCACCCACTCCATGCTCTGGGGTGCAGGGAGGAAGCACTCATTACTTTATTTGATATGTTTGTATTTCAGCCATATGCAATTCTAGTTGCTCCAGTTAGAACAGTGAAGTAAATAGCACAATCTTTCCTCCTGGAGCCTGGTACTCACAAAAGATAGCATTAGTAGCTGGGATAGAAATATTCTACTATTGTAATTTTATAAAATCCCATAAAACTTGGAAATTGTAAATTGCTAAATAATTTTAGGAAAAAGTTTCTGAGAAAATAAATTAGAGTTATTGACTCCCTCAAACACTTTTTATTTACCAAGGCAGAGGTCATTGAGAGGAGATGAATTCCCTGTTCATTTTGTATTTTTGTGAATAAAACTGCCATTTGCTATGTGTTCTACACTTTGCAGAGTAGGGTGGGTTGTTTCTATTTCATAAGCAACCATGTGGAGGGAGCAGCGGTCCTGGGAAATGTCCCAGTTATGGACATGCCCATGCATGCTCACACTCACACATGTGCATGTTCAGTCACACAGGGATATGCTTTGCTTTATCTATGGATAAACTATCTATCACTTGCCCATTTTTAATCAGGCTCATTGTGATTGAAGTGTAAAAGTCACTTACATTTAGAATAAAAACTCCATCAGATGCAGATTTCTTTTTCCCATCCCACAGGCGGGTTGCCTTTCCAATTTTACAATATTTTTTTCATATTTATATTTTTCATTTGTTTTCTCTGCATTTAGGTTCTATTCCATGAAACTGTGATCCTTTCCTGAGTCCTGGAGCTTTATCAAAGGTCTTCTTGGAGGAGTTCAATGGATTTAAGGCTCACAGTTAAGCCTTTGTGCATTTTGAGCTAAGATCCAGGATGGTATAGAGGCCCAAGTCACCCTTTTGCGGAGGTCCCAGTACCATACAGTGGAGAAGCCTGACACCCTGTTCAGTAATCTCAGCACCCTCATTGAAAATCTCCCAGCCTAGAGTGCAAGGGTTGCGGTGAGGACTCCACCTTCTGCTCTCTGCACTGTGTGAGGGATGCAGGTGCTGACTTAAATAATCTCCTTGTTATATGTTTGGAAACCTCAGTGTGAGGCCTTTAATTTTGCTCATTTCTTTTCAACACTATTTTAGCTTTGGAGAACAGTTTCATTCTACATTAATTTTGTAACACTTTTTTTGTATCTGAAAGGGAAAGAGGAATAAAAAAATTGATAATGATTTCATTGAATCTAGGGAGTATTTTAGAAACTAGAGGTATTTTAATAACATTAATACTTCTTATCCACAAGATGAAACATCATTCTACTTATTTATAACTTTAATTTATTTTGACAATGCTTTTCTTATACTTTCATGTAAGAATCATTAAGATTTTGATTAAATATACTTTTTCCTTCCTGATACATAATTGAATGATATCACTTTTTAATTTCATTTTGTGATTTGTTATTGTTAATGCAAATGATAAAATTTTGAGTGTTGAGTTTGTATCTTTAAACTTCTTTGAATTAGTTGATTTTTTGGTAAATTTTTAGGGTTTTCTACATGTAAAATGATGTCACCTCTAAACATATTTTAAGTTCTTTTTAAATTTCAATCCTTATGCCTGATTTTTTTAAATTAAATGTATTTTTTTAGTGGCAAATTTGTGATATATGCAACAATTTCCTTAATTTTTGTTGTTTGTTCATTTGAGACAATTTCTTGTCATAGGTTCATAATTTTAGTTATCAGGCTTCTTTATATCAAACCACATACAGTTGAACTTTCTTCTCTGATTCTGTGTTTGTGAGCTTGCTTGTTGTGATTTTCCCACAAATGTGACCCCACACTCTGTACTTGGAGCCCTTAAGGACCACTCCTAAAATGCAAGAACAGTGCACTGTTTGAGTTACACTAATGCACACTCCTGGTTTAGGAAGGATGGAGCAGGACTCTGCCTTCTTCTTCTTCTTTGGGCTCTCAGTTTATACACCAGTGTACTCTCTGTCAAGGTCCTGCCTCACTGATCTAGTTACTATGCTCTTGGTGCTTTGCTGTTCAGAAGGCCACCCATGTGTGTGCTGAGCTGCTGTTCAGTGTCCCTGAGCACTATTAGGTTCTGATGTGCCTTACAATGAGGTGAGCTTTGAGGGCCTGCATAACAGTGATGACAGTGATAAGGTGCATTGAACAGCAGCTCCTCTCCCAGAAACATGCAGAGAACAGGGTGTGTGTAGTTGGTTGGTTAAAAGGCTGTGATCAGTTGCAATCAAAACTGTCAGAGCCTAAACTGAATTTCTCATGATAGCAACGGGGTGCTGTTTACTAATCCAGCATTTGCAGTGACTTTGTAGTACTGTGAGGAGTTAGAATTGATTGACTCTATTTGAGGGTGTAGTTGAGGCCTGGTGTGGTGGTGCATGACTGTAATCCCAGTGACTTGAGAGCCTAAGGCAGGATGATCAAAAGTTTTAGGCCAGCCTGGCAATGGAGCAAGACCCTGCCTCAAGGTAAAAAATTAAAACATCAGTGAATGTAGTTCAGTGGTGAAACACACCTGGGTTGAGGTGTAGGAAAAAGGAAACAAAAAGAGTACTTCTAAAAAGAATATTCAGAGTGGTATTTTTTCCATCTAATAGATGTATAATGAAACAACAAAATTTGCTTAGATTTCCTATATATATGCCCTCGTTGAAAACTTGTCAAAATAATTACATACATTTAGAATATTTCTGACCTGTCTACTCTGTTCCATTTGCTTGGGTTACTGGTTTTATGCCAGTGCACACTGTAGATTGCAATGGCTTTGTAAAAATACCTTAAATGATAAAGTGGAATGCCTCCAACTTTGTTTTTCTTTCTCAGCATGGCTGTGAACATTTAAAGATTTTGTGGTTTCATACAAATTTTCAGAATTTTTTCTATTTTTTATTACATACACATATTACATATGTAAGTCATATATATACCTATTTCAGGTACTTATGAGGTATATGTGTACTATGTACAAAATGATACTCATGATCAAACTTTTTGTATGTGATACCTGAAAATTTTGAGCCCATAAAAGTATGTGGGGGCAGAAATAGAGTGAGGTTGGCTGGGGTGAGTAAATTCTGGTCAGCAACTGCCCAGCATGAAGACTGTACTCAGGGCACTGTGTACTTGACAGTTGAAGAGGGCAGATCCTAAATGTTCTCACCACAGACAAAAATAATGATAACTATGTAAAGTGGTAAGTGTGTGATAAGGCATCTGAATGCCTCCTGCTGTTTTTCATATCTGTGTCCTCTGGGTAGAATGTAACATCCTAGTGTTCTGTTGAGCAGTAGTGCTGAGAGAAGGGACCTTGCCTTATTCCTGAACTTAGATGCACAGATTTCATCTCTCCATTGAATTTGGTGTTATCTATGGGCTTTTTATACCTGCCTTTTACTATGTTGATGTATCATATTCCTACTTTAATGTATATTTTTATCTTGTTCAGTTTTTTTTAAAAGTTTCCATATTAATTTTAATGATCATAGTTTTTGTACTAATTTTGTTAATTTGATGTATTACATTGATTGACATGGGTTAAACCATCCTTGCATGCTATGTATAAATCCCATCTGCTCAGGAGTAGGCTTTTTTTAATGTGCTGCCCAATTCAGTCTGCTAGTTTTTTTTTCTTCTTCAGGATTTTGAGTTACTAGTCACTTGGGGATATTGCTCTTTTGTTTTCTTTTCTTGTAATTTCCTTGGTTGTGGTTTCAGGGAGATGATTTGCTTCTCAGAATGAAGTGAGAGTGTTACCTTCTCTTCAGTTCTTCAGAAGAGTTTGAGAAAGATTGCTGTAAACTCTTCAAATATTTGTTAGAATCATCTAGTAAGTCACCTCTCTATCTCATTTCTCAAAGGAAAGAATTGCCCATCAAAGTTATCCTTCTAAGAAAATAAACTATCAATGTTTTATTTTCACATTATTTGAAAAATAATATGATAGAAAGGTAAACACTGTTCTCTCACAGAAACATGGAAAGTCCTGCCTGTTCATGCTAGGACCCGAGTGCTCCTCTAGCAGCATAATTAGCCAAACATCTCAGTCCTCTCTCTTCTTTCTTGGCAGTTTACTTTTGCAACATGCTTTTGGGCATTAATTTTCTCAGTCCTTTTGACTCCTTAGTTTTCCCTAAGATCCCTGCTTGTATCAGACACCCGAGGCTCACATGAGATGCCCCTGGGCATTGTCTGCTAACTCATCAGGGTTCATGTGTGGAGGGATGCCCAGGAGACAGGACTCTGATGAGCTCCCAGAAGTTATCTTCTATATTGTTAGCTTAATGCATTCCATGATTATTCTTCAAAATTTCATTTGCCAGATTCCAAACTTCCCCTCATGATTCCAGCCAATGATTATTGCTTTGTTTTGCTCATTATTGTGCCTCTGTCCTGTGTGCCCTCTAACTGTTCCCAGAGGGCGTTGGTAGTGCTTTTTCTGAGTTCAGGCTGTCTATAAGATTCCATGGCTGGAATCCAAAATAATCACTGTCAAGATCAGCATTAAGATATTTTACCTTATGTCTTAACAGTTTTTTGTGTGTTTTTGTGTGCGTGTGTGTTACTTTGAAATGTCCTTCATTTTATCTGTGAGTAGAGATCATTTTATATCTTCCTTTTTGATTGGGGTGACATTTATCCCTTTTACTTGCCTGCTACCTCCTCCTGGTACTTTCCGTACTCTGGGTGGTAGAAGTGGTGAGACTGAGATTCGTGGTTGTAGTGTTAGACTATCCAGCATTTAAGTTTTTCATACAATTGAACTGATGCAAATAAGGTGTGATGGGAGGTGTTCATGCTGTTCTGCATGTGGAAATCTGGTTGTCCATAAAGCACTGTAAATGCTCCTATGAATACTTCAGAACTTTTATAGTATAACCAAAATTTTTTAATTAAATTTTCAAAATTATGTTTTAAACACTCTTCTGTATTTCACACTCTATTAATAGAAAATCATATGTCTTTTCACATATTTATAAATGGGAAACTTTCTTCTGTTATTGTTTTTGATGCTTCTTCAACTTTAGACTCGTGAAGCCCTAATGTCCTCTTATATATTTACTTACGATATATGTCTTTTCTCAAACAACACTTGATGTTTTGAAATAATAAATCAATCTTTGTCATGATAAAACATTTTAAATATAATTTTCTAAATTGGGATTGAGTTTGACTATATAATATATTATTTAATCTTATTTTTACATGTTTTTATTAGTGCATTATAATTTTACATTCTAGTTGAATTCATTGTTTCATATTCACACATGCACTCAATATAACAATATAAGTTGGCAAATTTCATTCCTCAGCATTTCCCTTTTCCTCCTCCTTCCTCTCATGGATCGTGGCTCTACTCTACTGATCTTCATTCTATTTTCAGGAGATTCCCTCATGTTTTCTTTCTTTCTTTTTTTGTCTACTTCCAAATAAGAGAGAAACATACTCTTGACCATCTGAATTTGGCTTATTTCCCTCAACACAATGATCTCAAGTTCCTTCCATTTTCCTGCACATCACATAATTTCATTTTTCTTTATGGTTGACTAAAACTCCATCATTTACATACACCACATTTTCTTTAGCCATTCATCCATGGATGGACACCTAAGCTTGGTTTCATAGTTTTGGTGTTGTGAATTGTGCTGCTATAAATATGGGTCTGAAGTCATCCCTGTAGTGTGATTAATTTAATTCTTTAGGGAAAATAATGAGTGCTATTCCTTGGTCAAATGGTGGTTCCATGCGGAGTCTTTTGTGGAACCTCCATACAGATTTCCATAGTAGTTGTCCTAAATTACAGACCCACCAACAGTGTGAGGTGTTCCCTTTACCCATATTCTCTTCAGCATTTATTATAATTTGACCTCAACATGATCCATTTGTGTATCTCATCTAGAGAAACATCTTTAGGTCATTTGAACATTTCTATCAAAGTTCTCTGAATTTCTATCAAAGTTGAACATTTCTATCAAAGTTGTTGTTCAAGTCTTCAACTACATGAGTGTGGAATACATTTCCATTCATCCATGTCTACTGTGACTACTTTCTGTAGCATTTTGGAGATTTCTGCACATGAGACTGTAACCTCCTTGTTCAAGTTAATTCCTGAATGTTTTATTGTTGTGCCCTTGCTGAGTACAGTTGCTGCCTTGGTGTGCAATTTATTAATTTTTAAAACTCTTTGAAGCCTAGGTGCACCCTGCCTTTGTCCTGAGTGAAACAAGCTTTCCTCATGTTGCTGTGGAGAAGAGGCAGCTGGTTTCCCATCACATTGAGCCCAAACCCAACACTCCTACAACTGCTGACCTACTGGCCAGTACCACAGTTAGGTGAACAAATGCCCCCTTTCACATGTTTTTTTTTTTAAATTAGCGTGTTCCCCAGAGAAGCTTATGGATATTGCCCATTGACATTGGTAAAGACAGAATCCCATGGTATGTCTCCCCAAACTTGACTCCAGCTCCCTGTCACTTCCAGCTCTCAGTTGGCACCTCTAACACCTCTGGGACATGAGAGTAGGAGTACGTTTCTTCTGTGTCATGTTCTGGATGTTCACTTCTTCCTCTGCCCTCTGTCTGACACACCAGAACCTGATGTTCCCCAGTCAGAGCTCCTCCAGGGAGTGCCCACCTTGTCCTCTGGTCACTGTCAAGGGAGAAACCTCATGTCCACACTGGAAAGAAATCAGAGCAAAAGAACATCAGGTTTATTTTTTTGGTGCTAGTACCAATGGAATTATTTATCTCTTCTGATTGCTCATGGTTATGTTATAGAGATAAATGTCTTTTTCTATTGGTTTTGTATTCTGCATCTTAGCTGCACTGATTTAGTAATTCTTATAGTTTGTTATGGAAACTGTTTTTTAAAACACTTAAGATCACGTTATGGTGGCAAATTAAGATAATTTTACTCTGTCAGTTACATTATCAGATGTCATTTATTTTTATTTAATTCATTATTCTGCCTGTGACATACAATACTTCATTAAGCGAAAATAATGAAAGCAGGAAATTTGTCTTATTCTTTTCTTAAAAGAAACTCTCAGATACTCAGTATACTCAGTACTTGGTCATGTCTTTGCTGTGGTATTTACTATGAGACTCTCACTATTTGGAGGTAGTTTTCTTCTTACTGTTTTCTTATTACTATTCACATTCTTTCTCTATTCCTATTGTTTCTGTTTGTGGATTCCTATTTCCTTCAATTTCCAATTTATTGTCTGATCATGAAAATGAACTGAGTTTTACAGAGTGCTGCTTTTCCACCAGTGAAGAGGACCATGAGTGCTTTTTCTCCCCTATGACTCCTAGCCTGTTTGTGACATTGATAGATGTGTGTGTGTGTGTGTGTGTATGTTTGTGTGTGTGTGTGTGTGTATTGAAACTTTCTTGCATTTAGGGATAAACACCAATTATTTATGCTGTGTATCTTTCACTGTGCGTTTAAACTCTGTTTGATATAATATTTCAATATTTTATTAATACAGTCTAGTTATTCATAATATTGGGGTTTATAATGACACAGTAGTACAAGCATGGGAAATAACTTCTTCTAATCCAGTACCTCGTGTCTCCTTTTCCTCTCCTCTCCTCCCTCCCCACATTCCCTTTCATCTGCTCTTATGATATTCCTTCCATTCATTGTTTTTCATTTGATGTTTTGAAGGTGGAATTCACTAGGATGTATTCACATATGAACATACAATAGTTGGATCTTTCTTCCCATCCTTCCTCCCCCCCCTCAACTCCTGTCCTTTTCTCCATGGATTTCCTTCTACAGTCATTGGATTCCTCACTTCTTTACTAATTCTCTTCTTCCAACATGAGGGAAAGCACTCAACCCTTGACTTCTCAGTCTTTCTTCTTCACTTAGTATGATGTTCACCAGTTCCATTCATTCACCTGAAAGGGCCATGATTTCCTTCCTCTTTATGCCCAGTCAAATGCAATTGTGTATTTGTACTACATTTTCTTAATTCATTCATTTGTTGGTCAGCTTCTGGGTGAGTCCTTGACTGGCCAGAGTGAATTGCTCTGCTGTAAACATTGATGAGCCTGTTTCACTGTAGTATCCTGATTTTAGTTATTTTGGATAAATAACCAAGGTGTATGATTTAAAAAATACTCATCAGGGCTCTGTTTTGTGTTTCATTTTCTCAATTTGACTTTGGCTTTCTATGAAGTAATACTAGTCTCAAAAATGAGTTAGGATATATATTCTGCCTTTTGTTTTTGTATGAATTTTATAAATGTTCTTATTAGTGGTACTAGGAATTGAACCCAAGTCACCCTAACACTGAGCTCCAAAACCAGGTCTTTTAAATGTTTTTATTTTTTATCATTTTTGAGAGAAAGTCTTGCTGATTTGCTAAGATTGGTTTCATTTCATTAAATTCTTGTTTTGAAGAATCAATCTAAGTTTTGTTGATTTTTCTTGTGGATTTTTTATTTTGTTTTCCTTTTATTTTATCTATATTACTCCACTTACTACTAACTTCGTGTCTAATTTGTTTCTCTTGTTCTATGTCTTCAATGTGTAAAGTAAAGTGATTGAAGGGAAATCTTTTTTTGAAACAGAGTATTTTCAAATACAAATCTCCCTTTCCCACTGTGTGTGATTTCTCTCATCCTTTCAATTTCGGTGTATTGTGCTTTTACTTTAATTTTTATAAGGAGATTTTCTGATAGTGATGGCAACTTCTTCTCTGACCTCTTGTTTTTTTAGGAGACAATGTTAATTTACACATATATGCATATTTACCATGTTTTACCATTCTGTCTTTGCTATGTAGTTGCAATCCATTCTGAACCCAAGTGCATGCCTTCCCCATCACTGGGTTAAGTGGGGTATGTAGGACTTGGGGGCTGTTCTAGTCTGCTGTGTTCCTGTTGCTTCTCTGTCTGTTGTAGGTACTAGTTAAATACAGTTGGATATTGAAGTATATGAATATTATTTCAGAGTTGTCTCTCTCTTTTTTTCCTGCCTAATCTTTCTCAATTTATTGTGAAGCTCTGATATGTGGTATGTATGTTGTCTTAATTGTTAATCCCACCTGTGAGTTAACACTTTTTTCATTATGTAATGGTCACTATATTTTTAAAAGTTTTTGACTTTGAATTAATTATATTCTTATATTGTAGCACCCTAGATTCTTTGGGTTGCTGTTTATGCCTTCTTCATCCTTTTGTTCTTAGCCTATGTGGATACTAAGGTCTGAGTCAATACTCTAGGAGACAGAACAAGGTTGTATGATATTTAAAATCCTATTTTCTGATGTGTGCGATTTGATTAGAGAATTGAATCCAGTTAAAATTAATGACAGTAATGATGAGAAGGACTACTTTTTGCCATTTATTGTTTTCTATATGTCTTGGAGCTCTTTTCATTTTTATTCATTTCTTTATTTATGTCCTTTTGTTTGATTATTTTTGTACTGATATTTTTATTTACTTATCATTTGTATTGAGGCAACATATATAGATATTGTGTGTGTGTAGGAGGGTTATTTTGGGAATTACATCTATCAATCTTAGTTTATCTTGGTTTTTAACTATCTGTTTTAAACAGATACCAACTTAACTTTGATCATGTACAAAATTCTACTCTCTTAGTTTTGACTTTATACACTTCATTATTGATGTCACAAATTGTATACCAATTAACAGACCTAAAAACATTTTGATGCTTTTGTGTTCTAATCCCTAAGATAAATTAAATATGGAGTAATGAACTGAAATAACAATATTAATAGTTTTTATATTTTCCTTTACCAGAGAATTTTATTTTTATATGGCTACAGATTATTATCTAGTGTCATTTTATTTTTATTTTAACCATAGCTTGTGTGATGTGTATAGTAGTAATTAAGTTGATTGCTTTTCTTTTTTTCTAGAGTATCAATATTTCTCTCTTATTTTAAGGAGAGACACAATAGTTTTGTCATATAGGGAATTCTCAACTGATGGGTTTTATTTTCCTGTGTTAAATACATCAAACAAGTGGTCTTCGGTGTGCAAAGTTTCTACTGAGAGACTGATCAGTAATATTATAGAGGATTAGTTTTGTGTGATGAGCTGCTTTTCCCTTATGCCTTTCAATATTCTTTTTGCCTTTGTCTTTAGACACTTTGATACTTATGACTCTTGGTCTTAATCTCTGGATTTATTGGAGTACATGAATGTCTTGGATGTGCATTTCATATCTTCAAAGAGGTAAATTTTGTATTTTTTAAAAGAAAGTCTTAACTCATTTCTCTATAACTTGAATTATCCTGTAAGTTTCTAAGAATGTTCTCTGTTTTCTTTTTATTCTTTTTATTTGTTAGACTTGATAATTTCAATTTAACTATCTTCCAATTTCTTGATTCTTCTTCCTATGTGTTTGAATTTGACATTGAAACTTTAACTACACTTTCCAATTCATTTCTTACTTCATATTTTTTTACATTTCAATTCATTTCTTAGTTCAGAATTTTTTTCATTTCCTTTACTTTATAACTTCCTCAATTTTATTTGTACTCTCATTTTTTCATGTTTATTTTTCTCTTTTGCTTTCATATTCTCTTAGTATTTTCCTTTAGCTTTTTGAATGTATTTAAAGAAATGGATATTTAGTCTGTCTAGTGAATTTGAAGTTAGTGTCTTTATATTAGTACTTGTAAATTTATTTTGTTCTTTTAATGGGACACTTCCCTTTTCTTTGTGTGTCTTGTGATCTTTTGTTGACAAATGGGCTTTATATAAGACACCAACTATAAGACAACCTCTGTCATTGAAGCCTGGCTCTGTGTGTGCTAGAAACATGCTTGATTGAAGGCTCACTGCGGGCATCTTTTCTCAGCATGTATCTTCCCTTCCCTGTGCAAGTGTCTCCCCACAATCATCCTAAGTTCATGGATGAACTTTCATAAGTCTTTATTTTCCTGAGATTCTTATCTCTTCTTCTTCTCATTAACTGATTGTTCTTTTATGTTCCTTGGCCTAAAATTTCTTACCCTCATATATCTGCTGGCCTTTTACCTTTTATTCCCATGGTACTTGCCTCAGCAATTAGAGGTTTCTCATTTTGGCAGCCAACTTTGCCACTATTTGACCTGTGAACCAAGTGATATTGAAGTAACTCCTATGATATTCCACAAACGTGACAGAATGCATCAAATTCTGTCCCTTTCCTTCCAAGGGGGGAAACTGAGAATTGGACTACGTCTTCTTGTCTATGTCATGATGTATATATGTGTGATAAAGTTTAAAAAAATAAAAAAAGAAAAAGAAAAGTCTCCACAACATTCCCAACTTACTTGATGTGTGTTTTTGGTTATTGTATATCCACTGGGTTAATATGGGTCATTGAAGAGTGTCCATAGTTCTCAAAAGGCTATTTTGGTCAATCTATAGATTTTCAATATTTCCATGTGGATTGATTGTTTCTGACTTCATAGCCCATGATCTTGTTGACTTCTCATAATTTTGTTTAAAGGAGAGTTTTCTTGGTGCTTGTATTGCTGTAAGAGAACACATAGCTTTGAGTAATGTCTAAAGGAAAAAAAAATTAACTGACTCACCATTTTGGTGGCTGGGAAGTCCAGATATCATGGTCCAAACATCATGGTACCACACTGGATATGCCAAAACAATAAAGAACCACAAAGAGAATTTGTCAGGTGAGGAAGGGGCACTGTGTGAGCCAGGAGACATGAGGGCAGGATGGAACTGAGCTGGCTGTTTTATAAAAACCTGATCTCACATGAAGTAATCTAGTCCTATAGGACTGCCTCAATCCCATCAGATGGTGCTTCTCAGATGATGGAATCATCCAAGTCTTCACTACCTAAGGACTGTTTTGTTTCCTATTTTTCATGGTTGCATTACAGTGGTATATGATGGGATAAATGGTCACAGATTCATATGTATCTACAACAATATAATTTGGTTGATAGCATACCCCAATTTTCCCCTTTCCCTCTCCTCCTTCCTCCACTGCACCTTTTCCTCTACTCTACTGATACCCCTTTGTTTTTAATGAGATCCACCCCCACACGCCTTTTTGTCCTTTCCAGCTTTCACATCTGAGAGAAAATATATGGCCCTTGATTTTTTGAGTTTGTCTTATTTTACTTAATCTAATCTTCTTAAGCTCCATTCATTTTCCTAATGACATAATTTCATGTTTCTTTATGGATGAATAAATTTTTGTGTATATTGCCACAAAACTTTTATCCATTCATCCAAGGAGAGGCACCTGGGCTGTTTTCATAGTTTGACTATTGTAAATTGTGCTGCTATAAACATGGGTATGCATGTGTCAATACAGTATGCTGAATTTAATTCTTTAGCATAAATACCACCTGTATAGTTTAACTGAGGACCATTCTTCTCGCACATAAAACTTTAAAGGAAATACTCAAAACACATTCAAAACAGATCATTACTTGTTTTTAATTCTAATATGGAAATGAATAAAAACAGCAGCTATATAGATTATATTTCATATATATGCCAATCTTGTTTCAATTTTTTTAAAATAACTCAAGTTCCGTACCAGAGTTTTAGTTGTTCATTGTGGAATATTAAAGAATGGTCATTGTGGTGTGTAGCAGGTAAAGCAAGAGAATATGAAGAAGTTAACCTGAGATAAACCCACATAAAGACTGTAGTCTGAGCTTTGATACTGCTTGCTGGATGTTCCCATAGCTTCCTACAACACACCTACTTGGTTACAATATTCAAATAATTTTGTTTTATGGAATTAATATATATATATTCACAGGGACTGGGAATTGAATTGAGTGTCCACCTTTCTCAATCTTTGCCCCCAGTAATTTCTGGTGATGTCATCCTCATGGTGAAAAGAGATTGCTGTTCTAGTCCAGGGACACTGGGCATGTAGAGGGCAGGCACTGTCTTAGAAGCCATGGTACACATTGTTTTGTGCTCTATAATGTAGCCACCTCTTATTTTTGTCAATTAATCTCCAACTTGCTTCAGTGTGTGTGTGTGTGTGTTGTCTGTGTGTGTGTGTGTAGTCATTTATCTGTATATGAGTCATTGTGGATCCCCCACTTTATTTAGAATTTTGGTAGGATGTTCTACTCATTCGTGTAAGTGAGTTTCTTCCCTGTGTATTTTATATATTAAATGACTTCTGGTTTCATTGGGATATCAAGTTTCTATAGTCACGTTTAATGTTTAAAGAAATCTTTCCAATTTACTGTCATGTGCAAAAACACATCTAGTGCCTTTTTTTGAAGGAAACACATTTGATGAAGCTCTATCACCTCTGAAATGGAGCCATGGACTTAGGATGAGTGATACTTCTGACTATCAGTCATTATCTTAAGTTGCTGTTTTCTCCCGTTTTCATTTGTTGTTGCAACAGATGGATTTTTTTCCAGTGAAAATATAGCTTACTATTTAAAAATTTTTGCCTGAACAATTTTGTAGTTTTCTTCTATAAACTTTTATCTCTACTCTTTGGTTACACATGATATTTTTCCATTGAATTTCAATTAGTTCTTTAATTTTCATGAACATTTGCAAAGGTAATATTTAATATAATTGCACATTTTTAATATATAAAATGCTTTCATTTGAAATATTTCATCTTTCCATATTTATTTCACTGTTTGATAATATAAACATAAGTGGCAAGTGGAATATATAGTTAATGACTGGGCCATATGTGAAAATAGAGCCTTTATCACTGCCACACAGGAAGCCAGCCTGATGAAGACCAGTCCTGTAGAGGGATGTCACACCCTATAGAGGCGTGGGCACCCAGCACAGGGCCTCACCTTCCCCTGCTCCCTGGGACCATGCTTTCTCTCAGGAGTGCTCCAGGTGCTCCTATTTTTCTTTAGTGTTTATTTTCTGTTCAGGAAGATTATGTGGGAAGACATTAGTTAAAATCACAGAGCACCCAGAGTAGAATCTGCATAAATCTATTCAGTGTCTTGGTGGCTTCAGCCACAGTGTCTGCATAGCAGTAGGTCCCTGGTCAATGCCAGTTAAGGGATGATCAACAGCATTTGCTGAGGGCCCTTTCCTGGCACATGCATTATTGATACAGCTTTGCAGTGACACTGTGTTTGCTTGTTTCTAAACACTGGGACATGAGCTTGTCACTTTATTCTCTGGGTAAAATGAGAGGCCAAAAATAAGTGGTAACACTTATAAAATCAAATAACCTGCACAGTTTCAAAGATGCTAAGAAACGTGTTTTGGACATTTGTACAGTCAAAAATGTCTAGGCCATTTTTTTCATATATTTGATAGTTGATTGTATATCATCTTCCTAGAAGTGTCTGTTCAGGTCCTTAGCCCATTTATTGATCGCGTTATTTTTATTTTTTTTTTTTGGTGCTTAGCTGTTTGAGATCCTTATATACCCTAGAGATTATTGGTTTATCTGATGTGTGAAGAGTAAAAATTTGCTCCCAGAATGTAGGCTCTCTATTCACCTCATAGATTGTTTCTTTTGCTGAGAAGAAACGTTTTAGTTTGATTCCATCCCATTTATTGATTCCTGGTTTTAATTCTTGTGCTATAGACATCTTATTAAGGAAGTTGGGGCCTAATTTCACATGATGGAGATTAGGGTCTACTTGTTCTTCTATTAATTCTTAGGTCCTTGGTCCATTTTTTAGTTATCTTTTGTGCATAATGAGAGATAGAGGTTTAATTACATTTTGTTGCATATGGATTTCCATTTTTCCCAGCATTATTTGTTGAAGATGCTATCTTTTCTCCAGTGCATGATTTTGGCACCTTTGTCTAATATAAGATACTTGTAATTTTCGTGTTAGTATCTGTGTCTTCTATTCTGTACCATTGGTCTACCAGTCAGTGTTAGCGCCAGTACCATGCAGTTTTTGTTACTGTTGTTCTGTAGTATAGTTTGAGGTCTGGTATAGTGATACCACCTGCTTCACTCTTCCTGCTAAAGATTGCTTTAGCTATTCTGGGTCTCTTATTTTTCAAGATGAATTTCATGATTGCTTTTTTTCTAGTTCTATGAGGAATGCCATTAGGATATTTATCAGAATTGCATTAAATTTGTATAGTGCTTTTGGTAGTATGGTTATATTGATAATATTAATTCACTTATCCATGAGCAAGGAAGATCTTTTCATCTTCTCAGGTTTTCTTTGATTTCTCTCCTTAGGGTTCTGTAGTTTTATTGTATAGATCTTTCACCTCTTTTGTTAAGTTGATTCCAAAGTATCATACTATTTTTTTAAGAGAAGTTAATTTTATTGAGTTAAATTCAAAAATAAAAATTGGTAGAGTCAAGCAAAGGTAATTAATTTCAGAAAGTATCATTATTTTCCAGAATGAATATGCGTCCACAATAATTGTAGTTTAATTAATCCGTATTCATTGTTATTTTTTATATATTTTCTTTTATTTTAAATAAACTTTAAAAATGCTTTTACTTTCTCCCTTTCCTTTATTGTTTTTGAGCAATCCAACCTTACCCCATAAATATGTACAATTTTTGCATGTTAATTATAAACTAAAAATTAAAAATACTAAATAATTAAAACCATTTACACCATGCCAAAAAAAATACACATACACAATTTACTCAGTTTATGAAACTAGATAGCTTTACAACTCACAAAAGCTGTGTCCGTGGGGTGTGTGTGTGTGTGTGTGTGTGTGTGTGTGTGTAGTTATGACTCATGGTGCTTTCCAGGGTTTTTTTATATATTTTTTATTATTAGTTGTTCAAAAGATTACATAGCTCTTGACATATCATATTTCATGCCTTTGATTCAAGTGGATTATGAACTCCCATTTTTTCTCCATATACAGATTGCAGAATCACATCGGTTACACATCCACGTTTTTACATACTGCCATACTAGTGTCTATTGTATTCTGCTGCCTTTCCTATCCTCTATTATCCCCCCTCCCCTACCCTCCCATCTTCTCTATCTACCCTATCTACTGAAATTAATTTCCCTCCCTTGTGTTTTGTTCCCTTTCCCCTCAATTCCTCTTATATGTAATTTTGTATAATGATGAGGGTCTCCTTCCATTTCCATGCAATTTCCCTTCTCTCTCCCTTTCCCTCCCACCTCTCATCCTTGTTTAATGTTAATATTCTTCTCATGCTCTTTCTCCCTGCTCTGTTCTTAGTTGCTCTCCTTATACCAAAGAAGATATTTGGCATTTGTTTTTTAGGGATTGGCTAGCTTCACTTAGCATAATCTGCTCTAGCGCCATCCATTTCCCTGCAAACACCATGATTTTGTTATTTTTTAGTGCTGAGTAATACTCCATTTTGTATAAATGCCACTTTTTTATCCATTCATCTATTGAAGGGCATCTAGGTTGGTTCCACAGACTAGCTATTGTGAATTGTGCTGCCATGAACATCTATGTAGCTGTATCTCTATAGTAGGCTCTTTTTAGGTCTTTAGGGAATAGTCCAAGAACGGGAATAGCTGGTTTGAATGGTGGTTCCATTCCAGGCTTTCCATGGAATCTCCATACTGCTTTCCAAATTGGCCACACCAATTTGCAGTCCCACCAGCAATGTACAAGTGTACCCGTTTCCCCACATCCTTGCCATCACTTGTTGTTGTCTGACTTCATAATGGCTGCCAATCTTACTGGAGTGAGATGGTATCTTAGAGTGGTTTTGATTTGCATTTCTCTGGCTGCTAGAGATTGTGAGTATTTTTTCATGTACTTGTTGATTGTTTGTATGTCCTCCTCTGAGAAGTGTCTGTTCAGGTCCTTGGCCCATTTATTGATTGGGTTATTTGTTTTCTTATTGTTTAATTTTTTGAGTTCTTTGTATACTCTGAATATTAGGGCTCTATCTGAAGTTTGAGGAGTAAAAATTTGTTCCCAGGATATAGGCTCCCTATTTTCCTCTCTTATTGTTTCTCGTGCTGAGACAAAACTTTTTAGTTTGAGTGAGTCCCATTTGTTGATTGTTGTTTTTAAATCTTGTGCTATGGGTGTCCTATTAAGGAATTTGGAGCCCAACCCCACAGTATGTAGACTGGATCCAACATTTTTCTTCTATCAGATGCAGAGTCTCTCTTTTTATATAAAGCTCCTTGATACATTTTGAGTTAACTTTTGTGCATGGTGAGAGGAATGGATTGAGATTCATTTTGTTGCATAAGGATTTCCAGTTTTCCCAGCACAATTTGCTGAAGATGCTATCCTTCCTCCATCGCATGCATTTAGCCCCTTTGTCAAAAATCCAATAGTTGTAATTTTGTGGATTGGTCTCTGTGTCCTCTATTCTGTACCATTGGTCCACCCCTGTTTTGGTACCAGTACCATGCTATTTTTGTTACTATTGCTCTATAGTATAGTTTGAAGTCTGGTATAGCTATACCACCTGATTCACTCTTCCTTCTTAGAATTGCTTTTGCTATTCTGGTTCTTTATTTTTCCATATGAATTTCATTATTGCTTTATCTATTTCTACAAGAAATTCCATTGAGATTTTGATTGGCATTGCATTAAACCTATAGAGAACTTTTGAAAAAATCGCCATTTTGATGATGTTAGTTCTGCCCATCCATGAGCAGGGTATATTTTTTCCATCTTCTAAGATATTCTTCTATTTCTCTTTTTAGGTTTCTGCAGTTTTCATTGTATAAATCTTTCACTTCTTTTGTTAGGTTGTTTCCCAGGTATTTTTTAAGGATGTTGTGAATGAGGTGGTTGTCCTCATTTCCATTTCAGAAGATTTGTTGCTGATATACAGGAATGCCTTTGATTTATGCATGTTGATTTTATATCCTGCCACTTTGCTGAATACATTTATTTGCTCTAGTAGTTTCTTTGTAGACCCTTTTAGGTCTGCTATGTATAGAATCATGTCATCGGCAAATAGTGATAATTTAAGTTCTTATTTTCCTATTTTTATGTCTTTAATTTCTTTTATCTGTCTAATTGCTCTGGCCAATATTTTGAGAACTATTGAATAGAAGTGGTGAGAGAGGACATTCCTGTCTTCTTTCAGATTTCAGATGGAATGCTTTCAGTTTTTCTCCATTTAGAATGATGCTAGCATGAGGCTTAGCATAGATAGCTTTTACAATGTTGAGGTCAGTTCCTGTTATCCCTAGTTTTTCTAGTGTTTTGAACATAAAGGGATGCTGTACTTTGTCAAATACTTTTTATGGGTCTATGGAGATGATCATATGGTTCTTATCTTTAAGTCTACTGATGTGGTGAATAACATTTATTGATTTCCATATATTGAACCAGTCTTACATCCCAGGGATGAATCCTACTTGATCATGGTGCACAATTTTTTTGATATGTTTTTGTATCCACTTCGCCAGAATTTTGTTGAGGATCTAGGTTCATTAGAGATATTAGTCTGTAGTTTTCTTTCTTTGAAATGTCTTTGTCTGGTTTTGGGATCAGGGTGATGTTGGCCTCATAGAATGAATTTGAAGAGCTCCTTCTTTTTCTATTTCCTGTAATAACTTGAAAAGTATTGGTATTAATTCTTCTTTAAAAGTTTTGTAAAACTCTGCTGTATATTCATCTGGTCCAGGGTTTTTCCTGACTCAATCTGGGCAAATCATATGACTTAAGAAATTTATCGATATCTTCACTATCTTCTATTTTATTGGAATATAGAGTTTCAAAATAATTTCTAATTATCTTCTGTGTTTCTGTAGTGTCTGTTGTGATATTGGCCTTTTTCATCCCGTATGTTAGTAATTTGAGTTCTCTCTCCTCTTCATTAGAATGGCTTAGGGTCTGTTGATCTTATATATTTTTTTGAAGAACCAACTTTTAGTTTTGTCAATTTTTTCAATGGTTTCTTTTGTTTTAATTTCGTTGATTTCTGCTCTGATTTTAATTATTTTTTGCCTTCTGCTATATTTGCTTTTGTTTTGCTCTTCCTTTTCTAGGATTTTGAGATGAAGTGTGAGATCATTTATTTGTTGATTTTTTTTCTTTTTTGAGGAATGAACTCCAGGCAATGAATTTCCCTCTTAAAACTGCTTTCATTGTGTCCCATAGTTTCCAATATGTTGTGTCTGTATTTTCATTTATCTCTAAGAATTTTATGATTTCCTCCTTTATGTCTTCTGTAACCCATTGATCAGTCAGTAACATATTGTTCATTTTCCAGTTTATGAAGGATTTTTTCTTCCTTCTTTTATCATTGAATTACAGTTTCATTCCATTATGATCAGATAAGATGCATGGTATTATCTCCACACCTTTATATTTACTAAGGGTTGCCCTATGACATAATACATGGTCTATCTTTGAGAAGGATCCATGTGCTGCTGAAAATAAAACCTATATCCCCTTGATGATGGTTTACATATTCTATATATGTCAGTTAAGTCTAGGTTATTAATTGTGTTATTGAGTTCTATAGTTTTTTTATTCAACTTTTGCTTGGAGGATCTGTCCAATGGTGAGAGAGGCGTGTTGAAGTCATCAATAATTATTGTGTTGCAGTCTACTTGATTCTTGAACTTGAGGAGAGTTTGTTTTATGAACGTTGCAGCACCATTATTTGGTGCATACATATTGATAATTGTTATGTCTTGTTGGAGAATGGTTCCTTTTAACAGTATGTAGTGTCCTTCTTTATCGCTTTGGATTAACTTAGGTTTGAAGTTGACTTTATTTGATATGAGTATGGCCACTCCTACTTGCTTCTGAGGGCCATGTGAGTGGTATGATTTTTTCCAACCTTTTACCTTCAACCTGTGTATGTCTTTTCCTAGCATATGAGTCTCCTGAAGGCAGCATATTGTTGGATCTGTTTTTTTTTTAATCCAAAATACTAGCCTATGTCACTTGATTGGTGAGGTTAAGCTATTAACGTTTGGGGTTACTATTGATATATGGTTTGTAATTCCAGTCATGTTTATGTATTTATTTATTTATTTTAATTTGGCTTGTTTTTCTCTTTGATTATTTTTAACCCCCCTTTACTGAGTCACCTCCCACTGTTGGTTTGGGGTGCTGTTTTTCATTTCCTCTTCTTGTAGTGTTTTGCTCAAAATTCTTTGCAGTGCTGGTTTTCTGGCTGCAAATTCTTTTAATTTTTGTTTATCGTGAAATATTTTAGTTTCATTGTCAAACCTGAAGTTTAATTTTGCTGGGTACAATATTCTGAGTTGGAATCCATAATTTTCTAGCGATTGAAATACATTGTTCCAGGATCTTCTCACTTTCAATGTCTGTGATGAAAAATCAGCTGTTAACCCAATTGGTTTACCCCTGAATGTAATCTGCCTCCTTTCTCTTGTAGCTTTTAATATTCTCTACTTGTTCTGTATGTTAGATATCTTTATAATAATGTGTCTTGGAGTTGGTCTATTATGTTTTTGTATGTTTGGGGTCCTGTAGGCTTCCAGGATTTGGCAATCCATTTCATCTTTCATGTCTGGAAAGTTTTCTAAAATTATTTTATTCAACAGATTGTTCATTCCTTTGGTTTGGACCTATATACCTTCCTCTACCCCAATAACTCTTAAGTTCGGTATTTTTATGGCATCCCATATCTCTTGGATGTTTTGTTTGTGGTTTCTTACCAGTCTTTCTGCATTGACTATATTCTTTTTGAGTTGATAAACTTTGTCTTTATTATCTGATGTTCTGACTTCTATTTGATCTAGTCTACTTGTAATATTCTCATTTGAGTTTTTTATTTGGTTTATGGTTTCCTGCATTTCTAGTATTACTGTTTGATTTTTAAAAAAATTTCTAAATCTCCTGGTAGAGTTGATTTTTTGCTTCTTGAATCTGCTTATGCAATTCATTTTCAAAGTATTCTTCCATTGTTTGGACTTGCTGTCGAATGACTTCTTTAATATTCCTTTCCATCTGAGTCAGGTATGCCTTGAGTTCTTTCTCTGTCCATTTTTCTGATGCCTCTAGGTTGCCTGTAAATTTAAGTTTTCCTGCATTGTTTGAAATCCTTTTATCCCTTGTTCTTTCATGGTGTTCACATAACTTTCCAACTCTTTTTAACTGCTGTGTTTCTGTTTTCTCCTATAAATTTGTTTTGGTTTTGTATATCTCTGTGGTCTCTCCTTTGTGGTGTGGTACTATGTCTAGAGATGTTGGGCTTTATTGTAATTTAAAGCTGATTCATTCATTTCATAAAAGGCTTATGGATTCTGTAGGCATATAGTGATCTGTTGTTTGGTCTTAGGACTTTATGTTTAGGTTGGGTGCTATGATGTTATGAAGGTTAGTATGTCTTGGCTACTTTGGAAGATTGCTCTACTGAAGGGGGATATTAACAGGCGAATGGATCAGGGTATTTGGTAATAGCTAGGTACTTAGGAGCCCTATAGACAGCCTTGAAACATTCACCTATTTGTATTTAGAAAATTACACCTAATAAAAGTCGTAATGCTTGGGATAAAAGTTAGGGGAAACAGGAAGGAAGAAGTCTTTAAAGAGAAAGAGGGAGAGAAAAATAGGTAGAATGAAGGAAAATGGAAAGAACAATAAATATTAAAAAGGTAAAAGAAAAAAATGATAAATGAAGTCTTAGAGTTCTATTTTCTTCTCTTCCACTAGGTGGAGCTGTGCCATCCGAGCCCAGCTTTTGCCCTCTATGTGCCAGCAGCAATCCCTGTAAGGTAGCTCCTCTTCCCCTACTGGGCGTCTTTCCAATCCTGTTAGTCCAGAGCTGTTTCTCTTCTTCAGCCCCTCCCCCCTTCCTCCTGCCACCCAGCCAGGCCCAGCTCACCAGAGGCGATATCCACAGATCTAGGTACACTTGCAGCCCCCTGAGTGCCCTATTTTCTGAATGACTGAGCACTCTCTCTGTTTGCCATTCATCCAGACCCAAGGTTGTGGAGTGGGTGATCTGGGAACCGTCAGCTTAATTTACCTGGACTCCTTCGGTGGCCATGTCCCTGGGACCTGGCGGCAAGGGCCTTGGCTCTCACTGCTGGGGGTAGAGGGAGTTGGAGGTCAGGGTTCCCCTCTGCTTCCCTTGGCCCCTACAGGCAGACCCACAGAGCTCTGGGGTGAGATTTTTGAGGCAAATCCGCTGGGAAGGGATACTGTCTGCCAAACTCTGGTGACATCAGCTCTCTGCTATGGCGGGCTCCAGACTCCTTGCCGGACTGTCCGATGGAAGGGGTGGGTCTAGCCTGTCTTTGATCTGACCCAGACTCGGTTTCAGTTCTTGGTCCACTGTTTCATGAAGGTGTGGTTAGAAACCTCTTCAAATAGTCTGTAAGCCGCGCAGGGTATCTGGAAGTGCTGAAACGCCTCCTTCTGCGCTGGTCACCAGACAGTTGTGGCCTGCTCCTCAGCACAAGGTGGCCAAGATTCATTCATCTGGGGCAAGGTGTCACCTCCGATAATGCCAAACTCCAAGCCTAGATCTCACTTCAGCAGAATTTTGCTGGGAGTCTCTCAGCAGGGAGAATCCAAATGTTCTGATGGGTCTCTCTGTCCACGTGGCTGAGGAGGTACTGAAAATGCTGCCTTCTGGTCTGCAGCCATGTTGAGTCAACTATTTTTTTTTTTTAGATTATTGTGAATGGGGTAGTTTTCCTCATTTTCTTCTCAGAGGATTTGTCACTGATATCCAGAAATGGCTTTGATTTATGGGTGTTGATTTTATATCCTGCTACGTTTCTGAATTCATTTACTAGTTCTAGAAATTTTCTGGTCGATTCCATTGATGTTTATAGCAGCACAATTCATAAGAGCTAAGCTGTGCCAACCTAGATGCCCTTCAGTGGAGGAATGGATAAAACATTTGGCATATATACACAGTACAATTTTACTCAGCATTAAAGAGAATAATACATTTGCAGGTAAATTGATGGTGTTGGAGAAGATAATTCTAAGTGAAGTTAGTCAATCCCCCCCAAAAAATGCCGAATGTTTTCTCTGATATAAGGAGGCTGACTCATAGTGGGGTAGGGAGAGAGAGCATGGGAGGAATAGATTCACTCTAGATAGAAAAGATGGATGGGAGGAAAAGGTTGGGGGCAGGGGATTAGCAAGAGCGGTAGAATGTGGTGGACATCATTATCCAAAGTACGTGCATGAAGACTCAAATTGAGTGGCAACATTCTTTATATATAAACATAGATACGAAAAATTGAGGAATACATGTGTATTAAAATGTTAATACAAAAATAAAAAGAAAGTACATGTATAAAGGCATGAATTGGTGTGAATGTACTCTGTATACAAAGATATGAAAAATTGTCCCCTATAAGTGTAATAAGAATTGTAATGCATTCCACTTTTGTATATTTAAAAAATAAAATCAATAAAAATAAAAACAAACAAACAAAAATAAATAAAAAGAATAGTATTTAAAAGAAAAACAAAAGAATGTCTAGGCCAATGCAATTGCTTATGCCCCCTTGTATTCACCGTCAGGGTGTGCGTTCCCATGGGAAGGGGCAGCTCCTCAGGCCTGTCAGTGGGTTAGAAGGGCCTTGGTTAATGCAGGTTTGGAAATATTCAGGGATAGGTCTTTTGCTTTTCTTCAAATTTTCTAGGTAAACCAATTCTAAGTCATTTGAATTCAGGATACATATGCTCATCATTAATTATAAAATGACAGTGATGCAGAATATGTATTATGTGATGTTAACTTGGTTAGCTTAACAAAATAAACACCACAATGAATTAATTGACAGATTTAATTCCTTGATTGCTTAAAATTTGTGTCTGGTAAATAAAAGAGAATTAAAACACATGTCTGTCTAAAGAAGAAAAATATCTATGTGTTACCACATTCAAGTTAACCACAAAAGTTATGACTGATTAATGAAGAAATATATGGAGACATTATTCTCACTACTGGAAACACTAGTAAGTGTGCATGTTCTTCTCTGTGAGAATCAAAGCAAACACAGAGTGTTCACATTATCCATTTAGAAGAAATGTACTTCCTTGTATCTCCTATTCCATACATGATCATTAACATTTCCTGATTAATTTTACCTTATTGAAGCAATTTAATTTTAGGTCATGTGTGTCTCCAGGCCCTTTCCCAGATGTGTGCTCTCGGACAGCTCAGGCAGCAAACACATTCCCCCAACCTTAACAAAACCTTAAGACAAAGTGTTCCTTCCCATCCTTCTTAATAAAACTTAATTAACAAACAGTGACTATCAAATCCTGCCCTCCTTGCAGTCTCAACATGCCTTCATATGATAACACACCTCAGTTTCAGCATGACTTCAGGAAAGCTTAGCTATGGCAGACATTCCTGAATCTAGCCTATGATTTTTAATCTTTTTAGTTTCTGCCTAACATAGATTTTAGGGATATATTCATACCTAAAAATTTCAATAAGAGATTGAGAAAACAGCATGTTCTTTTGGCTGTTATTTTATTCCTGCTTCTGTAGTTACATAGGACATGAAAGCTGTAGAAGTGTCCTACTGTACATAAGCCTCATATTTACCAGACTATTTATTTTCACAATGAATCTCATTAATGGCAAAATTATTATGTGTTACCAATAATGAAAACAAATTAGAAAAACTTAAAATGCCAAGGCAATTTTTTAATGAACTTTTTATTACAGTGTTTTACTTACATTATTCAGTCTGACTATGAGAAAGGCTAGCAATAAACATCATCTCAATAACGGTTTCAAGATGGTCTAATCCTTGCAGCTGAAGCATGGCCTCCATCTGGATACCCCTGAGTGGATGAATGGAGAAACGTGTGAAATATAGTCACAAAGAATTTTATTCAGGATGAAAAATGGTGATATGCTATCGCTTGAAGCTGGACACAGACTGGTGGAAGGGAGGTCATTGTGTGGGATAAAGTGGACCCAGAAAGCAGACACCACACACTCAAACACATTTGTGCAAGTTGAAAAGCAGGTCTGAGGGAAGAAGAGAATGGGGTGGTGTCACTAAAAACATGGAGGCTTGGGAAACGAAGACAGAAAGAAGTGTCAGGGTGGCCACCCAGCCAGTGAGAGGATGGGACTGGTCACTGGCCCTGCCATATCACAGTGGGAAGCTACTAGAGAAAGCAGGTGGGGTGAGGTCTCAGAAGGACTGGAGAAGAGGAGGATGACATGCCTAGCCACAGGAAGACTAAGGTCTAAGGAGGTTGCTCAGCTTTGATCATCACACATTTGACAGAGGGATCACGTTAACATGGCGTTCTGTCTAACACATACGGACACTATATGCAACTTATAGAATGTCTTGAAAATTCAGAGCAGTTCTCTACCCAGCATGACTCTTTTCAGTTGTAGAAGAGACCAGACAGAATGACTTATACTTCACATAAGAGGGCAAATCTCATGACTCAGACAATGATATCCCAGCTGTTTTCTGATGTGTGAGATCCCTAAGCTATCATTGTTTTTATTCAGTTTCTGGCACACACATTATTGCCTTCCAGCCAAGAGCAGTTCCTGCTTCTTGCTTGCTTTGTCCAATCAGTATTGCACAATTGACCCATTGCTAGTCCTGGAAATGGTTCACGTTGTCAAAGTCTCTACTAAAAATCATGATGTAAGGCTGAAATGTTGATATGTACTTGAATAGGACACTGAGGGTGTGTTTTTGGTCTTACCAGGTGAAAGAAGTTTGTATCCAATAGCCTGTACTAAATTATACTGGGAAAAAAACAACTTCCCATATCAGAGAGCCCAAAAAGTTCTCATTATTTTATTTTCCTTGGTGCACAGTCACCCTGGTAGAAGACTGTAGGTCTTTCCCAGATGGCTGGCAACAAATAACAGTTTCTGTACATCATTGTCAGGGCAGCAATGGCCTTTCTCAGCAGAACCCAGCCTAAGATTCATGGGGGTTAAAGTTTGCATTTTGGCTCAGGTGAGGAATGTGCTGGAAAGCTGGGACTCTGGGTGTTCATGGTTCCATGGAGACTTATTCCCTCAGTCATTGCTCATGATTGTGAGTTGGTACTGATGGACAGATACTGACACAAGGACAGCAGGAGCCAACCCAAGAGAGGGCAGTGTTTCTGAGGTCAGTGTGTGTTGGGTGCAGCATGTGAGTGAAGGTGGGCTCCTTGACACAGCCTCCTGCTTCCCCGTGAGTCTGCCACCCCGGTGCATGGAGACATGAGGGTGGTCGGTGATTTTCTTGCTGTGGCCGTGAGCTTGGCCATTGGTTTCCTGAAGTGACATAGAAAGTGGAATAAGGGAACCTCCCAGGGAGACTCCCACATCACTGTTCAAGATGGCACTCATTCTTTTTATGCTAGCTCATAGTTAGCACCAAAAAGAAGAGAATCAAACCAAGTGAATGGCTGTTAGGCAGTAAGGAGCTCAGATATGATGGTTTTAAACCTCGTGACAATGACAAATGCTCCCCACAGGGAAGAGACTACAGTTTTAGAAGAGGCTGCAGAGAAATGTGGTCTTTGGGTCCATTTGACTCTGGGTTCATCAATTGTGGTTAGCTAGCCTGTCAGTGAGATCCTGACGTGTGCCCTGTGGACTCCTCCTTCAGACTTAAACCTAAGCAGTCATCCTGGAAATGACTACAGGCTGCCAAATCAGGTGAACTCAATCTGGATTCTGTAAAGGACATTGCAGAGCCAATGTTCACTGTCATGCAGAGGGAAGCCTTCCCAGGGTCTTGGGACACCAGGCAGGCCCCCTCCCCAAGTGTAGTTGTTGATCCTGGTTCCTTGGCTGAGTGCTCTTTCTCATGGGTAAGCTCTTTGCTTTGCTGCCCTCCTGTTTAATACTTTGCATGGATCACGGTGTTTTTACCAATTGGAGTTCTTCTTTCCTGTCACTCTTGTCATCTTGTTCTTAATGTTCCTACTTTCTCCATGAAAAAGACACATGTGGTTTGATTTGACTCAGGATTTGCCTAAAACTGTCAAGCCAATGTTGTGCTTGTCCTTATTTCTCTTTGAATACCACTAAAATCCACTTATTACTAAGATTTGGTGGCGATGTATTTATTTTCCTAACTCCATTCAAACATGAAACAGCATTTTAGATGAAAATACCCCAGGTGGAAGTAACCACAATTCTGTAAGGCCAAGTAAGTAAAAGCCAGAATGGAGTGTGACTGCTGAAGTAACGTGGGCTTTTTGTAGACTTTAGCCACTTCTCCAGATTTTCTCAGAATTGGAACTTAGGGAAGGACTGTGGATGTCAGTGTACAAAATTCAAATCTTCCATCTGGGAATCTCAAGTAAACTCATTAGTTGGGGTTTTCTGCTTATCTTTAGTTCAGTTTTCTGATCTTTCTACTTAAAGTCTCTCTCCTAAATACCAACTTTGAAAAGTGAGGCTCACACTGTGCTTTTAGACAATTCTAAAGTGGTATTTTTACTAAAAATAAATTACTTGCATTTCCACAGGGACTGGTATGTTGTCCCAGCCACTGAGCAAATGTTACTTCCTGCTCCTAGACCAGGAAGGGGTAGTTCCCAGAGATCGCTTCTTAGATTCACATCAATCCATAAAATATCTAGGACTGATATGGCCTTGAATATTCCACTTTCATCATAAGAGATGTGACTAAGGTAGGAGAAAAGCTCACTTCCAGCTTAAAAATCAACAATTTGACTTCTGAAAGTAAGTTCTGCACCCCATCTTTTATCCTAGATCCTATACAATTACAGGTTTAAATAAGGCTTGCTAAATTGGATGAAAGTGCTACTGATGCCCCAAACACCATAAAATGTTTAACCTGATGAGTAGACTGAGCTGAACACATGTTAGTTTGACAGAGCAAATCTGGACATGATGCAGGATTCCTAAGATGGAAGAACATCCTGTCTTACTGGGAATCTTATCTCCTACAGAAGTCTGTGGACTTTCATGCCATTGCATTGGGACCAGTATCTTCAAAAAAGTGGGAGCAATTTTCCTCATAGGAAATCCACTTTGGTTGGTACATTAGAAAGGAACCTTTCTGTCTTTGACAGGAGCATGATTGGCTGCTGGACCAGGTGGAGATGATTCTACTTCTCTGCTGTTGGTGTGTATCTCTGATTTTTGAAATGTTGAACAACTATGTTTGCATCCATAAAATTACAAAAATTAGAAGAACATCTAAAACTTTGTATTGATCTTTATGTAAATATTGATCTGCACAGATGATTCAGCGAACACCGGTGCATATCTGAATTGGTCACTTCCATCCCTGGGTTTATTCTACACTCCAGCTTTGTGTCACCAGATGCACTAACAAACTGTGGGGGTCCTGTGAGTTCTTACTCAGAAAGCAGAATCAAGGGACTGGGTCTGAGTCTCAGTGGTAGAGCGCTCGACTAGCATGAGCAAAGCTCTGGGTTCGATCCTCAGTGCCACATATAAATAAAGGTATTGTGTGCAACGACAAATAAATAAATAAATAAATAAATAAATAAATAAATAGATAGATAGATAGATAGATAGATAAATAAATAAATAAATAAGGAAAGAAAGAAAGCAGCATCAAAAAACCAGAGTAACTTGAGCATTTTCTCTGGAAATTCATTTGCTCCAGTAAGTGAGGCCATTGTGAGCTCATCAGTTCTCAGTCTGCTCCCAGAAAATTGCTCAACAAGCCATGCTGCTGAGACTTGCCCCTTGCACCCAAGAGTCCAAACTCAGAACCTGTGCCTCTGTCATTCCCAGTCTGAGCCTTCACATGGCCAATTTCACCAAGTCACAATGACATTACTTATCATTCTATTTAAAATCCACTAAATCACATGCTTAGTAACTTTTTTCATATCAATGTCTGTAAAGGTGGTATTGTCTCTTGACGCAGATAATTTAATAAATAACATGATCACATGTGATTACCTGCTGATTTGTGAAGTAAGACAGCATGTTTGTTATGAAGTAGTAAATTGGGCTGAGGATGTGGCTCAAGGGGTAGCGCGCTCACATGGCATATGTGGGATGCTGGGTTCGATCCTCAGCACCACATAAAAATAAAATAAAGATGTTGTTTCCACCGAAAACTAAATATAAATATTAAAAAATTCTCTCTCTCTCTCTCTCTCTCTCTCTCTCTCTTTAAATAAAAAAGAAGTAGTAAATTGATAATGAATCAGTAAGCACCAATCTTTATTGAATGCATAGTGATGCAAGGCTGTTGGCAGTGAACTAATAGAATTTTAAACAAGGTGTACTGATAAATGCTAGGTTTTTGTTTTTGATTTAAAGACCATGTATATGAGAGAGAAATGATTTTTAAAAAGATTAATTTTAAAATAAAAATCTTTTCATTAACATTGATTATTTTAATATAAGATTTAACCTAGTTATTAAATGAAGCAATAAGGTATAAGCTGCTTAATATACCTGAGACAACTCTGATACAGATTTAGATATGTACACACAAATGTTTTATTCAGTTAAAATTCACATAAATAGGTTGAAATATTATGTGCAGATACTGAAATTGGAATTCATGTTTCATGGCATGGCCTGTTTTCAGAACATTAGACTGAATATCAGCACAAAATAATATTTCATATTTTCATCTTCTTTAATGTATTCTGAATAATTTGATAATCCCAGAGAAGAATCATTGAAAATAGATTAAAACAATCCCTTATTTTATATGTGAAAGAAATATCTTAACAATTAGCTGCTATTATTATCTATTTTTCTTAGCTGACCTCTTTTTTTTTCTCCCTAAGAACTTATCTTCAAGGTATTGCATATTTTAACATCAGATATGGGATTCCATATAGTCTTTGTACCAATATTTTGTTATTTGCATTTCGTTTGCAATCAGCTTTTTTGGTATAATACATCTTGAAACACAAGTTAAACATCCAATGACTTTCACCAAGATGGATGTCTCTCAATAGGACTGGTGTATGCTATTTAATTTTTTTAAATTTATACATTAAAGTTAAACTTAATTTGCTTGTCACCTCAACTCATGTAAGTCTTTTAATGCCACTTATTAATATTCAGTAGGTTATAGTTGTAGAGGAAATGAAAATGTAAAGGTGGAGGTTGCAGAATTCATCTGTGGTGCTCTGAAGGGTCTTCTGCTCTAGGAGGGATCATTGGAGCAGGGAGAACAAGTCTTCATGGACACAGGGAATGGAATCTGTGTTCTGGTTGGATCATGTGACAGCAGATTAAGGCTTCCTGCTGATTTTCTGGGTGCTCATGGGTATTCCCTTGTCTGCAAACTTTAAGAGATGCTGTTATTCATTAATCATATATATTTAGACTTTTGTATTTTCTTAGGTAATAGATATATTTATATTTTTTCCCTCTTTTTCTTATTAGTGAACTTCTGAAAAAAAACTGTTCTCAGAATTTGGAGTTTGATGCGTTGCCTGCAATATAAATGAACTCTTTTGTTTCTATATTTTTATATTAAAATTTCTAGATACATTGACAGTGAGTATATGTCACTTGCAATTAACAACTAACAAAACACATACCAGTTAGGCCACTAAAATACTTCAAAGCAATAAGCTGTGTGAGAGGATGAAAGACTGCACAAAGACATTAGGTCAGATAATTAGTGTCTGTCATTTCATTTTTATCAGACATGGCAGAGTCTTAAACATTACAGAATTAAGTTACATCGTAGAGGCAATCATCTAAATGCTCACCTGCAACTTAGACCCAAGGTTTGGTTCCCATCTCTGGGTCAATCATGGACATAAAAACACACTGGCAGCCAACATAGCCTAGGAAGGCAATGTGGCTTCCCCAGGGGATAGATTTGACTGTCAAGATAAAGGGGTTGGTAAACATAGCCCTCTGTTTACTTCATGGACAAGGACTTTCCTCTTGTTCTATGTTCTAAAAGGAGAGAAATGTTACTATGATTTCCTTTACACTTTGATTTTAACTTCTTTTGGATTTGATTTTTGAGTATTTTCAATGTATTTAAATTGACACAATTGTGTACCAGAGACCTTCCATATTTATTTCACACATCATTAAATGAGATCACAAAATATGATCAAATTATTTCAGATTGTTCTCATGATTAATTTGTAAGATTTGCATCTGTGACATTACTTGATAAAAGTATGACAAACTATTTGATGAATCATAAACAGATATATTCTCAAATGATTATAGCACACAAATTGAATTGTACTCATTCAATAAAGATGCATTTGCTAACATTATACATTTTATGAAGAATAAATAGAAATGATGGTGTAAATTAAAACAAAAAATATTTTATAAGTTGAATTACCCAGGACTCAATAAGGTGAACTTAGAGTAAGCAGTATGACTTCTGAAGCATAGCTATGAAGAACATGATCTCTGATTAAGAACCTCGAACAGTGAAATTAGGATAATGCTGAAATGCATCATTTCCCAGAGAACAACTGTCTTCCCATTACTCTCCTCACAGCGTCTTTTACCTGATGGTTCCTGAGACTGTAGATGAGAGGATTCAGGAAGGGAGGAACCATGGTGTAAAAGGCAGAGACAACCATGTCCTGGAGGGTGTCAGAGGTTGCTGAAGGCCTCAGGTACACACCTGCACCAGAACTGAGGAAGATGGACACCAAGAGGATGTGAGGAGTTCAGGTGGAGAAGACCTTCTCTGGGGCTCTGGTGGGAAATTTCAGCACAGCAGAAAATATTAGAATGTATGACATGGCAATTAAAGTAAAGCAACCACCAGCAATTGCCACAGCAGAGATTAAAAAAGGACCATGCTGCTTGTGGTGTCAGAGAAGGAGAGCCTCAGCAGAGAAGGGACATGACAGAAGAACTGGTGGACCACGTTTGACTGGCAGAAGGACAGCTGGAATGTGTTCCCAGTGTGCACACCTGTATACAGCAGACCACTGAGCAGGGTGGCCAGGGTCATGTGGACACAAATTTGAGGATTCATGATGAGCGGGTACTGGAGTGTCTGGCAGATGGCCACATAGTGGTCCTAGGCCATGATGGTAAGAAACAGAAGTTCAACACATGCACAGAAAATGACCAGGAAAATCTGTGTTGCACAGCCAGCCACTGAAATGGTCCTGTTACATGTGATAGAGTTGACACAGGCATTGGGGGCAGTAATAGAAATGTAGCACCTGTTCAACATGGACAGCTTCCTGAGGAAGAAGTACATGGGTATGTGCATGTTCTGGTCAGCAGTGGTGACAGTGATGATGAGAAGATTCCCTACCAAGGTACCCAGGTAGATCATTGAGAATACTGTGAAATAGAGGAAACTCAGATCCTAGCCATCAGGAGAGCCCAGGAGGAGAAATTCAGTTACCATGATGGATTGGGCACTTGCTGGAAATTCTGGTTGTCTGGGAAGATAAAAAGATAAAGTGCAAAGAAAACAGAATTAATGCAATTACTTTATATATTCATATACACCATGTTTTCTTGTATTTTCCAATTCGTTTCTCTGCAGAGGAAGGTCACCCTTGGTTTTCTGATATGATTCCTTATTTCAGAGCAGAATGCACCTTCCAGTGCAGGTGTGGAGTTCTTCATCCCAGGCTCTGGGCATGACCTGCAGGGCTTGTCCTCAGATTCCCATCAGGCCTCCCCTGACCTCCTGAGACTCCCTGCTGAGCATGTGACAATGTTTTTCTTTTTAAAATGATAAATACAATTTCAACATTATTTTGCCATTTTTTCCACAGTAAATAATTCAAAGTATGATTAGTAATTCCTCTTGTAATTTTCTAATTATTCTTGTATTGTCTCTCAAGATTTACAACTTACTGTTTTTTTTTTTAAGGAGAGAGAGAGAAAGAGATTTTTTAAAATATTTACTTTATAGTATTCAGTGGACACAACATCTTTAATTTATTTGTAAGTGGTACTGAGGATTAAACCCAGGACCGCACGCATGCCAGGGGAGTGTGCTACCATTTGAGTCACATCCCCAGCCAAATTTTCTAATATTTCTACATAGGAAAGTCTTCATTATATAAGAGTATTTATCTCCATGAACATGAAAATATTTTACTCAAGAGGAAAGCATCTCAATTATTCAAACTTTCCCATTCCAGGGCTGCAGGTCAGTGCTGTGGTAAACTGAGGGGATCTGACTGCACCTAGATTCTCCTGCAGTCCCCCACTCTCCCTGCTGCTCCCCAGAATGGGGTGGTGCTTAATGCAGACCACACAATCTCAGATTGGGATCTGGTCCTGTTCCCATGGGGCTCTCTTTTTCTCTCCAACAGATCAGTATGAGGTGTTTAAAGCTCCAGATTCTAGCCCAGCTGACATTCTCCTAAACTTTTATTTTTTTACCTTAATGTGTTTTTACTGTGTATACAGCACCATGATGTTGATTCCTTTGTCTAGACAATAATTTTTTATTTTCTTGTTGATACTTCTATTTTAATCCTTTCCTCCAAATGTCATGATTATACAAAATGATACTGACTGTATACCCTATAAGGAAGATTTTGTTCATATTTATAGCACTTCTGAAGCAGCTCAGACTGGTTCAATCCCAAATCACCAAAATTGTCATTTCTTCAGCCCTCTGAAAACCTGGGTCCACCTCAGCACTATGCCAGGTTAACCACACTCACCCGTAGAAAATCGATCTTCATCATGAGTTTGTCTGGCCTTTACTTAAAATTTGTGCCCCCCAGCGTCAGGGGTGTGTGCCCAGACACAGGTAGGTTGGTGTTAATTTTACAGTTAATTTCAAGGACCCCTACTCAGTCTAGCTGCTATCTCTTCCTTGCCCTATTCCGCATTTCTCTCTGACACAAACCTGAATCTCACACGTCAGTGACCCCCTTGTTCATGCCCTAGAACTTGCTGACAGAGGCCGTTTACTACTGTGACATAATGATTTCATTTTTCCCATTACTATGTACTCAACTTTAAAGGAGGCTCAAATGCAACTTTTCCTCTGAAACCCTCTTCATAGCTTCTAATTATTCTTCTATTTCTCTGTAATGTTAGAAATCGACATGTTATTCTACCTTTCAGTAAATCAGTATGATTTATCCCCCAAATTACTGTTGCAAATTCCTTGATTTTTGACCATGTATTGCTTAAAGTTTTATTCTCTTAGTTGCACGTGCATGACTTCATATGTACTACTTAATAAAAAATGCAATGTAGCATAATTGTCTAACTGCTAACATGAAATAAGTTTTTATTTGACTTATTTACAAATGAGTAACTCCTAAATTGTTAAGCCCTTCTTCACATGTCTAAGAAATACAGTGTACCTTCTTTTGAAATAACTCACCATTGCCTGTGGGCATAACATATTTTCAAATTAGGTAATCTTTCCACAATTATTTGTTAATGATTCATAACATGGCAAAATCTGCTCTAGATACTGGGTTTTACTAAAAGAAGTAAATTATCATCTTTAAAACATAATTTGAGTACTGTGAAGAAAAAATAAAATGGTACATATGTAAAAAGTTAAATAAACATGAAAATTTTTGAAAGTGATATGAGACTAATCAGGTTTCTTTATGGAAATCTGCCAGGTTTTTCACATTTTATCCTGGATTCTGGGATCTCCAGGAGTTTTTGTTCACCACCTCAAAACATCCTGTCACATACAGATGGGACATAAACATGGGTTTAAATTTAAAAGTTGCATAGAACTATAGAGACATTGTCTTTCTTCTTAAACATGTTTTAATTTTTTGTGTTTTTGGTGCTGAGTGTTGGACCCAGAGTCTGGTGAATGTGAGGCCAGCACTCCATCAACTGTTATATGTCCCTAGTGCTTTTTTTTTATTATAGTTTTTAACATTAAACCACCTCCTGCTTTTCTTTCTCCAATAGAACTTAGAAAATTCTCCACAACTAGTTTGAATTATATGAACTTACATCATGTCCTCTTTACTTTGTGTGATTTAGGTATAGTTTGATAAATTCTTCTCCTTCAACTTTCTTTTTTTTTGTATGCCAGTCAATATTAGGAAACTTCCAATTATGGATAACTGATGCAAAGTCATGTATAAATAAAATAAAATAAATTTACAAAGCACCACATATATTTTTACATAGGCCCTGACACAATTTCAGTAGATACTAAAGATATGGTGACTTTTTGAACCTAAATTTTTAAAATAACAATATGGCTTTAAATTGCATAGACTGACCTTAAAATTTTAGTATGGTTCAGTATGACTTCCTCATTTAAGGGGCAAAAAATACCTATAGAAAAGTCCCTATTAAAGACAATAAGATGAAGGTATAAATAACAGAAAGGGTTGGTAGAAGTGAGAGTCAGTACAATGTGTATGAGGAGAACTAGCATGTTTTAACTCCAGGAACATAAAGATAGACTGCCCAGATGCTTTCTCTGGAAGTGAAGAGCCAGGAGTTTTCATTTTTTGCATTTCTCTTGATAGTGTTTCAAATAATTATTTAAAATGATTAAATATATGATTTAATTTGATTTCATATGTGCTAAAAATTATTTGGTTTGAAAGAACCAAGAATTAATTATTTCTAAATTACATTTTCCATATTAGGAAATTGATTAGTATCTTTGATAACCTATTGAGGAATGCTGAGGTACATATAATATGAAAATCAAAATAAGTTTACAAATGTTACACAACTTGATATTTATATTGATACCACCAGAAACACACATCCTTATAGTCATACCTAATATATACTCTGTAAAAAATGTTAAGAATATGATTGAAAAATTGGGCACAGTGACACATGCTTGTAATACAGCAGTTTAGGAGGCTGAGAGAGGAGGATGGTAATTTCAAAGCTAGCCTCCCATCTTGTCAAGACTGTGTCTCAAAATAAATAATAAATAGAGCTGGGATGTGCCTCAGTGGTTAAGCATCCCTGGGTTCAATCCCGGAAACCCCAAAAACAAGAAGTAACAAACTGGATAAGTGAAAAAAATGTATTTGTGATCAAAAGAAAGGGGAGAGATTAATGTTCAAAATGTTCCTATGAAAATTGTATTTTACATTAATATCTTATTTCCCACTGTTATTGACATATGTGCATGTTTATCAGTTGTATAAAAACATTCCTATCTACCTACCTATCCTATACCATATTTTGCATTTTGTTCTTGTTATCTTAATGTGAATGTGTTTATTTTTCTCTGGAATATTGCAAGTATACTATTAGTAATAGTAATCTGAAGAAAAGAATTTTAAACCATGCAGAATCAGCATGAAGAATTTTTAATAGTAATCTAAAGAAAAGAATTTTAAACCATCCAGAATCAGCATGAAGAATTTTCACACACTATACTAGCATACACTGTACAGACGTCCCCAAGGTCCCTGTGTTCTCATTGCAGCAGTGGCAATCACTCCAAAAACCATAGTTCAGATTTAAGGACTCTCCATGCATGATGTGTTCTTCTCAGAATTAAGAAACCTTTCCCTGGACTAGCTGACTCTTTGGATGACACTGTAATTTGCTGAACAGAATAAAAGTGAAGCTCAGATGCTGCTTATTACTCACTCCTGAGTGTCACTTGTTGTCAACATGGAACAGAACCATGTCTCCCAATGCTTCTCCCTTCAATGGTGTCTGCAGCCAGGGTGAATCTGTCCAGTCAGCACAGTGCCATGTGGGATGTAGGGAGCTCAGTCAATTCTGCTTTATGTGAACATGGTGCCTGGTTGAGCCCAGAGCTCAGCCTGCAGAGACAGCAGGAGGCCTGAGCATTCCACCAGGCAGCAGCACCTCCAGAGCCCAGGAGATAGGACCTGTCCATGTGCCAGCATGGACAATGGAACTGCTCTGCCACACATTGCTGTAAGTCATTACTGAGAAGTGAATAACACTGAAAGACTGATGATTCTCTCTGTGTGTTTTCATCTCTGTCCTCCTCTACTCATTATAAATTAAGGGTGTCTGTATGGATCAGGTAACATTAAGGCTGTTGAGCAACTCTCACTTGTAAGTCGGAAACATCTCACTATCTTAAGTTCAACAGAAATATTTCTTATCATTGACATGAAAATCACATGACACAAAGTTTACCTTTGTGACAGTTCATGCTTATAAATGTAGTGATATTTACTACATTTCCAAGTTGTAGAACATCCAACTACAACTTGTTCCCAGATACTTTTATTACTTCAGATGAACCATCTACTATGTTACACATGGTCTTTCAGACACTAGAAAACTCTAAGTATATTCTGTACCTTTGAAATTATATATTTGTGAAATTTCATATAAATAAAATCATTCAATATATGTTCTGACTTGACTTACCCTAACTTTTTCAAAATCATTCCACCTTGGACAGGCTTCTTTTTTTCATTCCTTTGGATGAAAGACATTCTGTTACATGTATATTCCATAGATCTTTAAATCAACACATCCATCTGTGGACTTATTTATCCTCCATCTGGTAATATAATGTGACTGATTTATTGTTTATTATAAGTTTGGCCATTTGATCACCTCTGGTATACATTCTGCAGTCTATGTGATTATGATGAATAACTGTATCAGATTTGCATGGCTGTGACCAAAAGAATTAGTTTTAAAAAAACACCCACAATAAACAAAAACCAACCCAGATTTGGGAAAGCATACTGTGTCTCAGGGGTTCAGAGTTTTAGTTTATCTTCAGCCATTTTCATGACTATAAGCCCATTGTGGGGGCACACTGAGGACCAGCACAGCAGAGGGAAGATGCTCAGAATATGGCTTTAGGTAAGCAAAGATAGGGAAGGGGAAAGAGGTTTGGGGTTAGGGTTAGGGTTAGAGGAAAGCTATCAGGGATTAATCCCAGTGGGCCACCTCCTCCAGTAATGTCCCAAATGCCTAAAGCTACCACCCAATTTGTTCAAATTAACATGGGTTGATTAGGTTGCAGCTCTCATAACCCAATCATTCTACCTTTGAAAATTCCTCCCTGATAGAAAGGGCAACAGAAAAATTAGACACTAATATTGAATGCATATACATGTCTGTATAACCAATGTGATTCTGCAACCTTTACACTTGGAAAAATGAGATATTATACCCATTTATTAAAAAAAAATTCTTGTGTGAAAACAAGATTTTATATATCTGAAAGAAACACTCAAGAATGGAGAAAAAGAAAAGAAAGAAAGAAAATTTCTGCCCCAATACAGGAACTTTTTGAGATACCTCACATCCCATCCATAATGTTTCAACCCCAGACCTCTAAAACTCATGTCCATTTCACAATGCAAAATTAATTTAGCCCATCTCTAAGTGTCTGATAGTCAAAACAATTCTAGCTTTATCCTAAAGTTTGATTCAAAAATCTCACCTGAAACTGAAGGTAAAAATCTTGGTTGTGAGCCCCCATAAAAATCAAAAGCAAGTTACATGCATCAATATCCACTGTAGAACATAAATTTTCTTATTCCAAAAGGACTTAGTAGGGCTGTGGAAAGAATGGATGGTGTAGAGGAAATATAAAACCAGCTGAGAAAACAACTCCATCTATAAATTCTCATGTAGCAGCTAGGACTCTTGACTCTAAGACAATATTTCCAAAAGGCCTGGTAATTCCTGCCCTTTAGCCTTGCCAGTTGCAGAACACAGGGCTCTCTTTGCCTTTTCTTGGCAGAGAGTTTATGCTGCTAGTAACTATTAATTTCTTGGGATTCCTTGCCAACTTGGGCTTCACATTCACAGCTCCACCTATTCACCCTGTCAGGGGGAGTCTGTAGGGCCTAGAATATGCTACAGTTCACTTGGGCTATCAAGCCTTTCTTTTAATTGATGGTGGAAGGCATCATGACACATTAATTTGGGCACACTACATTCCTTCAGAGATGGCACAAAGTAAATGATGCTAAAGTCTGATGCCAGCTCACACCATAATTGGGTCCCAAAAATTAATACAATGGTGGTTTTTGAATGTCTTCCATGCTTAGCATGGTAAAACAGCTTTCTGTGCCCTCTGTGCAAGCAGGGTGGCCACAAGACACTTCTCAAGGGAATTTTCCTTTCCACATCCTTTTATGTGCAATAAGTATTGTCCTACAAATGAATTAGATGCTCTCTGCTCTTTTCTTATTGAAGAGGTATGAAATATTTGGCAACTCTTTAGGACCTACAGTCTGTTTATAACCACTCATTCTTTGAACCCAGCTTTTAAAATTATCTCTTTAAAACTCTGATCAAATCTGGCTTTTAACTCTACTGATACAAACAACTGCTTTCTTGCAGTTGATATAGTATTCTAAAGGTATTCAATAATAAATATTCTAAAGGCTTTATGAAGCTGGGCAAAATCCCATGGTTCTGGCATAATATTCTCAGTCATGAATGTTATCTTAAAAGTCTCTATAGAATAAGTTACTACCTTGCCTTGTTGATTGCTAATCTTTCATCATACTTCTATGTACTGGGCTAAGGTTTTCTCTTCTTCAGCTTTCATCTCACAGACACTGACACACATAATCATGGGAGATGGTGATGTGCATTAGGTTTTTGATTGCCTCATGGTTCTGGTGTGCTGCTGCACTGGAAACCTCTTGAACAAATACACAGTTGAAGATCCTCCAGTTGGTGACACCCAGCCTAAGGAAAATCAGGGCAAAAGCTCAGAGTTATCAGTCTGAAACTTGAAACTGAGATATTATTTCCCAGGGATAGGGGATTCTGAGCATAGAAAGATAACAAGAATCACAATGTCTCCTTGGTGTTGGGAGCTTAACACCTGCCTGCTTTGTTGAACTTTCCCACAAATAACCTTTTGATGACAAAACCTGTAAAATAAATGTGCTGAGCCAGCTCTGGGTCACTAAACTCAATCAGAGATGAGATTCCCGCCTGAACCCGGCATTCTCTGTAAAGGTTTTTGTGTGTTTTTTAAAAATCTATGTTCATCCCTGTCTGGCATCTGAATTAATGGCCATGCAGGTGGCAGCACATTGTCACAGAAAAGATTCTAACAAGTACTCTTACATATTGTGTCCTTATTAGAGTAAACCTAATATTTCATGAAAACTGGCTATCTAAACAGACCTAATATTTCAGAAAAGCTGGCTATCCAAAATATATCTTTGACATAATTGATATTACTATAAAAATATGTTCCTTGGCTCATGACAATACACAAAGTAATTTTTTTTTTTTGCCAATCTGCATGTGTTCCATAGCTCACCAATTGATGGTACTTTGCATTATTTCACAACAATATGAGCTATAAAGAAGTCCTTATATCAACATTTGTTTCTTTATCTCCTTTGACTCAAGGTATTTCAAATAAAATATAAATTAAATATACAAAAATGTACCCCAAACGACACCTCTCAATAGGACTGGTGATTAAAGTTTAATTTCTTTCCAAAGAAATTTATCTGTGAAATTTAAACTTCATTTATGTGGCCACCTCAACTCATGAAAAGCTCATAAATTTAGATTCAGTAAGCCATAGTTGAAGAGAAAATGCATGTAAAAGTAGAGTTTGCAGAATTTATCTAGGATTCTCTGAAGGCCCTTTGTTCTAGCAGGATACATTGTAGCAGTGAGAACCAGAAGCCTAGACATAGTGTGTGGGAGGAGCCTCAACTCTGGTGGATCATGTTAGAGCAAGTTAAGCCTTCTGCTTCAGGCAGCCCTGAGGTGCTCATTGGCTCCTACTGCAAGTATTCCCTTATCAGAAATTTTTTTTAAAAATGCCTTTATTAATCAATCACATATATTTAGGCTTTCATATTTTCCTAGGTAATAAATACACTTTTATTTTTCTCCACATTTTCCTATTAGCGTATTGGTGAACAAAATTGCTTGTTTAGATTTTGGAATTGAGTACACTGACTATTTTTTGTATAAATATTTTTTTCCTCATTTTATTATATCAGTACTCCTAGGTAACTTGATATTGAGCATATGTCAGTCATAATTAACAATGAACAAAACACATGCTAATGAGGACACTAAAATATTTGGAGAGAAACAACTCATGTGAGATGATGAGCTGCCACAAACTGGGCACAGGGGGTGCACACCTGCCATCTCACACATGAGGAGGCTGATGAACATTGATCACAGGTTTGAAGCCAGCCTCAGAAACTCCTGAAATCCCTAAGCTACTTAGCAAGACCCTATTTTCTGTGATTAAATGTGGCTCATTAGAAATAAATCACTGATGGGCTGGGGATGTGGCTCAAGCGGTAGTGCGCTCGCCTGGCATGCGTGCGGCCTGGGTTTGATCCTCAACACCACGTGCAAACAAAGATGTTGTGTCCACCGATAACAGAAAAATAAATATTAAAAAAATTAAAAAAGAAATAAATCACTGGGTGAGTCTTGAAGTAGGACATTAAGTTTATTAGATGGTGGGTAGGAATGGCAGATAGAAAGTCAGCTCTGTATCCTTCAACCTTTTGCAGAAGGTAGGGTACATTTTTATAGCCCCAAACTACAAACTACCAGTAAGTCAAAACCATAGTAACATGGAGAGTGGGTAGGAATTACCCAGAGTACAGTAAGCAGCCCAAGAAAAATAGGAATTAAAATGAGAACAACTTACTCATGTAGTTCCTAATAATACACTGTGAAAGAATAATTGAAACTCTTTTAGCCTTATATATTGCCTCACAGAGTGTGCTTGGCAGGAGGTGGGTCACATATGCAGGGTTTTCTCATGTAAGAAGCATTTCTCATATGCAATGGAGTCTCAGGGTAAAATGGAGTTTGTCTGATCAAAGCATATATAGTTTGTCCCACAATAAAAACAAACAAAAAAAAAGTTTAGGGATGCAGCCTTGGTTCAGTCCTACTGAGCATAACAACAACAGCAACAACCAAAAAGATGGCCAGAAATAAACCTAAAGGTTTACTTTATAAAAACCAAAAAACTGAGAGAAATTCTCACATTTACACGGGTCAGAAAGTGAAGCCAGACAAGTCCTGGTCACTTTTTCATAATGATCAGGCATGACTCATTATCAGTTGTTAGAGAAGTATGAAGTTTCGGAGGAAAACCCTTAGAAAGCTTACCTGCAACTCAGCCCCAAGTTTGTGTCCCCCAAACTATTATCATAGGCATAATAAAAATATTGGCAGCCATAACAGCTGGGGGAGCCCAAGGTGCTCTTCCCTAGTGGATGGATTTAACTATTGGTTCATGATTGATGTAACCTTTTCTCTCTCTTTTCTTCATGGTCAAGGAGTAAGTTCTTTTATATATATATATATGTTAAATGAAGAAAAGTATCATTGCAATTCTCTCTACATTGTTTATTATAAAGTCTTAAGGATTTGATTTTTATATATTTTTGAAGTAATTAAATTGACACAATTTTGTATCACAGTTTGACAGCAAATTATGAAACTGTACATTATCTTCATGGTTTATTTGTAAAGATTTCCTCTGTGACAGTAATTGATGAAACTTTAATATATATTACCAGAAATGATTTCAGAAAATATATTGGATCATATTTTTATATTAAAATGGATTGATAAAATTAAACTTTTTTGAAGGATCCATGGCAATTATAGGGTAAATCACACACAAAAAAAGTATGCTATAAAATCACTGAGATTCTAGTAAGATGATTATAGTAGGCAGAGTAGAAGAGGACTTGACCTCATTTAACTCCACTCAGTGAAATGAGGATAATGCTGAAAAGGGTCTTTATCATTTCCCTGAGAACAAGTGTTTTTGCATCACTCTTTCACAGTTTCCTTTACCTGTTGGTTCTGAGACTTTATGTAAGATGATTCAAGAAGAGAGAAACACTGCTGTCAAAGGCAAAGAACCATGTCATGGACTGTGTCAGAGGTCACTGAAGGCCATCTGTAGACACACATGATGGGACTGAGGAAAACTGAAATCACAAGGATGGGAGGGATGCAGGTGGAGCAGGCCTCTCCAACTCTCTGGTGGGATATTTCAGCACAGCAGAAAATATGTGAATATATGACATGGCAATAAAAGTAGAGCAACCCACCAACTGCCACAGTAGAGACAAAAAGAAGGACCACGTTGCTGGTGTGTCAGAGCAGTAGAGCCTCAGCAGAGAGAGGACATCACAGAGGAAATGATGGACCATATTTGACTGGCAGATGGACAGCGGAATGTGTTCCCAGTGTTCACATCTGCATACAGCAGACCACTGAACAGAAAAACCAGGATCATGTTGACATAAAATTGGGGGTTCATGATGAGCAGGTAATGGAGGGGCTGGCAGATGGCCACCTAGCGGTCCCAGGCCATGATAGTGAGAAAAGAAATTCAACATATGCATAGTAAATGACCAAGAAGATTTGTGTTCCACAGCCAGCAACTGAAATAGCCTTGTTTTGAGTGAGAGTTTGACACAGGCATTGGGGACAGTGATGGAAATATTTTTTTTAACAAGGTACCCAGGAAGGTCAGTGGGAATACTCTGAAACAAAGGAAACTCAAATTAAAGATATCAGGAGCGCTCAGTGGGAGAAATTCAGTAACCATGGTGGCATTGGCCATTTAGTGGAAATTCTGGTTGTCTGTGAAGATAAAGAGATAAGAGAGAGGAAGAAAAATTATGATTAACACAAGTACTTGGGCCTGGTTCTGTAGCTCACTGGTAGAGCCATGAATAGCATGTGTGAACAACTGGGATGGATTCTTAGCACTGCATATAAATAAAAAATAAATAAAATAAAAATGTTCATACACAACTTAAAATATATATGAAAAAATACAGTTAGTTTACACATTCATGTCCAACATGTTTTCTTGTGCTTTTCAGTAGCTTTCCCTGGAGAGGAAGGTCACTCTTGGTTTTCTGATATCTTTACTAATTTATGAGCAGAGTGCACCTCCCAGTGCAGGTGTGGAGGTATGCAGCCCAGTGTGTGGGTATGACCTGCAGGGCTTGTCCTCAGCTCCCCATCAGGCCTCCATGACCTCCTGAGACTCCATGCAGAGCATTTCCAGGGTGGCCCACCTCCTCTTCCCCATGACGATGTGTGTCACCATGCATTCCTTTTGTTCTCCATTTTCGTCACCTTCATTTTATTTCATTAATACAATTGTCCAAATTATTTTCTCATTTTTTCCACATTTAATAATTCAAATCATAATTCAAAAAAATTTTTAGGTAGGAAATGATTCATAATGTTGGAGTATTTATACTCAGGAACATGAAAAAATAATTCTCATAAGGAAAGTTCTCCACTATACTTTTCCATTCCAAGCTCACAGGTCTGGTGTTACAGTAAACTGAGGGGACCTGACTGCACCTGGCTTCTCTGCAGTCCCCTACTCTACCTGCTGCTCCCCAGGACATGAGTGGTGCTGTCTCATGGTCACACACAATCAGACAGGCACCTGTTCCTGTTCTCACTTGAGCTCTCTTTTCTTCTTCAACAGGTCAGATTAAGGTCCTCATAGCCTCCAGCTAAACTTCAACTTTTAGCTTGTTGTGTTTTTATTTCATATTCAGCACCATGAAGTTAAAGATTACTTTGTCTAAAAATTAATTAGCCTTAGTCTTGTTGACATTTTCTATTATATTTATTTATTTATTTTTATTTTCCATATCTTTGTTTATTCATTTGTATGTGGGTCTGAGGATTGAACTCAGTGCCTCACATGTGCAAGGCAAGCACTCTGCCACAGAGCCACAACCCCAGCCCTATATTTCTTTCTTCACAATATCATAATCATACAAATAGGTACTGACCAAACACACTAAAAAGAAGATTTTTTCTCATAGTTCAACACTTCTGTAACAGCTCAGACCACCTCAATCCCAGGTCACCTCCATCATAATCTCCTTAGGGATCTGTCATCCTGGGTCCTCCTCAGCAACTTGACAAACACACTCACCCTTAGTAAAATGACCATCTTTCTGAGCCTTCCTGGGCTCCTCTGGAAATGTGTGTGTGTCCCAGGGTAGATAGTGGGTGGCCAGACACAGGTAGGGTGCAGCTAATTGCACAGTGTGAGTGAAGTTCAAGAGGTCTTACTCAGTCTACCTGCAATCTGTTTCATGTCACATCCCCCATTTCTCTATGACACAAACCTGAAGCTCAAGCCTGAGTGATGATCTTGTTAACAAAATATCCTGGAACTTGCTGACAGAGCCCTTTTCTAATGTGACATAATGGTTTAATTTTACCCATTTACTTTTTACTGGTCTTTAGAGGAGGTTCAAATGCAATCTTTCCCTGGAAACTTCTGAATAATGTTAATTTTCCCCCACTTTTGTGTAGTATTATAGATCACTCTGTGGAAATTTGTTCATTTGGGACCTTGTATCAGTCATCTTTTTATTTTTTTAGGTGCAAATGCATGCACAGTGGTTAATAAAGCTGGTGGCTTTGTAGACTGACCACGAACCTGAACTGGCTTTCTTTTTGATACTGGTTTACAAAGAAGTCTCTCCCAAACAGGCTCTGCCCTTTCTACACTTCCTTAGCACACACAATGCAGGATGGAGGGAGGTCATGTAAGCCCATTGCCCTGTGCAGTTGAAAGGTAAGATCTCTTTACAGCAGTAATCTGTCAACAAACATTACTGATGACACCAATAGGGCCACATTTGATTCAGATGGTGATGTTTTGGAAAGAAGAAATATATTGGTATTTTTAAGTAATCAGTTTACCATAATAGAAATTATAAAATAATACAATTTGACAAATTTAGAAGGTGATGGGTCATGAGACAAATCTATATGGAAAATCACGCATTTTCTCACTCTTCAATTCTGACTTCCAGGCACTCCAGGGGTCCTTGCTGACCACCCCTACACACTTGTGTCAAATATAAGATGGAAAAATAAACAAGTGTTTAAGATCTGGAAGCTGGCATAGAACTACAGATATATTTTCTTCATTTCTGTTCTCTTTTTCCTACTAAAAAATGTACTGTTTTAGTTTCATAAGAAGAATTTAGTAAATTCTCCAGTAAGTACTTTAAATCACATAAGCTTAATTTATGTCATTTTTGCTTATTGCTTTAACTACAACTTGAACACTTCTCCAAATTTGACTTGATTTTTTCATGGATCAGTCTCATGAACCTTCAGATTTTGGATGTGACAGAATATATGCATCACCTCCTAACTTGCATAGATCCTCAGAGTGTTCCTGCAGATCTACAAAATATGATTACTTTATGAACCTGGATTTTTTAAAGTAAGAAATAAGCTTTAGCTTCTATTGTTTGACCTCAATAATGTTAGAGTGTTCAGAACTACATTGCCTTTAAGGAGTGCAAATGTATATGTAGAATTTGCTGTAAAAACAAGAGTTTGGAACCAAAATAAAGCCACAATCAGGTAGCATGAAGTTCAGAAAAACAAGTATGAGGAAGAGTTATCATATTTTTAATGGCAATTATTTGAAGAAGAGCTGCTGCAAGTACTTCCCTCTGCAAGTGGGGAAGCTGGGATTTTTCCCTTTTGGTAGTTCTCTTGGTAGTGCTTAAAATAAGGAAATGTGTGCTAATTGTCCCACATGGACAGTGGATGGCACAGTGGAACTTCTGTGCTGGACATCATGCTTAGTCACATTGAGAATCCAGTAACACTAAGGAGAAACTGGTGATGCTCACTGTGTGTTTTCATCTCTGCTCTCCTTCACCTCAGTGTGAGTTAGGGGTATTTATGGTGATCAGTTAACACTGAGGGTGATGGGCCACGCTCACTCACTCTTCAACCTGTAAGTGGGAAACATCTAAGGCTGTCTGCAGTTCAGTATCAAAATTTCTTTTCATTGAGATGAAATACATGTGTCATGAAGTTAAATTTGTAACAGTTTGTGGTTAACAATTCCATATTATTTACCACATGGCAAAACTGTACAACTTTCAACTACGTCTTGTTCCCAAATATCTGTAATTTTTTAAATGAACCATCTAACCCATTGCACATAGTCCCTGTTTATCTTTACTTTGGGAACCACTAAGTATAATCACCATGTTTGAATATATATGTTCTGAATATTTTGTATGACTAGAATTATTAAATATGTGCTATTTTTATAATTTGAATCAGCCTGATGTTTTCAAAGAAAGTCCATATTGTAGAATTTATCACTATTTTATTTCTTGAATGGATAAATTAGGTTCCATTATATGTATATACCAGCATTTTCAAAATAGACCTATTGATGGATGATTTGCCCTTTGTTCTGTTAACCCACTGTAAAATTTGTGATTTTCTGTAGGTGCTTTATTGCATGCTGGGATTGATACCATATGAATATGGTCTATTCTGGTTTTGGTGTCCTGTGGAATTTTTTGGCTACATTTTTTTGAGAAGGTTTGCCTATGTTCTTGTCAGGGATATTGTATTGAAGTCTTCTTTTCTTGTTCTGGCATTTTCTTCATTGTCCTTAGCTACTAATCCCATACCTTGTACCTAGTTTAAAGAAAAAAAAATGTGTGTTAAACAACTCAAATATACAAAGTACGAAGATCCTGTCTCTACAGACACCAAGAATGATATTCTCCTTATCTTGAGGCCACAATGTCTGTAAGATTGGAGAACTAAATAAGCAGGCATGTCACTGGATGCACCCAGGGTGTTCACTGGCTTGTAAAATAGTGCAATGGGGACTACTTCACTGCATTGGAGACAACATTAATTACTATGTCTACAGGGTTATTTGACTTGAAATCCCATGGACTATGAAAGGATGGAAAATGTCCAGGAACAGAAGTCAGTATTTGACTTGACAACTGGTGGATAGATTAACAGATATCCTAAAAAGTAACTCAAGTATGTTTTACCTATTATAATTGTAGGTGTACAGACCACACTGTCTGAGTCCCAGGACCCAGAACATAGAAGGAACACTGATTATGGTGAGCCACAGAGGTAAGACCACTGAAGGAAAGTCAGAGAGTGATAAGAGAGCATCAACCCCGTGTCTTATTCATGATCTTCAGCAGAACCTGGGCCAAGGCTAGCAGCCTCCATGCCTTATGAATATCCCACCTGATATGTGGAGAGCAAGACCTGGCACTGGTGTTCAGAACAATGTAGCTTATAAAAACAAACAAACAAAAAATCTTATGGTGGACTGGTCTTTGTTTTTTTATTTTATTTATTTATAAATTTATATTACCACTTCTAGTATAACCTTTCTGAATATCTAGGGCATGAGTACAAGAATGTAAAAAGTGTTATAAAATAAAATCAAGTCAACTGTCTAGAGATAGCTTCATGTAGAAAGTTTAAGTTTCATGGAGAAAGGGAGACATGGGTGGTCACCTTCTCTTCTTGTCTATCTGTGTTCTCCCAGGTGAGGAATCCAAGATAAAAAGCACACCTCTGTTTTTTATATCTATGAAAAGGAATGATTAGGGAATCAGGAAAGGAAGTTATGAATAATAATGAATAGTGTTTTAGTCTCTTTCTTTCTTTCTTTCTTTCTTTTTTTCTTTCTTTCTTTTATTTTTGGCTGTTATTAAAGAACTAAACCACACACAATTATAGAAGAGGAAACGTTTATTTGAGGGCTCACAGTTCAGAGGTTTTAGCCTATATAAGGCCAGGTTCATTCCTCAGGGCCCCAGATGAGGCTAAACATGGTGTGAGGGTGTGGTGGAGGGAAGAAGCTCACATCACAGTGATAAGGAGGCAGAGAGAAACTCCACTCTCCACATACAAATATAGACACCAAATCCATGCTCTAATTCCCATCTCCTCCAAAAGCCACACCCCACCACTTCTGTTACCACTCAGTTAATCCTCATCAGAGGACTAAATCACTGATTGGGTTAAGACTCTTACAACCCAATCAGTGCTACTTGGAAACTTCTTACATTGTCTCACAACTTAGCTCTCAGAGGACACCACATTTGAACCATAACAAATGGGCATCGGCTTCTTGGAGCCCTCTAGGAGCCCAGTGGTCACAGTACTGACCACCCTGCAGGCCACGGAGGGAAAGGAGCACTATATCTTGCAGTGGACTCCTGCTTGATCTTGGCCTTGGTCTGTCATTTACTATTGTAATTATTTTTCCTCCCAAACGTCACAAGCCAAAGAAGTGAGCCCCATTTTCCATGATAGAGCCATCTGCAGACTTCTGATCACATGACACTCATCAAGCTCATCCATAGTGCACAGGCCAAGGTGGGCATATGATGTGGGGGCCTGGCCCTCCTATGTAGATGGCTTTTATGGAAGTGAGAACCCTATTCTCAGGGATGGAGCAAATCTAGTTGTCCTGTAGGCTGCTTTAATGGAGGGATGCAATGAGTCCTGAGTTTTACCAAGCACAGTGTGAAAACAAGGTTTTCTAGATTACAGGTTGGAGCAATACTGATCACTGCAGCTAAAAGCAGCCTGTCTGCTCTAGGCACACTCCTGTGCATGATCAGAGTCATGTTCTCCATGTAACACAGTCCTGCTCAGTGGTCAGTGGACAATGCTGTTGAGCCTAAAGTGATCTCCTGGCTGCTCACTCAATAGTTTTCATTTGAACTTATAATTTCGCACCCTTTCACATGCAGAGGAGCACAGAGACAAAACAAATTTTACTCTGATTTTTAATCATTTTATATGTGACTGTGAGAAAATATATTATTGTCAAAATGTGTAAAGCTATTTACTTAACTCAGCATGTTCACTGACATATTGTGTAACTTTTAAATATATTACTGCCTTATCATTTTCTATAGCTGAACCTAGTGTCATTTTATGAAGGATAGATATAAAAGTCTAAATAACATAATTATTATGGTAAATATTTCTATACTTGGTCTTAGTAATTTGATACTAGGATATTAGTGTAACATGAAAAGCTCAGATATGAAGAGCTTTATCCAATTATGAACTATGATCAGTAAAATAAGGATGATGCTGAAGCACATCTTTAGCATTTCCCTGAGAATAACTGTCTTGGCATAACTCTCCTTACAGCTTCCTTTACCTGTTTGTTCCTGAGACTGTAGATTAGAGGATTCAGGAAGGGAGAATGATTGTGTAAAAGGCAGAGATAACTAGGTCCTGGAGGGTGTCAGAGGTGGCTGGGGACCTCAGGTACACACTTGTGATGGAACTGAGAAAGAATGTTAGGGGTGCAGGTGGAGTAGGCCTTCCATGGGGCTCTTGTAGGAATTTCAGCCCAGCATAGAATATGCAAATGTATGACATGATTCTTATAGCAAAGCAGCCACCACCAACTATTGCAATAGACACAAGAAGAAGGACCATGTTACTGGTGGTATCGAAACAGGAGAATCTCAGCAAAGAGGGACCATCACAGAAAAACTGAAGGACCACGTTTGACTGGCAGAAGGACAGCCAGAATATGTTCCAAGTGTGCAAACTTGTATACAGCAGACAATTGAGTAGAAAAGCCAGGGTCATGTAAACACAAAACTGAGGGTTCATTATGAGGGGGTAATATAGGGGCTGGCAGATGCCCATATAGCAGTCCCAGGCCATGATGGTGAGAAACAGAAGTTCAACACATGTACAGAAAATGACCAGGTAAATCTATGTTGCACAGCCAGCCACTGAAATGGCTCTGATGCCCTTGAGAGAGTTAACATAGGCATTGGGGACAGTGATGGAAATGGTTTCCCTAACAAGGTACCCAGGTAGGTCAGTGGGAATACTGTGAAATAGAGAAAACTCAGATTATAGATATTAGGGGAGCCCAGTGGGAGAAATTCAGTAACCATGGTGAAATTGGACATAGCGTGAAAATTATGGTTGTCTGAGAAGATAAACAGATAACAGAGAGAAATCAAAAATATGATTAGTACAAGTGGATTGGCCTGGGTCTGTTGCTCAGTGATAGAGCAGTTGAATAGTATGTGTGAGCCACTGGCATTGATTCTTAGCACTGCATATAAATAAAAAAATAAATAAAATATAAATGTTTTTACACAACTGAAACATATTTGAAAAATAATACAGTTAGTTTACACATTCATGTCCAATGTGTTTTCTTGTACTTTTTAGTATTTTCCTTGCAGAAAAAGGACACTCTTGGTTTTGTGATATCTTTAATCATTTCTGAGCAGAGTACACTTCCCAGTGCAGGTATGGAGGTCTGCATCCCAGGGTGTGGGTCTGACCTGCAGGGCTTGTCCTCAGCTCCTCATCAGGCCTTCCTGACCTCCTGAGATTCCATGCAGAGGACTTCCAGGGTGGCCCATCTCCTCTTCCCGATGACTTTGTGTGTCACCATGCATTCCTTTTGTTCTTCATTTTTATCACCTTCATTTTATTTCATTAATGTAATTGTCCAAATTATTCATAATGTTGAAGTATTTATTCTCATGAACATAAAAATAATTATCATGAGTTAAGTTCTCCACAACACTTTCCCATTCAAACCTCACAGGTCTTGTGTTACAGTAAACTGAGGTGTCCTAACTACATATGGTTACTCTCCCGCTGCTCCCCAGGACATGAGCGGTGCTGTCTCATGGTCACAAACCATCAAACAGGCACCTGTTCCTGTTCTCACTGGTGCTCTCTTTTCTTCTTCAACAGATCAGAGTAAGATATTCACACCTACAGCTGACATTCTCCTAAACTTCTATTTTTACCCTGTTGTGTTTATATTTCATGTTCAGCACTGAAAGAAAGAACAAGGCTCATTGTCGGAGAAAATGCCCATTTATTGAGGAACAGCTCTCCATATTTATAGAGCCGGGGGTGGTTTAATAGTTATGACAGATTCATGGCTGAAGGGTTTTACAATTGACCTGGGGTGCCTTCTGATTGGGGGGTAAGTATCATATGTGTCAGCAGGGCTAGTTTGATTGGTGAGTAAAAATCATGCAAGCCAGCAGGGCTAGTCTAATTGGTGGGTAAAGATCATGTGAGCCAGAAGGGTTAGTCTGATTAGTGAATAAGGATTATGTGAACCAGCAGGGCTTGTCTGATTGGTGGGTAAGGATCATGTGAGCAAGCAGCACTCACCATTAGATAGCAGGATCGTTTGAGTCAACAGGGCTCACCATTGGATGGCTCTTCTTGGGGGATGGGGAAGTTAGTCTTTTGAGCTGGGGCAACTCCCAGAAAGCACCATGAAGTTAAAGATTCCTTTGCCTAAAATTTAAATTGCTTTAGTCTTCTTGACATCTTCTATTGTGTTTCTTTCTTTTTTTTTAATTTCAATATCTTCGTTTTGTTTATTCATTTTCATGTGTTGCTGAGATTGAACCCAGTGCCTCACATATGTGAGGCAAACACACTTCCACAGAGTCACAACCACAGCCCTATATTTTTTCTTCACACTTTCATAATCATACAAAAAGATACTGACTGAATACACTAAAAAGAAGATTTTTTCATAGTTGAATACTTCCATAACAGCTCAGACCACTTCAATCCCAGATTACCTCCATCATAATATCCTGAGGCCTCTATCATCCTGGGTCCTATTTAGTCTCCTCTTTAGAGGCTAGGGATGTGGCTCAAGTGGTAGCATGCTTGCCTGGCATATGTGCACCCTGGGTTCCATCCTCAGCACCACATAAAAACAAAGAAGTTGTGTCCGCAGAAAAAAAAATATTAAAAAACTCTCTCTCTCTCTCTCTCTCTCTCTCTCTCTCTCTCTCTCTCTCCCTCTGTCTGTCTCTCACTCTCTCTTTAAGAAAATTTAAGCTTTAAATTTGATGAAGAAATAAAAACATTTCATGATAAACAAAAGTTAGAAGAATTTTTTAGCTAGACAATTGGCATTATAATACACATTTGGAAACATATTCCATGAAGAGGAAACAAACAAAAAAAAAAAACAATGAAATCAGCAGAGGGAGGTAGTACCCTAAAAAAAAAAAAAAAAAAAAAAAAACTAATCAAAGAAGAAAATCAAGTCAAGTTAAATAACAAAAGTAAATAAATATGACTGGACATGCAAAACATGTCTCAATAATAACCCTGAATATCAATGGCCTAAACTCATATATCAAAAAACATAAGCCAGCAGATTGGATTGAAAAATCAACAATATGTTGCCTCCAGGAGACTCATCTGTTAGTAAAAGACATACACAGACTGATAATGAAAGGTTGGGAAAAATCATTCCACTCACATGGACTGTGGAAGTAAGCAGGGATTTTGATCCTCATGTCAGTAAAGTAGACTTCAAGCCAAAGTTAATCAAAAGGGAAAAAGATGGAAATTATATACTGTTCAAGGGAACCATACCAACAAGCCATAACAAACATAAATATATATTCCCCAAACAATTGAGCAGCTATGTTCATCAAATTTTTCTCATGTTCAAGAGTTAAATTGACCAAAACACAATAATCTTGGATGACTTTAACAAACCTCTCTCACACCTGGATAGATCTTCCAAACAAAAATTGAATAAAAAAGAACTATAGATCTCAATAATGCAATTAATAACTTTGACTTAACTGACATATATAGAATATAACAACCAGCATCAAGTGGCTACACCTTCTTTTCAGCAGCACATGGATCCTTCTCTAAAATAGACCATATAAATTGCCACAGAGCAACTCTTAGCAAATACAAAAGAGTAGAGATACTACCCTGCATTTCATCAGATCATAATGAAATTAAATTTGAAATCAATGACAAAATAAAAAATAAAAGTTACTTCAACACCTGGAGACTGAACAATATGTTACTGAATGAACAATGGGTTTCAGAAGATATCAAGGAGGAAATTGAAAAATTCCTAGAGGTAAATGAGAACATAGACACAACATATTGAAATCTCTGGGAAACTATGAAAGTAGTCCTAAGAGGAAAGTTCATTGCATGGAGTTCATTACTTAAATGAAGAAAAAGTCAAAAAATGAATGACCTCACACTACATGTGAAAGCTCTAGAAAAAGAAGAACAAATCAACACCAACAGCAGTAGAAGACAAGAAATAATCAAAATTAGAGGTGACATTGAAGCAAAAGAAACAACTGCAAAATCTGACAAAACAAAAATTGGTTCTTTGAAAAATTAAAAAAAATTGACAGATACTTAGCCATGCTAATGAGGAAAAGGAGAGAGAAAAATCAAATTATCAGCATATGTGATAAAAAGGTACTATCACAAGAGATAATACAAAAAAAACAGAGGATAATTAGAAATTATTTTGAAAACATACACTCCAATAAAGTAGAGGATATTGAAGGCATTGACAAATTCGTAAGTCATACAATTTTCCCAGAATGAAGTAGGATGATATATACAATTTGAACAGACCAATATCAAGTGATGAAATGGAAGACACCATCAGAAGTTTACTACCAAACAAGAAAAGCTCAGGACTGGATGGATACAAATCCAAATTCTACAAGACCTTTAAAGAAGAAGTAATATCAATAGTCTTCAATTTATTTCAGTAAATAGAAAAAGAGAGAGCACTCCCAAACTTATTCTATGAGGTCAATATCATCCTGAAAAACAGGCAGAGACACATCAAAGAAAGAAAACTTCATACCAATATCTCTAATGAACATAGATACAAAATTTCTCAATAAAATTCTGGCAAATAAAATACAAAAACATATCAAAAAGATAGTGCACCAAAATCAAGTGGGATTCATCCCAGAGATGTAAGGTTGGTTCAACATATGAAAATCAATAAATGTAATTCATCACATCAATAGACTTAAAGACAAAAATCATGTTATCATCTCAATAGATGCAGAAAAAGCATTTAACAAAATACACCTTCTTCATGTTCAAAACACGAGGAAAACTAGGGATAACAGGAACATATCTCAACATCATAAAGGCTATCAACACTAAGCCCCAGCCAATATCATTCTAAATGGAGGAAATTTAAGACATTCCCTCTAAAACTGGAACAAGACATGTCCTCTCTCACCAATTCTATTTAACATTCTTTTTGAAGCACTGGCCAGAACAATTAGACAGATGAAAGAAATTAAAGAGATACATGGGAAAACAAAAACTCATATTGGCACTATTGGCTGACAATATGATTCTATACATAGAAGATCCAAAAAGCTCCACCAGAAAATTTCTAGAACTAGTAAATGAATTCAGAAAAGTAGCAGGATATAAAATCAACACTCATAAATCAAAGGAATTTCTGTATATCCGTGACAAATCCTCTGAGAAGGTAATGAGAAAAACTACCCCATACATGATAACCTCAAAAAAAAAAAAAAACAGATACTTGGGAGTCAACTTAATGGAAAAGGTGAAAGAACTGTACAATGAAAACTACAGAACCCTAAATAGAGCAATCAAAGAAGATCTTAAAATATGGAAACATCTAATTTGCTCTTGGATAGGCAGAATTAATATCAAAATAACCATACTACCAAAAGCACTATACAGATTTAATGAAATTCCAATCAAAATCCCAATGGTATTCCTCATAAAAATTTAAAAAAACATTCATGAAATTAATCTGAAATAAAGAGACCCAGAATAGCTAAAGCAATCCTTAGAAGGAAGAGTGAAGAAGGTGGCATCACTTTACTAGAACTTAAATTTAAACAATAGTAACAAAAAACAGCATGGTATTGGCACCAAAAGAGACTGGTAGAACAATGGTACAAAATAGAGGACATGGAGAATAACCCACAAAATTACAATTATGTTAGACAAAGGTACCAAAACCATGCATTGAAGAAAAGATAGCCGCTTCAAATAATGGTGCTGGGAAAACTGGAAATTCATACACAACAAAATGAAACTAAACTTCTATCTCTCACCGTGCAGAAAACTTCAACTCAAAGTGGATCAGGACCTAGGAATTAAATCAGAGACCCTGAGCCTAATAGAAGAAAAAGTAGGCCCTAATCTTCATCACGTGGGATTAGGCCCCAACTTCCTTAATAAGATTCCTATAGTGCAAGAATTAAAACTAAGAATCAATAAATGGGATGGATTCAAAATGAAAAGTTTCTTCTCAGTAAAAGAAACAATCTGTGAGGTGAATAGAGAGCCTACATCTTGGGAGCAAATTTTTACCCCTCATACATCACATAGAGCACTAATCTCTAGGGCATATAAAGAACTCAAAAAGCTAAACACCAAAATTGAAATAATCCAATCAATATTTAGGCCAAGGACCTGAACAGCCACTTCTCAGAAGAGGATATACAATCAATGAACACATTTATGAAAAATGTTCATCACTGCTAGCAATTATAGAGAAGCAAATAAAAACTACTCTAAGATTTCATCTCTCTCCTTTAAGAATGCAAGCTACTATGAAGACAAACAACAATAAGAGTTGGCAAGGATGTGAGGAAAATGCACACTCATACATGGATGGTGGGACTGAAAATTGGTGCAGCCAATATGGAAAGCAGTATGGAGATTCCTTGGAAAACTTGGAATGGAACCACCATTTGACCCAGCTATCCTTCTTTTCAGTCTATACCGAAAGGACTTAAAAATAGCATACTGCACTGAAACAGCCACATCAAAGTTTATAGCAGCACAATTCACAATAGCAAAACTGTGGAACCAGGCTAGATGCCCTTCAGTAGATTAAGGTATTTTTTAAAAAAAGTGGCATGTACACACAATGGAATATAACTCAGCAGTAAACGAGAATAAAATTATGGCATTTGCAAGTAAATGGATGGCATTGGAGAAGATAATGCTAAGTGAAGTTAGCCAATCCCAAAAAACAAATGCGGAATGTTTTCTCTGACATAAGGATACTGACTCATAGTGGGTAGGGAGGGAGAGCATGGGAGGAATAGATGAACTCTAGATAGGTAAGAGGGATATGAGGGGAAGAGAGGGGGCAGGGGATTAGTAAGGATAGGACAGAGGGATGGGAGGGGAAGGGAGGGAGTAGGATGATAGCAATGTTGGCAGAATGTGAGGGACATCAGTATCCAAAGTACATGTATGAAAACATGAATTGGCGCGAACATACTTTATATACAAGAGATATAAAAAATGTGCTCTATATATGTAATAAGAAAGAAAATGCATTCTGCTGTCATTTATTTTTAAAAAAATAAAAAAATTGTGGTCTATATGTGCAGTATAAATTATAATAAATTCTGCTGTCATATATAACAAATTAAAATTTAAAAAATAAATAAATAAAACATTACCAGCAAGGAAAACAACAAAATGACTATCAGAATAAAAGATATAAGTTTACATTACAAATTCAAGAAAAGTGAGGTAAAATATAAGAGTTGGTATGGCCCAGACATATGTGCCAGACAAGAATGGTCCATTTCTACATTATTATTAGGACTAAGTCATTAGCACAACACTACAGGAGTAAGATGTGTGGAAGACAAACCATCAGAAAGCTGACATCAATTCATGGGCATAATCAAAGACTGGCCCCTGTCATGGCCAAAGAATCACAGGCTTCTGTTCCCTGTGGAAAGATATGAATGTTGGGACACAGGGTGAATTAACCATTGCCCTCTCTTTACTTCACAGAAAGGAGTCCCTTCTTATGCCTGGTTCAGATGGAGAAAAATATTACTGTTAAATTATTTACATTTTGAGAATTGGTGCATGGAGCCTGGTAGAGGGAGTGGATTCCCGTGAAGTGTGTGTAGAGTGCCAGTGAGAGTTTGAGAATAAAGCGTTGCTGTTTGAACATACAAAAAAAATTCTTTACATTTTGGCTACAATTTCTTTAGGATTTGATTTTTTATATATTTTATAACTAAATAAATTGACAGATTATGTATTACAGTGTTTACAAGTAGGTTCTAATTGTTTGGAATAAGAGCAAATTATATCAGAATAAATTATCTCCTAGAGTTTTCTTTGGTGTCAGAATTTGATATAGGTAATTGACATATGAGATGATTCTTTAAAATATATAACCACAAATGATTTCAGCAAATATATTGAATTATATTTAATCATTAAAAGATGCACTGTATAATAGGTCCATGGAAATGATATGGTAAGATACAGAAAAATACCCTATGAAATAACTCAGCTTCTAATAATGTAATAGAAAGGTAGACAATGTAACTTGTAAAGCATAAATATGAAAAGTATTGTATTTAATTAAGAACCAAGATCAATGAAATTAGCATGAAGCTGAAATGTTATCTTTATTATTTCGCTGACAATAACTGTCTTTGAATTACTCTCCTCACAGCTTCCTTTACCTGTTTATTTCTGAGACTGTAGATAAGAGGATTCAGGAAGGAAGGAATCATGGTGTAAAAGGCAGAGAGAACCATGTCCTGGAGGGTGTCAGAGGTTGCTGAGGATCTCAGGTACACACCTGAGCCAGAACTGATGAAGACGGACACCACGAGGATGTGAGGGGTGCAGGTGGAGAAGGCCTTCCCTGGGGCTCTGGTGAGAAATTTCAGCACAGCAGCAAATATGCGAATGTATGACATGGCAATAAAAAGGAAGCAGCCACCACAAATGACCACAGCAGAGACAAGAAGAAGGACCATGTTGCTGGTTGTGTCAGAGGAGGAGAGCCTCAGCACAGAGGGGATGTCACAGAAGAACTGGTGTACCACATTTGACTGGCAGAAAGAAAGCCAGAATGTGTTCCCAGTGTGCACACCTGCATACAGCAGACCACTGAGAAGGGAAGCCAGGGTCATGCAGACACAAAACTGAGGGTTCATGATGAGGGGGTATTGGAGGGGCTGGCAGATAGCCACATAGCGGTCCCAGGCCATGATAGAATCAAAATCTCTACATATGCACAAAAAAGGACCAAGAAGATCTGTGTTGCACAACCAGTCACTGAAATGACCCAGTTGATAGTGAGAGAGTTGACAAAGGCATTGGGGACAGTGATGGAAATAAAGCACATGTCCAAAATTGACAGGCTCCTGAGGAAGAAGTGCATGGGTGTGTGCAGGTTCTGGTCAACAGTGATGACAGTGACAATGAGAAGGTTGCCTAACAAGGTACCCAGGTTGGTCATTTGGAATACTGTGAAATAGAGAAAACTCAGATTCCAGCCATCAGGAGAGCCCAGGAGGAGAAATTCAGTTACCATGGTGGCATTGGCCACTTGCTGAAAATTCTAGTTGTCTGGGAAGATAAATGGATGAGAGAGGAAGCAAAAAATAATTAATACAATTATTTTACATATTTATGTCCAGATTGTTTTCTTGTATTTTGCATTAGCTTTCCCGACAGAGGAATGGTCACTCTTTTTCTCTGATATTTTTAAACACTTTTAATCATAGTGCAACTCCCAGTGCAGGAGTGGAGGTCTGCAGCCCAGGGTCTTTGTGTGCCATTAAGAGCTTTTCCTCAGCTCCTCATCAGGCCTCCTCTGACCTCCTGAGACTCCCATGCAGAGTACTAGCAAGCATTGGTCACCTTCTTTCCTGTTTGAGACCTGTGTGAGAGTGCATTCTTTAATGCTCTGTAATTTAGTTACCTCATTGTCTTCCATAAATGAAAGTTCACCACTTTTTTGCCTTTGTATACACACTAAATAATTCAAATTATAATTTATAAATATTTTTGTAGATATGGTTTCAGAGACTTTATCATCATGAACATAAAAAACTCTTACATGCTCACCAGACTTGTTTCAGCTCCCCCAGGGGCTAGTTTTTTCTCCAGCAGATCAGTGTAAGGTCTTTAGAGACTGACATTCTACAAAACTTCTACTTTTACCTTAATATATTTTTACTAATTGCTCAGCACCATGAAGTTGAAGATTCATTTGTCTACATAATAATTGTTCCTTTTCTTTTTGACACCTCCCCTTATATACCAGTCTTCTTAAAGTTATCATAAGTGTACAGAAAGTTACTGACTGCATACCCTAAAAGGAATGTTTTACTGATAGTTATAACACTCATGCATCACCTCATACTGGTTCCATCCTTTGTCACCAAAATCATTATCTCCTCAGCCCTCTGCAACCTGAGTCCATCTCAGCACCTTGCCAGGTTAACCACACTCACCCTTGGAAAAGAGACTTTCCTGCTTAGCCTGCCTGGGCTGCTCTGAAAATGTGTGTGTCCCCCAAGGTCATTGATGGGTGGCCAGACTCATGAACTTTACTGTTAATTTCATAGTGTTGGTGAAGTTAAAGGGATCCTACTTAATCTACTGCAATCTTTTGCTAGCCTCATCCCCCATTCCTCCCTGACACAAAATTAAACTCAAACTTCAGTGACCTCCTTGTTCACAGCATATCCTGGATCTTGGTGGCCGAGCCTCTTTTCTACCAAGACATAATTAATTTAGTTTTCCCCATTACTATATACTGCTCTTTAAAGAGGCTGAAATGCAACTTTTCTCCAAATCCCTTTCTTAGCCTCTAATTTTTTTTTATACATTTCTGTTAGTGTTAGAAGTCAACATGTTATTTTACTTTTTAGTAGATCTATAAGTACTAGTCACTGGTATAAATTCCTTGATTTTTGAACGTTGTATCATTCATCTATTTATTCTCTTAGTAGCAAGTAAGTGACTTCGTGCATAGTAGTTAATAAAAAATGCAATGTAGTACAACTGACTAACTGCTAACATGAACTAAGATTCTTTATTCCACTAATTTACAAGTGAGTACTGTCTAAATCAGTGGTGCCCATTCTTCACTTCTTTAAGACATACAGTGTGTGTCAATTTGAGATAACATATCCCCACTTCTGTACAGAAAGAAAGATTTTTTTCAAAGCAGGCAATCTTGACAAATATTTACTAAGGATTTATAATACGGCAAAATCTGCTGCAGATACTGAGTTTTAGTAAAAGATTGTTTTTTAAAAAACATTATTTCAGTACTGTGAAGGAAAAAAGAAAATGATACATATATAAAAATTCAAATTAATATGAAAACTTCTGAATGTGATATATGATGAGACTAATAAGGAAATCTGCCAGACTTTTTATCCTTTAACCTGGATTCCAGGAGCTACAGGAGCTCCTGTTGATCACCTCAGGACATCCTGTAATATACAGATGGGACGTCAAGATGGGTGCAAATCTAGAAGGTGCATAGGACTACAGAGACATTTTCTTTCTTTATTATTGTTTTTTACACTAAGCCAAATACTGCCTTTCCTTCTCCAATAGAACTTAGCAAATTCTCCACAAACCAGTTTGAGTTACATTAGTTACTTGATGCCCTCCTTTGTGTGATTTTGCTATGGTTTCAAAAATTCTTCAGAATTTGAATTTCTTTTTTCATGTATCAGTCTTCAAAAACTTCCATTTTTGGAGCCCCAATCCAAAGTCATGTATAAATACAATAAATAAATGTACAAAGCACTGCCTAATTTTTACAGAGAGCCTCAAATAATTTCAGTAGATTCTTAAGATAGGATGACTTTTTTGAACCTGGATTTTTAAAATAAAAGTATGGCTTAGATTGCATAGATTGGCCTTAATATTTTGGTGTGATTCAATTCTACATTCTCATTTAAGGGGTAAAGATGCTTATAGAGGATTCTCTCATAAAGACAATAAGATGAAGGTATAAATAACAGAAAGCATTGGTAAAAGTGAGAGTCAGCACAATGTTTGTTAGGAGAACTAGCATATTTTACCTCCAGGATCATGAAGAGGGACTGCCCACATGCTTTCTCTATAACTGGTAAAAGCTGAGAATTTTCTCTTTTTAATTTCTCTTGATAGTGTTTCAAATAATGAAATACATAATGAATAGAGCACTTCAAAACTGCAAATATTACTTGGTTTTGAAGACACAAGAATAAATTATTTTCTAAATTATATCTTCCCTATTAGGAATTATTATTAGTGTTCTTATAAGCCATTAAAAATGCTGAGGCACATATATTCTGAAAATAAAAATATGCTTCCAAATGTTGTACAACATTATTTTTATATTTATTCCACTGGATACACACATCCTCATAGTCATACATAACATATATTTAGTATAAAAACTTAAGAATACAATTGAAAACTTGGGCATAGTTGTGCATGCCTATAACCCCAGGAGCTCAGGAGGCTGAGACAGAAAAATTTCAAATTCCAAGCTAGCCTCAGCAACTTGTCAAGACCCTGTCTCAGAATAAATGTTCAAAAGGGCTTGGAAGTTGCTCAATGATTAAGCAGCCCTGGGTTCAATCCCTGACACCAAACAAACAAACAATAAATAATTGAAAACATGTTTTTGTGAACAAAAGAAATATGATTAATGTTCAAAATATTTCAAAGAATATTGCCTACCACATTAAATATAATTCCCATAGTTATTGACTTAGGTGCATGTGTATCAGATATATAAAATCATTCCTATCTATCTATCTATCCTTTACCATGTTTTGCATTTTATTCTTGTTGTCTTAATGTGAATATTTTTATTAGTCTTCTATTGAATTTCTGTGCAGACTACTTTGCGCATTATCCAAGTGTACTAATAGTTAAAGTAATCTGAAGAAAAGAATTTCAAACCAACAAGAAGCAACACAAAGAACTATTACACACTTTACTTCCATATACCATGCAGATGTCCCCAGGTTCCCTATGTTCCTATTGCAGTGGTTGCAATCACGGCGAACATCATAATGCAGTTATAAGGACTCTCTCTGCTTCCTGTGTTCTTCTCAGAATTCACGAAACTTTTCTTGGGCTACCTGACTCTTTGGATGAAATTGCAATTTGCATAGCAGAATTATGATGAATCTTAGATGCATTTGGACTCCAAATGCCAAGTACTCACTCCTGAGTGTCACCTGTTCTCCATGATGTTGCAGTACCGAATCTCTCCTTGGCTTCTCCCATCCACTGTGTCTTCAGCCAGGGTGGATCTGTCCAGTCAGCCCAGTGCCTTATGAGTTGTGGGGAGCTCAGTCACTACTGCTTTTTGTGAGCATGGTACTGGGCCAATGGGAGCAGGGCCCCTGGGAGCCCAGAGCTCAGGCTGCAGGGCCATCAGGAGGCCTGAGCCCACCACCAGACAGTGGACCTGCAGAGCCCAGGAGAGAGGACCTGGCCACATGCCAGTATGGACAGTGGATGACACATGGGAACTCCTCTGCTGGGCATTGACTCTAGTCGTTATTGAGAAACCAATGACCCTGGGGAAAGAATGATGGTGCTCATTGGGTGTGTTTTCATCTCTGCCCTTCTTCACCTCAGTGTCAGTTACAAGTAGGTATTTGTATGGATTAGTTAACATTAAGTGTTGTGGGCAGCTCTCACTCATTACCAACCTGTAAGAGGGAAACATCTAAAACTACCTCCAGTTCAGCAACAAAAGTTTCTTATCATTAAGATGAAATACACATGATTTAAAATTAACCTTTGTAACAGTTTATCGTTCTCACATCAGTGTGAGTTACCACACTTCATATTTGTACATTTTCCAGCTACATCTTTTCCAAAATAATTTTTACTTCAAAATGACCAACTAACCCATTACATACATTGTGAATATTATCCCTAATTGCAGTCACTGGAAACTAAATGTATTTTGTATCTTTGAATTTATATATTTGTAAAATTTCATATAAATAAAGTCACTCAGTATATGAAGTGTATTCTAGCTAAAGTGAGCATAACATCATTGAAATTAGTCCACTTTATAGCATGTATCATTTGATCATTTCTGAAAGATGAAAGAAAAACCATTATTTACATATGCCAGAAATATTTTAATCAACATATCTATTTGTGGACATATTTTTTTTAATTCTCTAGTATAATTTGACTGATTTGTTTTGTTACCTTATATTTTGTCACATTTGACTTCTCTGGTAAACACTCTACATTCTCTATGCTTATGTTTAGAACCTGTTTCGGTGAGCTTTGCATTGCTGTGACAAAAATACCTGAACAAAAACAAAAAAACAGCTAGGCACTGTGGTGCATGCATATCATCCCAACAGCTCCTGAGGCTGAGGCAGGAGAATTGTGAGTTCAAAGCCAGTCTCAGCAATAGCTAGGCACTTAGAAACTCAGTGAGGCCCTGTCCCTAACTAAAATACAAAATAGGGCTGGGGATATGCCTCAGTGGTTGAATGATCCTCAGTTCAATCCCCAGTACTGCAAGAACAACAACAAAAAATTCCTTAGATTTAGCCACTTTCCTGATGTCTCTGTGTGAAATGCTTAGCATCTCTTTAGGTGCTGGTATCCATTACAATTACACCTTCCTTGGCCCTAGTTTCTTAAATAATCTTTTCAAATCTCTGATCCAATTTAGTTTTTAACTCTACTACTATAAACTACTGCTTTATTATAATGCAATATATCTCTGGTATTAATATAAATATTCTAAAATCTTTTTAAAACTTAGAAAAGTTTGAATGTTCTGGCATAATAGTCTCAGTCATGAATATTACCATGAAACACACTGTAGAATAAGTTACTACATTTTCTTGGTGGTTGCTAGACTCACATCAAATTTCTAACTACGTGTTGCTCTAAGTCTTTTGTCTTCTGAAGTTTTGATTCTATAAAGCACTGAAAAAACACAATCACAATAAAGGATCTAACAAGTACTCTTAAATATTGTTTCCTTAATGGGTAGGGTTAATATTTCAGAAGAGCTCTCTTTCCAATACATATCTTTCACATAATTTATATTACTATAAAAAAATCTATTTCTTTGTTCATGACTAATATACAAAGAAAATGTTTTTGCTAAATTCTGCAGAAATTTTATACCATTCTCATGCACCTGCAGGGTTTTGTGTTATTTGATACAAGATTTGAGATATCACAAATTCTAATATCCATGTTTCCTTTTTTTGTATCTATTGCTACTAGATATTATGATATAAAACATCTTAAAACAGGTGTTATATATCCAACAGCTTTCATCAAGAGGGGCACCTTTCAATAGAACAAGTGTTTGCTTCTTAATTTGAATCCATGCCACTTGTTGATTCTTGATTTTCCTTCTTGAGCTTTAGGAGTCTTGTTAAGGAAGTCCAGTGCTAAGCTGACATGATAAAAATTTGGGCCAACTTTTGGAATGGAGTAAAACTAAAAAGATTTTTCTCATAAAAGAAACAAATAATAACATGAAGAGACATCCTATGTAACGAGAGAAAATCTTTACCACATGCAACTCAGGTACAGCGCTAATCTCCAGGATATATAAAGAACTTAAAAACCTTAACTCAAAAAAATGAGAGGAAAAAAAAACCCACAAATAATCCAATCAACAAATGGGCTGAATAACTGAACAGACACTGCACAGAAGAGGAAATGCAATTGATCAACAAATATGTGAAAAATGTTCAACATCTGTAGCAATTAGAGAAATATAAATTAAAACTCCAATCAGAATGGAAATTATCAAGAATACAAATAAGCATTGGCGAGGAGGTGGGTAAAAAGGTACACTCATACATTGCAGGTGGGATTGCAAATTGGTGCAAACACTCTGGAAATCACTATGGAGATTCTGCAGAAAATTTAGAATGACAGAGTGATTCTTTGTGCAAGCGGCCACATTTATCTATATCAGTAGGTTACATTAGGTCATTAGTACCATAACCACATTATTGTTTGGAGTATCACTGAGGTCACTTATTCTGCAGTTACATTACAGTTACAATTTGGGACGTCAGGAGCTTTGTGCAGCTCTTCAGAAAGTCCATTGTCTGAAGGTACTATTAGGTGGGCAGCTCCAGGAGCACAGGAGCTTGATGAAACATTGTAGTTTTCTAGCCAGCAAATTCTTCTATTCCCAGGATCTATGTGCCTAATATCAAGATTGAAACTCTCATGAAGAGCATTACTACAGTGGCCAGGCATCCCTTGTCTTTAACATGGAAGTTTTCCAGCAGCCAGGCATTCTGCACCTTTGCACAGAAACTTCCTATCCACCAAGCATGTGACAGTCATGAAGTTAATCAGAGACTCAATCTCAAATGCAGAATTCCTACAAACTACCACTTGACCCAGCTATCCCACTCTTTGGTTTGTATCCAAAGGACAATGTAGGCAAACAATTGTGACACAGCCACATCAATATTTATGGCAGCTCAATTCACAATAGCTAAACTATGGAACCAACCTAGGTGCCCTTCAACAGAATGTATAAATAAAAGTGGTATATATAATTAGAATATTACTCAGCATTAAAGAAGAATAAAATTACAGCATTTGCAGGTAAATGGACGAAGGTGCAGAAAATCGTGCTGATGAAAATAAGCCAATTCCAAAAACCAAAGGCCCAATGTTTTCTCTGATACACAGATGCTGATCTGTAATGGTGGGATGGCTAGGAAAGAATGGAGAAACTTTAAATTGGACCGAGGGGAGTTAGGGTAGAAGATTGTGGGGCGGGAAGACAGTGGAATGAGGACATTATTATTCTATATACACGTGTGATTGCACCACACATGACTCTGCCTCATGTACAGCCAGAGGATGAGAAGTTGTGCTCCAAATATTTACAATGTGTCAAAATGCCTTTTCCTACCATGTAAAACTAATTAATTAGGAAAAATAAAATAATTACCATCTATACAAAAAAGAACTGGTGTGTATAATTTAATTTCTTTCCAACTTTTTACATTAAATTTAAAATTAATTTAACTAGCCCTCTCATCTATGTAAAATGTTCAATACTACTCACTGGGATTCAGTAAGCTATAGTTGTAGAGAAAATGCATATAAAGGTGGAGTGTACAGACTTTAACTGAGGTTCATTGAATGTCTTTCTATTCTAGCAGGGAACATTGGAGCAGTCAGAACTAGAAACCATGGGACACAGTGTGGGGATGGTTGGATCCTATTAAGCAATTCAAAGCTTCCTGCAGCAGTCAGTACTGGGGTGCTCATCTGCTCCTACCACAAGAATTCCCTTGCCTAAAAACTTCAATAAGTGTATTCATCAATCAATCTTATATGTTTATTATTTTGTATTTTCTTATGTAATAAGTACATTTATATTTTTCTCCATATTTTCATTTTAGTATAATGGTGAAAAAAATGTTTTTCAGAATTTGTAATTTAAAATCTTGAATGTGATATTATATATTTTTTTTCTCATTGTGTTATATAAGTAATACTAGATAAACTTGTTCTTAAGAATATGTCAGTTACTATTGCTAATTATCAAAGTATATGCCAGTGAGGGCACGAGAATACTTGGAGAGAGATATTTTGTGGGAGGTGATGAAAGACTGCTACAAGACAGGTGTGGTGGTGAAAGCCTGCAATCACAATGCCTATGGAGGCTAAGGCAGGAGGATCAGAGGTATTAAGAGAATTAGCAATGAAGCAAGGCCTGAAGCCACTTAGCAAGTCTCTGGTCTAAGTAAAACACACAAAAAAGAGACTGGGGATGAGAACTTAAGTTCAGTCTTTGGTTAAAAAAAGAAGAAGAATGAAAATAATAATGATGATGGTGATGATGACAATAATAATAATAATAATAATAATAATAATAATAATAATAATAATAATCAGAGAGCGCATACACTGCCATAAAGTTTTAGGGAACAAGTATAGACAGATGTACTTTAAGAAGTACAGTAAACTGAGGGAAATTTAAGAGTTTACCCAAGTCAGAAATTTAAGTCAAAAATTAATGATCTACCATGTCATAATTTTGAGGCCTGGCACATTAGCATAGATGTCACAGAAGATGTGTGAGAGGTAAACCATCAGGGCTGACCTGCAACTCATGCTCCAGACTTTGTCCCCCACACTGAATCACTCATGGACATAATAAAAGACTGTCAGCTGCCACTGCCAGGGAAGTACTGGGTGCTCTTCCTGGTTGGTGGATTTGACTGTCGGGACACAGGGTGTGGTAAACATGGCCCTGTTTATTCATGGACAAGGATTTACTCTTCTCATGTGCCAAATAGATTGGCTATTACTTCTTTAGGATTTAATTATTGCATATATTCAAAGTAGTTAATTCGATAGATACAGTTATGTACCACAGTGCTTAGAAATTTGCTTGACATTTCTCTGAATAATAGCACATTATGGGAGTGTAAGTTTTTTTCAGATTTGATTGCTAAAATTTTCCCCTGTGATAGTACTTGATACAGGTACTGCAATGTATTTTATGAATCTTTAATACATGCCTCCACAAATGATTTCAACAAATATATTAAATTATATTTACTCATTAAAAGATACATTGATTAAATTACACATTATATAAAGGATTCATGGAATAATAGGTAAATGAAAAAAATCAAATAATAAAAAATCTCATAGTCAAACCAAGTGACATTAGAGTAGGCAGTTTAACTTGTGTCACCCAGATATGAAGAACATTTGACCGAATCTTGAATTTCACTCAGAGAAATTAGGAATGATGCTTTTTTTTCCCTGTTGATAAGATTTATTGTCCTCTGCTCTGTACAAGCTTCGTCTCCCACCCCACCCCCACCCCACCATCCAAGAGCACCCAGACCCCCCTTGTGCCCTCCCAACTCAGCTCATATCTGCTGCCCAGCCAGATTCCAAAGGGGAGGCATTTCAGATTAATCTCCACCAAAGAGCTCCCAGGGCAGAATGCTGCTGGGGGTAGCTAGTGAGCATTACAAAAGAGGGTTGGACAGAGGGTTCAGTTCAGTGTCTGACAGAATGAGGGGAGGTCCAGAGATTCAGGATGGGAGTGATTCAGTCTTGATTTGTAGGGCATGTGCCCTGAAGGAGACTCAAACATCTGAAGTTCAGAAGGACAGGTGACAGCAAGGAGGGGGAAGAGTCTGATCAGCAGCCCTAGGAGGGAGGAGTCAAGAAGGGACATCTGATTGGAGCGGGAGATAAAACTCTGGAGTCAGGCATCCTTCCCCAGGGCTCCTGCCCCTGCTCCAGGGCCCCCCAGGCCCTTGGCCTTGTGCACTAGACGGTGTTTCTTCCGGCCATAGGTGCTGGGGAAGCCCTCCCCACAGGAGGAGCAGCGAAAGGGCCTGCCACCCTGGTGGGCCGCCAAGTGCTTACGGAAGTAGCCGGGATCCAGGCAAGCGAGACAGCCTAGCTCAGGCCGCGGAGGCTTATGGGCGCGCTGGTGGCGCAGCACAGAGCTCAAGTGAAAGAAGCCCTTGCCGCAGGTAGGCGCGCTTGCCCAAGTGTAGCCGCTGGTGCTCCAGCAGGTTGGAGCGGTAGTGGAAGGTCTTGCCACAGGCACCGCAGCGCTGGGGCCGAACCACTGCGCGCAGCGGCTGATGCTCTACCAGACTAGATGATTGTGACCTCTTGCTGAACGTTCCTTAGCTCCCCTGGAAATGTCTGTGTCTCCTATGGTCAGAAGTGGGTGGCCAGACACAGGTAGGCTGCTTTTAATTTCACAGTGTGAGTGATGTTCAAGGGGTCCTACTCCCTCTACCTGCAATCTGGGTCTTGCTCCATCCCCCATCTCTCCTTGTCACAAACCTGAATCTTACTTCTGAGGGACCTCCTTGTTCACAATCTACCCTAGGAATTGCTGACAGAGCCCCTTTTCTACTGTGACATAATGATTTAAATTCACCCATTACTATGTACTAGGCTTTAAAGAACAGTCAAATGCAAAAAATTCTCTGGAAACTGCTTTCCAGTCTCAATTTTTTTCCACTGTTGTGTAGTGTTAAAAATCAGCTTGTTGTACTACCTTTTACTAAGTCAGTAGGTATTCATCAGCCAAATCACTGGTGTAAATTTTTTGATTTGGGACTTTGTATCTTAAACGTTATACCCTTTTAGGAGCAAGTGCATTACTTCCTGCACTATAGTTAAAGTCTGGTGGCTTTACTGACTGACAATTTCCCTGGACTGACTTCCTTTATGCTACTAATTTACAAAGGAATAGCTCCCAAGCAGACTCAGCCCCTTTTACATTGCTGTAGCACACACAGTGTATGTTGTTCGAAGGCCATGCAAGCCCAGGGGCCAGTGCACTTGCAAGGTAAGGTCTCTGTACAGCTGTAATCACTCAAAAAGCATTGTTTATGACACAAATATGGCCACCCCTATTTCAGATGATGAAGTTTTGGAAAGAAGAAAATATTGATATCTTAGAGTATTTTTATTACCATTTATAATGACAGAAAAAATACATAACATAATATGTAAGCATGTAAATCCATATAACAAATCCATATTAAAACCCTTGCAGCTTTTCACTTCTGTAATAACTTTCAGGCCCTGTAGGGGGTCCTTTCTGAACAGCCCTACACATTTGTGTCAAATACAAGATGGAAAAATAAGTATGTTTTCAGGATATGGAAGCTCATCTAGAATTATAGAGACATTGTTTCTATTTTTTTCCTACTAAACAGTGTACTATTTTAGTTTCTCCAAAAGAACTTATCAAATTCCTTAGTAAAGTAGTTTGAATTATATAGTTTGAATTATATTGATATCTTTCTTTGATTTTGTTGTTTAATTACCTTTTGAAAAATTATTCTCTAAATTAAACTAAGCTTTTTTAATGGATTATTCCCACAGGAGACTTCAGATTATGGTGATTGTAAAATACATATATGAATCACATCCTGGGTTTCATACAGCCTCACATCCTATAGATCTACAAAATATGATTACTTTATGAACCTACTTTTTTAAATAAGGAATGAGCTTTATGTTCTGTAGTTTTATTTCAATAATTTTAGAGTGTTCAGAACTACATTCTCCTTTAAGGGTGAAAAGGTTTATTGAAAATTCCCTCTGAAAAACCATAAGATGGTTCATAAGTAAAACAAATCTCCATTAGCAGGAGGACCATGAAAAGGAGTATGAGGAGAAGTTAGCATATTTTTAATGCCAATGATTTGAAGAAAGACTGCTGCAAGTACTTTTCTCTGTATGTGGGGAAGCTGGGGGTTTCTCCTTTGGTTCTTCTCTTTATACTGATTAAAATAAGGAAATTTAAGTATGGTAAATTGATTGCATGTAAAAAATGCAAAAGATTGCTTTGATTGTAAGATATGGGAATTAATTACTTTCTAGATTTCTTTTTTCCACCCTATTAACATTGATCACTTAGTGCTATTGATCAACCAATGAGGAATGCTGAGGGACACTTTATTACATGATGAACTTCATAATGTGCTTCCAAAGCTCTATAACCCTATTGTAATCATTTTGCCACTGGACACACATGCTCATCACACACAATGTACTTTTAATATGAAATGGGAAAGATTATTGAAAAGGAGAACATAATTGTGATCAGGACAAAAAGCTGAGGTTAATGAAGTCAAAATGTTTCAATGAAAATTGTACATACTGGTAAATGTTTTTGTCTCCAACAGTTGTTAAAAATTATGAATGTATGTCATTTGCACAAATAAATTATTATCTACCTCCTTGTCACCTACAAGACATTTGGCATTTTGTCCTCCGGTTGCCTTTATAAGAATGTATTTTTTCTGTCATTTTGTAAATTTCTTTGCAAAAAATTCTGTGTTGTTCTTAGGATGCACTTATGCCAATATTTGATAGACAAGTTTGTGCATATGATAGTGGACTTTTATTCTTGTCAGTAGTACCCTGATTTCTCTCAACTGTAGCTACAAGAGTTCCACCAACTGACCTGAAGTTTATGGCTAGTCAATATCATTTTACTCTCCTTTGCTTTTATTTAATTTATTCATGTTGAATATAATTTACACCCTCAGTCACAAACCTTGAGGGGATATTTCCCTCTTCTCACAGTTTCTCAGAGATTCCCCTTACACTGGTAGTCCTCACAGTGGGTATGAAGGGAGGAAAATCCAATCTAATATGTTTCATTTCTTTTAGGATCTGATCTCCTCCACTGTATTTTGCTCTTTTCATATCTTTTCTCTGCCTGGCTTAATGGCCCCAGACAGACCAGGGGAGCTGCACCTCCAGCCTGATCTGAATGGCCCATTGCCCTCAGTGCCTACCCCAGCTAATCCTACCTTGTCCAGAGGTCTGAGTCCATTTATTTTTTTTTCTTTCTTAATTTTACTCATCAATAGTTTGTAGTCTTATGTGCACAGATTGTTCACCTCTTAGGTTAAATTTTGTCCTGAGTAGTTGATACATATTTTTTTAGATTTGTTCTTTCTAGTTGTACATGATAGTAGAGAATATTTTGACATATATATTTATATAGAGTATGATTTGAGACATGTTATTGTGATGCCTTCAGCTTTTCTCCTCTTCCTCTGGATTTTTTTGGCTATTCTTGGTCTGTTATTTTTTCAAATCAATTTTAGGATTGTGTTTTTCCTAGTTCTGTGAAGAACATCATTGGCATTTTGATGAGGATCACACTGAATATGTACAGTTCTCTAGGTACTGTGATACTTTTGACAATATTAAGTCTTCCTATCCAAGAACTGGGAGGTCTTTCCATCTTCTAAATTTCTTCAACTTGTTTCTTCAATTTCTTTCTTCAGTGTTCTATAGTTTTCATTGTAGAGAATTACATTCTCTTGGTTATATTGTCATTTTCTAAAATTTTTTTGAGGTTGTTGTGATAGTTTTATTGATTTTTTTCTCAGCAAATTTATTTTTGGAGTGTAGGAAGGCTATTGATTTTATCTTTTATCTTAGTATTTTGCTAAAGTTATTTATCATCTCTAGAAATCTTCTGGTGGAATTTTTGGAGTCTTATAAATTTAGAATCATGTTATCACCAAGTAGAGATAGTTTGACTAGTTCTTTTCCTATCTGTATCCAATTAATTTTCTTTTTTTGTTCCTGATTTTAGAGAAAATGTTTTCAGTTTTTCTCCATTTATAATGTTGAAATAAGTTCTTTTTAATCCCTATTTTATCCAATATTTTTAACATGAAGGAGTGCTGAATTTTATCGAAGATATTATTCCACATGTATTGAGATGCTCATGTGATTCCTGTTCTTAAATATGTTTATTGTATTTATGTTGTTTATTGCATTTACTGATTTATATTTGTTCAACCAACCATGCATCCCTGGGATAAAATCTAGGAGATTCTGCTGCATTACCTTCTTAATGTATTTTTAAATGTGATTTGCTAAAACAAATGTTAAGAAATGTTGCATCTGTGTTCATCAGTGACATTGTTCTATAGTTTTCTTTTCTTGATGTGTTTGGTTTTGGTATCAGGGTTATACTGGATTCATAGAATGTAATTGGGAGTGTTCCCATTCTTACAATATCTTGGAAAATTTTGAAAAAGACTGGAGTTAGTGTCATTGACATAATGGACAAGTGTAATACCTTAGGGAAGAGACAGATGATCAAGATCTCTACAAACTAAGCTGTGACACAGACCTGGAAAGTTTTTGTACCTCTGAGGAAGGACAATGAACATACACTGCTGGCCTTGTCAGCTGAGAGCAAATTGTTTCTGGATAGGAAAAAAAGCATTTTCCAAATCAATAGCCACATACCAAGTACCAGGAGTCACCACCTGAATAATCGTATGATATTCTCCGAGAACCATCTATCTTCTGCTCAGACCAGATAGGAGAGTTAAATGGGGCTGTCATGGGAATCACCCCCTGCATCCTTCAAGTCCTTGATGTTGGCATAAATCTCTACAATCCTCCAGGGATGCTCTATTGCTGTTGATTCACTATTTTTCCAGGTATAGGCAATTTCAGAGGTTTCGCTTTAGACTTTCCCACCATAATAGCCCTCACTCCACAGATTAGAGAACCAATGTGTGAGTTTTTCCAAGTGTGAAGTCTATCTATCCTGATTATATGTTTTGAGACTTAGAAATAACCACAGGATATATTGGGGGGGGGCCCACTGGACCCACTGTGAGTTGGACCTTGGCCAAAACTTCAATGATCATCTGACCTCCATAAGCCCTTACATGTAGTGGAAGGGTATAATGACGTTTTGGATCTCCTAGAATCAATATCACTTCAAAGCCTGTCTAGTTGTCCCCAAAAGTCTGATCATTGCCTTTTCCCCAATGTATAGTTACCCTGGTAAAAGGACTTAGGTCCTTTTAGGGAAGGATGGGAGAAAGATTAACAGTAAAGATTTTTTATATTGTACCAAGGTCCTCACTCAAGGGGACTTGGCCTCACCTTCATTCAACAGGTTCTGGATCTGTAAATTGACCCAAAATTGGGAAGTGGTTAAGTGGCCGTGATTCTCTGGTGTTGATTTGGGGCAGACTTTTGTACAATTTTCCCTGGAAATTTTCTGTTAATATAAGTCAAGTAAGAATTTGGTGGGTTTCCCATTTATGTGGCTTCTAGAAACACCATGCTTAATTAACCAACACCAGAGATTCATAAGAGTCAGGCCATTGTGTTCATTTCTTACTCTTTGCTGTCCATTATGCTAAATATGACCACCCCATCTTTGTCACCAAAGGGGCACTTTGTCACCAATGAGGCCACTTGTCCTCTTTCTACCTGAGATTCAATCATACCCATCACATTGTAGTCTTCCATTGATTGACCCCAGCTCCCACAGTAAAGACTGGCATGCAGAGAAAAGCAATGACAGAGACCTTCAGGGATGCTGTTGCTCCACTCATAAATGTGTTTCTTATACTTTTGGTGAAGCACACATGTTCTGGACTGCCCAGGTATAGAGGAGAAGGTGGCACATGACAGATCCACTCCAGCATTCCAATCTCTTTGAGACTCTGAATTTCCACATCAATAGAAAAACCAAGGTGAAAGGATATTTGCAGAGTTGACACAAAGTCTAAAGACCATGCCACTAACCAGAATCTCACACAAGAGATTTATTGTCAGTAGCACACCAACAAGGCTGTTCTTCTGAGGAGAGCAGCAGCCTGTCGGCACTTACATAGCAGCTTTAGAGCCCACAAGATGAATTTCATAAGCTATGTAAGAGTTGTGTCCTAAGATGGAGTGGGGTTTATCCTTTAGCAGGCTGTGTGGATGGCCTCGGGTCTGAGTCTAAGCAACTCCATTTTAAAAACTCCAGTTTGAAACTTGCAGTCTCACCAGGCACACCTATGGAGCTCTGCAGTGTATCCCACAGGCACCAACAAGTCACTTCCTCCACCCTGACAAACTCAGAGTGAAGCCTCTGGCAGGCTGTCCTCGCTTAATAAGAGGGAAGGATGAAAAGTTCAGGCTCTGTCCACCGACCAGATGTTCTAACCCAGGGTAAGTGATGTCACTGAGAGGCCCTGGTGGTATTAAAGGGAAGTGAAAAGCCCTAAAATTTGGTATAAATAATGGAGCAAATGAACAGATATTCAGTCAGCTGATGTCCTCACTCTGAGAGCATGATGAGGACCTGGGCAGACATCCCAAAACTTTTCACCATTTGCTGATCCTCTGCATTTTCCTCGCCACTCTCAGACTCTACTGCAACATCTTGAACATAGTGAGAGCTACAACTTGTCCCCTATGACTCTCTCCTTCATTTTCTCTACTGACTATCAGCTACATCCCAAGAGAACCCTGCCTTGGTTCCTGACCTGATCACCATGATCTGAGTGAGTGTGCATCTGCTGGACTTAAAACCTAAGACTGGAGACTTTTGCTCTGATATCTGAACTTAGCATGCAGAGGGAATATCTGTCATGATCCTGTCATGTTTAAGTGTGTTTGCAGTGCTTAGAATTAATCTAGAACTGTTTGTTCTGAATTAATTATATCTATTGGTGTGATTAGCCTTAAGAGTTGTGGTTTTCTTGATTAAGAACCTATAGAGAAAAATTTTATTGAGTGATTTGAGTAAATAAAGAATTGACTAGGACAGAAGCATGTGGACATTCTTTATTTCTCCCCTTGGACTGCTTAACTCTCACCTTTTTTCCATCCCAACATAGATACCTGTTCTTACGGAAAGTTAAGCAGCATTGCCTCAGAATCAGAACTTTGGAACCTTTAGATAAAATGGCTCCTGACCTAAAATGGTGATTCCAATGCCAATATTGATCTGATTCTAATACAAGGATGTCAGTCATTTCCAGATCATTTATAGTATGTCATCTTTGGACCCATACATCAGCTGATCATCCAAACAAACTAATAGTACCCTTTTAAATAATGCAAGCTATTACATTAAATCTAGAATCTCTGTTTAATGGGCCAATATCAATAGACTCAGCCTGACCAAAGTTTATGTTCCTCCCACCATTATCCTACACTCTTATAATCCATTCCCACACATGTTCCCCAGACCCCTACTTGTATAAATTAGAAAACCCAATAAGTTCCTTCAGAGTTTGGGGTACCTCCTTGGGGGTCACACTCTGTACCTCACCTCTAGGGTCTGCTTAGATTTGGATCCAGTTATAGGCCAGGAGGAAAAAGTGGGTGGTGAATGTGGGTCCTAAGGAGTATGAATATCTTCATGCTGAGCAAGTGAATCACAGAAGGTTTTTACTGTTTCCAGAAGCAAAGCAGGTCTAGTTCCCTCCAGTGAGGGTGGAGAAACCAATGCCACACAGGGTGTGGGAGGGATGTCTCAGTTGTGGCTAAAGTGGGGGCTCAACAACTTCTGGTAAAGTAAACCCATCAGAGTATGGGAGATGAGTAACCCCAGCCACTTCAGCCTCCTTCTATTTATCACCATCTAAATTTGCAGGATCCCATTCTTTTCCAAGCAGTGCCCTCACTTTAACTGCAGACACCTTCCAAGGCTAAGAGTTAAACTTCTGCTTAATTCAGCCAATTGCAGGATTAGGGTTTGTGTTTGGTTTTCAGCAACCTCAGCCCTATGACTATAAGACAGAGAGTCTCCTTCAGAAAACACTTAACAGCTTTCAGATCAGTTATGCATGACTGCAGCTAAGAAACTGAATTTTTGAGATGATAATTCTCCTTCTTATTTCGCCCAGTAAAGCCAGAATCAACCAATCTACATCATAATATTTATTAGGTTTTCAGAACTGTTCAAAGATATCACATATAGAGTCACTGAACACCTTGAATTTTTTAAAGAGAGAGAGAGAGAGAGAGAGAGAGAGAGAGAGAGAGAGAGAGAGAGAGAATTTTTTAATATTTATTTTTTTAGTTTTCAGTGGACACAACATCTTTATTTTTATGTGGTGCTGAGGATCAAACCCAGTGCCCCTCGCATGCCAGGTGATCACGCTACCACTTGAGCCACATCCCCAGCCCCACGCCTTGATTTTTACAAGTGGCAAATTGGGAGTATCAAATTCATTTACTTCACAAATATCTTTAAACAATTCACACCATGGATTATCAGTACTCTCCATAGTACCAGTAGGAGAATTGGTAACTTTAGGTCTAAACAATCAGCCAATTCCAGAACCTCAATTATACACTCAATTTATAACCTAGTGTCCTCTTCTCTGTCAAGGTCCTGTCTTGGAAACCAGAGTGTGAGGCCTTTAATTTTGGTCAGTTCTTTTCAAGACTATCTTTAGCTTTTCAGCACAGCTTCATTCTAAATAAATTTTACAATACTTTTTTCCTGAACGGAAAAGAAGGCTAAAATTTTTGACAATGATTGCATTGAAGCTGTAGAACATTTAAAGATCTATATTTTTTAATAATATTAAGACTTCTTATGCTAGACACAAAATATCATTCTGCTTACTTATATTTTTTATTTTGACATTATTTTTGTTATATTTTCATGTAAGAATCTTTAAGCTTTTGATTAAATGTATTTTATATTTTTTGATACTGTGGTAGTAGGAGCAAATGTGACTCCCTTTTGTTTTATGACTTCATGATGTAAAACAACTATGCCAAGTAGAAGAGTCATGACTGGAGCAAGATGTTCTTTTCCTTTTGCTATAGAAACCTTTAAGAACATGGAACTACATAATGGGGCTCTGTTTCTGTAACTGGGGTGACTAGGCTAACTGTTATTGGTTAGGCTTCCCTCTGCTTGACTGCACTGTACCGCTTCTGTAACCCGGCTTGCTTGCATTGGCTAGACCCCCCGAACATCCCTTTTGTGGTTTTCAAGCTTATAAGGAGTGCCCTTGCAATTTTTCGGGGATGATCAGGGGAACAGCTTTATGTTCTGTTCAGCTGCCATGGGTGTGCTTCAATAAAGGCTTGATTTGATTATACATGAGTGGTCTGGAAGTCAGTTCATGAAACCCTGGGACGAAGCTTTAACCATAACATTTGAGGGCTCACCCTGGATCCATTTCTAACCTACCCTCACGCCAAATTTGCCTCCAATGATGGGCCTTTGGACCTAGGCCAGGAGTACAGGGGAGCTCCTGAGAGATGTTCCTGATCCTCACTCCGAGGGTAACTCCAACAAGTCCTAGGACACTCTGAAAAGCCTCCTGTTGGCTGTCAGTTCTGGTGAGTTGACTCTTCTGGGGCTGGGTGGGAAGATTGGATGCAGTAGCTTACCCCTTCCCCAGGACAGGATGAGACATTGTCACTGTCTCCCTGGAGGTCTCCCTGTGTGACCTCATCTGTCTCTATCTGGGGCCCACTGGAAACCTCCCTGCTGGGCCTCATCTGTCTGGGGGTAAGAGGAGACATGGTCTCTGCCCCATTAGAGGTCTCCCTGTGTGACCTCCGCGATTATTGCTTGTCCTGTGTCTGTTCTGCTATTTGTCATTTCTGCAGTGTCTTCTGCTGTTTGTCATTTGTCCAGTGTCAGGTCATCAGCCATTTGTTCTGTTTGCGGGGTCTCTGCTGCATTAGAGGTCTCTCTAGGTGACCTCAGAAATTATTGCTTGTCCTGTGTCTGTTCTGCTGTTTGTCGTTTCTCCAGCGTCTTCTTGCTGTTTGTCATTCATTGCCCCCCCTTTTTTTTTGGCCGGCCATTTTTCTTTTGTGCATGGGCCCTTTTCTTGTTCTCATAACTGCTCTTCTATCATCAGGACTCCTTCACTCCACCACATCATGGGACAAGGAGGTGCTACTGAGCTCTCTACCTGGACCCCTTTAACTTGTTTTCTTAACAAATTTTAGGACTTTATCTGTTGGTTTGTTTTTGTTTGTTCCCTTTGTGTTCCATGTTAATTTCTACCTCAGTTTGTTTCTAATGAAAAAAAATGCTTAAAAGGTTTTAACTGTGCTCACTACAGCTTACATTAAAATGTAAAGTGCTGCCAACAGGACTAAAAGATTTGTCAAAAGTAAAAGCTAAAGGTAAGAACAAAAAGACATTCTAGAGATTGCCTTCATTTAGGAAGTGGGCCAGGTGGCCAACTTGGTAAATCATGTCAGTTCCTATAGAGGACAGATTAAAACTAAAGTGTTTTATAAAATTATTATTCCTAAATTGTATAACAATAAAACATAATTTTGTCTAGAAAATTTGGCTTTTGTCTCTCAGTATTTTCAAGCATGAATAACTCCCAACTATTAAAAAATAGTCCAAAGATTTTTCAATGTCAGGCTAAAAGTTGGTGGTCACTATCCAAGAAACCAGACAAAACAGTTTAAAATGGGACTCCAACCTGGGTGACTCTCCCAAGGAGACCAATGAAGCTAGCTGCATCTCTGGGAAGTTCCTCCAGGGAGAAAAAAGCCCCCTTCATTTTTCTATTTTCCCTCTACTTTTTTCAGCTTTCATGAACAGGAACACCTCAGGGAAAAGGTCAGAAAACTTTTAAAATTCTATGTTTGTTAAACTCATAATTTTGATCCAATATGCTTAAGTTAATATGTTTTTCTGATTACACTCTGCTTTATTCTAAAGCCAATTTACAAGGATTAACTCTGAATCTAATAGGCTTTAAAAAACTAAACTACAAGGCTTTTGTTTTTCTGTTTGCTTTGTGTGGGTGCACCAGAGTACTGTCTGTCTGCATGCATTGCCATGTCTATATATTTGATACAAATGAGCTCATTAATTAAAATTTTAAAAAATGGATCCAAATACTTTTGGTTAATATAATTTAAAAGGTTCAATTCAAATTGGGAAAATAAATAAATAAAAGTACAAATATCTTTAAAGTTACTAATACACAGCTTTGTTTCTAGATGGTTAAACAGCTGTTAAAATGTTAATGTCTATAAAGTGTCTGATGTCATTGTCTCTAGGATTTTTATTCATCAACAACAAAAAAAGATTACTAATACTATTCAATGCACTTGTCTGATACCTTGTTTTTTAAAAAAAAGACTCGTAAATTTCATCTAAACGTATATAAAATTAATCATGGATGTGTTTGTTAGAGACATCTAATTGGTTTACAAAGTTAAAATGCTGACTGTTAAATATAATATCAAGTACTCTTAACTCCTTAAATTCCATAAAGTAAAATACTTAAACAATGTTGGTGTTTTCATAAATTGGTAAACTAAAAAAAAAAAAATGGAAATTATAAAAACAAGGTTACTCTAAATTACAAAGTCCTAACAGGTATAATTCTACATACAAGGAGTCAAGAGGTTTCAACTGTATTTCAATTAAAGTATTGTAAATAATAAATATTTCATTTTATTAATATAAATTAATTTATCTAAATTCAAAAATTTATAAAGGTTATTATTTCAAGGTATAAACAGAAAAAGGATCAATGGGTTAATAAATTATTTAAAAAGTTCTAAATATAAAAATATATTTAATATAAAACTTTTCCAGATAAAAAAGTCTTAATGTGATAAAATATAATTATAATACATTTAAGTAAACAACAAAAGAGTCTAATTAAGTTATATAAACGTCTATAAATAAAAGACAAATATTAAAAGGTTTATATGTAACTAAGTTGGTTATATATGTAACACAAATAGTTAAAACTATTGAACATTGTTTTCTAAGGACAAATATTAATGTACTGATATATTTATATGTTAAAATGACAAAAACTTCTAAAAATATTAATTACATTATGTCTGTTAAGTTTTATCCCCTGTAACAAGTAATCTTGGAGAAACTAAGGTTTTTACATCTGTGGCTAAACAGCAACTGTTATTTTAAAGTATTGTCCTACATTACAATGTCTAGATTTTCCTTTAAAAACTAATCTTGGTTAATATAAAACATCAATGAAAGTGTGGTACATTACTCTTCTTTATGGATTAAATGTGTTCATATCTTTCAGGTAAACAAGTCTATAAGGTAAAAGGTTTAAAGGAACATTTTATCAAGCTGGTATTCTTCAAACTAAAATTGTAATGGTAATTTAAACTTATAAAGATAATAGATTTTATTGGGGATTTATTTATATTATTTGATGTTTTATAACCAAAGCTTATGTTAACTTTTACACTAATATATAAAAATTTAAAGGTATTTTAAAAGATAATGAAAGCCTGATCTGTTTAAAAATTAATATTATAAAACATTTTGCCACTTTTCTACATGGAAAAAAAATGTTAAGGGCTCTCAGCCTTTCCTTAATTAATGCCTCAAATATATGTCATATTGTGCTAGCTAACATTCATACAGAGTCAGAAAACAATATAAGTAAACTTTATAAAATGATATCTAAAAAGAGAGACAAAGATCAGCTTTAGAACTAAAACACTTTACCTGAGATTGTGAAGAGCCCTGCCTTACCTGAGATAAGGCTCTGCCTCCCACCTTACAACATGTCAGAATAACTTCAAAGTAGGCCAGATTTCAGTTAAAGTTATATTCAAAGATTAATTTTATTACAAAGATTACTGTGATCTCAAATAGAAAATATAATGTATAACTCAGCCAAGGTTCAAAATTATATACAAGCTAAATAAGTTTTTACTATCATTAATTTCACTTTGTATTTTCATTATAACCAAAATAAGTGACCACAACACTCAGAGCAACCAAGAGACCTTTACTGTGACAACGTCTGATTAACACAAAGAGAGAGAGAGAGAGAAAGAGAGAAAGAGAGAGAGAGAAAGTGCAAAAGAGAGAGAGAGAGACAGGAAAGTGAGAGGAAAGAGAGAGAGAGAGAGAGAGAGAGAGAGAGAGAGAGAGAGAGAGAGAGAGAAGGAAAAGAAAAAATGAGAGACAGGGAAAATGAGAGAAAAAGGAGAGAAGAGAGGAGGACCTGGCAAGAGAAAATTTTTATAACCAAAATCTAATGTGGTATCTGGATCTGCAAGCTGCCTTTTGGGTGTACAGTGATTGGATCACAGTAGATGCTAAGGTGTCATCTTCTGCCTTCAGGAAGATCTCCAGCATTACATAAATTAATAAATAAAATAAGGATATTGTGTTTTGTAAAAATTAACTGTAAAGTTATAAACATTAAAGTTAAAGCTCAACATTCTTACTTTAAAACTGGTAAAACAAACTTGCTGGATGTTTAAGACCAAATTTAAATATTAAGGTTAAAATAAAGGGGCCAAAGAAACCAATATTTGACTCTTGCCCTCTGAGTCAGGCTGAACCCAGGACAGGGGGAAAGCTTTGCAACTCTGGGCCACATAACCTCCCAATAAGGGAGATTAATGAGGCCACTGAAGAACAGAAAGCCAATGAGTGTCCATGCTGCAAAAGAGGAGGGTCATTGAAAAAGGAGACATGTCTGATGCTTCCAAGGGAAGCCATATGGTCAGCAAGACCTTGACCCATCCTAATGCAGATGACATTAACAAAGCTAAAATGCTGCTCACAAGTTCCCCAAAAATGTCCTCCAAGGAAACTCAGGTGACTCTTACCAATAGATAGGAACAAGGTCACTGTGACCAGCTTGGTCTTGAACACCTAGCAAAAACAGTTAAAACCAAAGCACAGTCATTCCTGGACATTTAAAAAGAAACAACAGTTATTATAATGTAACTTAAAATGTACACTAGTGTTAGCATCCCCTCCCAAAAAAATAAGTAAGACTGGAGACAACAGAAGAAAAACTCTTAGGCAAAAATGCCTGATAACTATCAATAAACATTTTATTCAGTTTAAGGCCTACAGATCTTCCTAACTTCCTACATAGGTAGATGTAATCAATGTTTATTAATAAAATTATCTAGCCCTAAGTAACAAAAGGATCTTTATTGAACACAGAGGTCATGTCAAAACATATTTTTACAAAAATCATTAACTAATTTAACTAAATGTTGTGTCTACATTCTTGATAATTCTGACAATGTTAAAGATTTCTGTTCCCTAAAAAAAGTGCCTTATTAGGCTTTGTTAGGCCTTGTAATGGGGACAATTTCTCAGGTCTTCTATCTCCTGGTAAACAATTATTAATTTTTGTCATTTTCATGATATTTATGGACAGGTTCCAGATGATACAACTGCTATTTTGTATTAATCTTACTTCAGCACTCATGTCTTTTTGTTTCCCTCATAGAAGAGCCTACCCCAGGTGACTTTACATCCTGTTCTTCCTGAACCAGACTTTTACCATGGACTCCTTGACCCACTCAGTTTCTCAAAAGGGACTCCAAATTGCTTGCCCACTGCATATCACCCCCTTTCAGCTGAAAGTAGCAAGAACGGTCATCGCCCTTTTCTTTTACGGCAGTTGGAGGTCCCTAATATTAGAGGAAAAATTACAGTCAACATAGATATTCGCCAATATTTCTAGCTCAGGAAGATGTACCTGGGAAACCATTCCCAAGATCACCCTGGGTGATCTCCCATAAAGAGACACTTGCTTCCACAACCCAGCTTATAAGTGGGACAACTCCCCATTCACCAAAAATTGTGCTTCCCAGGTCCCACTTTGAACTCCCTGCCTATATCTCCAAACTGTCAATAACTCTGAACTATGTAACCTACTATTTTGATGGAGTGAAAGGAAGAGAACACCTGGACTTATTAAAAGGCCAGGGCTCATTGATTTATCAACATAGACTGGCTGACATGCCCCTATTTTAGTTCCCCTCCTGGCTGGTTTGGGAAGTCCTTCAGCCATCAAATAGATATAAATTTAGAAAAAACTAGAAAGGTCAATCTCCAAAGTAAAGGTTTCACTAGATTCTCTGACAGAAAAAGTCTTACAAAACAGATGAGGTCTAGATGGTCTCTTTCTGAAACAAGAAGGAGACTTGTATGGCTCCAGGAGAAACTTGTTTCTCTGCAAACCATTCTGGGATAATAAAGAACAGTTTGGCGCTTGTGAGAAACAGGTTAAAGGAAAGAGATGAAGCACAAGAGACTTCAGGCAACTGGTTCCAAAACCTGTTCCCATGGTCCCCTTGGTTGACTACCATCATTTCAGCCATAGTTGGGCCCCTAGTCCTTCTCCTGATTGGGATTAGGACCCAGCCTCTTAAAAACCCTACTAAACCATATACAAAAGAATGTAGGTGAGGTCAGGCTTATGGTCTTGGGAGCCCAGTATAATCCCTTAGACACAGAAGAATGAAAAAAAAAAAAAAACCCAAGGCCTAATGATGTGAAAGATTGACATCAAACCTACTAAAACCAGTGGGGAATGTGGTAGTAGGAGCAAATGTGACTCCATTTTGTTTTATGACTTCATCCTGTAAAACAACCATTCCAAGTAGAAGAGTCATGACTGGAGCAAGATGTTCTTTTCCTTTTGCTATAGAAACCTTTAAGAACACAGAACTACCTAATGGGGCATTGTTTCTGTCACTGGGGTGACTGGGCTAACTGTGATTGGTTAGGCTTCCCTCTGCTTAACTGCACTGTCCCGATTCTGTAACCTGGCTTGCTTGCATTGGCTAGACCCCCCAAACATCCCTTTTGCAGTTTTCAGGCTTATAAGGAGTGCCCTTGCAAGTGTAACCCGGCTTACTTGCATTGGCTAGACCCCCCCCCCCAACATCCCTTTTGCAGTTTTCAGGCTTATAAGGAGTGCCCTTGCAATTGTTCAGGGCTGATCAGGGAAACAGCTTTATGTTCTGGTCAGCCGCCACAGGTGTGCTGCAATAAAGACTTGATTCAATTATATGTGAGTGGCTGGAAGTAAGTTTATGAAAACCTGGGATGAAGCTTTAACTATAACAATATAAAATTCAATGAAATCACTTTCTTGGTTTCCATTTTTGACTAGTCATTGTTACATATAAAATACTGTGCTGTATAAATTCTTTTTTTATTTCAATCTCTATGTTTTATTTATTTTGAAATTAAAGGTGAATTTTTAATGGCACATTTGTGGTGTATGTAATTTCCCTAATTTATCCTGTTAGTTCATTTGAGACATTTTCCTGTCATAGATTCGTAATTTTATTTATCAAACTCCTTTATATCAGACCACATACAGGTGAAGTTTCTTCTCCTCAGATTCTGTGTTTGTGAGCTTGCTCATTGTGATTTTCCCACAAATGTGACTCTAGACTCTGTACTTGCAGCCCTTAAGGACCACTCCTAAATGTAAGAACAGTGAACTATCTGAGTTACCCTGCAGTGCATACTCCTAGTTTAGGAAGGATGGAGCAGGACTCTGCCTTCTTGTTTGGGCTCTCAGTTCATACACTAGTGTCCTTTTCTCTGTCAAGGTCCTGTCTCAATGCTGTCATTAGTCTGCTCTTGGTGCTTTGCTGTACAAAATGCCACCTAGGTGAGGTGTTAGGTGCTGTCCAGTGTACCTGACAAGCCTTGGGTTCTGAAATATCTTACTAGGAGAATACACATGTGTGAGGAGCTTTGAGTGGCTTGTGTCACAGTGTTGACAGTGATGGTCTCAGTGCTGTTGAATGAACCCACAGGGTGCATTGAACAATACCTCTGTTCCCAGAACAGGGTCTGTGTGGTTTGTGAAAAGGCTGTGATCAGTTTTGATCAGGGTTGTTGGGGCCTAACTGCATTTCTCATGAGAGCAAAGAGACAGTATTTCCTAATTCAGCATTTGTAGTTTCATTAGAGAACATATCAACCGTGAGGAGTTACAATAGTTTGTTTCTCTTTGAGGGTGTAGTTGAGGCCTAGTTTGGTGGTGTACACCTATATTCCCAGGGACCCAGTGTTAAACCATGATGCAAAGAAAAGACCACCAATTCAAATTGTAAATCAAATTAAAGCAAGCTTATCTTTGTATATACAGGACGTGGCCAGGACTTTCTCCCAAAAACCCCGGCTAGAAAGTAGCACCCTAGTTCTCTAGGAACACAGTTTTATAGCACAAAAAGTTTCAAAGGTGTGTTGTGAGAACTTACACATAACAGGATTTTCACAAGCATAATACAAAAGAAGATAGAAAGTTAATTATCTACATGGCTTAACATTGAAAGGTAGGGAATAAGTTTAGATCCCAACATCAGAATTTATGAGGTACCACTGATGTTTCAAAGAGGGTTGTTATCTGGTCAGGGAAAGCAAGGCATGGGTGAATTCAAGGCATGGGCAGAAATTCCACATAAGTTTAGAAATTGCAGTAATTTATAGTAAAACAAAAATTAACTTTTCATGATTTTGTGACGAGACGGCTCCCAAACTTAACATGGAATTAGGCTGAATTCATCACAAGGAGTCCAAGGCAGAAGAATCTCAAGTTCTAAGCCAGCCTGGGCAATGTAGAAAGACCATGCCTCAAGTTAAAAAATTAAAATTGCTATGAACATAGTTTATTTAAATTCCCTGGGTTCAATAAGCAGAAATAAAGAAAAACAAAGAGTGCTATTAAAAAGAATATTCAGAGTGGTATTTATTTTCACATTATAGAGGTATAATGAAACAACAAAATTTGTTTACATTTAATTTGTATGATGATATACATATATATATATATATTTTTCAGGTATATAGGAGGAATATGTGTACTACAAACAAAATGATAATCATAATAAAGCTCTTAGAATGTGAACTCTGAAAATTTTGAGCCCACAGAATTATGTGGAACATAAATGGAGTGAGGTTGGCTGGGGTAAATAACTTCTGGTCAGCTACTGCCCAGCATAAAGATTGCACTCCAGGGCATTATATACTTGATGGTTGCAGAGGGCAGATTCTAAATTTTCTCACCACAGACATAAAACAATAATGATAAATATGTGAAGTGGTAAACGTGCTAATGTGTCTGAATGTCTCCTGCTTCTTCTTCATATCTCTGTCCTCTGGATAGAATGGAATGTCCTAGTGTTCTGTTGAGCAGTAGTGCTGAGAGAGGGTACCTTGACTCATTCCTGATCTTAGATGCACTGATTTCAGTCTCTCCATTGATCATGTAATTTGTACTTCATTTGGTTAATTTGATGTATTACACTGATTGATTGATGTAAGTTGAACTACCCTTGCATCCCATTTATAAAGTCCACTGGCTCAGAAGTATGACTTTTTAAAAATGTGCTGTCCAATTCAATTTGCTTTATTTTTTCCAGGATTTTTGTATTACTAGTTCCTTGGGGATATGGCTCTTTAATTTTTCTTTTCTTGTTGTTTCCTTCCTTGTGGTTTCAGGGCAATGATTGCCCTCTCAGAATGAATTTTGGGAGGGCTACTTTCTCTTCAGTTGTTCAAAAGAGTTTGAGAAAGATTGCTTTAAACTCTTAAAATGTTTTCTAGAATTATCTAATAAGTCATCTCTCTAGTTTAATTTTTCAAAGGGAAGATTTGCCAATCAAAATCATCTTTCTAAAAGATCAAACTATCAAAGTTTTAGTTTCACATTATTTGAAAAAAAACATGTTAAAGTAAGCAGAATTCTCTCACAGAAGCATGTGAAGTGCTGCCTCTTCATGCCAGGAGCTGAGTTCTCCCTATGGCAGCACAATTAGCCCAACAACTTCAGTACTCTCTCTTCTTTCTTGGCACATTGCTCTTGCAACATGCTTTGGGGCACTAATTTTCTCAGTTCTTTTGGCCACCTAATTTCTCCAAAGATACTGCCTGCATCAGAAACCTGAGGCTTACATCAGATTCCTCTGGGTGTTGCCTGCTAGGTGCACCAGGGTTCATGTGGCAGGGATGCTCAGTAGGCAAAACTCTGAAGATGAGCTCCCAGAGGTTATCTGCCATCTCCTTAGCTTAATGAGTCTCATGAGTATCCTTCAAAAACTTCATTTGCCAGATTCTAAAACTTTCCCTCATTATTCCAGCCATTGCTTATCTCTGTGATTTGCTCATTATTGTGCCTATGTCCTGTGTGGCCCTCTAACTGTGCCCAGAGAGGGTTAGAAGTGGTTGCTCTAAGTGAAGGCTGTCTGCAACTTTCCAGGGCTGGAATCCAAAAATCTCACCATGAAGACCAGTGTTGAAAATATTTTCCCTTAAGCTCCTCTCCAGAAGTTTGATAGTTTCAGGCCTTACTTTTATGTCACTGATGCATTTCAAGATGATTAAACATGTGATGTAAGAAAAGAAGACAGTGTCATTCTTTTACTGTGGGTATTCCTTTTTTCCTCAGCAATGTCTGGAAGAGACTCCTCTTTCACAATGTGTCTTCTTGGTGCCCTTGTTGAAATTTTTTCTACCTGACCACATATATTTTGCTTATTTCTTAGCTCTCTACTCTGTTCCATTTATTTAGGTTTCTACTTTTGTGCCTGTGTTGTACTGTAGATTGCTATGGCTTTGTAAAAATATCTTAAATTAGAAAGTGTAATGCCTCCAAATTTGTTTTTCTTTCTAAGCGTCTCTATGAACATTTCAAGTTTTTGTGTCTCCATATTTTTTTTCCATTTTTTTGTGTGAAGAATGTTTCTGAGATTTAATAAAGACTCCATCAAATCTACATTTATTCAGGTAGCTTGGATATTTTAACCATATAAATTCCATACAATATCCATGAACATATGATATATTTCCATTTATTTATTTTCTCTTTACTTTTTTCACCAATGCTTAGTTTTGAGTGTATAAATCATTCACTTCCTTGCTTAATTGATTTATAGAGTTATTTTTATGCAATCAGAAGTGAGGTTATTCTCTTGATTTCCTTTTCTCCTAGGTAATTATTTGTGCAGAGAAGTACTACTGAATTTTGTATGTTGATTTTTTCTAGATTTTTAAAATTGATTAATTAATATGTTCTAATTTGTTACACATAACAGCAGAATGCATTTCAGTTCATACTCCACAAATGGAGCACAATTCTTCATTTCTTTGATGCTACACAAAGTAGAGTCACACCATTCATGTCTTCATACATGTACATAGGGTAATGATGTCCATCTCATTCCACCATGGTATGTTGATTTTGTATCATTCACTTTCCAGAATTTATTTATTAGTTCTAAATTTTTGTGGTGCCTTTGAAATGTTCTACATATAAATTATGTTATCCACAAACAGAAATCATTTTATATCTTCCTTTTTGATTGGGATGACTTTGATTCCTTTTTCTTTTCTGATGAAAGTTCCTTTTTCTTTTTCTGTTCTTCCTAGTACTTCCAGTACTGGGAGGTAGAGCTGTGAGAGTGGGATTCTCTGTGCTGTAATGCAGAATCCAGCCTTATATTAAAGTCTTTACCACATTTGAGTTGGTATATCAAGGAAGTGCTGGGAGTTTTCAGTGCTATTCTGCATGTAGAACTCGGGTTGTCCATATACCACTTTTAATCCTCATACTAATATTTCAGAACTTCTGTGTATTATAACTGCATTTTTAAAAGGGATTTTGGTTTGTTTGTTTGTTTTGATTTGTTTTTAGTGGTTTTGGGGATTGAACCAAGGGGCTTGTTCATGTAAGGCAAACACTTAATCTACAGAGCTATACCACAGTCCCTGAAATAAAAAAAAATATTTTTAATTCTGACATGTATTTCACTTTCTATTAATACAAAATGTGTCATTTCACATATTTCTACATGTATAATATTATTCTTTTTTTTAAAGAAAGAGTGAGAGAGGAGAGAGGAGAGAGAGAGAGAGAGAGAGAGAGAGAGAGAGAGAGAGAGAGAGAGAGAGAGAGAATTTTTTTAATATTTATTTTTATTTTTTTTTAGTTCTCGGCGGACACAACATCTTTGTTGGTATGTGGTGCTGAGGATCAAACCCGGGCCGCACACATGCCAGGCGAGCATGCTACCGATTGAGCCACATCCCCAGCCCAATATTATTCTTTTTTTTATGTTCATTCATTTTAGGCTTGTGTAGCCCTGATGTCCTCTTTACCTATTTCCTTATGATATATATCTTCTCTCAAATAAGACCAAAGGATATATTATATTTAAAATAAAATATTAATCCATTTGTTTATAAAAGGTTTTAAATATACTTTTATATATTAGAATTTTGTTTGACTTTATAATATATTATATATATTATACTTTATAATATATTATTTATTCTTCTTTTGTGTGTATATTTTTGTGTATTATACTTTTGTGTACTAGTGGGACTTTGTTACATATTCACACATGCACACACTATAACAATGTAATTGGCCAATATCATTCCTCAGTACTTCCCTTTTTTCTCCCCTCCTCCCTCCTCATAAAAACTTTACTCTACTGATCTCATTTCTATTTTTAGGAGACTTTCCATCTTTTCTTTCTTTTTTTCTGTCTACTTCCACTTATACACTTGACCTTCTGAGTTTGACTTATTTTATTTAACATAATGATCTCAAGTTTCATTCATTTTCCTGCAAATGACACAATTTCATTGTTTTTTGTGGCTGACTAAAACCTCATTGTATACATACAACACATTTTCTTTATCTATTCATCTATGGATGGACACCTAGGCTGGTTACATAGTTGGAAGCTGTTTTGAATTGTGCACTATAAACATGGGTCTGCATGTATCCCTGTAGTCTGAGAACTTTAATTTTTTATAAATCCTGAGGAGTGGTATAGCTGGGTCAAATGGTGGCTCCATGCCCAGTCTTTCATGGAACCTCCATACTGACTCCTATAGTTGTTGTACTAATTTACAGTCCCACCAACAATGTAAAAATGTTCCTTTCCTCACTTCCTCTCCAACATTTATTATTATTTGAACTCTGCATAATTTTTCTGTGTATCTCACCTACAGGAATGTCTTTAGGTCACTTGAACATCTCTATCTGGTTTCTGAATGCTCAAGTCTTCAACTGACTATGTGTGGAATACCTTTTCATTCATCCGTGCCTACTGTGACTTCTTTCTGCCATGTTTTGTAATTTTCTGTACATGAGCCTGTCACCTCCTTTTCCAAGTTAATTCCTGAATATTTTATTGTTGTGCCCTTGATTAATAGTGTTGCTTCCTTGGGGTCAATTTACAGTACACACATAAGTGATTTGAAGCCCAGCTGTACCCACCACCTTTGGCCTCAATGAAGTGAGCCTTTCTCATGTCACTTTCGAGATGAGGCAGCTGATTTTCTATCTCACTGAGCACAAATCCAACAACCCTGCAGCTGCTGGCCAGCTGTCTAGCACCATGGTGAAGTATACAAGTGCCCCCTTTGCTGTGTTTTCTTTACATTAGCTAGTTCCCTGAGAAAGCCTACAGATAATGCTCGTGGATCTAGATGAAGGCATAGTCCCATGGTTTCTCTCCCCAAACTTAACTCTTTCTCCCTGTCACCTCCAACTCTCAGTTTTCACCTCTGACACCTATGGAACATGAGCAAAGGAGAGAAGTACATTTCTCCTCCTCTGCCCTCTGACACACCTAAACAGGATGTTCTCCAGTTAGAGCTCCTCCAGGGAGTGCCCACCTTGGCCTCTGGCCACTATCAAGAGAGAGACCTGAAATCCATATTGGAAGTGAATCAAGGCAAAAGACAATCATGTTTATTCTTTTTGTTGCTATTATTAAGAATATTTTCTTTATTTCTTCCAATTACTCATGGTTATGTTATAGGAATCACTGTCTTTCTCTATGGTTTGCATTCTGCATCTTAGCTGCACTCATTTATCATTTATTAATTATAACAGTTTATTGGGAAAACTTTAGGATTTTTTAAACAGATAAGATCATGCTATCGGAAAATTAAGGTAATTTTGTCAGTTATTTTGTTAGAGGTATTTTATTTATTTTTATTTAATTCATTATTCTGGCTGTGACATATAGTTCTTCATTAAATGAAAGTTGTTAAAGTAGGAAATTTTTCTTGTTCTGATCTTAGAAAGGAACTTTCAGACATTCATCATTGGTCATTGTCTTTGCTTCGAAATTTACTGTAAGATGCTGACTGTTCAGAAGTAGTATCCTTCTTATTATTCTTGCTATTCAAATTCTATCCCTGTTCCTAAGGTTTCCCTAAGTGGATTCCTATTTCCTTCAATTTCCAGTTTAATAACCTATCATGAAACTATACTGAGTTTTACAGAGTGCCTCTTCTCGGCCAGTGGAGAGGATCATCAGTGATTTTTCTCCCTTATTCCTGCTATTGTGTATTGTGACATGATCAATTATGTTTGTGTGTGGGCATTGAAACTCTCTTGCTTTCTGGGATAAGTGCCAGTTATTTATGCTGTGTAACACTTTCAGTGTGCTGTTAAACTCTGTTAGATAGTACATTTCAATGTTTTATTAGTACAATCGAGTTACTCATATGTTGGGGTTTATTATGACATAGTCATACAAGCATGGAACATAATTTACTCTAATCCAGTCCCGAGTGCCTCCTCTTTCCCTCCTCTCCTCCCTCCCTAGTTCCACTTCCTCTGCTCTTCTGATGCTCCTTCTGTTTATAAATCTGTTAAATTGATCTCCATAGATACCCATAAAGGTACAAACTCTGTGATATACTCAATATGTAGATAGCACAATTTGATAAATTCATTCTACCATTCCTCTTTTCTCCCATCCTTATTCCCTTTTCCTCAGTTCCCTTCCTCTATTCCACAGACTTCCCTGCTTTTTGATGGGATTTCCCCCTTTTTTCTAATTTTGCTCTTCCACACATGAGGGAAAGCACTCAATCCTTGATTTCTGAGTCTGTCTTCTTCACTTAGCATGAATTTCACCAGTTCTATCCATTTACCTGAAAGGGCCATGATTTCATTCCTCTTTATGGCTGAGTCAAACCCCATTGTGTTTTTGTACAGCATTTTCTTAGTCCATCATCTACTAACAGGCTTCTGGGCTAGACCATGACTGGCCAGAGTGAATTTCTCTGCTGTAAACATTGATGAGCCCACTTCCCTGTAGTATGGTGATCAATACCAAGGAGTATTGGATCAATACCAAGGAGTATGATTTTAAAAATACTCACCAGGGATATCTTTTTTGTGTTTAATATTCTATTTTTATCTTTGGTTTTGATATGAAGTAATGCTAGTCTCAAAAAAATGAGTTAGGGTATATTTTCTACCTTTTATCATATAAGAGTTTTATAAAAGTTATTTTTTTGTGGTACTGGGATTTGAACCCAGGAACTTTATCTCTAAGCTCCATCCCCAGGTCTTTAATTTTCATTTTATTTTGAAACAAAGTCTTGAATTATAATCTACTTCTTTCTCTCCTTCCTAATTTTGTTTCTCTCTTCTTCCTTTCTCCCCTTCCTTCCTTCTTTCTTTCCTTCTTTCATTTTTCTTTTTATTCCTCTTTTCACTTTTAATTTTCTTAGCCCCATTCGTTGAAAAGACTACTCTTTCTCCATTAAACTGTATTTCAATTTTTCTCAAATATAAATTGATCATTTTATGTGGAAGTATTTCAAGATTTTCTGTTCTAGTCCATTGATCTATTTCTATCCTATCACCAATATCACACTGTCTTGATAATAATAAGTCTTGAAATCACAAAACTTGTCTTCTAAACTGCTCTTAAAAAATAAAATTTATAAAATATTTTGTTTTAGTTGTAGATGTACACAATATCTTTATTTTATTTTTATGTGGTTCTGAGGATCAAACCCAGGGCCTTGCATGTGCTAGGTGAATGAGCTACTGCTGAGCCATAACCCAAGCCATATAGAATGTTTTAATTTCTTACCCCTTCCATACAGAGTCAAGCTTTTGGAGACCAAAGGGAAAAAAGTCTTCCTGAGACTTTTTTCAACATGGTGTTGAATCTACTATAAATGTCAGAGTTAGGAAAATGTCTGCAGGTGAAAGTCAGTCAAATAAGTCTTGACCAGGTTTCAATTGATGTTTATTCATCAAAACAGCCATGCTAATTGGTGGTCACTACAGCCTGACAGTGTATACAAGGTTCCTAATTCCACACAGCTCAGTGTTTTTTCTACTTCTGCAGCCCACTCTTATTATAATGTTGGAAAATGCATATTGATTAATTCTGTCCTGGCTCTCACTTTCTACTTAAGATAATTATCAACTAGCATGGATGGGTCACACAACATAATGTTACTGATTAACCCTGCAGGGTGTGTGAACTGGGACAGGCAAGTGACTAAAAACCAGGCACAGGGAGTCAGTTAAGAGGTCAGTCATAAGGGGGAAAACAACATTATGACAATTTGCTTAAATTGCTTACTTCTACTTCACTTTATTTTTTCTAAAAAGAAGACAATTTTCTTTCAGTTTTAGAAAAAAAATGAGCTGATATCAAATATTGAAATGAGCTGATATCAAATATTGCTGCTAGTGGAAGCATGCATTTTATGACTTTGCTTGGAGGAAAAGAGGATTTTTTTCTATCCATGGTTCTGAAGCTATCATAACTCTCATAGAATCAGCTGCTCTTTTTGTAGGATAGCTGTTTAATTTTCTTTCTTTTTTTCATTCATTCTTTCTTTGGTACCAGTGATTGAACCTAGAGGTGCTTAACCACTGATCCACAACTGCATCCCTCTTTTATATTTTATTTAGAGACAGGGCCTTGCTAAGTTGCTGAGGCTGGCTGTGAACTGATGCTACTGTTGCCTCAGCCTGTTGAGCTGGTGGGATTACAGGCATGTTCCGCTGCACCTGGCAGCTATTTGATTTTCTATATTACCCATCAAATTACTCTTGTGTTCATCTATTAGGTGAGAGGTGCTCTAGGAGGTTCTTTAAAAGTATGAGTCAAACACCTTTTCTTCTTGTTAAATGGCATCTCATGCTCAAGACTGCTATTATAAAAAGCTACTAAAGCAAAAGCCAGAAGTCTATTTTAGAAGTTAAGGATATTTACATTTTAGGGATTAAATAGCTTAAGAAATCTTGATTTTTATTCAAGTATAATGAACTTTCTATGACAATGACTATTTTTACAGTAATTAGACTTATTGGTTAAGGGATTTATTATGAGGCAGGTTACTTGACAACTATTGATAATATTTCTTTCATAGTAATGAGACTAGGCACAAACTACATTTGATTTTTCTTGTCTGCTTACATAAATATATGTGTTTTTATGTTTGTGTGTATAAATAAAAAGTTTATCTATGTCATGAACTGACAGCACGTGTAATACTCAGGTACCACTTGCAGAGATCTTACAGTTCTTCAGCACTAATACAGTCAATAGTATTCTCTTCATTTTGCTGGCAAGGAAATTGACATTGAGATAAACTGTCCAAGCTTACTCAGACCACAAGACTCACAGGAAGTTTCAATGGATTGGTGTCAAACTGATGCTAGAGAGCAAATGTCCAACATTATGTAAATGTGCAAAATGTAATATGATCCAGAAGAAGAGGGACATGAAATTATGCTTAGCTATAAAAATGATATATGATGTTTTTTGTTTTTGTAAAAAGTGCTGCATTCTTGTATGTCCCAGGGGAAATAGAATCATACAGGAAGACAAAATAAAAATAACAAATCCTGTAATGGTTTATAGCCCTGGAATTGTTAGCTGCTTAATAGGACTCTTCCGATGTTGTTTAGAGTCATTGTCTTTGTTTGAACCAGGATTGGGGATGCTAAAAACACTTCCCCATCTCTTAGGCAGGGAGGTACTGATGAGTTGTTTTAAAGCATAAAGTACTAAAACTAAAAGAAACTGTACTTTTCATACATCAGCACAAGATAAATTTAAAAAGTAGCCAAACGAAATTTTAAATGATGATTAAAGGTAGTATGACAAATGGCTTATATAGAAGAAGGAAAACATCACAAAGAATAAAACTTTATTTTCAGCCTAAGTATATAATGGGTATACCTTAGTGTGCTTCCCTTCTACCTTTCATAATGTATCATAGTGATTTTCTATAACTCCAAATCTATCTTCTGGAAAAAGATGTAGCATAATTTTGTAGGTAAATGGGGAACATAAGAAACAAATTTACCAAGAGTAACCTTGTATGTCACTAGAAATTGGAAATGTACCCAAAACATGCAAGTAATGCAGAAAACACAGGGGGCCAAAAGATGTGAGTCCTTTAATTCTTTGTGATGACTTAAAAGCCAAAATACAGTGGTATCATGTTGAGCACAGGGACCATTAACTAGGAGCAGAGGGAAGCCTTTTCCAACTATTACTGAATTAGAATTTATGCTGCTTAGCTTTGTGGTTACAGTCCCAGGGCTATTTTTTGTTGGTTTGCTTGCTTGGTATTGTTATTGTTTTGTTCCTTTATTTTGTAGTTCTGATTTGTACAAACCCACAGCGTTCTCTTCTAAATTTAGCGAGGTTTCAATACAGCTAAAAGGAAAAGCAGAAGAGAATGTATTTTCTACCATCCCATGAATCACTGAGATCTCATCATCTTGGTCGTGACGCTGGCTGCCTATTTTCTCTCTATTTATTATCTCAGCTTGAAGCCTGAGAAGCAATGAGAATTATCCAATGTGTAATTAGAATGGAGGACCAGCAATATGGATTTTGGAGACATAAGGTGGATAAATGGAGTTGTGGGGATGAAAAAAACCTGTGGTCAAAGAGAGAAAGAAAACAGCAGGGCACTGAGCACTCTGAGGTAAGATATCTGAGAGATTAGTGAAGAAAATAGGCAGCTAGGTTCTTCAAGACTGGGAGGTCGACATGGCACCCGTGTTACAAAGTTCTGGAAAGGCTAGAGAGATTGAAGAAAGTAGAACTGGAGAAGTGAAAGGACGGAGGGCAATACCCTAATACGAAGAAACAACAGACATCTCTAGCCTGAAGCCCCAGGGCTGCCCCTGATTCTGCTCTGCCACTATCTTAAACCCACAGAAATTGTGACCACTGCCTGGGCTCCAGGTGGCTGCAGCCATCCCACCCCATCGTGGCTACATGAACTTCTTTTCTCACCTTTGGTTCTCCCAGTTCCTTCCATTGGCCAACCTAAACAGGAAGCCAGGACCAAAAATAATAATAACAACAACAACAAAATAAATAAAAAGAGAAAGAAAAGAAAAGAAAAGGAGAAAAAATAAGGAGTCTTGGAATTGTTGTTTCAGTCATTCAGTACCAATAGTGCAGAATGGTACGGAAGGAAGGGGAGACTTGATCTTATCATTGGCTAAAAAATCACCCCTTGAGTTTAGTCACTGTTACCAAAAAAGTTTTAAAAATTAAAAGCATCTTGTTAAATAGAACCAAAAATATTGTTATCAGAATAGTATAATCAGTTTCTACATACAAAATGGTAAAAATTCAATAGTCCTTGTAGAAAGTCTTGTTCTTTTGTTCTGGAGAACTTTTTAGATTGGGGCCTTTTAGTTACACATAAATAAAGCTGAACACTTCTGTTGTATTTTTTACAAACTATAAAACCCTGGGGCTTCAGGCTAGAGATGTCTGTTGTTTCTTCCTTTCACTTCTCCAGTTCTACTTTCTTCAATCTCTCTAGCCTTTCCAGAACTTTGTAACCCGGGTGCCCTGTTGAGCCTCCCAGTCTTGAAGAACCTAGCTGCCTATTTTCTTCACTAATCTCTCAGATATCTTACCTCATCTTGAATGCAAAATCTTCAGCCTGCAGAGTGTTCATTTGCTAATGTAAATTGTAGTAGATACAATGTAAATTGTAGTAGAAACAGAATTCTTACCTTTTAGTCATATTAGTTTTCTAATCATTAAGATTTTTTAATTTATTTGCTATTTGGGTAGGTAAAAAAAAAGGCTGACACAACTGGAGATGAAGGCAAGGATGTTTTGGGGCTTTGTATGTATTCCTGTTCTTGTGGAATTTTTAGTGTTGTTTTCTGAGCAGTTGTTTAAATGTGATGAGTCGAGATGGAAAGAATCGCAGTAAAGACATACTACTATCACCTTCTCACTTCTGGCAGTGAAACTGTGAAAACTCTAAAGGTGTTAGATTGGTGATAGTATGACACTATATATATGACATATTCTGAGACACGAGAATTCAGAATTTTGGAAATTCACCCATATCAGATACTGTGTTCCAAAGTATGTTCTCAATGGGGTACATGTTGAGGCAAGCAAAAGGGAGTTTCTCTGAGAAGAGTAGACATTCTCATTGTCAATGATTCTAAGAAAAAAACCCAAGCAACAGAAAATTAGGTATCAGAAGGGGATGCCTACGCTTGGATAAAAAGAAAATACTTTATTCTTTTTATGCCTGGATTTCAAAGTTTAAAGATGCTTAGAATATACTTAATACTTGTTTACAACTTCAGAATAATACAGTGTACCCTGACATACTTTTAATGAGTAATTTCATGTCCCTATGGAAATCTCTTAAGTTTTCTATATAGCAAGTATTTATTATGTAAGCAAAAACATGTTTATTATCCTATACACTAGAAGATTGGCCAATCAAATAGGTTGAGAAAATTATTATGCAAAACAAAAATAGCCTTTAGACCAAGACAAAGAATTCTGTAACCATTGGATAAACATGATTTAGTGTTTTAATATTAAAGTAAATGTGTCAAATGAAATTGCATTCAACATTATCTAGCATATAATTTTTTATAAAATAAAGATTTGTTTAAGAAATACTATTTAGTTGTCAATGGACTTTTAATTAATTAATTAATTCATTCATTTATATGTTGTGCTGAGAATTGAACCCAGTGGCTCATGCGTGCTAGGCAAGCACTTTACCACTGAGCTATAACCCCAGCCCTAAAATAAGATATTTGAGGTTGTAAGATTATGATATTTATTCTTTCTTCCAAGGCATAAAATCCGTATCATAAATATCCCCAGTAATATTTGTAATTTGACTAATGATGAGGCATGCTTATAAACATCAGAGTCAAAGATTTAAAAATAATGTAATACATCCAACATTGATTTCAAAACAAAATTTTTTCAACAAAAGCTCTTCATTCTACTTCTAGACTAATATAGTAGTACTTAGTAGTACTTAAGTGTACTTATTACTATAGTACTTATACTAAGTATAGTATTACTATTAGTACTTATAGTAGAATTACAGTAGTATAAGTAATATTACTAGTACTATTATACTAGTAATTATTACTAGTAATATTATATTATTATAATTACAAAATATATATTATATTATATATATATATATATATATATATATATATATATATATATATCAGAATGCCAATGTATCATTAGCAAAATGTGCTTAGCTACTAAGGAATTCAAAAGTGAATGAGTTTCTCTTCTCCAATGCTGAGACTTAATGTGAAATCAGACTCTCTGTTGCTTCATGCACATGTAAATATTTTGAATTTGAACGTGAGTTCTTGAGTCTCTTTCCATAGCCAGTCTTTTTCAGATGTTCTACTTTTCCTATCAGAAGAAGAGGTACTGTGGATGGATTATGGAAGATATCTTGGACTTATGTGTCAGCTTTAGACTCTTATTTCTGATATGTACTTTTTCTTATTTGTGGGTTGAGTACTGAATCATCACTAACCTCCCATACATTCAAACGCTCATTAGGAATCTTTTTTCTTTTCTTTTTTTTATTGGTTGTTCACAACATTACAAAGCTCTTGACATATCATATTTCATACATTAGATTGAAGTGGGTTATGAACTCCCAATTTTACCCCAAAAGCAGATTGCAGAATCATGTCGGTTACACATCCACAAATTTACATAATGCCCAATTAATAATTGTTGTATTCTGCTACCTTTCCTATCCCCTACTATCCCCCCTCCCCTCCCCTCCCATCTTCTCTCTCTACCCCATCTACTGTAATTCATTTTTCTCCTTGTTTATTTTCCCATTCCCCTCACAACCTCTTATATGTAATTTTGTATAGCAATGAGGGTCTCCCTTCATTTCCATGCAGTTTCCCTTTTCTCTCCCTTTCCCTCCCATCTCATGTCTCTGTTTAATGTTAGTCTTTTCTTCCTGCTCTTCCTCCCTGCTCTGTTCATAGTTGCTCTCATTATATCAAAGAAGACATTTGGTATTTGTTTTTTAGGAATTGACTAACTTCACTAAGCATAATCTGCTCTAGTGCCATCCATTTCCCTGCAAATTCTATGATTTTGTCATTTTTTATTGCTGCATAGTACTCCATTGTGTATAGATGCCACATTTTTTTTATCCATTCATCTATTGAAGGGCATCTGGGTTGGTTCCACAGTCTTGCTATTGTGAATTGTGCTGCTATGAACATCGATATGGCAGCATCCCTGTAGCATGCTCTTTTAAGGTCTTCAGGGAATAGTCCGAGAAGGGCAATAGCAGGGTCAAATGGTGGTTCCATTCCCAGCTTTCCCAGGAATCTCCATAATGCTTTCCAAATTGGCTGCACCAATTTGCAGTCCCACCAGCAATGTACAAGAGTACCCTTTTCTCCACATCCTCACCAGCACTTGTTGTTGTTTGACTTCATAGTGGCTGCCAATCTTACTGGAGTGAGATGGTATCTTAGGGTGGTTGTGATTTGCATTTCTCTGACTGCTAGAGATGGTGAGCATTTTTTCATGTACTTGTTGATTGATTGTATATCCTCCTCTGAGAAGTATCTGTTCAGGTCCTTGGCCCATTTGTTGATTGGGTTATTTGTTATCTTATTGTCTAATTTTTTGAGTTCTTTGTATACTCTGGATATTAGGGCTCTATCTGAAGTGTGAGGGGTAAAAATTTGTTCCCAGGATGTAGGCTTCCTATTTACCTCTCTTATTGTTTCTCTTGCTGAGAAAAACACTTTTTAGTTTAAGTAAGTCCCATTTGTTGATTCTTGTTATTAACTCTTGTGCTATGGGTGTCCTATTAAGGAATTTGAAGCCCGACCCCACAATATGTAGATCGGAGCCAACTTTTTCTTCTATCAGACACAGAGTCTCTGATTTGATATCAAGCTCCTTGATCCATTTTGAGTTAACTTCTGTGCATGGTGAGAGGAAGGGATTCAGTTTCATTTTGTTGCATATGGATTTCCAGTTTTCCCAACACCATTTGTTGAAGATGCTATCCTTCCTCCATTGCATGCTTTTAGCCCCTTTATCAAATATAAGATAGTTGTAACTTTGTGGATTAGTCTCTGTGTCCTCTATTCTATACCATTGGTCCACCCGCCTGTTTTGGTACCAGTACCATGCTGTTTTTGTCACTATTGCTCTGTAATATAGTTTGAAATCTGGTATCGCTATACCGCCTGATTCACACTTCCTGCTTAGAATTGCTTTTGCTATTCTGGGTCTTTTATTTTTCCATATGAATTTCATGATTGCTTTATCTATTTCTACAAGAAATGCCGTTGGGATTTTGATTGGCATTGCATTAAACCTATAGAGAACTTTTGGTAATATCGCCATTTTGATAATGTTAGTTCTGCCTATCCATGAACAGGGTATATTTTTCCATCTTCTAAGATCTTCTTCTACTTCTCTCTTTAGGGTTCTGTAGTGACAAAACTTCTGAAACGGAAATGAGGAAAAACACTCCATTCACAATATCCTCCAAAAAAATAAAATACTTGGGAATCAACCTAACAAAAGAGGTGAAAGATTCATTAGGAATCAATGAAACAAATTTACTTTGGTCATTTTTAACAGATTTTCTGGATTATAAATTCTAGTTAGGAGAGTTTTATACTAGATGCAGAAAACAAATTCTTACTATAGCTGCATTACCAGGGCATTCAACATGAAATTTATAGTGCAGTTTAAAATAGTCAATGAATGATATAATTTAATTGTCCTTTAAAATGCCTTTTTCAGGAATGAAATATTGAGTATATGCAAAGGTTATAAATAAAAAAATCTGTAGACAATATAGGTATTTTAAGAGTTTTATTAAAATATAATTTGCATATCATTTGAAATTTTGTAAATGTCAAATTTGATAAATTTTGGTAAATTTACACATTTTTTGTAATCATACTTTCAGTTTAGTTTAAAATATTTACATCTCACTTCTAAAATTCATATACTCATTTGCACTCAATTCTTTCTCCTTTTTTAGTCCAATGACACCACAAATCTGCTGTCTCTGTAATTCTGCCTATTCTAGAAATTTCATGTAAATAATATCATATAATATATACGTTTTTATAGTAATTTTGAAGTTTATCCATATTATCATGTATCTATAGTTTTTCTTTTCATTGCTAAACAATATTCTGTTATGCAGATATATTATATTTTGCTATTTATTTGGTATACATTTAAATTCTATTCAGTTTTAAGCTCCTATTAATAATACTACTATGAATTTTTATTAAAAATTCTTTGTGTGGATATACATTTTAATTTCTTATAATATCTAAGTGGGATTTCTGGATCAAATAGTAAGTATATGTTAAATTATTTCAGAAACCACCAAACGGCTATCCAACATACCAGTGTCAATTTTGATTACAATCAACACTGTGGAGGGCCTCTGTTCTATATCCTTAACATACCTGGCATTTTCAATTCTTAAACTTAGCCATTCTAGTTGAATGTATAATAGGACCTAAAGTAGTTTTGACATAAATTTTCCTATTATTAATTATTGTAAGAATCTGTTCACATGCTGATTAAACATTTATGTATCTTCCTAGTGAAATTTCTATTCATATCATTTGTTTCTTTTAAAAATGTAATCATTTGAATTTTGTTGTCAAGTTGTAAGGATGTTTTATTACTCTAAATACAAGTAATTTGATACATACAATTTGTGAATATTTTATACCATCTGTGGCTTATTATTCACTTCTTTAATTTTTTTTTCCTTGGAGGTAAAATGTTCTTTAATTTTTGGTAAAGTACCATCTTTTTTGTTTAATCCTCAAATCAACTCTATAATGAAAGTTATTTAATTAGCTTTGTTTTACAGATGAAAGACATGAAAGTTAAATAACTTATTCAAATTCACACAACTGGTAGATGGGTTCCAGTGTGAATTATCTTATATATAAAAAAAGATAAGCAAATGATGTTTTTTTGAACATTCTCAACTTTCTCTCTCTGTCTCTCTCTGTCTCTCTGTCTCTCTGTCTCTCTCTCTCTCTCTCTCTCTCTCTCTCTCTCTCTCTTTTATACAAAATTATAACAGGTTCTCTCAAATGGATTTATGACCTATTCATACTTCAGAATTTCATCTCCATTGGGAGAACCATTATTTCCTATCTTAAATGAAATAAGTGTATTTTATAATTTGCTAGTTGGATTGACTGGACTCCTGCCCCATAATCTTCTCAAAGATAATTAATAATGCAAGTAAATTTCTCACTAGATTTCCTAAGGGTACACGTATACTTTTGTCTGTGCATAATTTTAACCTACTCTCTGAACAGTTTTTGCTTAAAATTATGACCATTCCACACAATTTAATTAAAGTTATGCTGCTTTATATCTATGTAGTCATAACAGGTTCACCAGCAAAAATTCAGTGTGAGACTAAACTCAGGAGTTGGGGAAAAACACTGAGGGATTCTCATTCCCTTCTTCCCTGCCCCACACTCTCCACATGCCACCACATCCAGGGCTAAGGGTGAGTCGTCTCACTTGAGATGGCTGAAGGTGGAGATTTTCTATATGGGGTTCCTCAGGGCAGCATCAACTTTCTATTCTAAGTGCTTTTTCTGTCTTCTGCCTTGAGAATATGCAGACCAGACAGAGAATTATAGCCATCTGTTGTATCCTGGATAATTGCTATCCTCTAAGAAGTTCATGAGAGGGCCGAATAGCTTTGGTGCTTTGTTTTTAAAATTTTCTCACATGAACTTTCTTCTTTCTCATTCTTTCTCTTCAGTTCCTTTTCATTTCTCCTCTACTTACCTTTGGGACCTCTTTTCTCATTTTGGATCCCAATACACACCAGGAATGAAAAGCCATAACTTTCCCACCAATTCAAGGACAAGGGAGCCATATAGGGAACTGATGGATGGGCAAAGTTTGTTGTAATTACAGTGCCATCTCTGAGGGGAAGTGAAAATTCTTTTAAGTCTTAGTATGTAAAGTATAAATAATCCTAGGCAGAATTTCAAAAGCAATATTCTTGCTTGGCTCTCATTCCTTTAATATTTCCCCATCATTTTTTTTAGTATTGTTCTAGGAAATCATGTGGATAAAAGTAAGATATTTATACAAAGTTCCCTTGCTTTACCCAATAAGGCTTTTAATGTCTTAGACAGAATAATGTCATGAACTTGGACAGTGCCCTTATACCAAGAACTGTCAAGTGTTTTAACTACTTAACTATGAAGTACCTACCCATCACCTTGCCTAAGACTTCTATGATTAGGTCTTTGTTTATTTTCTTCAATTTTTCTCTACCATAAAATAAGAATGTAAAGTTCTGTATTGGCAAATGTCATGCTTTCTCCCTTCTGCTTTGAAAATTTTCCAGGATGATCTCCTTATACATCATAGTGTGATTTCTTTCTTTCTTCAAGCAAGTCCTTCAGAAAATTGCATTTTTTATTATAACATTTATTATATCACATACATAGATAGATTTGTCTGATATTTAATATTTCCCTTATTATTAACATCTTGTATAGTGTATCAAAACCAGAAGTTTGGTGTTGATACAATTCATAGAGTGTATTTTGATTATACTAGTTATACATGCACTCTTTCTCTGTGTGTTTGTGTAATTTTCTGCAATTTTTTGCATGAGTACCTCTTTGTAACTGTCATCATCCTCAAGATAATCATTTTAACATTATCACAAGTCCATCATTCTACCCCTTTATAACCAAATCCATCCCAGTCCTAATACCTTGCCTATCTCCTGAAACCATTAATTTGTTCACACATTTATAATTATGCTGTTTCACAAATGTTATACAAATAGAATCATGAATAGATCCAAATATGTGTCTTTAGTTTGACGTTTTTCCACTCCATATAAGACCACTGAGGTTGATCCAAATTGTGTGTATCACTAGATTTTTCCCTTTTATTGCTGAGTAATATAACATAATTTGATTCTTCTGTCCACCCACTGAAAGATATATTTGTTATTTATAATTCTTGGCTATTAGGATTTTAAAAACTTCTATAAACATTCATGGATAAATTTTCTGCCTAATTTTAAAAGTATCTGTGATATACATACAGGAATGCAATTGGTGGGTCATATGGTAATTCTGGTTTCATTATGGAAAATAAATGCCAAACTACTTTCCAGAGTGGCTGTGCAATTTCCCACTCCTAAATGCACTGTATGAGTGATACAGGTTCTCTGCACCCCTTCAGCATTTGGGGTTATTATGATTTTTTTTTAATTTCAGATATTTCGGTAGCTGTATAGTGATATTTCTTTTGGCTTCAGTTTGTATTTCTCTAAGGTGTATTGATGATGATAAACCATAATGTGTGATTTTCAAATATTTTCTTCAAATCTTTTTATTCTATTAGGAAGTTATTTCTCAGCATAAATTTTTAATTTTGATGAAATCCAATCTATTATTTATTTTCTTGCATGGATAGCTATAGTTTGGATTATAAATGTCTCCCTGAGGCTCATGTGTTATAAGTTTGGCCCATTATTGGGAGTTGGTGGAACCTTTGGAAGGTAAGGCCTCGTGGAAGGTAACTGGGGGCACTGGTCTCTTCTTCATTCTGTTTTTTATTTCCCTGCTGCAAGAAGGTAAGCAGCTTCCTCTGCCATGTGCTGTCAGTAATATATGCTGCCTTTTCATGGACCAGAAAGCAGTAGAGCCAGTTGACAATGGATGGATATCTCCAAAACTGTGAGCCAAAGCTTTCTTCTTTTTAAGTTTATTGTCTCAGGTATTTTGTTGCAATGCAAAGTTGACTGACAAATACATCATGCTTAGTGTTAAGCCTGAGAACTTTCCTTAGATTCTGAAGACTTTCTCTTGTATTTTTTTCTTTCTATAACTTTTGTAGTTTTATATTTAAGGTCATTTGGGAACAATTTTTACATAAGGTATAAGGTTTAAATTGATGTTCATATTTTTTCCTATGGACCTTCAACTTGTCTTGATCACTGTGTTCTTAACATAGGGAAAATTGATTCATTTCACTTTAATCTTTTTCAAAATAAATTTTAGTTATTGTAGGACATGTTACTTGTTATATGAAAAAAATAGGCAAAATCTAGTGTCACACAAAATTAACAGCACAAAGGATGAGGTTTACAGCTAGATATTCAGAAACAAATTAAATCATGTCATCAGAACAAAAAATAAGTAAACTTAAATCAAAAAGACACAACAAGGTCTTCTATTATTCCATATCTGAAAGCTTATTGCAAGGAAATAATCCAAACCTTTACTAAATTATATGTCTAACAACATTAATCACAGCATTACTTCTAATACCCCAAAAGTTTAGTCAAACACTTAACAATTCCGGGTTGGTCAAAGTGGGTACCTACCTTAATAAAGTAAAGAATTAGGAGTAAACATTATACTTTTATAGCAATTCAGTAAGGAAACATTAAATGTAACAGTTTTTAAAATAGGGAAAAAATAGGGGCTTGTATTCTATGTCTTTCTTTTCTTCTCATTTTTCTAATTCTTAACTTACACTGATAATTATTTTATCAGAAGTTTAATGGTATTTTACACACTAAAATTATACATACTCATATAGATATAAAATTATAAGACAAGATTATATATTATTTACATGCAACACACATATTTACTACAGATAGTTTAAGAAGCAATTATTGGGCCATTCTTCCTAGCCTATATCATTTTGGTAGCAAAGACGAAGAAGTCAGTATTACTTGTATGGCACACTGCAATTTATTAGGGTATTTAACTCTTTTCTAAGACTTAGGTAAATAAAATATATTTTTACACCATATAGCATTCAAAATAATGCAGACATTAATTGTTAAATCAAGTAAATTATTCTCCAACATTTAAAAATGAGAATTTCAAATCTGTTTTGGTAAAGCTGGTATTTGCATTTAGATAAAAATAGTTTAAATTACACCTCTTAAGAAACCTCAATGGGTTTTCCTTTTTCTAATCTATAAAATATGAAAACTTGGATTTGATAATGTTAATTAATTTTTTATCCACCTAAACTATTTTCATATTAAGGATTCCAAAATGTCCAGTATGCTCTAATTTGCAGAAATGAGTGATCCTTATCAGAGAAATCATATTTCAGATACTGTGAACCCACCAAATGCTTCTTCAGAACAAATGAATAAAACTTTTGATACATGGAAATAGAAATTGAGGATGTCATTTAGAACCTCCCCAACTGGGTACCACTATCTGACTTCCTTTCCTTTCCACCACATCTTACCGCATGCTGGTCTTTCCAGCATGGTCTTGCAACAATAACTCCTTCAGCAGCTCCAAAGGCCCTTAGCCATACTGAATGCAGAGGTAAACTCTGAAACTGATCAAGATGTATACGTCTATGTAGGAAATCAGCTCCTTGACCCTTCGCCATGCTGTAATATAACAGCATATACTTGGTCCAACTTTCTGATCACTGCCTACAAGGACCACAGGCTGCATTGTTAATCACTGCTATATTTTGAGGAGCCTACCATGAGGGGATGATCATAGCCAGAGGCGATGAAACCAAAGATTTCCCCCAACTCTCAGGGCCAGTTGAGTATATATATATATATTTCATATATTTAAGATAATTTGTGTTTTTAGGAATATATATATTCCTAAAAACACAAATTGTCTTTACTCGCTTACTATAGTACCACAATATGAGCACAGTTGCCAATTATATAACATGTAGTCTAAAACGAGTTGTTGAATGAATAAGTATAAGCTGTCCATATTGTGCAAACTTTACATGATATATATCTTCTAGGAAACTGTTAATGAATAGTGTTGAGTAAAAGAATTATTGCCAAATTACATGCACTATATATGCATATTTACATAAATTATATGTTTACAAATATGAGAGCCATCATGAAGAAACTTAATTTTTTCCTGTTCTTTGTTTGTTTGTTTTAGAAAAGGAAAAGTTAATTTTGGGCTCATAGTTTCATAGGTTCAATCTATAGTTTACCAACTCCGTAGCTCTTAGTTCAAGGTAAGGTAGAAAACATTATGGTGGAAGGGAATGGAGGAAGAAAGCAGCTCAGGAAATTGCAACAAGGAAACAGAGCTCTTTCTGGTCTTTTGTTTATCAATCTTTTTACAGTTGCCTTACTTACATATAATATACATTGTCTCATAAATCATTAAGGTTGTAGCACCTATAAAAGAAAACAATAATTGATCACCTTATGCATGACTTGAGCTTTCTTCTCCTTAGTCCTTTCAATGGATTATGTTGTGTCTGGATTAAGCAAATACATATTTTTCATGTTCATAGAAAATTTTCTATTTTCAAAGTCTTTCTTATATCATATTTCATTTGTGTATTATGTAAAACTAGGACTCAGGTATTCATTGCTTTTACCCCTGAATCATTCGGTTGTGTTTATTCCAAACTTCTGCAAGTCTTTCCTCTCTGCAATTTCCCTGGAAGGTTAGTTATTGAGTCTAATCAATGTTTATCTTTGGGTACTGTGGTTATTCTGTACTACCCCATCGGGCATTGTCACTTACCCTGATGTTTAAAGAAAAAAAAAAGAAGAACAGAAATGCAGTGCAAAATTGTCACCACCACCACCACCAACAACAACAACAAAAAGCCAAACCCACTTTTTTGTCCTTGTTAAGAACTAAAACCCCATTGATGACATCCAGGAGGTATTGCTTATATGATGGAACAATCCAATCTTTAAATGAGAATTTGAAATTGTATAGAACTTCAGATTTCAGGTCTGAGAGTTGGGGTGAATAGATACAGAATATGTGTCAAAATGCACTGTTTATTAGCATCCAAAAGGAAAGAATTCAGATAATTTTAATTTCTTAATAGATTATTAAATTCTTGCAATCTGAAATATATTTCAGTCTTGATTTTTAAAAGAATAATAGGTAATAATTTAATGCTATAAATTTTTAATTTATCTGTAACTGAGTAACTGACCAAATAAACTTAAGCTATTTTTAATTGTTAAAAAATAAAAATTAAAAAAAAAACTATTTGAAAGCCTTGGGAGATGCAAGAAATAATTGAGAACTTTTGAGGAAGTTTGCGCTTTATTACTTTATAGAATTTTTACCAAAACTGTTTTATGGCTTTTACTTAAATGTTGATATGGGAAATGAGCTAGAAATAACCTCATGTACATGATCACTTATATACTTAGACTCAACTCCCTGTGCTCACAACTAATACTTGATTAATTTGTCTCACTGTTTCACCTGACTCCTTGGCAGTATTGGGATAAGTTATAGCCTAAATATTCCCTGTCCTCAAAGCAAATTGAGTTCTAGCTTTCCACATCTAGACTTTCCCTGACATGCTCAAATATTATTAAGCTTAAGTTCAGATCTCAGTTTTATTATAAATGAACTAAAAATCAGAAATGAAAAATGATTCTCCCCTATACACAGTCAGTGATAGGGTATAGGGCGGCACATAAATTAACATGTTACTATTCTCACTTGGGACTTTTCAGAACCTTAAAAAAGTACAATCAGGCTGGGGTTGTGGCTCAGCAGTAGAGCACTTTCCTAGCATGTGTGAGGCCCTAGGTTTGACCCTTAGCACCACATAAAAAAAAACTACAATCAATCTACAATCAATAAGCAATTTAGACATGCAAGTAACTTTTTGAACATAGCTCGTGTGTGTGTGTGTGTGTGTGTGTGTTACTGGAGATCAAACCCAGAACTTGAGTGTGTTAGGCAAGTGCTCTGCACTGAGCTATATCCTCAGCCCTACACAAAACTGCTTTGAAATAAGTAACTCCCCATACATTTCTAATAGCACAAATGTGATCAGTCTAAAATAGTGTGTGTGTATGTATAATTAAAATGTCTTCTCACATCATTATTTTAAAATGCATTTAATGAAGATCATAATTGACTTTATTTCAGTTTTCTACATTCTTAGAAATGAAATATTCTTTCTCTGAATATAAAAGGAGGTTCAGGCAATTCACAAAAGCATAAACACATTTAAAAGTTTCCACAACCCAATCACATAAAACTAACCCTCACAGACATTTCATAACACGTCATTGTCAACTGATTTCCTCTGTAATCTTAGTGGATACAAAGTCATGACCATTTTCCTGTATCACCTAACATTTTCTAAACATGATAAAATATACAATTTTAGTGAGGTACTGGTTTAATATTTTTATTGGTGTGTTATAATTATACACAACAATGGGATTCTTTTTGACATATTCCTAATTGTATACATGATAATTTGCTCCATATCCTCCCCCAGTGCTTCCCTTTCTGGTCCCTTCCTCTTCTCCCTGATCGTCTTCTTCTACTTTATTGGTCTTCCTTCTATTTATTTATTGTTTTCTTGAACTGATACATTATAATTATACATAAAAGTGTAATTCATTGTAGTATTTTCATACATGCACATAGCAATAATTTGGTCAGTTTCATTCTATATTTCCTCCCTCTTTTCTCAACCTCCCTCCATTTCCTTACTGTACTATAATTTCTTCTATTTTCACAAGATTACCCCTTTTATTATTGAAGAATTGTCATGATAATAGTAGGGCTCATTTTAACATATTCATAAATAAATTAAGAGATCTGTATCCACCTAGCTACTTATTTGTTAATATCTATTTTCAAATATTTTTCTCAAATTGCTTAGCAATTCTGTGACAAGTTTGTTATGTAGAATACCTTATTTTTCATGCAGCATAATTTAACAATCTGTCTTTTTATATTTTTATTCAAAGAATGACCTTTCCCATGCTTCAGTAAGGTAAATATTTATATAACTTTTCTCCTCTCCTTGCTCTTTTAAGCTTTTTTTTTTTTTTTTTTTGATGAAGGGGGACAGTTCACTATGATTCTTTTCTAAATCTGTAATTTTAATTTGCAGTACATTGTGTCATAAGATCTTTTTTTTTTTAAGTTGTTAACCAGGTCTTTCAAGGACATCTCTTAAATAACATACTATTTGCCCAATAAATGGAAAGGATAATTATAAAATTGCAACATATTTTTGTATAGAATATATTCATAAAACACCAACATCATAAGATTAAAAGTACCAGACAAAGTTACCCCTCAACTTTCCATTGTCCTTGCCCCTCTCCTTTCACATCCCCAGCTCAGAGACAGAGTTCCTTCTTTGGGTCACCTCAACTCAACCCATGCGGTATCTTCCCCTGGAGGCTTCTCACTGGGGATTCTTTGCCCATGGAGCAGGAAAGGTTTAGTTTGAATGTCACTTAGAAATTATTCTTCTTAAATTTAATAAGACTTCTGATCCTGTAATAAAACTATTTTTGGTAAAGAGTTGGAGGACTTATTATCTAAGGTGAGATGAAAATAAATTCTGAAGATTTCTAAGATATCCCTGGAAGGGAAACATAGCCACAAGTAGCTCTGAAGGAAAGCCAGCTCATTGTTTATATTCTTTCAACCTAGTGGATATATGAATGAAAAAGGACTAACAGAGTGCTTTAGATAGTTTTTTCACTGCTGTGACCAAAAGACTGGACAAAAACAACTAGAGGAGGAAAATTTTATTTGGAGGCTCACAGTTTCGGAGGTCTCAGACCATAGTCAGCCAGCTCCATTTCTCATGGCTCCAGATGAGGCAGAAGATCAGGGCAGAAGAATGTGGTGGAGCAAAGCAGCTCTAGACATCACAAGAAACAGAGCAAAAGCTCTGCTCAAAACAGGACAAAATATATACCCCAAAGGCATGCTCCTAGAGACCCACCTCCTCCAGCCACACCCTACATGCCCAAGGTTACTACTCAGTTAATCCCTATCAGGCAATTAATCCACTGATTGGGTTAAGGCTTTCATAATCCAATCATTTCACCTCTAATGGTTTTATCCATGAGCTTTTGGGGGACACATATTTAAACCATAACACAGAGTAATAAACCGGATATGTAATTTCTAGCTATTCGACGCACATGTGTGTGTATCAGAATTCCCTTAGTAAAATTGAAATATATTTTTAGAAAATAAAAATAACGTCACTTTGGAAATTGGAATCAATTTCGGCCTTCTAGAATAAAGACTAGAATAGATTGGGCAGAATTTGCCTTTCTCTGCCAGGACCATTTAGTATGCAAATGACATGTGAGGTACTATCTGCTCTGTATACCACAGGCAAGTCAGCACTCCTGCATGGAGTAAAGTACTGAGGGAATCCAACTTTCAACACGGAGTGAGAACTCCATCACAGCAGGAGACAAAAAGGAAACTTAATCCTTTTGAAGCCCCAGATGGTAAGATCGGACTCATAAGGGGTGGCTATATTTTTATGTGTACTAAACAGACAATTCACATACACCTATTTTAGAGGAACATGTGGATTCGCCTAACCTAGTGGATCTTAAACTTAATGCCCAGTGTAGATAGGAATCTACCTCAATGACAAAGAAGAGCACTCTAATCAATGAGCTGAGACTGATATCTTATTTTCATAACATAAAAAGAGCTCTTTGCATTACAAAAATTCTAAAAACCAAATGGATAAATGAGCAAATTTATTTGTTAGTATATGGCCATGCAAAACAATATGTAAATGAAGTGTGGATGAAAATTCTGGAAATATGTTAATTTTACTTATTGAATGAGGAAAAAATTAAAACTTTGATTACAAACTCTGTTGATGAAGCTGTGAGAAAACAGATGCTCAATGACATACTTATGGAGAATGTAAGGAGCTAAAACCCTTACAAACAGCACACTTAAAATTGCATGTAGTATATTTTAGTATTATTTATTCCAGTAAAATATTAAAGTCAGCCCAAATGTCTACCAATGAAGACTGGTTAAATAAGTTATGACATAAGCATGCAATGGAATTTGATGTTACTTATAAAAGTAACGAGGGAACTTTCTTTGCTCTGACTTAAAAATAAAAATTCTAAAAACAAAATATATAACATGGCAAGTTTTGTGTAAATAAGAAATATTAGGTGGTATATTTATTTGTTCTTCTATTTATATAAAGAATCTTCAGAAATATATATGTGAAAATAGTGGTAGTTATTATGAAAAGTGAGTGGAAATTTGCATGAATGGGAATAGGAATGAGATGTAGACTTTTAATAAAATTCTTAATTTTTAAAATCACATTAATATATTACATCTATGAAGAAGTTAAATTGAACAATAATAATATGAAATAATAGATGGAGTAAGGGAGAAGCAAATTAGAAAGGAAAGAAACCAAGGCATCTTAATTTCCAGGTAGAATGAGCAGAACAAGCCAAAACAGAAATTTCCCTTCCCAATACTTAACTGAATAAACCAAAATTGTAAAATCTTAGTAAAATCTTATAAGAATAGGTAGGACCATAATGCCACTTGTAAAATGGTTTCTGAGGAACAGAACCCAAGATTCTGGTCATGATTCAATTCCTAATGTTTCTTAGAAACACTTAAAACCTCTTTTTCTTTTATAAATAGATATGATCATTACATAACTTATAATTATATTATAAAATAATTTATTTTTTATGAAAGTTTGAAATTTTTATTTTATCATTCAATAGGATATTGAGAATTTACAGAAATAGCCTTATGTTTGAAAATGTAAGGATGGCTATTTGCCACTTGTACTGGGGAAGATATTGTGTGGCTGTAGCTGCCTGGGCCTGTGTAGCTTCCTGGTGGGGCAGGCAGAGGGCCCAGGCCTGGAGGAGCCTTGGAGCAGAGCCATCCGTATGTAATGCTGCGTGGGCAGAATATGGTGTTGACAGGAACAGTTTTCAGCATCTTGCTGGTGACCCACGTCCTTAGGGCATTTTGTGTCTACAAGCCCATTCAGCATCAGTAAGAGCCAAGTCTGTCACAAGTTTTGGTGAACAGAATAAATTATGCTGCACATGGGCCAATGGAGAAGTTGGAAGTTTTCTACCTGGAAATGACCTTTGGTTTGGACAGTTGTTAAATGTTAATGACTTAGGAAAAAAACACATACTAGCAGTAATTTTTTATGATTATTTTAAGTTATATAAAACATTAAGATACATTTTGACATAATCACAAAAGCGTGGAGTATAATTTGCTCTAATTCAGTGTTCAGCACTTCCCCTGCCCCAAACTACCTTTCATCTACTCTTGATCTTTCGAGCAGTGATTTCCCCCTTAACGTCAAAATTCAAATAATTGGCTGCTGCATCTGCTTCTCAATGTTTATTTTTATGTCTGGTTGTACTCGTGGTCACAAGAAAGAAAACATGGTAACCCTGTGAGTGTCTATAAGACCATTCTGGAAAAGACTAGTCATTCATGCTTGAAGTAATAATAAGAGGAAGGGTTAACATGTTAACATTCCCTGTTTTTGAGCCATCTGGTCCTAGCAGATTAGGAAACACACACCATTTCATTATATTGTATTGACTTATAATTTCTTGGTTACAGTGCAGTGTCCATTGTGGGAAACTCAGGCCTATGACTCCTCACCTACATCTGACTCTGATCTCAGATGCCCCACGAGAGTCAGGGTTGCATCCAGTGGACTTGTTACCATGTGCACCCTTGGCATGGAAGGCTTTGGGGTGCACTGGAAATGTTACTAGTGGTTCATCAGAAGAAGAACTCCATCCTGCTCAAACACATTGATCTTCTTTCTATCATATTTAAATATGGCCTGCTAGGGTTAAATCTTGTGGTAGTTTTTCAGACTATGAACTGAAGAGACTCAGCAGAATCACCTTTTAAGCCCTGGGTATGCTGGGTTCAATGAAGAAGTGCATTTCCACTTTGTGGGCTAGTGTGTGTTTACATATGTAATCTCAGATTTGAAAATATTGCCATCAGCTTGCTGTACTCGTGAACTGGATTTTTTTCCTGTCTTGGGAATGATACTTCCATATGTATACACTGGTTATTGGTATTTATTTTACAGATGTCAGATTTGATGTTATGAAGTTGAAATGCTTATCTTGTGCTCTACATAGCACAGTGCTGATTTTTTTTTCTTCAAGAACCTGAATGTTTTGTAAGATAATTAGTGAAGGACACTCTATATACCCTAAGGAATTTGTATGTAACTTTATAACTTTGAGCCAATAAAATGTTCTTTGTTTTGTGCTTTTGAGCAAACTGTCAAAAAAGAAAGAAAAGAAAAGAAAGAAAAAAATGGAAATGTGAACATAAACCTGAGAGGACACTGAAGAATCCTCAAGGGTACCTACCTTTCCATATATCTGTGGTCATAGTGGAAGATGAAACAATGGTCACTTTATCACAAATGAGAAATACACATTTGCACTGTGCTATAGTTTGTATGTGGAATGTCCCCCACAAGCTCCTGTGAAAGGCTTAGTCTTGAACAAGTGGCTCTTTTGGGCAGTGGGGGAAATTGTAGGTGGGGTCTAGGCCTATTAGGAAGAGGAGGGTCTCTGCAGGCAGGCCTTTGGAAGGTCTATTTTGTCCCTGGCCCATTTCTCTTTCCTCTTCCCAGCCTCCTTGAAGTGAGCAGTTTTGCTCCCCCATTCCCTTCTACCATGAGGTACTCACTGTCTCACCACAAGCCCATCTGATTAAACAAAATATATCTTTCTTCCTTTAAGTTTCTTCCTCAGTTATTTTGTTGCAGCAGCAGAAAACTGACTAATTTTTAGTATTGAAACACTAAGATTCTGGCACTGAATAGCGTATCTTTTCTATTCATTAGGTCTTTCCCTTCCTCAGGATATTGTGCTGTGTTAGAAAGTGAGACTAAGCTCATAAAAATGGGATCCATCCCTAATCAGGTGAAGTGGGCCCTCAAACAAGATTTTTGAAGGAATGTTGGAAAAAAATAAGAGCAGAGGTCGGGTCCCTGCCCTGCCCCTCACCAAAGGCAATTTCAGATAATCTCTTTTCTCTGTTTCCTCAAGGTACATATCCTGACCCAGTGAATACTGGCTACAAATAAAACCAAGACTCGGAATCTTCTTAGACGATCCAGAAAGGGTATTAAATAGATTTTGCCCACACTACACAGCTTTTAGCACATCAGCATGAGCAAGATGAAAAAGGTGGTGATGGCAAAAGCCCAGAGAAGGGAGAGAGACACACGTATAGTCAGAGGAGGGGAGAAAAGGAAGAAAAAGAGGAGGCAATGATGAAAGATAAGATGAAAGGAGGGAAACAAGCAACCAAAAAATTTTTAAAAAAATAAAAAAGGAATCCAAGGAAGAGAAGTAGATTCCCTTGAAAGCACTTTTAAAAAGTATTGATAAAACTGGAACGGAAAGGAAATATGATATTCGAATAAAAATAGTGACAGCAGAGCTATCTACCAAACCAACACTCTTGCATATTTAGTGAATTATTTAGAAATGTTAAGAGGAGGAATGACATTCATGACAAAAAATATACCTAATGTGAATGGCTTGAGGTAACCCAGTAAACACAGAGGAAAAAAACCCACAAGGAGCTTGAAGAGATATGATATCTGTCCATACACAACAGAACAGAATTGAAATTGGTGTTCCTGAATGGATGCAGTAGGGGAAAAGTACTCAAAAAAAAAAAAAAAAAAGAAAAAGAAAAAAAGAAAATTCCTTAAAAGAAACAGTAATCTATTATTTGAAACAATGCATTATATTTCAAGAAATATTGAAGCAGAAAACCTAATATTGTGCCATATCTTGCTCAAAGCATTGATATAGAAAGATAATGAAAAATATATATTCAATCACCTAGACAAACAGAATGGTACTTAAAATGAATGTTTTAAAATGTAATTTCAGAACTTTCTTGGTTACTATACATTTACATGGCACCTTGTATGTGCTTTCTAGGCACTGTTCTGCCTGACAACTGGTGTCTCATTTAGTGATGATACAACAAAAATATTACTGTGACTTGTAGAATGCAGAGGGGAAAAGTCATTTCAGAATTATTCCTGAAAAATCATAATGCATATAACAATCATGATTACTTGAATTTAAGCTCCTTATAAAGGCAAGACTAGTCACTCTTAAATAAGAAAGTTTGAGGATTTTCACAGAGTCCTTCTCAAAAATAAACAGATTAGATTAAATACCTGAGAAATGGATATGCTTTGGGAAAAGAACAGATGATGATCTTGGAAGCAGCTGAATATAGAACAAATACTTAGCAACAGTGAGAATTATGTTTGCAAAAAATTTTTAAAAAAACATGAAAAATATTGCCTTCATTTTAAGCACATTTTACCTGTAAGAGTCCATTAAAATGTTTGTAAAGAATGATCAGAATATTATAAAACAAATCCTGTCTATACAGTTAGAATATAAGTACTATGTGTATTGCCCATATTTCCTTTCCATCATTCTACTAGTCTATTTGATATATAATCAATGCATGGAAAGTATTTGTAATGAGGCTCATCAAATGCTATTTTTAGTTTTTTTGTGGTGGCAGGATTTGAAGTCATTTTTGTATTTTTTATTTGTACTTCTTAGAATTGTTTACATAAAGAGCTCATGATTTCTTAATGAAAATAATGAAGTCATCATTTATATGGAAAAAAAGATACTATTATGATACATAAGAGAAAACTGTCAGGACTGTGACCACATGTTGAAAGAAAATATTGAACTATGCAACAGTTATCATGTATGCAATGGAAGAGTCATTTTCTTGGTCTTCCCCAAAACCAAGATATCTGACATTGTTTGTTTCTGAGATGGTAAATTAAACTCTATGATTAGCACATGTTTAACACACACAACATTGGGAGTGTGCGTGGGGGCTTTCCTCAATGTTTGATTTTGATTAGAATCATAGAGTAGGGCTCTTTAAAAGAACTTCTGGGTCATCAAGCCCCATTTTAGAGATGGGAAAGAAGGGCTAAAGGGTCAAGGAGATTTTTTTTTAATAGAAAGATTAATGACCAATTTAACAAAGAACAAAGTGCTATTTTCTGAATGTTCATCACCACTCAAGATCCAAGTTTGAAATTGATGCACCAAAATTCTATCCCCCAAGGTGATGGTATTGAGAGGTGGGCTTTGGGAGGCAATTAAATAATGGGGGCAGAGACATCATGATCCTTAGGGTCCTCATAAAAGAGGTCCTAGAGTTGCCTTGTCCCTGCTACCATGTGAGAATGCAGCAAAAAGTCTCTACTGTAAACCAGGAAATTGACCCCCACCAGATGCAAATCTTGCGGGGACACCATCTTGGAATTCCCATCTTACTGAACTGTGAGAAATAATGTTGTTCCTAAGATACTAGCTTATGATATTTTTATTATAGGAATCTGAACATACTGAAACTCCAAGGTAAGTACACCTTCTGAAACGCACCTAGTTATAACCTAGGTTACAATTCATATTTGATTTTTTAACACCTAGAAATGAATGATGAATTCAATATCATAGAGATGAATCCCCAAACTAAAATACCACATTATATGAATATTTAAAAAGTTGTTCTTCTGTTATTTTGGCTTACTTTTAATTAAACTGAGACTTTTAAAGGCCTTAAAACCTAAGTTCATAGAAAAGAAACTAGGTGTTTGCTATAATGTCAATAATATTAATCTGGGTTTTTGGCATAGTAGATAATTTTGGGGAGATTCTATTTTTCTTATTTGTTTCTTGTAAATTTTCTATAATTCCACTTATTAACTTGGAATATTAGAAGAAAAGATTATGTCTTAAGTATCAGAATATAGGAATTTTAATTCTTACCTACATGGAAGAATTTTCTCCCCAAGATAAGATAATAAGGACATCCTTTCTTTTTAGTAGTCATCAGAAATCTGAAAAATATTTGGTAAAAATAATTGACTTTTCCAAAAGGCAAGCCACAGATCCTGTGAGCAGCAGGGAGGAGGATCTGGCGAGGAAAGGGATCCTGATATTTGGGGGCCTGAACTCACGAGTCTGAATCACAGCTTGGGCCTCCCACGAAGCAGCTGAGCTGCTGTCACCAATTCACCATTTTCCAGTGAATTTCCAGGGGAATGTTCATCTGCTTCTATGGTGACAGAGGCTTTCACAATATCCCCTGGCCAAAGAAATGTGACCACAGCCAGAATGACTTCAGATGCAAACTATGTCAGCAGCAGAAACAACAGGGAAAACAAAACCATCAGCCAATTCCCAAATAAATTCATGTGAAAGCTTCTTGTTAGCTGATTATCCAGAGGGTTTTATGGGAAACCATATCAAGAATGTGGTGGAGCTTCCTAGGAGGCTGTTTTTACTTGCTTGAGTCTGGAGAGGAAATGGAACAGCACAGCGATTGAACTGGTGTGTGAAAGCAGGGGTAGAGATGTCAGGATCCTAATGAGGTCTTGGTCTTTGGCTTTGCCAAATCTCATGGGACCTAAGTTCTCTCTTCCCCTTCCACCTACTTTGTACTCCTGACTTCAGACAGAGAGACACACACAGACAGACAGAGAGAATAAAAGAATATTTCCCAAAGTGTTTTCTTTTCTGACATTTATAACAGTTTTTGCATGTGCAACACTTTCCCATGAGCATATCCACACTTTGAAAACAAGAAAAGCTGATTGAAAGCAAAGCTAATAGCAGTACAGATATAGTCAATCACAGATGAAATGCACCATGGAGTATGTTGAATTCCCACCTAAAAATGTTACACACACACACACACACACACACACACACACACACACACACACATAACTAAGAGGAGTTCCTCATAAAGTAAAAATTTGATTCCACACTAACTTCTATATCAATAAATTTAGGCTAATCTTAAAATACAATGAATTTTTGTATATCAATTAGGAAAACTAGCAGTTTTTTTTTTCCTAAAAGAACAAGACAATTAAAGATATCATATAAAAACAAAACATGAAAGTCTAAACAGCATGAAAAGGTCCTTAGAGTAGAGGGCTGGGGATGTGGCTTAGAGACCATGTCAGAGGCCCTCAGTTCATCTCTAATTCTGAAAATAACCCTTCTTTAAAATAACTTGCCCCTTAAGAATAAAAACTACTGGATAAAAAAAAATGTTAAAAGATTTTTTAAATGATTTTTAGTTGTAGATGAACACAATACCTTTATTTTATTTTATTTTATTTTTATTTTTAGGTGGTGCTGAGGATCCCCAGTGCCTGACATCTACTATTGTAGCTTTACTACTGAACTATATATAATCGTTATATATAGTTAAAAGCTTTTAATTGATGATTATATATATATATATATATATATATATATATATATATATTCATTTGGATCATTAGTACATAGACACTCTTCTGTGAAAATATACTTGAGACTTTAGAAAGACTTTTGAGAAACTATATAGGAAAATTTAATGTCTGTTATCCTTTCATCCAACAATTCCTTTTCTAAGAATTCATCATGAAATTACAGTTATTGAATTTCCTGTGTTACTTCATATTTTAATAAAAGTACAAATGAAAGAAGAACCAAGGCTCAGTTCAGTGAACCTCAATTTAAGTTTCAGCTACATCTTAGTGACACACATTTAAAAAAAGAATGGATGGGGTGCATATCAACTAGAAGATTTTGGTAAACCTAAAGCTTTCTTAGACATCTTTTTTTATTATGAGAGAATAATAGTTAAACATAGTATCTGGGTTTATACAGACAAAATCACACATGAATGGAAACCGACTGCATCCATTTCAGTCTCCACCTCCTCTCCCCTATCCAGATACCCACTCCATTCCACTGATCCTCCCCCTACTCCTCCATTATTCATCCTTGATATGTGATTTTCACACACACATATAAGAGATAAATTTTGTGTGGTATATTTATATATGTAGATAACATTATTTTGTTAAATTATTCTCATTTTTTCTTAAATATAATGCATGGTGCCAACATAAAATTTTTTCTACCTATCCCTGAGTAGAAGAGAATTAGTCTCCTATTGCATAAACTTAAACTTAATTACTTTAAGCTCCTGCAACATGACATTAGTTAACATAATTGTTTAAGTGGATTGCTCAATATTAGAAATAAAACAACTATTTTATCTTCAGAGATGAATATTGGAAAGTTTTGCTTAAAATAGTTAAAAGAAAAGACTGCTAGGAAACAGATAGTATTTAAAAACAAATAACCCTGAGAATGCTGTTTTTTCCAAACACATCTCTGTCAGAATGACGTCAATATCAAAAGAGGATTTATGGATTTCTTTGAGATTCTGTAGATTTTAAAACTTTCTTTGGATCATCTATACTGAAAACACATGGGTCACATCAGCCAACCAGGCAGCTATTGAATGTGGTTACACCTAACAGTTGGTGTCACTGATCTAGAATCACTGTTTATTTCTAGTGGAATACTGGGCCTGGGACACATTCTTTCAAGGAATATTTAATAAGCAGTACACATGCAACACTCTGCTATTAAAGAGGGAAGTACAACAAAGTAGAATTCCTCTTTTAAGGTTTCCTAGTGCTTATTGGGGTAGTAAAAGTCATGAAAATTCCTGTGATAGGCAAAACTATGAAGATGTAGCCCAGACTCTCTCAATCTTGCTGAAATCCACAATCCTTTTGTACCAAACACATCTACAAGACTTCCAGAGCACCATAAACTATTTAGAATTTAAATTTGGTAAATAGTGCAATGGCATGTCAAACAAGGGTGCATTCATTTTTTTTTTCTTAAATGGAATGCATGTTATGCTTGCAAACAGGATTTGAAAATAGATTTCAGCTGGGTACAGTGGCACATGACTGTAATCCCAGCACCTGAGGGGGAGGCAGACCATAAGTTAAAGCCAGCTTCAGCAAAAGCGAGGTGCTAAGCAACTCAGCAAGACCCTGTCTCTATATAAAATACAAAGAGGAGTTAGGGATGTGGTTCTGTGGTTGAGTGCCCCTGAGTTCAATCCCCAGTCCCCACCAGCCTCCCAAAAAAGAAAATAGATTTCTTCTAGAAGTTAAAGTTATAAAAATATGTATCCTCATAACTTAATTTTATTTCTTTATACTTTTAGTAAGTTAAATGTCACAGACAGCAAGAAATGTGGTTTCATGTTTATTCAGTATCCATCTTTTTTGGATGAGATTCAGCACTGGGGAAAAAAAAGGAAGAAAAATCTCTGCCCTCCTGTATCCAGTCCACAGGAAATAAGTTACTAGTTACTAAAGATACTTTAAAAGAATTGACCAATCAAGAAACTACCCAAGTGAAGTTATCAAATTTTTGTACATTCAGGGAAAGTCACTCAGTAAACTTGGTGGAAATTAAAGTCTCACCTTTGTAGAACCTTCATCAGTGAAGTAGCTGAGAAGTTTCCCAAATAGGCATCATTATTTTATAGTTGGCTTTTGCCTATTTTTTCAATATCATTTAAAATTGTGAAAGAAAAAAATTGTATGGATTTTTCCATCTTAAACATGTTTAAATGTACACTTTGGTAGTGTTAAGTACAACCACATTCTTGAGCCACTAATCTCCATAACTCTTTCTGTCTTGTAAAACTGAATTCTATTTTTAATACATCATACTAACAAGTATTTCATAAGAATGAAGAAAATCAAATAGGCCTCGGGTAATTTGTGACAAGATAATAATGTATGAAAAGCAAAAGTCGTTCATGAGGTAAATGTGACTGAGGGTAATATTTAAAAAAATGAGAATCCCTGCCCTGTTTTAAACTGCCTCCTCTACAGTGTTTTCTTTTTGTTTCCCTGTCAAATGATGTTTGCTGTGACTTGTTAACTTTTGCTGACTTACCACTGGCCTACCATAGCAGTGAATGGGAAGAGGCTTGGGAACATGTCCAGGATCATCAAGCTCTGATTTGTAATCAACAGTACAATTTAGAAATGGGCTAAGATATCAGTTGCCAGATCAGCAGATACATTTTGTTGCTTTTAGAGTTAGAGCGCCATAAATAAGAAACTGACTAGGCTGATCCTATCTCTCTAAGAAAGCACTCAAAAGCAAATCACTAATGTTACCCAAAGACTGAGAGCACACACTCAGCTGGGGCTCCTCGATCCTGCCCACTGAGGCAGTTTCTACTTGTTTTCTGTCTTGACACACTTATACGAGGCCTCTGAAAAACAATTACTACTTACTGTATCACCATTCACCCCTTTCCAACTTACTTTTTGAAATTAAAAAAAAAAATAGAATACTTTTCCAAATTGCTTCTGAGGCAGTGATCAAATTCCAACATATAAAGATGGATAATTTTTTTTGTACATCGAAGGGAGAATCATTCAGTAAACTTGGTGGAAATTAAAGTCTCGATTGTATGTTAATTTGCTAGAGGACATTTCTCAGAAACTATTATGGAAATAATCAACAAATACTCACCAATGAGGTGTTATTAGTTAGCTACAGCTGGAGTCCATTTTGAAGAACTGGCCACCCATTCTGAGTAGACTGTGACTATGTTATTCTGTATTAATTACTTGAAATCTCACTATGGTTTAGAATTCTTAATTTTCCAATGTTCAGTTTTAATTCCAATAGTAACAGATAATTATTTGTCTGCTTGTTTGCTTTTCTATAACAGGAATTCACGGCAGCTAATTTTGGTATCTTTCCTATCATCACTGTAGCATCTACTCTTTCTAGATCTGGAGACAATGATGAAATAAATGTAGTTATCTCCTTCAAAAAGTAGAATGGCCTTTTTATATGATTACAGAGACTTGATAGTTACACTTGTTTTATAATACTAAACTTATTGAAATTCTTCCCTGAATTTTTTTTAAGGCAATTCAAGCTTTCACTAGTTGTGAATGCTCTAGGATTTCATCTAATAAAAGTTCTTACTTCATCTTGGTTGAGTTGCTCAAGTAATATGTTTCTCTTAAGTGTGACACAGTAGTAACTTTTTGTCTTGTCTGAAAGATCTTTCTGTGAATTGTTTTGTATTACAAAATTGTCTTTAAACAGACGACCACAAGCATTTGAAATTTCAGGGGTTCAAAAGCTTTTATTCACGTTAAAGTGCTAGAAAGTTATTACATTCCAACTCATTTCCCAGGCTCACTGAATTGCTGAGTCATGCTGACTCATGGATGGATGATTCTTATTTATATCCTGAACTAAATCTTAATTTTTTAAAAAAATATTTTTTTTAAACAAAGCACAAAGAGAAAATTGTCTGCAGCTTCAATTGATATTTTGAGTTTTGAACCTCATTTACCAGAAATATCTCAAGTTAGGCTGGAATTGCTATAAAATATCAGACAGATATAAAAGGCACAGCTCCCTGGACTATTGTAATGAAATATTTTAAGTTTGTTTAAGTATACAACATACCTTTGTTCATGTGGACCACATACAAACCAGGTTTTGCTAGAAGATCAGACAACTGCTGGAAATAGACCTAAGTGTCTGTTTGGGAATTCCACAATGACTACCTCCCTAACTGTGTTCTGAGGTGAAGAGACTCTATGAACATATGCCTGTCTTTGAGTTTGAATTGCTTCTAAGTCTCAGGTCAACTGTCTCCCAACACCTGTAGGTACATTTTGCCTAACCAGGTATAGCCTAGAGTTAGATCTGGGTTTATTGTATGGTACCTTTGTTTTCAGCCCCTGGTACCCAGATCTTTAACCCAGTTGCTTTCTAACATCCTAATTCCATTGGCTACTTAATTTGTCCTGTTGCCTAAACCACCCATATAGCTTCTAATTGTTGGTGAGTACGAAGAACTGGCTGTAATCTGCCCTGAGTTACTTCATGATGTGTAGAAGTGTACATGTTAGGCATGCTAGCTCTGAGTTATTTCATTTAGTGAAGCAGTAATTCAACATTAGTTACTCCGTTTTGAATCTACAACTTGTTTGTGCAAATGAACAAACACCATCTGCCTAGCACAATCATAAGGCACAGGTTGACTAATAACTTTTTATGTCAACTTATCACAGTAAATTAAGAACAACTGGACATGTTGCTATCTCAACTTCTATCAGCCATACCAGACACAGATTATGAAACTCACCAAACTTAACCCCCTCATCTAAGATCCATAGGAGGAGAAGTCCACCAACACTGGGCACAGCAACATCCCAATCCCATCACCTGGTAACTCGTGATGATCCTTGTCCAGGAAAATTGCCACAGAGACAAACCTCTGATTCTGTTCCCAGGCTTCAGCTCAGTGAGATTTCTCCTGACTATGATGATGACAAACACCCCACTCCAAACTGACACCTCAAGTTGACAGTGAAACTGCCTACGTTCTGCACACTCTGCCTTGACAACTCTGTGAAACTGGTTAATTAAAAGTTTTATCTGATCACCTATAGTGATTTTTTTTGCATTCATACCTCTCTGCCTGTGCTCTTCTTGCACAGCATCCTATATATAGCCTGATGCTGCCTGAGGTCTTTCTTATTCTTCTCATGATGATACTTTTTTTGTGTGAAGTAGGATGTGTTATAGATAATAGAAATTAAGATTGGGATGGGATAAAAGAGCTTGTCATGGCCAGGTTTCTGACTACCAGGTGGCCCACAAATATTCAGTGAATTCCAAAGGCTAAAAGTAGTGTAGCTTGTGAATTTATTGTTAAGTCAATAAATTCTGATATTGTGGAAAGACACAAATGTGTTTGGTCTGTGTTAATGGCATAGCTCACTCACAACAATAAGGAAGCAACAATGGATTCATTTATCAGGAAACCGAGAGATTGAGTTAGAATTTTAAAAATTATTTCATTTTGTTTTTTATTAATATGTATTAATTGTATACTATACTAGCATTTAGTGTGATATTTCCACAAATACATATAGCATGCATTGATCTAGCCCAACCTCCTTTATCCTCCCCTATGCCCACACTCTTCCTAACCTCTAGTAATCATTATTCTCTCCAGGTTGACTTTTTCAAAATTTCCACAGATGAGAGATATCATGCAGTAGTTGTGTTTTTGTTTCTGGCTTATTTCACTTAATATAATGTCCTCTGGTTCCATCCATTTTGTTACAAATGACAGAATTTCATTCCTTTTTATGGCTGACTCATACTCCACTGTGAATCTACACCTAATTTTCTTTATACCCTTATCTGTTTATATATACCTAGGCTGGTTTAACTATTGTAAATAGTGGCACAATAAACTTAAGTGTATAGGGGTCTCTTTGCTGATTTCACTTTCTTTGGATATAAACCCAGACTTTGGATAGCTAGATCATATGGTAGATTTATTTTTAGTTTTCGGAGCAACAATTTAAGGTTTGTTTGATTCAATTTCCAAAGTTTCCAAATGTCTTTTACTAGCAGGTGCAATGAAGGAGGAATATTTGCCATATCAAAGTGTTCTTTGTGGTATTACCAGAATATAAAACTTGAACCGGTGCATTGATAGATACATCAGTGTGTGAAGTATCAACTTTCAGATCTTGTTATTTTATGCAAAAATTTAATGACCAGACCTATGGAAATATGGAATGAGGGTTTTAGCAAGGAACTTCCTCTGTTACTGTCACTTTGCAGCATGAAGTAAGGACTTATGATCCATTGATCATTCCTCACTGCCCATACTTTGTGATTATCAGTGGTGTTTCACACAGATAATCACTATCATCTAATCCTGGATTATTAAAATGGCCTCCTGTTATCTATGTTGCAAACATGCTAGTTGGTTTAACAAAATTGGATGATATTGCACAGAATCTTACAAAGCACTAGAGATTGAATTCATGACTAGGAAAATAAGACATGTACCTCTTATTTACTACCATCCTAAGTCTTCACACTGGGACTCACTAAAATATGGCACTTTTAGCTAAATTATTTAAGTTTTGTGGTGCCCAGAAACTACTTACCTGAGACCCCAGATACTTCATGGGTGACCCTAATTGAGATTACACAATGGTTCATTGAAACAGGGCACTTTTAAATGACTTTTCTACCCGGAGTGGACTTTAGACATGCTCTGTACTACTGAGACCTGTCTTGATGCCTGGGCACTTCAGGCCCTTGGCATTTGCTACTTCTGCACAGCGCCTCCAGCAAGTAGCTACAGATCCCATCCCTCACCTTCTTCAGAGCTTACACAGATGTCCCCTTCTCAGGCCTTCTCCCTCTGGTCATCCATGTTGATCATGCAACAATATCCATTCTCTTTATGACCTTCCCTTACTTTTTTCTTTCTATCCCTTATCACCCTGTGACATATTTACATGTTTATCATCCATTTCTCCAATACTAGTATCTAATCTCCACCAAAGGCCAGCACTTTTACTTGCTTTATCCACTGATGTATCAGCAGTTAATTAATAATAGATTTGTTGAATGAATGATGGAAGAGTTCATGCATGATTAATAGATTAACTATGATCAGACTTGACAATTTTAAAGTTACCCTTCAATCCCCAAATCCTTTATAAATTTCCACTTATAAAATCAAATATATGTGTATTAATATTCTTCTAAAATATATTAAATTTTAACTATAAATAAGCCAATAATAAACTTAAAAATATTTATGAATAATACTTCATGTAAGATGATGCAGATCTTCCATTTTTTATAGCCATGAATGTCCCTTTCATGTTCTTAAAACCTTGAAAAATATCCAATTTTTAAATTATTATCCACTGGTGTTTTCTGTATTTCCTCATAACATGTAGTTTATTTATTTTTCCCCATTTCTGGGACATATTTAAAGCAAGTAACCTTATATAACTCATTTCCATCCTCTTTACTCTGGGTTTTCTCTATTTCAAATTTTGACATTTTTAGGTAGGATTCCATTTCCTTTCCTTGACTCAGGGACTTCTTTTTCTAACTCATATTTTATCTATCAAACTATCTTTCTACCATATTAATCTCAGAATACTAGGTAAAGAGTTTCTATGTAGGAAAGCTAAGAAAGTTATTCAGAATTAGGAAATACATGCAAAATCTGGCAAGTATTTTCTCGTGAAAAGGGAAAGAAAACCCCTATGAAATTGTCTTTTAATCTTTCATGTTTGTTTCAGAGAATAATGTGGCATTTACAGTTCCCATGACATTAAAAAACTATTTCAGAATGTCATTTTACATGAACCATATTACGTACTTCCAAGGACAAAATGTGATTGGTCCTCTTTTTCTCCCTTGGCACAGTTGGGGCTGGCATAAATCAAATTTAAGAATGACACTATAACCCTTTTTTCCACTAGAATAATGTTAATAGTGAAATCGGATTTCAGACTGTGTAAATTCAGGCTTGCAGAAGAAATAAAGAGAGAAAAAAAGAAAAAGAAAGGAGGGAGGAGTGTGTGAGTGGGAGGGAGGAGGAAGGAAGAAAAGAGAAAGAAAAGCTTCAACTTACACTACACTTAATTTCTTTGCTTTTCCAGTGATACAATTTACTCATCAAATGGCTTTCTGCTGTGATATCAGTCTATAGGATTTTTTATTTTTATTTGTTTTCTTTAGTTATACATGACAGTAAAGTATATTTCATCATACAAACATGGAGTATATCTTATTCTAATTAGATCCTAGTCTTGTACATGATGTGGAGTTGCACTGGTTATGTATTCATATTAGAGCACAGGAGAGCTTGATTCATTCCACTGTCTTTCCTACTCCTGTCCCCTCTCCCTTCCCTTCATTTCCCTTTGTCTAATGTACTGAACTTCTATCCCCCCTCCCCCGTGTTGTGTGTGAGTATCCAAATATCAGCCATAAAAAGAATGATTTTATGACATTTTCTAGTCTATAAAATTTTGACCCTAAACAACTTAGCACTGGTGATCTTTTGCCCAGTTGCACCCATACTAGTGTCCCATGCAACCAGGGACCTCATTTTGAAGACAAGTAGACCACTCCAAGGGTGAGGTTTGTGGTCCTATACATAGCATGTGTGGAATTACACCACTTATTCCCAACTGTCATTTTATGACCTTTGTGGTAATGTCTCCTTAGAGTTTTGATATGAATTTCACCAATGATTTGCAATATTGAGTTCTTTTTCAAATAACCACTAGTCAGTAGTTTATATTTTTCAGAGAAATGTCTATCCAAGGTCTTTGCTCACTTTTTAAACTTTCTTATTTTTTGCTAATAAGTAGCAAGAGTTCCTTGTGCACTTTGGATAGTAACTCCTAATCATATATGTGGTCTGAGAATTTTTTTTTCACTTTATGAGGTTGTCTGTTTGCTCTGAAGTGTGGAAACTTTTTAGTTTGCTTGTTTCCTATACCTTTAATGTTGTATCCAAGAAATCATTACCAAGGCCAATGACACAAAGCTTTTCTACTATGTTTTCTTTTAAGAATTTTAGTTTAAGGTCTTACCTTTAAGATTTCAGGCCATTTTATAGATTTCTTATGCGTGGTATAAGTTATGAAACCAATTTTATTGGCTAGTCTTGAAACCCTGAATTAATTAATTAATATACCCAAAGAGTTAATTAATATCACCAAATCTTCAATAAATCACCTGCAAAACAGAGATTTAAATGCCACAATACCTCACAGGCATCTTTGAGAATTAAGAACTCAATGTTATGTAAAGAACTTAGTATGGTACCTGGAGCATCAGAACATAGTAAGCACTTCAGACTCTAATGGATGATGGTGGTCATGATGATGATGAGTGTGTCACAGAGTCTAAAGAAAAGATTGATGAAAAAACAGGAGACCTGGGATATTTTAGGTTCTTTGTTGTTCTGGCATCTATTTAAAAGGTTTTTTCAATACACAAGTTTTTGTAAATTTTTCCTGTTTACAGAATGAAGTCCACAGGATACTAAGGATCCTTCAAGGAAAAAAAAGTTTAGAAACAAATAAGCTTCTATTTTCTCTTGTTTTCCTTAATTCAAGTAAGAATCTCTTGAAAGACATGGAAAACAATAACAGAGCCAGTGTGGTGCTGCTTAAAAGGTTCAAACTAATCTCAAGATGCTGCACAGACATTCCCTGTCTAGTCTCTGCATTCCTCTGGGTGTAGCGCATTGCAGGACAATCAGGCTCAGTCTTTTCTAAGCTGCCTTAGAGTAGAATTGAAGAAAACGGCCCTGTACTATATTCCTACTCATGTTTTCTACTGCTCTCCTCTCTGTCCTTGACCAGTTTTCTTTTCCCTTTCCGAACACTGGCTTCCACTCTCAGCAGTCTCTTGCGGGTCCATAATTCCTATCTGTCTTGTGAAGCTCAGTTCATATCATTTCCTCAAGGAAATTATAAATAAATACGTTAATTTGTGGAATGCATTTTAAATACATTGTTTACATATTTTATTCCTTGTTGAGATGCAAGGTCTGTACCTATCTTGTTTATTGCAGTTTCCCTGTGCTTACCAAATATCTGAATATATACAGATTTTTTATGACTTAAATTTTTAAAATTCAATATGCATCCGGAGTTTTGCATTTTCAAAACACTTTGTGGTCAAAACAGTCCGGTGAGTTTAAGAAATGATAAAGTAGTTAGAATATAATTGTCTATTTCTCAAACCTTTGTCTGAGAATTTCACCTTCAAAAATTTATGTGGAAAGGTCTCCCACCCACAAGAAAGATGTAGTAGTAAAAATCTCTCTCTCTTTATGGCAAATCAATGACTTAGTTCTAGTGAACTAAGCTTCATTCATTTCTTCCACAATTATTTCTTGCAGTCATTCAGGCATCCAGAAAGATGCCAGAAAGACAAAGGTGGACCAGCTGGACACAGACCTCTTTTGATGAAATTTACAGTTGCAAAACACAGAGATTATCTGTATGAGAAAACCATGGAGATTAATGGTGATAATGTTCTTGAGAATGGGTTTTACATTCTCATATTTTTTAATTTTTATATAACCAAAAGATAGAGAACCATTTCTTAAACAATGAACAACGGAGTTCAGGCAAAGGCAGCATGTTGGAAGCATGACACCAAGATGTCTGTATGCCAGTAATTTTCTCTAATCTGCAAGGGGTTTGGAGTGTTCTGTTTGGATTAGTTGATACAATAATACAGGAAAAGGGTCTCAAGTAACAATGTGTTGCACAATGTTATTCAGGAAATCACATGTACAAAGTAATACCACTACCAATGTAAAGTTGCTTTTATTTCCTAAGCAGAATTTACAAGCTAAATTTTTGTTCTGGTAAATTCACTGCCACATTAGTTTTGAATTGAGAGGAAGTGATAGTTCCCCAGAATTTTCTAACATGAAATAAATAAATACTCTAAACCCTCAAAGATTATTTGCTACCTTATTTGCTTCAGTAATAAATCAATTAACCTCAATTTACTTCTTTGCTAGAATTGCAAATAATTCTTATTTTGGCCTAGACATCTGAAACAGTGGTTGAAAAAGATGCTGATGCTCTCTATGTTTTATTTTCTTTCTTGGAGTGGGAATTATGGGGGATTGAACTCAAGGGTACTTGACCACTTAATCACATCTCCAACCCTTTTTGGTATTTTATTTAGAGACAGGTGTCACTGAGTTGCTTAGCACCTTGCATTTGCTAAGGCTGGCTTTAAACTTGTGATCCTCCTGCCTCAGCCTCCTAAGTTATTGGGGTTACAGGTATGTGCCACTGCACCTGGCTCTGTATATTTTCTCAAGTTGATAATTCAGATTGTGACCTTTTAATCTTTGTTAGAATCATTATGATGTTCCCGATGGTGAAACAGACAAAGTGAAACCTTTTTATGGAATAAAAAAAAATTGAATTTGCAATAAGGATTATTATACTTAGAAATGATATTAACCATATCATCTTCTCCTTTCCAAATTTGGCAGAACCAGATCTATAGATGTCAAAGTAGCAAGTAGACTATGTGGCTTAAATGTATGCCACAAACGGAATTATTTTTACTTTGCTCTTTTTCTAAAACATAGCATGTTCTACTCAAGTCTTGTTGCTTTAAAACAGGTCCACAGATTGTTTGACATCCTTCTCTTCACAAAGTGAAGTCTAACTGCCTTCCCTTTGACAGTATGTAGATTCATTCATTTTCTTTAAATAGGAAAATGTGGCTGAAGGGAACGTTGGCTTCTGACATTCTGTCCTGAGAGGCCTTGTGGCTTTCCCTGCTCTTTCTCTTAGATGGTCCCATATTAGGGAAGGCAGTTTACAAATCATGAGGAAATAACTAACTTCTGTGGGGATCTTTGTGGTGAGGAACACAGGCTTCCTGACAGCAGCACAGGAGGGAGCCAGCTGCAAGGAAGCACCTTAAAAACCTATGTGTAATGTTTTAGTCCTGACAACAGTCAACTACAGAGCGTTTACCTGGAAAACCTCATGTTGGAAATCTGTCTTCCTTACACCAAGTCTGATGGACATACAGCGTATTGCAGTCTGTAAGGACTCAGGCCTCTGGCTGGTCACATTCTTCACATGTTTACCTCCTAGCTCACATGGGCATCTCCATTTCCAGGCTTCTTTATCTGAGACCTTGGGCAGAGGTGCTCTTCTGGTGCCTGTGTTGACACCTGCTTATTAGGGAGAGCAGTAAGCCTTTCCATACACTGACCTACTACTTAGTTATTTCCCATTCTTAACCTCTTTTCTCCTTCCCCTGACCCCAAGACCCATAATATAGTGCTAGAACCCTTTGGGGATCCCGCAACAATGAGAATGCTGATCCCTGGACCAGTATGCCATCCCAAGGAGGAAAGGGGAAGAGGGAAGTCAGCATTTTCTCTGATTTTAACCTCTTGCTTATTCCATCATAGTAAATGATTGACTTAGTTTTTTTTAACTTTTTAAAAAGTTTTTATTTGTATCATGTATAATTAGTTATACATGAGAGTAGAAGGCATTTTGATACATCATACATAAAGGGAGTGTAATTTCTCATTCTTTTGGTTGTACAGGATGTAGGGTTACACAGATCATGTAATCAAATATGCACATTAGGATATAATGTTTGATTCATTCTACTATCTTTTTTACTTCCATACTCCCTCCCCTCCATTAATTCCCCTTTGCCTAATCCAAAGTACCTCTATTCTTTCCTAGCACCCCCACAGAATTAGCATCTGTATATCAGAGAAAACATTTAACCTTTGGTTATTTGGGATTGGCTTATTTTGCTTAGCATAATATTCTTAATTCTTTTATTTTGGGTTTATTGTATTAATTGACTCCTTCAGCAGCTGACAGCTTAGGAATATTTCTCTACAGTTTAGCTGAGCTCCTGACAACCGTTTGCTCAAGTTAAGCCTGAAAATGAGTGCAGTCCACTCAGATAATGCCAAATTATCTGTGGCCAGTTGACTATTTTCTTTCATTAAGACCAAACCATTAGTAATGAACTTGAAGAAAAAAAATGTGAATTCCATCAAAGTACCTTCATTGTGTTCCTTACACTCCCAGGATTTTACATGTCACAATACCACACTGAGTTATTTATTTATTAACTTTATTAAACAAATGTTTAGTCAAAGACTATTATGTGTTTGGACTATGTGCTACTTTCTACAATTAAAAAGCTTATAAATCTAGTGAGGAAAGAAAATCAATTAAATAATTATCACAAATACATACAAAATTGTGTTTGTGCTATGAAAGCACTAAGAAGGGGAATGGAGTTAAGTGGCAAGGAAAGAAATCTTTTCTAAAGAGGTAATATTTCAAGTGAAATGTGGAAGTAGAAGTAGCTAAGACAAGGGTCGAGATGGGAAAAGCCTGTCCCAGCCTCCGTAGTAGCTTGCATAAATGGGACTGTTCAGGAGACACTATGATGTGGTTAATCATGAGGGGTGGATAAGTCTTAGTTTTAGCTCTATCTAATTAAGACTTTGGGGGTTGACCATTATTTTGCAAACATTATATTTTTCTGGACAGAAAAACATGGACTCCAGTGACCCAAGCTTATTTGCCTGGAGTATTCAATTAAAATGAAACAAAAATTCTGATGGCTTAGCCTAATAGAAGTTTTTTTCTCAGTTGTGTGGTTGGGATAGTTCACTAAGGTTGTTACAAGATGCAACTGGTCTTCCATACAGTGTTTAGAAACCTGAAATCTTTCCATCTTGTGGCTCCACCACTCACTAGGGCTAGATGGAGTGGAAGAAAGCTCACTTACTTCTTTAAAACTCCAAGTTCAGTAGTGACATACATCACTTTGCTCATAATATTTTTGGTATGAATTAGTCTTGTGACTCTATGGTTATGCAAGGGGTTGCTGGAAAATGCTCCCACAGCCTGGGAAGCTGACTCCTGGCAGCAACTCCCATGTGCTTCATGAAAGTCACGCTTTTTTTTCTGTGGACAGTTGACAACTCTGCACATTTAATGAATGTGACCTGATGATTCATTATTTACATGTACTCCAACATTGCATTTCATCATCACTCTCTAGGACAATTATGTGAAATTTTCAAAAGCTATTATGCATACAAACAACAATAAGTGTTGGTGAGGATGTGAGGGAAAAGGTACACTCATCCATTGCTGGTGGGACTGCAAATGAGTGCAGCCAATATCAAAAGCAGTATGGAAATTCCTTGGAAAACTGGGAATGAAACCACCATTTGACCTAGCTATTCCTCTTCTTGGACTATACTCCAAGGACTTAAACACAGTATACTTCAGGGTCACAGCCACATCAATATTTATAGCAGCACAATTCACAATAGCTAAACTGTGGAACCAACCTAGATGCCCTTCAGTAGATGAATGGATAAAAAAATGTGGCATATATACACAATGGAATTTAACTCATCAATAACAGAGAATAAAATCATGGCATTTGCTGATAAATGGATGATGCTGGAAAAGATAATGCTAAGTGAAGTTAGGCAATCCCCCAAGAAAAACAAATCTAAATGTTTTTTCTCATAAAAAGAGGCTGATTCATAGTGGGGTTTGGAGGAGGAGCATGGGAGGAATATACGAACTCTAGATAGGGCAGAGGGGTGGGAGGGGAAGAGAGGGGGTAGGGAGTTAGCAAGGATGGTGGAATGTGGTGGACATCATTATCCAAAGTACATGTATGAAGATATGAATTTGTGTTAAAATATTTTATATACAGCCAGAGATATGAAAAGTTGTGCTGTATATGTGTAGTAAGAATTGTAATGCATTCTTCTGTCATATATTTTTTAAAAATCAATTAAAAAATTTAAAAAGGGCTGGGGCTGGGGCTCAGTGGTAGGGCGCTTGCCTTGCATGCATGAGATCCAGAGTTCAATCCCAGCACCACATAAAAATAAACAACTAAAAATAAAGATATTGTGTCCATCTACAACAAAAACTTTTAAAAAAATCAAAAAATAAAATATTTTTTTCAAAAGTTAGGCAAAAGTCTCCAAAAGACAAACAAAACAAAACAATAAATTCATAATTTCAAAAACAAATAAATCCATTTGGAATTTTTGAAGATGTGAAGATGGTTTGGGGTTAATATACTATTTATTGAACAATTTTTAAAATGCACCATGTTCATTATTCAATTTATTCCTCATGAAAACTCTATGAGGTAGGTATTACATCCACATCTCAATTGCACTTTTATAGTAATTTATAAGAAAAAAGAATACCCTTGGCAGGAGAGAAATTAGTTAGAATGACTTGTCTTGCTTAGGGAAAGACACGGTCTTTAACAATTTCTCCCAAGTACTGAGAAACTAATTTTATACAGGTCATACATCTTATAAAATTGAGTGCAGTGAATAACATTCTTAAATAATACTTGACAATTTCCTTTCCAACCATAACTCTATTCAGTTGTTACAGGAAACTAAACAAAATTTGAACATATGAAAGACTCTGTTTGAGGTAATTTATTTTTATCATTCTTAAAATCTCACTGGTTAACGTGAACATTTTTATGGTAAAATTTATAATGTGAAATTTTTTTGTGGTCAAAATTTATAATAGGAAATACCACAGAAGTGTGTGTGCATTTGGTCTACCTAAAATGAACTTCAATGATCAAATAAGAAGGTAGGAGGATTATTAAAGCAGGAGAAATAATTGTACACTGTGCCACCCAACACTGGGGTGAATGGCAAACATTCCAGAAACATTGAGAGTGAGAATATCTGACTCATCCATTCATAGGTGCAAAAGTAACTAGAATAATAACCTAAGAGCGGTAAAGTACCAAGTGCTGGGAATCTTGATCTAATTTACATAAATTTAAAAATAACAATAAACATTATATCTGTAGAGTGTTTTATGATTCCCAGAGCACCATCTGCAGTGGGTATTAAGCACAGTTGGTACACTGCAATAAAGATAGAGAGTTATTAAGTTAAGCACTTCAGAGATTTTAGGTATGCATGGGTTCTTTAGTTAAATTGACCTTCAGTAGTCAAGGGTTTTCCTAACAGTTATAAACTTCCACTTGACTTTGAGGTGATGTAACTTCTTGTTCTTCTACTGATTGAATGCAGTTTTAATCCTCATGAACAATATTTTTTTTTGATGGATGAGCTAGGCTATTATATAAACAGGCTAATTTTCACCACCAGAGATGGAAATCGTATAGGGATTCTCTTGTAGTCTTGGGTTTAAGGGTTTATTCTGGCCCTTATAAATTTTATGACCTTGAACAAAATTCTTATCTTTTTTGAGTCTCCACTTTTCCTTTAAAATGGAGATAAAGATACTGGGCCTTGTCAGTGTTAGAAGCTCACATGAATCAATTTATAAAGACTGAGATCTTTCATTATTCTTAGACACAATACAAAGATAATGTGATATTATTATGCATCTCTTTATGTTCCTTTTTATTGGTCCCTATAATATAACTCCAACCCAGGGATACATAGACCTAAACCAATGAGATTTCATGCAACTGAAAAATGTTTCTGGAGATTGTAGACTTACTATATATCTCTTAACCTTTATTTATTTATTTATTTGGGTGCAAGATTGTTTTTATTTATTTTTTTTAGATTTATTTTTTTAAAAATAAATGATAGCGGAATGCATTACAATTCTTATTACACATATACAGCACAATTTTTCATATCTCTGGTTGTATATAAAGTGTGTTGACACCAATTCATGTCTTCATACATGTACTTTGGATAATGATGTCTATCAGAAACTGATCAACCATTCTAGTTTGCCCATGGTTTTCTGGGTTTTATTACTGAAATTCTAGTCCTGATAAATGCTTCAGTACTGGGCAAACCAGGATGGTTGGTTTTCCTATGTTGACTTTTTCTGATTGTACAAAAACTGAATAGAGACAGCTTTTAAAAAAATCTATTCTAATTGGTTAATAATGAAAGATTTCCCTTTGGCATGACTGTCCTTGTCGTAGTAATTCATTTGGTTTTTAGAACATGTGTTATTTCAGACTTTGAACAAAACCAGCTGATTAAGTAGTATGTAATGAAGTTCATTTATATAATGACACATATACAAATGGAATTGTGAACAGATGTGCTCAGTTCTTTGATCTGACAATTAATAGATCCAATAACTTCCACCCCACCACATATTACATTTAATTGAAATCATTTAACCATTTTCTCTCTCTCATCAAACCTAAATAAGAATTCAGTCGTGTTCATCTTTAATTTTTTAACATGTAGATTACTGACTGGAGACACTTAGGGAGGTTATGATAAACTAAGATATAGAAGTTAAATTTGTACATTCAATCCTACCAGAATCAATTTTTTGATGAAATATATGATAAAAATCTTCATTAAAATCTCATATGTTTGTTAGGTTTAATTGATATAATATAAAACATGTGAATTAGTATTTTAAACCATAAGGTATAATATAATTGAATTTTGAGAAACAATGTTAACATCTAATAATGTTATATTAATTAACGTTAATATCTAACATTTAAATTTGTCTTTCAGTCTTCCATGCCTCCTGGATTCTTGATTTGATTTTTGAATTTTAAATTTTCAATTCTAAGAGTTAATGTCATTCATCCATCTATAAATAACCACAGGATAATCTGAAACAGACTCTCCTTTTCATGGATACAGTCACATAAATCAATAGAATCATTTCTGAATATATTAAGAAGAAGCATGCATTTAAGTTCAGCCCAATTTATTTCCTGGAAGACTTTGTTGAGGCATCATCTGCATTTATATTGTGCAATAACTGGAAACCCAATTAAACTGCAATAAGCTACACATTTATTGCTAAAATAGTTAAATTTGCATTAAAATAGCACCTATTACATTTAACTGAAATCATTTAACCATTTTTATATTATTTCAATTAAACCTATTATTTCATAGTTGTCTTCTCTATTGCATTCCTGTTTAGAAGGTCTTTTTTTTAAAGAAGAGAGAGAGAGAGAGAGAGAGAGAGAGAGAGAGAGAGAGAGAGAGAGAGAGAGAGAGAGGGAGGAAGGAGAGAATGGGGTTGTTCTATTCTACTTCTCTGCATGAGACATTTCTCATTTCATTTCCATGGCTCTGAGTGCATGGCTCTGAGCCCCAAGTATTTTCGGTGACTATTTATCCTGCCACTAGTGTGAAACCTTTTTCCCTGACTTTAATCCTTCCTCATATTTGGAGCCCAGCCAGCAAGCAATGGACTTATTTTCAACTCTTTTCTAAATGTTATTAAAGCTCTGGGACCCAGAAGTACAGAAAATTATGTAAGAGACTCCACGTGTGTCCTGGATGCATAAACTTTAAAAAAAAATAAAAGGATTTAGTAGTTTTTAAGGCTTAAGAGTATTATTAATTAATTTTATCAAATCATAAAATTCATTTTGTTAAAATGAATGCAATCTTTTGAAGCATGCTTCTTTCTAAGAGTTCCTTATTATATATAAATGCTATGTTATGTGGATATGTGGAATATTGGGAGAAAAAGTAAAACAAAGATAACTTTGGTTAGAATGGAAGGAGGCTTTTTTTTAACTCCAGAATGTGATTAGGGAAAAATGATAATTTGTCCAAAGGAGGTTTTGATAGGGCCTATTTGAAAATTAAAAGATGGTGGTTCAATTATATCAACAAGAGTCTTAGAATACTTCAAATGCTAAAACTTAAGTACCCCGTGTTGGAACTTGTGTAGAGAGAGTTCATATAAGACCATTTGAAAAAGAGAAATAGGTCTTAGATCTTGGCTAAGATCTTCCCAAAGCAGTCAGAAGGTGCTCTCCTTGCAGAGATGCTTATTCTCGTAGTGGGATAATACACATTGCTGCAGACCCAGGGAGACAAGACAGTGATGGCAGTGACAAATGAGATTCTTGTCACAAAATGTTGCTGAAGGCTTTCAGCTAAATTTATATTTGTTTTTTGATTATTTTTAGTTATTCATAATTCTCATTTTGTAATCTTGTGTAAAAATGAAGCAATTCAAAGATGCTGAAAGTTAAGTTTTACTAGATTGTGCAGAAAAAAGGGAGGCACAGATATATAAAGAATGGGTTAGCTATGATGTTTCTGTTTATCTCCTTTATTTATTAATTCAGAAAACTATTAAGAATCAGCTTGCAAAGAATTTACTCCTTATCCTTGGGATTCTCAAATATAGTTATGTACATATTCTGTTGATGTACGTATAATTGAGTTGTTTCAACTCCATGTTAAACCTCTATACTGCAATTATTTAGCATGGTGGGCAAAACAAACAAGATGGTGATTAAAGTTATAGTATAAACATAAAGCAATCTAAAGTAATAAATAAATTCTAAGCAACTGCTGTAGTATAGGAAGAGTCAATGGATTTGACCTTGACAATTTGCACATTCACACTTGAGACATGATCTGGTGTTACATAATTGAATTTATTTTTCTACCACTTTAACTCTATCATTTGTTTCTTCTTATATAAATTAATATTTATATGCTTCAGGTATTATAAATTTTTTACATTTGCTATTGATCTTTAGGAATTAGATTAAACATAGAAGAGACTTCTACTTAAAGAAATATAATGTACATATTTTAAACTTCATCTATATAATATGCATTTAAAACTATTAAAATGTTTCTTCATATATAAGGTTATAATAGGAAAAGAGATGGAAAGTAATACATGGGTGCAATTTTTCTCATCTTTAATAATAAAAATTTAAGAGGTATTATCTAAAATTGAAGAAATATGAAGTTAAGATTTAAATATATTGTTTAAAACATATTTTACTAGAATTTGGATGAGTAATCCAAAAGCTTATGAAAAATTAAAGTTTAATTTTTAAAGTGGGAAGCCAATGGGTACTCTCAAATCATCATAAATCAAGGAAGGGAGATGAAATTTTATTATTTGTGTTATGACAATAACCATCATATGAACTGCAACCAGAATTATTGGAGAAATATTTCCTCTGGGACTGACTTGGGATAGACAGAAGACTCACTTAATTTAATAACTCTTGGCATTGTTCAAACATGATTGAATATTTATAATGAAGTTGTATATCTTTTTACAGCTTGATTCTACTGTTACAATGAGCATTTATGAACATCCTTGTACACAAGCAATGAGGACAAACTTGTAGAGCTAAAATTATAATACTCAACAAATTCACAATTACTTTATTAAAAAGCTTGTTTCAATTTGTATTCCAACCAACTTAATTTGAGAATTCCTTTTTTCCCAAGCCCTGGCCCAAACCAACTATTATAAGTAATTTTGATATTTCACCAATCTCCTTGATGAAAAATGAGATCTCATTGTTATTCCAATATTTTTAAAAATTCTTAAAGAGGTGGAATTTTGTTTCATGTACTTATTGGCCATAAAATCTCTGTGGGGGAATTTGCTTATTTTTAAGATTTTCCTGCTTTTTTTATTGGCTGCTGGATTTAGGATAATTGGTCTGCAATATGATGAAAATATTAAAAAGTACAAGGAAATATGTGACTAAAACATAAAGATTGTCATATCATATTGTTAAGGAAAACTAACTAATGGCATGTAGTATATTATTTTTTTTATAAATGATATACATACAAATAGATAACATGAACATTGACTATTAAAATGGCATTTTGTTTCTTAACTCCTAACTTTTTCAATTTGAACTTTCTTCTATATTAATTCTTCCTCTCCTGTTGCTTTTTAAAATTATTTCTTCATATTTCATCTGTACCTAATTATATTTTTAATAATAACTACTATAACAAAAGCTCTAGTTAGGAATGATCTGTTTGATTTTGTTTGTTTTTCTTTCTTTACATGTCTCATTTAGTACTGAAATCATCTTTTGTTAATTGGTACACTCTGCATTGAGTCATAGATCTTACAAAACATTTCATATTTCACATTTTAGCATTAACAGACCTTATTACTTAGATTGGAGTTTGCAAACCAAGCTACACCTCAGATTATTTTAAGGAGCTTTGTAAAATGTGGAGCTTTCTAATATTAACTATGGAGAACCAGAGACATAAAGTGTGGGTAGACTGAGAAGCTATTTCAGTCAGGTCATGCTGCCATAGCCAAAGTGCCATGGACTACCTAGCTTAAACAACAGAAACTTATTTCTTGTAGTTCTAGATCTGGCTAGGCCAAGATGAAAGTTTTGGGAAGTTGATTTCTCTGTTCAGCCTTCTTCCTGGCTTTAGCTGGAAATCCTCTTCCTATACCACATGGCACAGAGAGAGAAGAGAGATCACGTCATATTTGTGAGATTTCCAACCCTCATGGCCTAATTATCTCCCAATGACCCATCTCCAAACTCTATTACATTGAGGATTAAACCTTCAACAGATGGATTTGGGGTGGGACACAATTATTTAATCCATAAAATTCAACCTCTGAAGTGTGAGGAGTAAAAATTTGTTCCCAGGATGTAGGCTCCCTATTTACCTCTCTTATTGTTTCTCTTGTTGAGAAAAAACTTTTTAGTTTAAGTAAGTCCCATTTGTTGATTCTTGTTATCAACTCTTGTGCTATGGGTGTCCTATTAAGGAATTTGGAGCCCGACCCCACAATATGTAGATCGGAGCCAACTTTTTCTTCTATCAGACGCAGAGTCTCTGATTTGATATCAAGCTCCTTGATCCATTTAGAGTTAACTTTTGTGCATGGCGAGAGGAAGGGATTCAGTTTCATTTTTTTGCATATGGATTTCCAGTTTTCCCAACACCATTTGTTGAAGATGCTATCCTTCCTCCATTGTATGCTTTTAGCCCCTTTATCAAATATAAGATAGTTGTTACTTTGTGGATTAGTCTCTGTGTCCTCTATTCTATACCATTGGTCCACTCGCCTGTTTTGGTACCAGTACCATGCTGTTTTTGTCACTATTGCTCTGTAATATAGTTTGAAATCTGGTATCGCTATACTGCCTGATTCACACTTCCCGCTAAAAATTGCTTTTGCTATTCTGGGTCTTTTATTTTTCCATATGAATTTCATGATTGCTTTATCTATTTCTACAAGAAATGCCATTGGGATTTTGATTGGCATTGCATTAAACCTATAGAGAACTTCAGATAGAGCCCTAATATCCAGAGTATACAAAGAACTCAAAAAATTAGACAATAAGATAACAAATAACCCAATCAACAAATGGGCCAAGGATCTGAACAGACACCTCTCAGAGGAGGACATACAATCAATCAACAAGTACATGAAAAAATGCTCACCATCTCTAGCAGTCAGAGAAATGCAAAACAAAACCACCCTAAGATACCATCTCACTCCAGTAAGATTGGCAGCCACTATGAAGTCAAACAACAACAAGTGCTGGTGAGGATGCGGAGAAAAGGGTACTCTTGTACATTGCTGGTGGGACTGCAAATTGGTGTGGCCAATTTGGAAAGCACTTTGGAGATTCCTGGGAAAGCTGGGAATGGAACCACCATTTGACCCTGCTATTGCCCTTCTCGGACTATTCCCTGAAGACCTTAAAAGAGCATGCTACAGGGATTCTGCCATATCGATGTTCATAGCAGCACAATTCACAATAGCTAGACTGTGGAACCAACCCAGATGCCCTTCAATAAATGAATGGATAAAAAAAAATGTGGCATCTATACACAATGGAGTACTATGCAGCAATAAAAAATGACAAAATCATAGAATTTGCAGGGAAATGGATGGCACTAGAGCAGATTATGCTTAGTGAAGCTAGTCAATCCCTAAAAAACAAATACCAAATGTCTTCTTTGATATAATGAGAGCAACTATGAACAGAGCAAGGAGGAAGAGCAGGAAGAAAAGACTAACATTTAACAGAGTCATGAGATGGGAGGGAAAGGGAGAGAAAAGGGAAATTGCATGGAAATGAAGGGAGACCCTCATTGCTATACAAAATTACATATAAGAGGTTGTGAGGGGAATGGGAAAATAAACAAGTAGAGTAATGAATTACAGTAGTTGGGGTAGAGAGAGAAGATGGGAGGGGAGGGGAGGGGGATAGTAGGGGATAGGAAAGGTAGCAGAATACAACAATTACTGATTGGGCATTATGTAAAATTGTGGATGTGTAACCGACGTGATTCTGCAATCTGCATTTGGGGTAAAATTGGGACTTCATAACCCACTTCAATCTAATGTATGAAATATGATATGTCAAGAGCTTTGTAATGTTGTGAACAACCAATAAAAAATTAAAAAAAAAATTCAACCTCTGGATCCTAGCATTCATGTTTTTCTCAATTGCAAAATGCATTTATTTCACCACAAGGGTTCCTGAAGTCTGATCTTATGCCAACAACCCTGAAGTTGAAAGTCCAGAGTCTCATCTAAATATCATTTAAGTCATATACACTCAAGCTTTAAATCATCCCAAGGCAAAATTCTTTTCAGTGTGAATCTGTGAAATGGAATAAATTATGTGCTTCCCAAACACAGTGGTGAGACAGGCATAAGATAAGCGTTACTATTCAATGAAGAAGAATATGAAAGAAGAAGGGAGTGTCCAAAATCCAGTAAAGCATGTTCCACAAAATCTTAACACTCAAGAATAATCCTCTTTAAAGGCTGGGTTTGTAGCTCAGTGATAGAGTGCTTGCCTTAGCATACGTAAGACACTGGGTTAGATCCTCAGCAATATATAAAAACAAATAAATAAATAAAATAAATATATTGTGTCCATCTACATCTAAAAACTATTGAAAAAAAGAATAATCCTGTTTGGGTTAGCGTTCTACCTTGTAGACACACTGGGTGGAAGTTTTGCCTTCTGGACCCACAGGAGTTGCAGTCTTTCCTCTGAGGTTCTGTTGGGAAAGATTCCTGCCTGTGGGGGTCTGCCATTTGGGGGTCTCACACCACACATATTAATCTCTTTATCAAATGATCACTCTACCACACACTTATGGTTCTCTTCCAAACATGCTTACTCATTTTGATAATATGGGCAGGCTGAGAATTTTCTTTTTGCTTTTTACTATTAGTAAAGAAAAACCTACTTTTTCAGCACTTTGCTTAGAATTTTCCACAGCTACACATCAACTTCATTCCTTACAATTTCTGTTTTTCACAATCACTAAAAAGTGAGTACAAGTCAGCCAAATCCTGTGACACTTTATAAAGAATATCATCCTTTTCCAGTTGTTCAATAACACATCTCATTTCTGAGATTGATTAGAATGAACTTTAGTGTCCGTATTTCTACAAACAGATATAATTACCTGTGCTTCGTGTAAGAAAATAGAAGCTTTATCTCCAATTTTCATCTCCCTCCATTTATTAATTTTCTGAGCTCTCAGCAGAATCATGTTTAAAACTCCCTTTATGGAAGTATTGGATTTTTCTCACATGCACCTCAAAATTTTTCAAGTCTCCATCCACTACTCATTTACAAAACATCAACCACATTCTTATTTATGCTATGGCATTAACTCATTTCTATCCTTTTTACCAATTTCTGTCTTAGTCAAGTATCACCAAAGAATAGAAACAGTTGGAGAATCCTATACACATGGAATCATCTCACTTAATTATGGAGACTGGAAAGTCCCACAATCAATCATCTGTCAGCTGGAGACATAGGAAAGTTAATAGTGTTGATCTCAGTGTCAATAAAAAGGAAAGAAAGACTAATGTCCCAGATAAAACAGTTAGGGAGAATTAACTCTTCATTTCTCTGCCTTACTATTCTATATGGCCTCAATGGATTGCTTACTCGTATTGGAAAGGATGCTATGAGTTACCCAGTTCAGAAATTCAAATGTTAACCCCAATTGGCAACACTCTCACAGATACACTCAGGAATAATGTTTTTATATATTGCTGAGGATCTAACCCAGTGTCTTACACATGCTAAGGCAAGCACTCTACCACTGAGCTACAAACCCAGCCTTTAAAGAGGATTATTCTTGAACGTTAAGATTTTGTGGAACATGCTTTACTGGATTTTGGACACTCTCTTCTTCTTTCATATTCTTCTTCATTGAATAGTAACGCTTATCTTATGCCTGTCTCAGTATTTTATGTTATCAATTTTTTGTGTGTGTTAATTAAAAAAATGTAAAATGGTGAAGTTCAGTTTTCCCCAAATTCAATGCAATTTCTCTTGTAATATTTGTATAAACTGAAGATTTGGAAGTCAAATCCATTTTTGCAAGGATAATTTTGAATTATTTAAATAATTGGAAAAATACTAATGTGGGGATATATCTGCTCAATTAAAAAATCATGTGCAATTAATGAAAATGGTTTTCATGCATCTCAGTATATTTGTCAACCAAAATGCTTTGGCTCTATTTCAGTGTTTAATTGACTCCTCTTATAGGACAATTTATGTGTTAACAAGAAATAGTTTGCTCCTGAATTTCTAAATTTGAAATTATAATATCTGTAATTGTTAATTCCACAAAACCAGCAAAAGCTTTCTCCCTGACCATTTAGAAATGATAATGATAATGATCAAAAGACTTTTGGTTCTGACATGATGGTTGTGATTATTCATAGTAGCATAATGGCAATATGGTACCATAACCAACAGCTTGTGTGGTTAAGTTGTAATGATCCTGGCAGCTGAAAAGTAATAATTCAAAAACATATTTGTCTACATTTTGTGGCATGTCATGACAATTACATGGCATTACATATGTTGAAAACTCAAGATAATTGCTGTATTTTTATTATATAAAGGGAAGAGTATCTTTGGCATTAAAGATGGGGAAAATATGAATTATGGAGCAGTCATTTTTCTTCCCACTGGGCTTCAGCATGGTAAATTACATTCCATATAAGGCAAGTACTCGAGTCTTTGAATGTTTTTTGCAACTTGGGTATGTTTATTTGAGATGTTTGAATTTAAAGTTGCAAACTCATTAGAGATGAGCATTATATTTTAGAGATTTCTCCTAGTGAATTACTCTGAAGAAATTAATAAAGCGCATGGAAAGGTATCTTATAAAGTCAATCTTGGAATGTTCCACTATGTAAAAAAGTAATTTAGAAGCTATTTAAACCATAGAGGCTCCTAGGAACTGTCTAATGTTTATCACAAAAAGGCACAAACCTCTTTATGAAATAGTTTTCAGGACACCAATTTTCAACCAGAACTGAATATGCTTTTCATATTCACAGAAAAGTACAAACATAGTCTAAATCTTTTTGGCCCCCAAACTGCTATCATTGGTTTTATTATATCTATTATTCATAATTCTAAATTCCTATAGGGAGTTTCTGGGTCTCTATTCTCCCTATAAAATGCCTAAAAGGACTTGTAAAAATAGGTTTAAATAACCTTTTTTAATGGTAATAATTTTTTGAGAAAAAAAATATTAAATCAAGGAATAAGGTTTCTGTTGCAAAGACTTTGTGTTTCCTGATGATAGGAAGCAGATCAACTGTCAAGTTTCTGGCAGATATGAAAACATGGAGTCATAGTTTGTTAACTATTTCAAAGTGTGCATGCAATTAAGACCGAAGCAGTCACCGAGAACAAGAAAATTATTCTAGAAATTGAATCTAGAGAAATTTTTTTGTCATTTGTCTTCTGAGAAAGTATAGTGAGATGGTGTTAAACCATGTTCTCAATACTTGATAACTACAGAAATGTATAGAAATTATATTTATCATAACATCCTTCAAAGTGGGTTACTGGCAGCACAGCATAGAATAATTCAGCAGGGGGAATAAAAAGAATATACAACATGGTAAAACAACATGGTTTATAAATGTAGTTCTTTTGTTTTTTTTTTCTTTCTCATATTCTGGCTTTATTTATGGAAAGAACAGTGCAGAGAGAAATGATCTATATCATCACCACTTGAACTTGAAATGTTTTACAGTACATAAAACAATGTTGTGCACATAGGGAAAAAAATCTAATATCAAAGTAAGATATCAGTGAAAACATTTTAAAATTATCTGTTTATTCTCAAGTAATTCATTTTGGAAAATTCTAAACAATAAGTACTGTATAAAGCAAAAAGTTGAAATCTCTTGGACTATTATTTTCATTTTCCAGAGTTAACTCTCTTAACTATTTTAAGTCTACCTTTTCAGAACACTTTCTAAGAGCACAATCTATTCCTCACCATTTAATTTTTAATAAAGTGGGATAATGATATACATTTTTGTGTTGTAATCTGTTCTTTTACTTAAGCCAACACCCTATTCTGGACTTCTATCTCTTATGGCCTTTCCATGCCTTTCCTGGAGCTATAAAATTCACTAATTTCATGACTTGGGAAAGTTACTTCATAAATCTTTTTTTTTAAATTCATCATTTTAAAATTGAAAGTAATATTTAATTTATAGGGTGTCATGAAATAATTCATAGAAGACTTATGTAACAATGACTGTCAGTGTGGATATTAAATTTATATTACTGTTTTTACTGACTTCATTGTGTGAATATATTATAATTTACATTTGATGTAATCAATTTTATATCATTGGGTCTAGGAGGCCAGGTTTTGCTTGTTACAGTGAGAACACTTACTATGCTGTCTCTTTTTACAAATTTCTAAGTGTGCACTATATCTCTGTTAACTCTGGGCTGGGTGCTGTGTAGCAGATCCCTAGGATATACACATCTTGCATCTCTGCAACTTTATTCCCATTGAACAGCTGCTCCGCATTTCCTCCTCCACAATTCAGTCCCTGTCATCATCATTCTACTCTCTATGTCCCTGAGTGTGACTATTTTCCCATGCCTCATGTATGTGGAATCATGCAATGTTTGTCTTTCTGCGCTGGATTTATTTCATTTAGCATCTATGATCTCATCTATAGGCCACGATTTCCTTCCTTTTAAGGCTAAAAACTATCTACCAGACTTTAAAATAGTATTGGCTGGATTTCTAACCTGAATAAACAACAACGAAGTTTTTAAAGTTTGAAGAAAAATCAATGCCTGATTTGAAAGAATTGGGGAATTAACATTGGCTTAGGAGAAGAACAGCAGCAAGTTCAAGCAGGAAGACAGGAAGGCCTTGCTGGAGGCATGCTCCAGATTCCTCAGGGTTCCCTTTTCTATTTTCTATCACAATTACAGTTAACTCTATGGGGAAAAAGTGTGCCTCCCCATCCCCCCCCCAAAAAAAGTGTGTATTTAAGAAATGCTGCAATTTTAAATTTAGCATCCAGATAATATTTTTGAGAGGAACAGAGAAGTAGCAACCATTGGCTCCACAAAGACTGAGCAAAGAGGACTGTATAATTACAACAAACAAACGAAAAACCCACAGCATAATTTGAAGCAGTATGATCTACATATTGTGGGGTCGGGCTCCAAATTCCTTAATAGAACGCCCGTAGCCCAAGAGTTAATAACAAGAATAAACAAATGGGACCTACTTAAACTAAAAAGTTTTTTCTCAGCAAGAGAAACAGTAAAAGAGGTAAATAGAGAGCCTACATCCTGGGAACAAATTTTTACCCCTCACACCTCAGATAGAGCCCTAATATCCAGAATGTACAAAGAACTCAAAAAATTAAACAATAAGATAACAAATAATCCAATCAACAAATGGGCCAAGGACCTGAACAGACACTTCTCAGAGGAGGACATACAATCAATCCACAAGCACATGAGAAAATGCTCACCATCTCTAGCAATCAGAGAAATGCAAATCAAAACCACCCTAAGATACCATTTCACTCCTGTAAGATTGGCAGCCATTATGAAGTCAAACAACAATAAGTGTTGGCGAGGATGTGGGGAAAAGGGCACACTTGTTCACTGCTGGTGGGACTGCAAAATGGTGAGGCCAATTTGGAAAGCAGTATGGAGATTCCTGGGAAAGCTGGGAATGGATCCACCATTTGACCCAGCTATTGCCCTTCTTGGACTATTCCCTGAGGACCTTAAAAGAGCACACTATACGGATACGGCCACATCAATGATTATAGCAGCACAATTCACAATAGCTAGACTGTGGAACCAACCTAGATGCCCTTCAATAGACGAGTGGATAAAAAAATTGTGGCAGCTATACACAATGGAGTATTATGCAGCACTAAGAAACGACAAAATCATAGAATTTGCAGGGAAATGGATGGCATTAGAGCAGATTATGCTAAGTGAAGCTAGCCAAGCCCTAAAAAACAAATGTCAAATGTCTTCTTTGATATAAAGAGAGCCACTAAGAATAGAACAGGAAGGAAGAGCATGAGGAAAAGACTACCAGTAAACTAAGACGAATGGGGGGAGAGAAAGGAAGAGAGAAGGGAAAACATATGGAAATGGTAGGAGACCTTCAGTGATACACAAAATTATAAGAGGTTATGAGGGGAAAGGGGGTGGGGGGAAAAAAGGGGAGAGAACTGAACAACAGCAGAGGAGGTAGAGAGGGAAGATGGGAGGGGAGGGGAGGGGAGGGGGGATAGTAGGGGATAGGAAAGGTAGCAGAATACAACAGTCACTAATATGCCATTATGTAAAAACGTGAGTATGTAACAGAAGTGAGTCTGTATTATGTATTTGGGGAGTTCAAATCTCAATTGAGTCGAATGTATGAAAGATGATATGTCTTGAGCTCTGTAATGTTTTGAACAATCAATAAAAAAAAAAAAAAAAAACTAAAAAAAAAAAAAATAAAAAATAAAAAAAAAAAAAATAATTTGAAGCAGTTATGGATCCTCCCTTTACTAATGAACAATGGGGCAATCTATTATTAGTGTACAACACAGTTTGGCACAAAATTTGATTTGAGGCATTAAAGGGTTTTGCTAATTTTCTGCTTTAAATTCAGGGGGACTAATGTGGCTTATAAGAAACTACAGTAAAGTAATTGATTTCTGAATTTAAAGCACTTGCCTTGAGCACTGAACTTAAACTGTTGTTTTGGGGAGATAACATATAAGAAAAAGATGTATTGACATGGTAAATTGCTGTGGACCTTCATTACATCCTCTAAACTCTAACATCACTCAATGCTGACTAGCCAATGTAGTGATCCACAAATACCAGCAATTACTAGTTATTAAGTCCTAATTATGTCCTAGGCATTTTGCATGGTATTTTACAGTATTTTTCACTAATATTCATATACTGGATTGAGTAGTATCCTTCCAAATTTATGTCCACCTGGCACTTCAACATGTGACCTTGTTTGGAAATAGGGTCTTAGCAGATGTAATTAAGTTAAAATGTGTTTATATTGAATTAGGGGGGCTCTAATTTAGTAACTACTATTTTCATATGAAGAGAAAAGAGAGACACACAGACACAAGCAGGACAGATGCCATGTATGATAGAGAAAGATTGGAGTGACAACCCTCTACACGTCAAATGTCAATACTTGCATACAAACACCAGAAGCTAGAAGTGAGGCATTGATTAATTCCTCTGAAATTCTCCCAATGGAGTCAACCTTGCTGACATGTCTATTTAAGATTTCTGTTTTCCAAAACTGTGAAAAATAAATATTTGTTTTTCTAAGCCATCCTAGTTTATGGACAATTTGTTATATCTTCCCTAGGATACTAATGCAATTCACATTAACCCTTTGAGAAATGTCTCCTTTGAACAAAATTTAATAGAAATGAACACTAAAACCTATACTAACTCCAGTCTCCTAATAAAGCTCATGAAACACTATATTATAATCATTAGGTGATCCAATTGTGGGAGAGTCAGGTAATAGACAACTATCCCATGAGTTTATGATAATTGACCAAGCACATTTTTTTAAACCAATATCAAGAGTTCCCTACATCTGGATGGCCACTGCTACTTCAAGATGTTTGTTGTTACTTTACCTGCCCTAGGGGATAGGCAAATAGAGATGGTTTGGATGATTTTCAGACTACAGTAGGGCTTTTTATAGGTACAGAAAGATAAGGCTATGCAAAGAATGAATTTGCATAGTCTGGGTCAGATGCTCAAATTCTGTGAGGTAGACTTCCAGGGAGCGAAAGGAAATCCTGCATTGCTAACTCTTTTGCTAATGCCAGGGAACTCAAGGATTGCAGGGCCAAGAAGAAAGTCAGGAAATCCTAAGTGACACAAAAAAATGTTGGTCTGCAAACATGGGCATTGGTTGTATGCAAAGCTTGGGTACAGCAGATATGGAGGAACCAGTACACGAGGCTTTACTTAGCCCAAGGTACAAAATAGATCATAAAGCAGCTCCGGAAGGAGCTGGTCTGTAAATAAACAATGCATGAGTGCCAAACACACTGAAGGATTTTGATTCATGCCAAATTGGAGGGTGAAGATGGCAAGTAATTGGAACAGGCCGGGGTCAGAAGATTCAAGACAGATGGTCAGATATAAATCATAACAGATTAAATCTTTGTCAGGGGATCAAATATTGGAAAATAAAGCTAAATCCATGGGAACACCTTACCAATTTGTGGAGTTTCGATAACAACCAAGAGAGTATTTCTCAGATTCAAGGAATTTCTGCAGGGAGACAGAAAGCTTGTTCCCAATTCCTCCTCATTACAAAAACTTTGTTCCAATTATATGGCACTTAAGTGATCTCGACAGTTTATGCATGACTTTCCCTCCCTGCATGAAGGATGTTTCTTTTGATGTTACTGTCTAACTTTTAATCGCCTACTATGTCCCAGGCATTCTGCTTGGACTTTATATACATTGTGGTGTTTGGATTTCTTTTGAATGTGCACTATATTGCAGAGTTTAAGATGTGAAAAGATAAGTAGCTCATTCTTGGTCACACAGCTAGGAAAGGGCTGGGGGTGGAATGTAAACTCAAGTAATCAATTTGCTTACTGTGAATGCTTAGTCCTTATAACAACCACATGCTGCACAGCACTGGGATTATTTTGTGTATACACACAGAGGTTTCATTGGGAACTGCTCCCTAGAGCAAAGTCTTACTGGATGGGGATTTTGGCAATGGGATTACAACTTCTGGGCAAGTTGAGAGTAAGAATGAAGTAAAAGGGACAGGAATCCAGGCTACCATTTTGTACTAGGAGGCTTTTCAACTTTAGCTGTGAAGGTGGACTTGTTTGTCTGGAGACTCATCATGTTTTTCCAAAGGCAGGGAATAATGTTACAGTATGAATTGCAGAAAGCCAAGAATTAGAAACTAGATAAAGAAAGCATGTCTCAAGGAGGATGGAAGGGCTCAGATTTCAGGACAATCTTGACTCCTTTTCTTCTGAGAAAATGTAACCCAGTGAATTCTCATTCTGAATTAAATATCCCATGTAATTTTCTATGTCTTCAAAATATTTCCACCACATTACAGCATGCTGTAGTTGGAAAAACAAATGTGAGTATAGCCACTGCCATGTAAAGCTTTTCTTATTCTAAAGAAGGCAAACTTCATCATGACCCAATTCCTCTTTGTGTGTGTATACACACACACACATACACACACACACACGCACGCACACACACATATCCTTTTTTCTTGAAATGTATGTATGCTCTTGACTTCATCTGGTTGCTTCTCACCACTTTCTCTCTCTCAAACTGGATTTCATTCCAGGTACATTTCTGAAAAATTTTCCATAAAGGTAAACTCTAAATTCTAAGTTCTGGATATCACCAAACTAATCTTTATCCTTCACTTATTTGGAGAATTCAAATTACTTAATTATATTCTTTGTGAAATCCTCCCTTAGCTTTTGTTCCTTTCCCCTCTCCCAGCTTTTCCTAATCATGTACCAAGATTTTCCACTACTTCCTTTATTTCTTTAAGAACTCCTCCCCTTTGTGATATCACCTATCAGTTACCATCAGTATGATTTTATTAAATTGCTGCATCTTCATTGTGTAATAAAAATATGCATATTTACACTTGGCCTTTCTTCTAAATGCTCTTTTAAAAGTAGATTTATGTTACTAATATCTCTAGTTTCTGAAATCTTAAATCAAACATATTGGCTTTTCCATTAAATCTTCCCTTTCTGAGTTTCTTTATGTTAAAAAAATGTCATTTTTTAAACCTGGGCAAGCTTAAAGTTTTAGATTTACTTTTTAAAAAATATATTTATTTTTTAGTTATAGATGGACACAATATCTTTATTTTATGTGTATATGGTGATGGGGATAGAACCCAGTGCCTCATGCATGGTAGGCAAATACTCTACTTCTGAGCCACAGCCCCAACTCAGATTTACTTTTGATTCCAGAAACTTCTATGCTTTGTATTTAACTGAATTCTAAGCTCTATTAATTATGTATAGCGCTCATAAGGGATGACTTTTCCATGTGGCATAGGGAAGTTTTTAATGAAAGAAAAGCAAAAAGCCAGAGTAATTAATCTTCCATATTGTTAGGTCAAGGTTAATAATGAACTATTTTATCTGTTCTAGGTAAAGTAGGTGCTCAATGTGAATGCTGGGAGGTAGAAGCATTCATTATCACATAGGTACTTGAATCCTGTATGAGGAAGGATGTTAGAAGAGAGAAACACCCAGATTTTCTGAGGAATTAGTCTAGCATGAAGCAGGGGTCCATCTGGCCAGGATGGTCACAGAAGAAGACATCCAGGGTGGGTGTAGTTAGATGCTTATGTCCAAAGAACTAAACCTACCTCAGCCATGGAGATTATTTCTAGCCCTTATACTGTTTTAAGGGTGGATCATTTGACTCATGGTCATGTCATGCCCTTGTTTTGGCCCTTATGAGAGTTCACCCAGCAAGGACAGGTCTCTTATTTCTGTAAGACAGCAGAGATCAGCAGCAGAGCTATTCCTATAAATCCATTAGATTATGCCTTGTCCACAATTCCCTGTTTATAGCCGCTAACTCGATTCTGCCTTAAATTATTGCTTATATTCAGGATGACACTTCTTCCTCCAGTCTGCAGTCCCTTCAATATCGTCTTCTTAATGCAGACGGGGTGCTTTTCCCAAAGCATAGTTTATATCATTTTTAAAACTCCGAATCCTTCCTTTTCTCCTCTTGTATCACTTGAGCCTTTCTTTTTGTCCTTGTCACTACTTCATCCAATAAATAAATTGAATATTCATTTATTCGTTCACTTTGTCATTTAATGACATGAATAACTTTCTGTATACTAGAAATTATGTCAGATTGTAGAGATATAAAATGATGAAATATCTTTGAGCAATGCATAGTTTTATAGGGATAAAGACACATAAAAAGACTATTATTCATTGTGAAAAATGCTGGGTAGGTGTAAGTACACACACCAAAGAGGGAATGAATGCCTTGGTTCCCCTAAATTCAGGGTTCTGGTTTTGTTTTCCTTTTGGCTGGTCTGAAATTCCTATGTCTAATCTAATTATTTAATCTTCATTCCCCTCTCAAATAATTTTTTTAAAAATTTAATGCCCCCTTTTGCATGATGCCTTCCCAATTTCTCACAATTTGATAGAAACTTCACCAGAACATTTTGGAAAATTTTATGAGTTGTATGTCTGATAGTTGTTTCCATGTTCTCAATTTATCTTTATCTTCAGAAAAGGCTTTCTTTCGATCTTTCTTTTTTCATATTTTTACCCCTACCGTATCTAACTGTGTATTTTTTTTTTGTATTTAAAGCTTTTTGAGTTTCAAATTCTTTAAAATAAACTTTGGGTATGGTTGTTCAAGATAAGACAGGGATTATATTAGTTTATCATCAGATAAGATAAATACAACTATTGAGGAAATTGAATACAACTAGCGGAGAAAATTCATACCTAAGCTCCTGGAACATAGGAAAACAAAAACTATTTGGAGAACAATTTCTTTGTAGTGAGGTCAGACTGAACTAATATACCAGGAAAATAAAAAAAAAACAGAATTCTCATTGTTTAATACATAAAGTACTAAATACTGAGAAAGAGTCTGCTAGAATTTATGAGGTACCAGTTCCATTTTAGCATTCATTTTGTGATATTTAGTGAAATTTTAGAATGCTTCAAAGATCTAGGAAACTTTTGTATGTTTAGAGTACACTTAAAAAAATAAAATATATACTGTAATACAACTAAAATCCCACTTAAGCGTTTTCTAGTTATCTACATGTCCACTTGTATTTATTATAGAGTTTAGAGAGAAGCAACTAGGTGTCAATAGCCTGTTCATTTACTAGTTGATTCCTAGATTCAGTATCACAAGAAGGGAATTTCATTATAGGGAGCCAAAAATGAAAACTGGTAGCTGGAAAATTGAAACACACACACACACACACACACACACACACACAGTATCCATGGTTCCTATGAATCAATAGTTATACTTCACCTCTTGAAATTATTCCTCATCACATGGAGGAGGTAGATATTGATGCCAAAATACAGTCCTCATGATCATGTTAACTCTGTTTACAACTTTCAGTCAAATCCTAGTGATGAAATGTCAGTTCTGAATGGTAGTTTTTTACTTTAATGTTCTTTGATAAAGATATAGAATCTTGTTCTCAGACTACTTTTAAATATGTATTCTCCTATCAAATCCATTGGACTCTTAATTTTTTCCACAATAGAGTCTGGCAGACAGATTATTAGATTATTAGATTTTTAATCGTAATATTGATTAACAAGATTCAGTAGTATTGCATCAAAAACATTACATTCTAGAAAGATGATTTGTTTATAGTATAACTTTAGTACTGCCCTTTAATCCACAATTTTATTTCCTCAAACCAGCACAAAGCGTTTCATGCACAATTGCTAGCAGAGGATGTGGGCAGAAATCTAAGGGGGGGATACAAAATGGCTTTCTGGGATAGAACAGGAGCTGTGGCTGGCTGATGGCAGGGCTGAGGCAAACAGGAGCCCAAAACAAGAGTAGGGCTGTGCCTGACTCTGAACTGTTGTTGTAGTCATTGTTTAAAAAAACAAAACAAAACAAAAAAAGCACGATGTGAATTCTTCAGAATGACTGGACGTGCCACTAATTGGAACTAGGCAAAGAGCTTAAAGTCAAAGCTATTTCCTTGTGCAGAGATTTGACTGTACTATTCATTTTTTTCTGAGATAAACATCCTTCAAATTGTTGTCAATTGACAACATGTGAAGAGAGTATTCAGACATTGGTATAAACAGCTGTGGTTTTAAATCATCTTTCTGCTACTTAGGTGTATATCTTTGGACGATTTTTAAAATCCCTTTAAGTCCCAATTCCCTTATCTTTAAAATCACTACTGTCTGCCTTATCGGTGTTATTGTGACTATTTGGTGAAATGACGTTAATAAAACTTTAGTAGAGTGCATGGGAAGAAGCACTGAAAAGAGGAGAGAGGAAGCCATAGGCAGGAGGTTACCATGCCCCCTTAGAAAGTCTCCTGGATTCAGGCAAAATCCTATTCTGATTCCTATTGCACTGTGTTTTTTGGCTCATTTTCTCTGTGACAACAGTGAATATCTTTAAGGCACTGTCTTATTATTATTATTATTATTATTATTATTATTATTATTATTATTATTATTATTATTTCAGCATTTGGCACAGTGACTGACTCATTGTCTCCATTTAAAGTTTTCTCATTGAGTGAATGACAGAATGAACGGACCCAGAGATCCTCTAATTTAAAGAGATCCTGTCACTAGAATTACTTAAGCCTTGGGGAAAAAAATGACCCATGAATAAAGCACAAGCTATTGATCACAAATGTTCTTTCAACAATCCTATGTTAATGTAGATTTTTTCCCCCCTTGGCCACAGACTTCAAAAGCGACCTTTACACAATTAAACAAATTAACTTAAAATATCTGGATGCAGGGGTTGTTATGAAGGCATAATTTTAAGAAGTTCTCAGTTTATTTACAGTATGCATTCAGATTTTTCTTTAGCACTTCCAAAACATTTGGCAGTCTCATTCATGACTCAACTAAAGTTTGGCATTCAAGTGCTTAATGTGAGCTAGTCAGGTCATAACAAGTGGATACAGAAAGAATACAGCAGGCAATCAGCAGAGGCAATTCTGAACGATGGAGATGTGTGCCTGCCTGTGTATGAGAAGGAGATAACCGTCTTGGATGGTGCTACTCCAACTTAACTGATTATTGAATCAGGCTGGGAAATCAGAAGAGAAATCTGAAAAGTCTGGCAGGGTTGGAATCTTCTACTTGGCAAGTTGCTGAAATCTTTGTTATCTCAGTTTCCTCATCTGGGAAATGAGGAAGATAATATTCCTACTTTAAAAATGTTCTGTTAAGACTAAATGAGAAAATATACACAAAGCACAATGTTGACTTAAGTACATGCTCAATTTGTAAGGACAGCTTCTCCCTCTCCTCCTCCTCCTCTTCCTCCTCCTCCTCCTCCTCCTCCTCCTCCTCCTCCTCCTCCTCTTCCTCCTTATCATCTTTCAAGGCCTAAACAAACCCTTTCTTCTCCATGAGTTCTCACTTGACTTTTATAGTTCATAAATATTAATTTCTATTTTAAGATTCTTAACATATAAACTATGTTAGATTTTAGTTAGATTAGACTTTAGTTATACTGTATTAGAATTTAGCACTTTGCTTATGCAATTGTTTTTCTCAGGAATGATATTTTATTATTCTGTTAGTTTTATCTTCTGAAGCAAAACATGATGACTAGTAAGTCATAGAAAGTACTTCTATATTGGTTAAGCAGGTTTCAAAAACACTTTATGTGGACAAAGCAATGTCAAGTATCACCAACTCCATTGAACATCAACAATAATAAAATTGAGATGATCCCTGTCACTAAGTAACATGGACTTCCCAAATTAATTCCAACCACTGAAACATTTCAAGAGAAAACTCTCTGGTTTTAAAAATAGGTCATACACATGTTGTTGATATCATAATTCTAAACACTGGTTGAGTTTCTACATTTTCCAAGAGAATTTTGTGTGTGGACTTTGGATTGTGCAAGGATGAGACAAACTTGAAATGAATCTACTTGGTCCTATTTAACTCTAAACTTGCTGGCCCCCAAAACAGCTAAAGAAAAATTTTCTATCATTTTGATTTTTGAGTTATTTTCTACACACAGTGGTTCTAGAATAGACTCCTTGTAAAAAGAGTATTAAGTGTTGCTGCTCTGCATATTGATGTACATACCATGCTCAGACAGCTTTACTGAAAAGTAAATTTAAATTCTATGAATTCATTACATGTATGTTTATTAAAAATTTCTTTGGTGTTTGATCATAAAATTTGGAAAATGAATAGGATGATTTTTTAAATTCTGATTATAATGAAGCTCGTGTGAGTTGTTCAAAAAAGCAGGGAAAGGAAAAACTTCACCCACAATCCTAGTTTACAAAGAAAACAATCATACATTTTTTTATGTTTCTTCTCAGTATTTCCCCCATGCTTCTCTTCCCCACCTCCCCTCTATTCATTTCTCTCCCTCTTTCTCTCTCCCACACATACCCCATACAAATAAGTGGTTCCTCAATTATGGCTATATAATGTCTTCTTCTTTACCTATTGCCATGCACTGCCAAAACAGAATAAGGGCAATACTATACAATGAAAATGAAATTATGTTTAAAAAAGGCACGTGAGTCATGCAGTCTTCTCTTAGGTCTTAGCTATATTTAGCTTACACATTATCAGGATCCTCCTCATAGAAAATTTTGGCTTACATGATTTTCAGGCTCATTATTTTTTATTTAAGTAAACAGATTTGAGTTTTAAAACTCATCCACAAAGATGAGCAATGTTGAACTGGCCTCGTGGTCTGCTTCTGATTGCTTATGTTTGTTTTAATTCCCTCTGCTAGTATCATAATACAATAAGTAGTTATTAAATATTGCATTAAAATAGCAGTGTGTGGAGTAAGGTAAAAAGAAGATTCGCTTCCAGAATCCATCTGCCTGTGAACATTTTAAAGATACCCATAATTCCTAATGGAAGTCAATTTATCTAACTAGTCCCTAGAATAAATATGCAGCCTGTATATTTACGTTTCTCTTCTTTGCTTTTCTCTGACTGATGTCTGTTGTTGCTAATTATAATAAACTCATCAATATGAAGTAAGGGTACAATTACACCAATTGCTAAAATTGAAATACTCCTTCTGGCTGGTGAAGTTCAGCACTGCCTAGACCTTTGCCTCAGTTCTGCAAGAAGGTGGTTCCTGGCATAATGAAGGCCCCTGAGAAATGTTTGGTTCTGCTCTGGCACTTAGTGTTGTGATGAATGGTTCTTTCAATATTTGTAATTTCCTCTTGCTTTCAATATACTCAGACGCTTGATATCCATGTTAATCTTATGCTAAAAATTCTGTATATGGTTGGTAAACTCCAATTTTAATTATTTAAAGTTATGTAGGCATATATATGCATATATATTGTATAAATATAATTTTGAACTCAAAGGACCTATGTAATATATTTATTTGATAGCTTTGGCTATAAACACTAAACTGATTAAAAAGGTTCCAGTCATTCATTTCTCACATTGAAGGGGGAGGGCTAGGTTAGAAAGCTCTCAGGAGCAGTCAGAACCTAGGTTGGATAAAGTTGAGCAAGACTTCTCATTTTTAGAAGTCAGAGTACCATGTGGATAATATTTGAAGAATCTATAAATGAACTTGGGAATTAATTTGTTGCAGCTTGTGAAAAACAGTGGAAAGAACTGGGGAACAGAGAAGGGAGGTAGAACAGGGGTGACCTGGCAAGGAGAATAACTAATTGCAAATCCTCATTTGTAACCTTTGAGTGTTTTAAGAGGCTTAGTAGAGTACCAGCCAAAGCTGCATGTCAGGATTCGACAAAGCCATCTAGCAGGGTGGAAGCAAGCTCAAAGACCCTGTGTTCTGGCAGGGGTCCATGGTCTACTCAGGTCCTTCAGGGGAGTGGGAGACCCCCCCTGCTGTGTGCCTCCCCACTATGTTTGTTTAGATACAGCATTCTTGCAAGTCATTCCTTAAAATTCATATTTTTAGACTGAAATTCAGATACTTGTTGATAGAAGTTGGCTCTAATTATCTGACAGTCTGATATGGAATTCTGTGCAATTCCCTGAATTCAATATTGCATGTTTCTATCTCCTGAGAAGACGTCATCTACTTGAACTCCCTCAATGGAGGACAATTTTGACTCTTTAATTTATCAAACTGGAGATTGTTCCACAAGTGCTTCAGCCTATTTAATGTCAATCATGTTCACTCTCCAAAGTATTTTTGCATGTTTAACATAAATATTTTGTTTTGACATTTTTCTTATCCCTTTGGTTCTATCTTGAGATAAACTATGTATGGAATATTTCATTAATTTACTGACTACAATTATAAAATATCTTCTGGAATTTCTTTTCTCTAGATTCAATATGTACCCAACTCCTTTTACAATTTGTCCTTAAGTTCATTACCCTTCCTCAATCATTTCTGCTGCTCTCCTTTGAACCCTCTTCAGTTTTCCCGCATCCTTTTTTAGAGAGAGAGATAGAAACTGACAATAATTCTCTAATGAGGCTCTGTCATGCTTAATATGCCAGATATCTTTATAGCTTTTATGTTTTTTTATTAACAAGCTCAGAACCATATTGCCTAAGATAAACATGTCCGTGGTGGTATTGAAGTCAATAGCTCTTTGAGTTCATTTTCTTATCAACAAATCCAACCTAAAGAATGAAAGCCTTAACTTCTGGTGCTACAAAATTATTTATCAATGTCTTTTACACATGGGAATTGAAGGTGTTTTATGTTGTGGCTTGAATAAATTTCCCTGTCCCTTGGTATTGGGTTAGGCCCTGGGGGTTGCTCTGACCAGTGAAGTATTGGTGGAAATATCAGGCCTTGAGAAGCAGCTTGTATCCTATTTGTCTTCCTTTTGCATTTGCATGGACAGAATGTCCAAGTCTATAGACAGTGAGGAGGAATATGAAGTCGACTTGAACTTAATCTGCAAATTGGAGTCAGGTGGATGATCATAGCTGAGCCACATCTTATCTTTAGAACCATGAGTGATAAAATAATGCTACTGAGATCTTTAGAGTTGCTTGTTACCCAGTGCTATCTTATGGAATTTTACTCAATTGTACTGAGTGTAAAACTTTTTCCCAAATGATTTTGTACAGATGATTTTACGTTTAATTTTCCTACATGTTAGAGAAGCAATAACTATACTATTCTATGAAATATGAAAATCTATGGACAAAGAACCTAAATAGAATTAGATTGGATATGTCAGCATAATTTGCTTTTTTATGGGTAAAAAGTCATGCCTCAGAATCTGTGGGGGATTGGTTCCAAGGTTTCCTAAGATACCAAAATTTGAGGATGCTTAAGCTCCTCATATAAAAAGTAACATAGATTGCATAAGCCCTATACATATCCTCAAGCATACTCTAAATCATCTATAC